>NC_045766.1:27414122-28083706 GCF_008692025.1 Phocoena sinus
CTTCTGTGATCATACTAAGTGTTAGTACCTTGAAATTAGACTTTAGAAAGGCAGATCTAATGATAAAGTCTGACATTTTTGCTACATAAAGTCTGACTTAGGCGTCTGCTTTGACTTTTAGTAATATATTTTTCAAATATTCTGTACTATATTGTTTTCATAATTAATTTCTTGGGAAACATAGAAGTTATATCTAACTATATCTATAGTTTAAGGTTAATGTAAATTATACCCAATGCATCTTTTCCTGGATCTATATACATCTTCCACAGTTGAATTGTTTTGGTTACAGATACAGCCAGAATGTCTTTCAGTGGTAAACAGTGACATTTTTAACCAGCAATTTATAAACTCCAGATTGTCAGCAAATGGGAGAAGAGGAAAATCCTATTCTGATGAAATTAATTGCTACATAAGTTTGGATAATACCAAGGACATAATTGCATTCTCTGAATCATAATAACTACATCTGTGTAGTAGAGGCCTGTTATAGCAATATTCGCCCATAACAAAAGGCGTGATTGCTTACGCTGCCCTCTCTGCAGCATTTATAAAAATTTTTTCTATAATGAAATACACAAGAAGGAAATGTGATAGAAGAGGAATAAGGGGATTAAAGAGGGTATTTTTTTCAGTACTTGAACTTTTAAAAGGCTAGCATTCATGCCAAGTCCAACTTATTTAGGTGATAACTCCATGACATTCTTTAAAAAGGGTTCATTTCTTGCAAAAAAATGTAACTAACACCCCAAATACGTATGCATATAAGCATAAAAATAGTAACTAATATTTACTTAGTGCTAAAAAATGCCAGGTACTGTCCTAAGAACTTTATATATAGCTCATTTAATGCTCACAACAATTCTCTGAAATAAGTACTATTATTATTACTAACCCCTTTTACTAGATGAAGAAACAGAGGCACTGTTACCTACCAGGGTTCTTGGCCTTCCTTAATCAATAGAAATTGATAAAAGGCCAGAGAAGAAAGCCAGGCAAGGCTTTATTGGGGCTCCTGCTGCAGCATGAGGGAGCCTAAACAAGTAACAGTTTCCTGAGAGGAGGTGAGCTGGTCCCTTATACAAAGTGAAGGTGGGGGTGTGTTCAGGGGTCGGGTCAGAGGGCTGGCTTAGGTGGTCTGCCCACCCCTTTGGTGGTGCTGTGTGCAGGGTGCTTGCATGGTACCCTGCTTTTGCTCTGGGCTCTTCAGAAGTGACAATTGGGTTTTTGATCTTTTTGGATCTTATTGTCCATAATTTGCCCCATTGTGCATGCATGCAGCTATTTTTAGTCCTGATGTTTATTTTTAGTCATGATGTTTATTTGTGTTTCATTATTCGAGGAGACATTTGTCCAGGTGCAAGCACTGAAGCAAAGAGTCTCAGGTCCCAGGTCCCATCCTGTCTCAGCACCACTACGTTAGGTAATTAGCCCAAGGTCACTAAGTAACAGGTAGTAGAACCAGGATTTGAGCCAAGAAAGTCTGGCTTCAGAGCCTGTGTTCTTAACCTTGACACTTACCTGCCTCTCACTTTAATGTGCAAAGTATTTAAATGGTTCTTTCACTTTCCATTAATTTATAGTATTCCTAAGTACTTTATTTCTAATGTATGTCAAAATAGGTCACTTATTTATAATAAAGTTTTCTAAGAGGAATGTGTCCCTGCTCCAAATTCACAGCAATTTTACTTTAGAATCTCTGGAATCTGTATGTGCACTCACTTGTGTAGATGTATACATATATACAACCAACATATCATATAGATATTTAAGACAAACTCAGGGAGAAAGAGAGGGGGAGAGAGAGCACATTTTATAAAATTCTTTGGTGATATTATTTTCTTCAAGAAAATAAACTTTCTATTAATTAAGTTCAAATCTATTTTATATCATTTAATAGAAAATAAAATAATTATTTCTGTTTCCAGAAAGTTGCTGAGAAGACGGAAGCCAAGAAAATTAACAGCCAAGTTTTATTTCTGCATGAGATTATAGAAAACAAAGTAGATACAACGGAAAACAGGTGCCGAGGGAGGAAGAGTGAATTTAATAGTATTTATATCTTCAGTATAAAATTCAGCCTTATATATTTGACTCTGGATTTATGGCTACTCACAATTAGTTCGGGATACTTGACGAAAGATCATTTTGTCAAAGGCAAAGATTTTCGAGATACTACAAAAGAAGATGTTGCTACCATAGGAGGGCAGGGAAACACAACTGCTGAGACACCGTTGAATTTCTGAGGCTGTTACTCTGGCTGTCTTTAAAGTTAGGAGCAACCACTTGAAACAGCTAAAAGTTCATTTATTTCATGATGTTCAAAGGCAGCTATCAAATAAGATTGCAATTTTATATTAAAACATTCATGTTTGGCTAATTCTCATGTTACTTGTAAATTGTTTAATAAATCTGTATTAACTTTACCATTCTCAGCAGTTAGTCAGCCTCTGAGTAAGCAGGGGAGATTTTATATTAAAGATTTTTAAAGGTGCCAAAGTAAATCACATTGCATTAAATGGTGTTCCCCAAACTTGTCTCGTCATTAGAATCACCTGGATTGCTTGTTTTCCATACAGGCTTTAACCCACTCCAGACCTACTAAGTCCTAAAAAGGTGTCTGTAAATACATGGTTTAAGCAGTACCTCCAAGTGATTTTTATGATTGAAGAAGCCTGGGAAATACTGGTAAAAAAATCAATTTCAACTTAAAACCCTCTTTAAGTGATTAATTCTTGAGTTTGAGCATCTATACCATCTTTGGAAGGGGGCAGTTTCTGGGACTATGGTGGCTTATGTGAAAGTGAGGCTGCTAAATATTTTGACTTAACGTTTTGACTGAAATAACCAAATCAACTGAATCTCTGGAGTTCTATACTAGGACAAATACTAGAAGTTAAACCTTTTATCCAACGTGAAAGCAATGATTGCAAGAGCTAACAATTTTTTCCATTTGCTTCTGTTCCCACACTACTAAAATTCAAACACATAAAATAATTTTTACTAATATTTCATGATGATAAGGATTTTGTGAAATAATCAGTAAATTTGAAAGGCATTAAGCACTTTTAAATTCTATCCATATAACAGGTTGAGATTTTCTTTTTTAACCATTTTCCCCTTGTATTCATTTTTTTTTAATCCTGTAAAATTCTGGCTATTTCACCCCCAGAGTCTCAAATATCACATTCTTTCACTTTTAAGTTAAATTAATTTTTCCATGGAAAAATATCTTTTAAATAATTTTTTATTCATCAAAAATTAGTACTACAACCAAAGCATTTTAAACCTATATTTACTTTATACATATAAATTGCCTGTACAGTGTCATGGCTGTAAACACTGTTATTAAACCTCAAAATACATGAAAAATCCCCCAAATATTTGTAATTTGAGGGAGGGGAATAATTACAATTGAATTTTTAATTATTCCATTTTCCAGGTCAGGTTTTTAATGTATTTGAAATTTATAGCAAAATGATATTACAAACTTACTCAATGATTATAAAAGTGGCATGATGGCTTCCCTGGTGGTGCAGTGGTTGAGAGTCCGCCTGCCGATGCAGGGGATGCGGGTTCGTGCCCCGGTCAAGGAAGATCCCACATGCCGCGGGGCGGCTGGGCCCATGAGCCATGGCCGCTGAGCCTGCGCGTCCGGAGCCTGTGCTCCGCAACGGGAGAGGCCACAGCGGTGAGAGGCCCGCGTACCGCAAAAAAAAAAAAAAAAAAGTGGCATGAACATGAACATCTCATTACATCTGAGATGTAAATGTATTTTTTCTTTATAAAGAAATACTTGGAAATAAAAGATATTATAAATCAAGCCCTCTCATGTGCATAAACAAAAGGCATTGTCCATTACCATTCTGCCCAGTTTAATACCTGCAAAGCAGAGGGCTTGGGACACCTTGAAAAGAAAACAGATCAGTCATTTTTTACCTGAGTGGAAGCAGCAGAACCTTGGGTTTGAGATGTGACACCCAGATAAGATGTTACTACTTCACTTAAAACAGAAGGCCATCTTGTCCCTCTGTTTTATGAAATTTAAATGCAGTGGGTTGTAGAACTATATATATCGCATCATGCTTCTGTGAGAACCACCAGGGCACCCATGAAAAGAAGATGTATCTCAGTAGGGTTTTCCTTGTAAAATATTTAAATGAAAAATTGAGCATTTTAAGGCTTTCACAATCATTCTTTTTCATCCTACAATAAAATATTCATACAATGCAAAAACGCTGCAGTTGTTACAGCATTTTAATTTAAAAAATAAACAGTACAATGGTGATTTCCAAGAATGCCATGCAATAGGATAAAGGAAATACCAAGAGAAGAAAAGGAAATTATATTTTTAATCTTCTAGAATTTCATATTTAACAAAGCAACCCTTCACTTTTATTTCAAATAAGAGCCTTTTTTATTAGAGAAATCAAGACAAATTTAGTAGACAGCACAGATTATTTACTTGTTTTATAGGTTCTCAGTTTGCAAAATGGCATTATCACTTCTATTAGTTCATTGCTTTAGCTCATCACATGACTAAGTCTGCAAACCCAGAAAGACTCCTCCATTAACTTCTTAGGAAGTAGTTTGGATTGCTTACTGAGTTATGTGCTGGAACATTTGACTATAAGGAGAGTTGATGAAGATAGCTCTATAAAGAGCTGGAAGTATTACATAATAAAAATATTTTAGAAGTTTCTGAAAGGAAGTTCTTCTATAGATATATTTCCTACTTTCCTATTTCATGATACACTGAAAGGCAACAGATTGGGCTCATATGTAAAGGGTATGTCATATGTAAATTAAATTTAAGCATTTATATAGAGCAAATATAACAAATGTAATGAAATAATATAGCATGAACACTTAAATCAGCACAGAAACAAATGTCAATGCATATTTCAGTCTCCATTAAGGAAGCGTAAGTAACTCTTGGTCAAAGAAATTGGATTATGGGAAAATTAAGTTCATAGGTCACAATATAAATCAGAGAAGACTTGGTCTTTCGTTTCCTTTTTAAAAACTTATTGGCACCACCTCTGGAGCATACCTCAAGTAAAGGCTATATTTGTTTTGACAAGAATTAACAATGATTTATAATGGTCAGCCCTTTCAAAGGCATTAAGTCTTCCATTTAAGTATGTATGCATGTATTTATTTCTCACACAGTAAGCATTTGAAGAGAACTGTCAGCTATTTAGATGTTTACATTTTGTTTCTGGAAATAATTTTCCCAGAACACATTATATATGAGTATGTTCCTTAATGCCTCATCAATAAAAACAAACAAGAGGCTACTGAAACACAGGCCATGAGGTTGCCTTTGATGTCACTCAACTTTATATTAAAATTAAATTTTAGAACTCTGCAGGAAGTAAGCACACTAGGCATGCAGGGGTTAACCTACGAGCCAGGGTCAAGAGGAATGGAAATCAGCAGGGGTAACCAGATGTTAGAGAACCCCAGGCATCACCTCCCAGTTGGTGATCCGCCTCTCTGGCCCCACCTTGTCCCAGTCTGTGTGTTTGAATCATGGTGCTTCCCATTGCCCTCCTGACTCTGACCTCCAGGTTTCCTGACCTTAGTTTGCCAACCTGGTTTTGCTCTGTGGTAAGCCTGACTTTGACCTGGCAGTCTGATTCTAATGTTCTGCTCTGTTTCTGATCTGCTTCCTGTTTTCTCTGTCTACAGTATCCCAGGTCTTAATCTCTATTTCTACAACCAAATCTCTATCCTTGACCACTTGTGTTTGATGCTTTGGCATTTTTGTGACTTGGCCTATACCTTAGCCAACCTATTCCACAAAAGAAGGAATGATGCTAGCCTATCCCTTCACAAATTTTAGATTCCATTGGTATATCAAGGTTTCTAGATCTTTAAACTATATGTAAACCATATACCTTTATATACTATATATATATATGTCATCAGTAAATTGAAGATATCAAGAAGAGTTAAATTTTGAAGACTGTTTTATTTTCAAAATCTACTAAGCCTGAGAGAATCAACTGTGTATTTCCAAAGCATATAAATTAGCTTCCTTTTATTTATCTTAAGCTATCAAACTACAAGATTTGTATGAAAAGACAAAGTAGAAATTTCTTTCCTAATAAACAAATAGACATAATAAAACTTCATTTCACGTGGCATCCTTTTGCGAAATACGATGTGGGATGAAGGTGTCACATTGTGAAATTTTAATTAAAGCATAGATAAAATTCCACTGGTTGGCCAAGAATTATAACTAACCTGACTTTGCATATCAATCAAAGTTTGTTATGTAGTGTAATTGCAAACTAAATGTTCCTGTATTTTTAATACACATAATGAAAAAATGCCACTTGTGGTTAAGTAACTGAACTTAACCACAAGTAATCATCACATGAAGCTAGTTCACAGAGTAAATCAACTAAGACCTACAAGAAATCAGTCAGCAAGCTCCAGGTGAATTTTGCATGTTCAGCACTCCAAAGAATAAAAATTATATATATTCATAAATCCCATGGAGGTTCATAAAACCAATTAGACATCACACATTCCAGCACTTTCTGAGCAGTATTCTGTAAATAACTGCAGTTTAAAGGAGCCAACAAAAAATATGAAGTCCAGAAACAATCCATGTTTCAATCACATGAGTTATTGTACATCTCTTTGACAGACCTTGATTCAGAAAATTCAGGGCCCCAAACTCTGTGTCCTGATTGTCCTGTCCACATGCACACAGCTGAAAGCCCAACCACAGACAGATAAACAAGGTATAAAAAGATGAAAAAACTGGGGCTTCCCTGGTGGCGCAGTGGTTGAGAGTCCGCCTGCCGATGTAGGGGATGCGGGTTCGTGCCCCGGTCCGGGAAGATCCCACATGCCGCGGAGCGGCTGGGTCCGTGAGCCATGGCCGCTGAGCCTGCGCGTCCGGAGCCTGTGCTCCGCAACGGGAGAGGCCACAGCAGTGAGAGGCCCGCACACCGCAAAAAAAAAAAAAAAAAAAAAAAAAAGAAGATGAAAAAACTAAGGGTGATTTCAGAACCACTCTGAAGTATATTCTGAATACTTATTTGCAGGCTAGATAAGCACAGAAGTCATGTGAGAAAATAATGTCAACCTTCATTCTGATAAAATGGTGATGTTTTGAAGCACCCAGCAAGAAACAAGAGTGGATTTCAGTGACCCTCATACCAGCCTCTAACTCTGTGAAAATCAAATTCTATCTTCACCTCTTTCATCCCATTAATTCCTTCTGAAAGCATAAGCTCCTACAAATCTTGAAATGCCAATTATTTAAAGTGTCTTCTTTAAAGGGAGCCAATCACCACACTACCAGCAACTGAATAGAAGATGTAGTGAAATGCCTCCCCCAGGAAACAGGAGCCATTGTCAGCAAAGAAGAAGAGGACTAGTGGATTCTCTCCCTTCAACCTGGCAAACACCACAGTATCTTAACCAGAATAGAAGCTTAATTTATATTTCCTTTAATATTTTGACTTAATCCCAAATAGAATCGTAGCGTTTGTGTAAGAAGAAACAAAACAAAAGAGGAGGGACCAAAAATGCAGTTACAAACAAAAAGATAATTCCCTCACGAGAGAAATCATTTGGTGTCTTTTATCTGCCCAGCTGGATCTCCTGCCTGCTTGGCCTAAGCCGCCCAGAACTGCGTTTGGAGTACTCAGGGGGGCGCCCTAACCCTCTCTCCAATGCCCCAATCTGGCTTAAGATGTTCGATCTTGGAATGATACAGGGCTGGGGCTGCATTCTGCACCTGGAAATAGTCTGGCTGACGTGGCATTTGAAAGGCTGCTGGAGGATCTGGAGGTCACAGACAGAAGCTGCTGCAACACCTGTATGAGCAACCACGTTATAAATCTGAGAATGCACCACTGTCCCTTGTGGGACGGCTCTCTAGTTTCTAAGAGCACCCAGGACCTGTCAGAGTCAACATAGAAGCCTTGGCCTCAGACACCAAACACACACAATCCCATGGCTATTTTTTCCAGGCTCAAAACCTGTCTAGGAATTAGAGACTGTTTAACGGAGCAAGTATCCTAAATTTAGTTAAAGGCAGATGAAAAAGAAATGCTCCAAACTGGGGAGAGGGGTGCTACGTCTATATATGAAGCTAGTGAAAAATCACAATGGTCCAATCATTCATTTAGCATCGCATATCTAAGAAACCTCAGGGTTTCTATTGATTTTTTTTTTCTTCTTTGCAGTTGTTTTTATATCCGAAGAAACACTCTGTTAAACCTCCACCTAGAAAAAAAAAAAAAGACCTGGACTTGGTACCCTTTGAAAACTGAGCTAGCCTGAAAAGAATGAAACTATGCCACTGGGCACTTCCCTGGTGGCCACAAGCGTTGTTTACTTTAAACCACACTGCCTCAAATAAGTAGTTGTTTAGAGCCTTCTAACCATTGAGGGAGGTAGAATCTCTCCACTCTTCGAAAGCATTTCCATTTTCTAGTAGTCACTGTTTTGTAGCACTGTTGTAACTCTTCTCTTTTTTCTCAACTACAGTCAGCACTTTCTCCCCATTGATTTCAATAAGTGAGCAGAAGTAAAAATTACTACCTGACTAGTAACCCTGAGGTTAAACATCCTTCTGGGGGTGGGGAGTAGAGGGGGGACCGTAAGGACAGTAAGCTGGAAAAACTGGAGTAGTGGGGAAAATTCCAGAACTACGTTTAATCTGCAGCAGGCAACTCCTCTAGGTCTTTCTTTCTTTCCTTTTCTAAGAAAGAAGAGAGAATGCTTGTTTAACATCAGTACAATGTTTCAGCCGCACTTAATTTTCCTCTATATCACTATAGAGAGTTTTATATATTAGCAGAAAACTCTAAGCTACAGAAAGGTAGTAGCTCTTTGGTTATCGTTAAGCACATTTTAAAAGAAATCTTTCATAACTTATACATTTTGATCTGAATTTTAAATATTAATGTGTATGAATAAGTTTATAAGTACCCAATCAACAAATGACCCCTGCTTTTCCATCTAGTTTTTCATAGAATTGTATAGTTTATATTCTACCTGTATGTACCTCAAACATTTTCACCTAATTTGATGACTAGTAATTACTATTTAAATGTAAGTCAACCTCTTATTAGAGTCTGTAAATGAATTTAAGAAGAAGCATTACTTCTTTGACAGATACCAATTTATTTGTGTATAGACCCACATAGGTAAAGAGAGTTTTTGATGGAAGCAGAAGCAGAAAAGTTTTTGCAATAAAATAATACAATTTATGATTGTGTATTCTGACACATAGCTTACAAACTACAGGTAAAGCAAATGACGATAGGGACTTTATTCTTAATTCTGGCCATTACCTAAGTGAATGATCAAGTCTGAACCTTTCAGAGAAAGCTGTGTTTTTTTCTAAATACTTTCCTACTAAGAAGCCTAAAGGGACCCGTCACATCAGTAACACCTTCTATGCGCTGTTGCATCCCAGCTTGAACACACTAAACTCGGGGGGCCTTTGAAATCTTTAAAGCCAATCACACATAAGACAGATTCTATATTGCAGGGCTAGCTGGCTACACTTCAGCACAAAACAATATTTCAAGCTTTCTGATATACATGTGTCACCTCTTTGTGACAAATAGCTGGTATTAATTAGGCACTAGACTTGGTGAGATTGCTGTTATTAACTGAGAGAAGATGGGTTGGATTTAATTGTGTGTGACATCAAAGTCAAGTGACTGATATTTCAAGCATCATTTAAAATGTTTGATATTGAAGTCATTGTATTCACATAAAGGCTGTCTAAAAATAAAAAGGAGACTGATGAGAAAAGAACTGAAATGCATTTGTACATCTATCTTATGAAATGTATTTGATGTCATTTTACTGATACTTTCCATGCACATATGTAATATTTGTTTGTTTAGCTGCATAAATTTTTCATTTCATAATAGACTTTAAAGTTCTCAGAATTAACACTGACCCAAACATGGTCTGTTTATACTGGTAACTGCTCTTAACAAGACAGGTTATCATTTTGTTTAAAATGTGTTTTAATGTAAACAAAAATAAAATAAAGACATGGAGTAAAATTATTTTAATAAAAATATTATACATAAATGACCATTAGGAATAACTAAAATAACAAGCATTTGAAATTTTTTAAAAGTAAAACTTTATCAAGATTTTTACAGAGAAAACAATTATGCTACCTAAAAAATAAATTGAAACACTATCACTGAAGTTATTTAATGACAACCAGCATTTCCTACGTTATGTTAATACCTGAAAATGTAGGAGAGAAACTTTGTAAGTCAAGATCAATCCAATAAATCCAATTAGTTGAAATAAGGATGTTCTAATATAAAAGAAATGTAATAGTTTGTTTAATTACTTTCAGAGAAAAGATTAAGATATTTATTCGACAGTCAACAAAATACACAAGAAAATTACATGGGAATCTGCTTAATTGAAATGTAATATGTTGTAACAAAATACCCCTTGGGTATGGTTTTAAGAACAGAAATACAATTCACAATAGCCAAAAGTTAATATATGTTTTCTAACATATCACCAAATGCTCTGAAAAAGCAGAGAAAAGATATCCAAATATAAGAATGTTGAGAGTTGAGTAAACAGTGTTAAGTCATTGTATTTGAATAATCTTTTCACTTTTCTTCTTGATCTTTTTTAATCATATAGATATGTTCAATGAAAATTTAGTCAAAAGAGTAAGCTTAAATTTTTCAACCACACCTTAGTTTTATATTATGTATGTAATTCCCCTCAGTTTATTCTTAAAATGTTCTGAATTACTTACGAAAATAATCCTGACAAATCATTTGATTTTTTTTGACATTTTTGACTAATGATCAAAAATATAATTTAAGGAAAAATTAGTGATTCATAAAATAGAAGTGCTAAAACTTGACCTTTGAAATTACTTCTATCCCCTCAAATTTAATGTAATATTTTAAGGTGATCATGAGCCCTTAATTCTGTAGACAAATGGCAAGATGTGTGAGGTACCTATGCATATCTGAAAGTTTATATACAGTAAGTTCCAAAAATAATTAGGAGGAAATCCATAACCTTTGCTTTCTATGGACCTGATTAAATGATTTAAAAACCAACTTTACAAGATCCATAGACCTAAGAGGTTTTATTTTGAATAATTTCAACTACATGCCCTCTGAAATTCAAAACTTTTTAAGAATATTAAGATAAAAAATAAGCCATATGTTTAAAATTATTCATTACCAATTATTTCTTTGGTTTTCTAAATTTATCACAAAAAAACAATTCTGTGTTTTGTTCTGTATTTCTGTCTGTTACATTTGGCCTTCAACAGAGCTGGTTTTAAAATTATATCCAACTTAGTTATTATAGTTACTTCAAATGGTATTTGTAAATTGTAATGAAGTATTCATTCAAGTAAAAATTATTAGTAGTATAAAAACCATTGGACTAATGTCCTCTATAATATTAAAGTGTCTGGCTTCTCACTATAAGGACATTTTTGTTAACAGATTGAATCAGACTCAATAATTATGCTCTAGATCCACCATAGGCAACACTTTGTAGCAGAAAACAATTATGATAACTTACTTTACCTATCATATTATTGTTTACAAAGTATTTTTATTTTTTCTAATATTCATAATAAGCTAAGGCATATGAATTTTTGTTCCTTCACACTCTACCCTCCTCCCTACCCCATGTCCTTCTTTGTTAGATAAATCATTGACTAAATTATGCAAAAGTATTAAAGAGAAATTATTGTTTAATGTGAGTCAGTCCCAAATCAACTCATTTCAAACAGGACCCTCAGAATTTAACCAGAGAAGTACTTAACGCTGAGGCTGCCTCACATTGTGACATTTCAATGTGGCAGATACACTGGGGTTAGAGGACTTTCCCGCATCCTTCCAATGTGATGGTAGATAGTCTCTTATTTCCCTGGGTGCAGAGTAGGTCCAGATCTAATGTGATTGGTTGCTTTTGTTTTTCCCCTCCATCTTTCTCAATGTGTGTCACTGGCTGTTCTTATCAATGGTAGATTAGAGAACGCTGCTAAGGGAACTATATTCATAAGTTTGATTCGTTTGTGAACATAAGCATACCCCTAGATCTGCTGGATGTTTTGTGAATTTGTGTTCCTAGTCTTAAAGTGAGACAGGTAGATGGATCTTAACTGCTTCATGTTTATCATAAATATATATTTCATGGCAGTAGAAATTATGAAGTATGTGAAAGTGTCTAGGAAAGTCCCTGACATATAATAAGTATTCAAAATGATAAATAAATTGCTAAGCAATTGATACATTAACTAATATAATTTCTTCTGATTTTTTTTCCTAGGTTTTATTTGCATACAATGAATAAGTCAGAAAATAGTATCTTAATCCTGACCCAAGGTCTGTTCTCCTTGTGTACCCACTTCTGGTCCTAACACAGAACACTGTCCCCATCCAGACATCCTCTGTCTTAGGAAGAACGAGATGGGCAATGGAGTCAATGTTACTGGTTTCTCAAGAACCATAACTTGGCCCAGCTGCACCCCTTTCAAGGCTTCATTTGAGAGAAAGGCATAAGAGGCAGACAGGATTTCAGGTTCTATTCAAGGAGGAAGCACATGGGAACCAAAAGATCTCACCTCCAGTGAGGTCTCACCTCTCATCACAAGCAGAATTTATCTCTTACATGCTTGCTTCTCCTTACATTCTACTAAAAGAAACAGAGGCCTAATTATAACTGGCTTAACAAATTTTAACTAATATTATTAAAGTATTTGTGTGGGGGCTTCCCTGGTGGCGCAGTTGTTGAGAGTCCGCCTGCCCATGCAGGGGACGCGGGTTCGTGCCCCGGTCTGGGAGGATCTCACATGCCGCGGAGCGGCTGGGCCCGTGAGCCATGGCCGCTGAGCCTGCGTGTCCGGAGCCTGTGCTCCGCAACGGGAGAGGCCACAACAGTGAGAGGCCCGTGTACCGCAAAAAAAAAAAGTATTTGTGTGAAACCGGTACAAATTATTAATTTATATTTTGAAAGAATATATTCTGAGCTAAAATATACTGAGTATATGATTTAAATATATTCAATATGACTCACTTCACAGCACATTAATTCCAGTAATATCCTTTAGGCAATTTTCCCTTTAATCTATGTCTTGAAAGTTTCTGCCTTCTATCTCCTCCCAATATAAAAATGATGCAAGTGGTCATTTTAATAGAAAATATTTAATGTTTGAACAGTTCTGAGAATCAATAGGTCAAAGCACAGTTACGTTTGGTACCTTGGATATTGACTAAAACTTGAATGTAGGATACTCATAATTTTAAAATCTTGTGTGCATTAAAAACTACTCTTTAACATACCTCAAATTCACTTATTTTGGGGTCATGATGAACCCCATATTCTCAAATCAAGTTTATTGTTAAAATAGACTAGGTTTATTGCTCTTACTATGTAAAACCACTCATTCAACAATATTTGTTGGACAATGCTGCAGCGATAACAGTAAATTAGACAGGTATGCATCCTGTTTTCACGGAATTTATATTATAGTGGGAGAGAGAGAAATGCAAGAGTAAGCACAGAAATATAAAAGTATAGATCATGATACAAGCCATAAAAATCAAATAAACTATTGTGATAGAATTACAGGGCAGTGAGGCAACTAAGGTGTTTGGGAAAGCCATCTCTGAGAAGGTGATATGATATTTAAGCTGTGTCTGATGTGACAATAAGAAATCCACTCCAGAAAAATCTTGGTGAAGAGAATTCCAAGCTAAGGGAATAGCAAAGGCAAAGGCCTTAAGGAACACACAATATCTGAAGATGCAAAGAAGCCCAGGTTGTCTGGAGAGCAGTGCTGGGGAACAAGGGATGGAATGAAATGATACAGAAGTAAATAGATGGCAGATTAAGGAGAGCTATGAATACCATTGTAAGGAGTGTGAATATCCTGCTAAGTGAAAGGGGAAGCCAGGCCTGAAGGTGGAGGCCCCCTTTTTAGCTATAGGCTTTGTCCATTCCAGCACTAACCCAGATTAAATTCTCATCAGCAATAACATCTTCCAGGCTTTTCTTGCTGACCCTACCTCATGATCAATTGGTGGGTAATCACCAAAGGGCTCCAGCTGCTCTGCGGAAAGGATAGAGGAAGATCCACGGTCTATGTATGGAAATGATGTTTCAGGCGGCATAACACCAGAGATTGATTCTGTAACCAAGCAGCCCCTTCCGTGATGGTTTCAATTACCACTACTTCTCTAATTGGCCCCCTTTTTTCAACTGAATATGAGATTCTGAATCAATTTTTATTTAGTTTCTTATTTTCATTATTATCTTTTTATTTTTATGATGTTCTATATTCTGAATATCATCTCATATATGGATACATTTATTTTTACATTAATTCTTAGAAATATCAGCATGTGAAATTTTCAGTAATATCTCCTCCAAGAAGAGCATGAGTTGACGAAATACTAGTAGAGAGGTTAAGCAAATGTATGTCTCCTCCATTTCATAAAATTCTTTAAAAAGTAATTAATTCTTTAAAAAGTAATAAGTGCAGGTATTTTTCTTGAAAAAAATTTCTCTATTTGCATTTTTTATCATCAAGACTTCAAACACTAGGACAGGTCCCCAGTATGAAATCTTGTAGACTTCTAATGGCTGAGGTAGACCTTTTTTTAAGGTGTTTTATCTCTGAAAGAACACTCCCTTAGAAGGGTTTCTACACATTTTTCCATCATTGGTAACACAAAAGGATCTTTCTTTAAGACTGGTACCTGAAAGGATTTTTGTAGTAACAACATGCAAAGCATTTGTGTAGAGAGAGAGAAGAGAGCCATGGAGAGGCAGTATTACCAAAATCCTCAGAGAATACTATCACGTTAGTGACCACCAGTGGAGAATGTGATTTGAATGTTCTAATCAGGTTCTCTAAAATGCAAACTACCCTGTACTTTCTGGAAAGGGACATTTGGTGTAATAAAGATATAACTATGTGTAATAAAGTGACAAAAGCATAACTATCCACCTAAGAAATCACACTTCCCAGATTAACCATATTTTTTCCAAAATCTGTGTTCTCTATTTTGGAGACTGCAAGATGAGAGCATGGCTGTCATCGCAGACAAGAGCTATATCCTAAACAAACCTTGCCTCCAGAAGTATTTTACAGTTTTACTAAAACTCTAGTCTGTGTAAAATGTCAAATATATATACGTGGATTTTAATTAAAGTTGGAATGTTTGCTTGTCATAAATAAATAAATGCATTTTTAAGAAGTTAATTTCTCAGCCAAAAAGAACATTTTGTGAGCAATCACCTGCTCACTCGGGTCACTCTGGAATCTAGTGGAACAGCCAGACTCTACTCAGAGTGGAAATTCTTTCCTC
Organism: Phocoena sinus; assembly: GCF_008692025.1. Classification (NCBI taxonomy): domain Eukaryota; kingdom Metazoa; phylum Chordata; class Mammalia; order Artiodactyla; family Phocoenidae; genus Phocoena; species Phocoena sinus. The sequence continues at coordinate 27,429,491 of NC_045766.1, forward strand.
CTCACCATTAATTTTTTTCTATGATGGGGAACCTGCAGACCAAACGATTGATTTATTCTGTTGTCTGAATAGAGTGAAAAAGAAGGAAAGAAGGGCAGAAGGGTAGAAAAGAATCTAAGTGGAAACTGTAACCAGTATATACCTGTTTTTCAGTTAACAAAGAGCAAGAAGGTGAATTGGAAAAGATCTTTGGCAACCCAAAGTCCTTTCCAGGCTATTACTGATCGTGAGTGTCTTTCTGCTATTCAAAACAATGCCTCAGGAGGTAAATCATCCCCTGAGGTCATGGGTGAACTTAAGCAATAATTTCTGACACAGAAATAATCCAATCAATATGGGGCCCTGCGATCTGGGTGAACCTATGAGAACCTAATTCCTATACCTCCTACTCCTAGCTGGTCTCTAAATATAATTCTATAACTTTTTTTTTTTTTTTTTTAATTCTATAACTTTTGAGGATAAATATTTTTCATGGTAGTATTTTACTCTACCAAGACAAAGAACTTTTTTTACATTTAGAAATTTTAAGTATGGGCCACCATAATATTCCTGGCATGTAGCAAACCAAATATTGGGCATACATTAGCTTTAGCCTTCATAGATTATTTACGTTAACCAAGCATTTGATTATAAAATTAAGATTGCCTCCTTCTGAGAGCTTAAATCCAGAATGCACAATAGACAAGTTGAGTAAGAACCTACGGTCAGGGCTTCCCTGGCGGCACAGTGGTTGAGAATCCGCCTGCCAATGCAGGGGTCACGGGCTCAAGCCCTGGTCCGGGAAGATCCCACATGCCGTGGAGCAACTAACCCATGCACCACAATTACTGAGCCTGTGCTCTAGAGCCCACGGACCACAACTACTGAGCCCACGTGCCACAACTACTGAAGCCAACGTGCCTAGAGCCGGTGCTCCGCAACAAGAGAAGCCACCACAATGAGAAGCCCACGCACAGCAACAAAGGGTAACCCCTGCTCGCCGCAACTAGAGAAAACCTGCACACAGTAACAAAGACCCAACGCAGCCAAAAATAAATAAATAAATAAATCTATTTTTTTTTTAAAAAGCCTACGGTCAGAAAAGGAGAGACTTAAAAATCACTAAAAGAGTGTTTGTTCTCTCTTGACTACCCTGAGATATAAAGGATGCTCTATGATTCAGAAAAATGCAAAGTAAAAGCATGTAGCCAAGGAAAGCAGGACATAGGCCTTATTAGTTTATTGCACAAGAGGGATTCATGAGGTTTGGTGTTTCTCATATATGCATGTGTGTGTGTGTGTGTGTGTGTGTGTGTGTGTGTGTGTGTGTTTAAAGCATCTGCCTTGAAATTTTTATCACATAATCATGTAAAACAAACTATTATGCTTTGTAGTATGTGCACTGGTGATCATAACATCTTGCAATGACTACAGCATAAGAACATCCAGACAATATATTCAGAATGAAATCTAAGGTAATAAAAGAAAAAAATCAAGTAACACATACTAAATTTTTCCATATGAACAAACTAAGGTTTTAGAAATGCTCCTAGATTTCAAAGTCTTATTTTCAGGTTAACAAATTCACGCATACACAGACATACACACACACAAGCAAACACTTATAAATCAGGCAATTTATACAAATTGACTAAATGAAGATTTTAGAAAACTTCTAAGTCATGTGTTTCATGAAGTTTATGTCTGTACACAATATGTACTACACACATAAACTCTAACACACACTCACACATTCAAAGTAGCTTTGTGGGTTTTTTTGGGAGGGTGCCGTGTGGGGGAGAAGGATAGTAAAATTCATCCAAAGATCTAGATATTATGCAATTTATTGACTTAATGCAGAGAACTGAAATATGTTGGTTTCTTTTTAATATTTTAAATAACAGCATTCTCTAGTCATAAAAGTAATACCAGCTGCATTAAACTGTGAATATACAGAGAAGCACCCCAAAAAGAAAAAAAACAAAACCAAAGCCACCAAAAAACGTCAAAACACAAAAAAAGATAGCAGAATAAGAACAATGGATCTCAAAAAAAGGCAAAAACGATTAAAGAAACACCAATAGTAAGTCCTTACCTATCAATAACTACTATAAATGGATTAAATTCTTCAATCAAAAGACACAGACATAGGGGCTTCCCTGGTGGTGCAGTGGTTGAGAATCCGCCTGCCGATGCAGGGGCCACGGGTTCGTGCCCTGGTCTGGGAGGATCCCACATGCCACGGAGCAGCTGGGCCCGTGAGCCATGGCCAGTGAACCTGCACGTCCAGGGCCTGTGCTCCACAGTGGGAGAGGCCATGGCAGTGAGAGGCCCGCGTACCGCAAAAAAAAAAAAAAAAAAAAAAAATCAGTAATGCTTTGATACACTAACAACAACTTATATGGAAAAAAATTAAGCAATCATATTTACAATAGCATCAAAAATGGTAAAATAGTTGGGAATAAATTTAACCAAGGAGGTATAAGATCTTTACACTGAAAACCACAAGACATTGATGAAAGAAATTTAAAAAGACACAAATAAATGGAAAGGTACATGTGTTCATGGATTGGAAGTTTTAATATTATTAAAATATCCATACTACTCAAATGCATGTATAGAGTTGATGCAATCCTTATCAAGATTCCAATGGCATTTTTTAGAGAAATAGAAAAACAATCCTAAAATTTATATGGAACCACAAAAGACCATGAATAGCCAAAACAACCCTGAGAAATAAGAACAAAGTGGGAGGCACTTCACTTCCTGATTTCAAGCTATGTTAGAAAGCTATAGTGATCAAAAAAGTAGGGTACTAGCAGAAAAACAGACACATAGATCAATGGAACAGAATTGAGAGCCCCCAAGATAAATCCATGTATATATAGTCAACTAATATGTGACAAGGAAGACAAGAATATTCAGGGGGGGAAAGACAGTTTCTTCAATAAATGGTGCTGGGAAAATTGGATATTGACACATAAAAGAGTGAAATTAGACCAACATCTTAAACCACTCAGAAGAATTAAATCAAAATTGATTAAAACTTAAATATAAGACCAGAAACCATAAAACTCCCAGAAGAAAACATAGGAAAAAAGCTCATTGACATGGGTCTTGGCAATAATTTTTTTGGATATGACACCAAAAGCACAAGCAACAAATCAAAAATAAATAAGTGGGATGACATCAAGCTATTTAACCTTCAGCATAGCAAAAGAAACAATCAATAAAATGAAAAAAAACTACAGAATGAGAAAAAGATTTTGCAAACCATGTATCTGATAAATGATTAATATCTAAAATATATAAAGAACTCATATAACTCAATAGCAAAAACCCAAACAATTCAATTAAAAAATTGACAAAGGACCCAACTAGACATTTTTCCAAAGAAGACATATGAATGGCCAATGGATACATGAAAAGGTGCTCAACATCTCCCTATTCATTAGGGAAATGAAAATCAAAACCAGTGAGATTTCACCTCATACCTGTTAGAATGGCTATCATTAAAAAGACAAGAGATACATATTAGCAGGGAGGTGGAGAAAGGGGAACTCTTGTGCGTTATTGGTGGGACTGTAAGTTGGTACAGCCACTATGGAAAAGAGTGTGGAGGTTCCTTTTAAAAATTAAAATAGAACTACCACATAGTCCAGCAATTCCACTTCTGGGAATATATCCAAAGGCAATGAAAATACTAACTCAAAAAGATATCTACACCCTCATGTTTATAACAGCACTGTTTATAGCAGCCAAAATATGGAACACGGAAACAACCTAAGTGTACACTGATGGATGCATGGATAATGAAGCTGTGGTATAATATTTCGCACAGTGGAATATTTTTCAGCCACATAAAAGAAGAAAATCCTGTCATTTATTGTACTACAACATGGATTGAACTTAAGGTCATTATGCTAAGTGAAATAAATCAGATAAAGACAAATACTGTATGATCTCACTTATATGTGCAATCTTTTTTTTCTTTCTTTGCGGTACACAGGCCTCTCACTGTTGTGGCCTCTCCCGTTGCGGAGCACAGGCTCCGGACGCGCAGGCTCAGCGGCCATGGCTCACGGGCCCAGCTGCTCCACAGCATGTGGGATCTTCCCCAACCGGGGCACGAACCCATGTCCCCTGCATCGGCAGGCAGACTCTCAACCACTGCGCCACCAGGGGAGCCCTATACGTGCAATCTTTATAAAATAAAACAACCTAACTCATAGAAAAAAGATCAGATTTGTGGTTATCAGAGGTGGGGGGTGGGTAGGTGGTGGGGAGGGAATTGGATGAAGGTAGTCAAAAGGCACAAATTTCCAGTCTGAAATAAGTACAGGGATATGATGTACAACATGATGACTATAACTAACATCGCTGTATGGTATATTTGAAAGTTAAGTGAGTAAATCCTAACATTCTCACCACAATAAAAAATTTTTTTCTTTTATTTTGTATCTATATGAGATGATGGATGTTAACTAAATTTACTGTGGTAGCCATTTCACAATATAGGTAAGTCAAATCATTATGCTGTACACTTTAAACATATACAGTGCTGTGTATAAATTATATCTTAATAAAACTGGGAAAAAATTTATATATTGCTTGTGAAAATGAAAATACTTTAACATTTTTTAGAAAATTATTTGGTAACATATTAACAAGACTCAAACATATTCATGTTCTTTGATATTCTGATTCGAGTCTAATATGACTACATTATGAGAAATACGGAAAAATCATATCACAAATATGTTCATTATTGTGTTACACATAATGATAAAAATAGAAGGAACATAAATGAAACATGGGAAATTGGTGAGGTAAATTATACATACAAAATGGAAGAATACTATGTATTTATTCAAAATAACATGAAATTATGTATAAAATAAGATATAAGGATATATTGTACAACACAGGGGATACAGTCAATGTTGGAGTATAACCTCTAAACATTGTGAGTCACTATACTGTACACTTGTAAATTATATAATATTGTACCTCAAGTATACTCCAATTAAAAATAAATAAATAAAAATTTTTAAAACTAACATGAAAAAGCTAATGATGTAATATCACAGAAAAAACAGAATACAGAATTATATACATAAGGCAATTGTACTTTATGTTAGGGATAATTTCCTGAACACCACACAAAATTCAAGACAACCCTTCAAATAAAAATAAATGTCAATGGAGTGATGAATTTACAGAATACGTACACCTACAGTCATGTTAGCATATTTTTACCATATGCTTCTTTCACATTTTCAGGCTTATCTCTTACATTTCTCAGTGTTCTCTCCAAAATGTCAGCACTGAGTAAAATCATGATTGTTTGGCCTTCCTCACAGTGTTTTATCCAAATGAAATTCTATTCGAGTATTATTGATTTTCAGGCGCATTTTCCAGCACCAGAGAAACCCACCATTTGAGGAACACTTGAAAGACAGTGTTATAAGAGACTATAAATATTTTAAATTATAAAAATTGAATACAGAAAAAAACATAGCCCAATAGTTGCCAAAAACATTTACAGAATTTCTGATATATATAAACTACAGCATGTTTCACACGATACTGAAAAAGATGGTGGGCATTTCCATTTAGCAGTTAAAGTGACACTTTATAAGAAAATAGCATAAACCCAGTTTATAATTCATGCCAGCTTTGATTTTGGAAGAACAGGTTTTTACATTTATTTCAGCAAGTTATTTAAATATATGACCAATGCTAAATGATACATAAGCCAAAACCTACATTTTATGAAGCAAAATTAACTTTAAACGTATCTAGTCAAGCCCCAGTGAAATACTGGAATAGCCATCTATAGTAGGTTGAATCGTGGGCCCCCAAAAATATGTCCATGCCTTAAACCCCAGAACATGTAAATTTGAACTTACTTGGAAAAAGGGTTTTTGCAGATATAATTAAGTTAAGGATCTTGAGTTAAGATCATCATGGATTATCTGGATGGCTCCTCAATCCAGTAACATGTCCTTATAAAAGACAAAGGAGAGACTCGGAGAATGGGAGAAGGCAAAGTGAAGACTGCAGAGATTGGAATGCTGGCTACAAGCCAAGAAACACCAAGGAACGCCTGGAGCTAAAAGAACCTGAAAGAGGCAAGGAAAAGAATATTCCCTAGAGCTTCTGGAGGGAGCGTGGCCCTGCCGGTACCTGCAAATCAGACTTCTGGCCTCCAGAACTGTGAGGGAATAAGTTTTTGTTGTTCTAACCACCAAGGTTGTGGTAATTTATTAGGCAAGCAACAAGAAACTTATACACCATCCTTTAATTTTTCTTTTTTTTTAATAAAACCTTTTAATTTCTAGTAGCAAAAATATCCCTTTATAAATATGCATTAACCCTTGAGGCTCAGAACGGAGAACACACACACAAATATATACATAGCCAAGGACTAGCAAATCAATACATGTTTACACTTTCAACTATTTTGACAAGGGTAATTTGTCATTCATTATAATGCTTCAGAATAAGCTGGTTCCTAGTTTTCAAAAGGATGTTAGCTTTAAAAGCATGAAAGCCTCTCAGTATACTCATCATTAAATCCTCCCTGAGAAGTGACTTGAATATGTCAAATTCCTCTGAGAATTATAGTGTTTATTATTAAGCAAATTTATCATCGTCCTTACATCTAACAAAACCCAGCAACTTCAAGAAGAGAGATCATAGAATTCTAGATAAATATGAACTAGGAAAACACAGTAAATTCTGCCTTTTAACCTTATTCACTTACTGCTGAGAAATGAGAATCAGAGATATACTTGTCAGGTTGCGGCAGGACAAACCTCTGAAATATGTGCATTCTATTTGTAACTCATCACCCACCCCTATTAGACACCCACTGACCTCCTTGTCATCTCTAAATAATAATTAAACTCCCCAAATTCCCTCAAGGATCCAAATTATGAAATTTATTTTATTGATCAGACCATCCAATGAAATGGTATACTTAACTAATAAAAAAAATTTTCTATTATGCATATGTACTACTTTTTTTAAAGAATAAAAATCGTAAATAAAATACACATGCTGAATTTAAGAGACCGTTTCCTCAAAGCTGCTCTGGACCAACAACATTCCCTCCAAACCCTGGGGAAAGATTTCTGCAGAGGTGCCATGACAACTTTTCACCAACAACCTGTTTGTAGAGTGGGTAAGGAGCTGATATGGCCAAAGGAGTTTACAGCTCTGGAGGCTCAGCCAGCTAACATGGTCTGAACCTGCCACATCTATATTAGAATCATTTTATAACCAAACTCCATTTACAACCCCGAGTCCAGCAAATTTCACATCTCTTAACCTTACATAATTCTTTTCTCTGTTCACCTTGCTCTGGCTGAAGTGTCAAAAAGGTCATGAGGGGCGATAAGAATTACAGTGTGGGGCCTTTAGGGACTTTCCACCCCCTCACTTGTTCCCGTAAACCAATTCTTCTCCCTATCGTGCGCCACTCCTTCTCCCTATCGAAACCAATTCTTCTCCCTATCGTGCGCCACTCCTTCTCCCTATCGAAACCAATTCTTGGAGTTTTTCAGTTGACGGGGACTTGCCAGACAGCGGGTAATTTTCCAGTTGCCCGTAACAGGTATACGCCCTAACCGCCACAATGAACAGACAACTATAACGGCCAGAAGGTGGGACAAAAGTTCCTAAGCCAATGAATTCAAAAGTCACCACATTTACCCAATCATTGTGAGAATATACCCGCCCTATGAGTAAATAAACCTATAAAAAGTATGTGATTCCGCTTTTAGGGGTTCCCCATCGGCCTCCTGCGTGAGGTTCAGGGAACCCCGGTGCATCGGCTCCTAATAAACCTCTTGCGTGTTGCAGCGGCTCTCGACTCTTGGCGGTTCTTGGGCGAGTTGGAATCCCTTGTAGACCGTTTGGGTCTAACATTTGGGGGCTCGTCCGGGATCCCCACTCGCCCCCGGGTCACAAGAACATCGGGAGTCGGAGGTATCAGGTAGGCTCGAGCCCAATTGTCTGTTTGTTTGTCGTTTGTTTGTTGCTAGCCGCCATTAGGAAAAAGCCATGTGAACCGGCTTGCTGTGGAATCTGTATTGGACTCCTGGCTAGGCAGACGTGCCGAAAGCTGGTGTCCATGGGCCCCGGGGGACGCCCTGGTGGTCCATCTGGAAGGAGAAACAAATTTTGTCTCCCCTTCATCTGGTTCTGGCAGGTTATATAAGCTGCCATCTGAATTTGAGTTGGTTTCGGGTTTAAGTTCGCGGCGGCTGGTTCTGGCAGGTTATATAAGCTGCCATCTGAATTTGAGTTGGTTTCGGGTTTAAGTTCGCGGCGGCAATATCAATGTGTGTCTTTTGAAATTTTATTGTTTTTCTGTACTATTATCTTTCTTTTGACGGACGACAATGGGACAAACTATGACGACTCCTCTTTCTCTTACCCTAAGCCACTGGACCGAAGTTAGGGCTAGGGCCCACAACCTTTCGGTAAAAGTAAGGAAAGGAAAATGGCAAACGCTGTGTACCTCTGAGTGGCCTACATTTCAGACAGGGTGGCCACCCGAAGGATCTTTTTTGTTAGATAAGGTTGGGCTAGTCAAGTCTAGGGTCTTTAACACAGGACCCCACGGACACCCAGACCAGATACCATATATCTTGGTCTGGGAAGATCTAGTTCTCTCCCCGCCTCCGTGGGTCCGGCCCTTTGTTTCCTCAACAGGCACGTCTGCATGCGCTCCAGCACAATCGGAGATATTGGCCCTGAAGAAAACCCCAGACACGGAAAAGTCATCTGCTGCCCCGGACCCGCCAAAGGCGATATATCCTGACCTGCAGTCTGATTTGCTTCTTCTAGATTCCCCACCTCCTTATCCTCCGGCCCTAAATCCCATGTCGCCCCTAGGACCCCCAGCTTCACAACCCTCCGCACCAGTAGGGCCACCTGTTATGGCGGAAAGGGGGGGTCCCTCGGCGGGCACCAGAAGCCAGAGGGCTGTTTCCCCAGATTCTACTGCTTTACCCCTTAGAGAATATGGCCCCCCCGATAACCACGGGAATAGACCCCTTCAATACTGGCCCTTTTCCTCTGCAGATCTTTATAATTGGAAGATGCATAACCCTACTTTCTCTAAAAACCCACAGGCTCTTACTGCTTTAATAGAGTCTCTTGTCTTCTCCCACCAACCCACCTGGGATGATTGTCAACAGCTCCTCCAGACTCTCCTCACAACTGAGGAGAGGCAACGGGTTCTCCTGGAGGCTAAAAAGAATGTGTTAGCCGCCAATGGACAACCTACCCAGTTGCCTAACGAGATTGATGCCGGGTTTCCACTCGTCAGGCCGAATTGGGACTTTAATACCCCGGAAGGTAAGGAGCACCTGAAAATGTATCGCCAGGCTCTGGTGGCGGGTCTCCATGGAGCGGCCAGGCGCCCCACGAATTTGGCTAAGGTAAGAGAGGTAACTCAGGGGCCCCAGGAATCGCCAACCGTGTTCCTAGAACGCTTAATGGAGGCTTTTAGACGATTCACTCCTTATGATCCAACCTCTGAGGAACATAAGGCCACCATAGCAATGGCCTTTATTGACCAGGCGGCCCCTGATATTAGAAAGAAGTTACGAAGGCTGGATGGCCTACAAGGTTTCTCCCTTCAGGACTTAGTAAAAGAGGCAGATAAGGTATATAATAAGAGGGAGACAGAAGAAGAAAGAGAAGAAAGAAAGCAAAAGGAACAAGAGGCTCGTGAGGTAAGATGAGATAAGAGGCAAGAAAGACATTTGAGTAAGATACTGGCCACTGTAGTCAGAGGAGGAAACAGTAGAGACAGAAATAGACAGGAAGGGCGAACAACGGATAGAAGGCGGCCATTAGACAAGGACCAATGTGCCTACTGTAAAGAAAAAGGTCATTGGGCAAGAGAATGCCCTAAAAAAAGGAACGGGGGAAGGATCACTAAGCCTTTTCATCTGTACGTGGCCGAGAATAAAGGTATTGCAAAGGGAGTACTAACTCAGAAACTGGGCCCCTGGAATCGCCCGGTTGCGTACCTATCAAAGAAATTGGATCCTGTGGCAGCAGGATGGCCCGCCTGTTTAAAAATAATCGCCGCGGTGGCCGCTTTGGTCAAAGATGCTGACAAACTGACTTTGGGGCAGAACCTAACGATAACAGCCCCCCATGCATTAGAAAGTGTAATTCGCCAGCCACCCGACAGATGGCTAACAAATGCCAGGATGACTCATTACCAAGCCCTGCTGTTAAACTCAGATCGTATTAAGTTTACCTCAGCCACAGGACTCAACCCGGCCACCTTGCTACCCGACCCTGACCTGGAAAGCACTACCGTCATCCATGATTGTCAGGAAGTACTGGCTGCAGCACACGGTAGCAGACCAGACTTGATGGATCAGCCCCTCCCCAACGCCGACGTTACCTGGTTTACTGGCGGAAGCAGTTTCCTAGAGGAAGGTAAGCGTCGGGCGGGAGCAGCCGTGGTAGACGGGAAAGAGGTCATCTGGGCAGCCGCATTACCGCAAGGGACATCGGCCCAACGGGCTGAACTAATCGCCATGACTAGAGCATTGGAACTAGCAGAAAACAAAAAGGTAAACATCTATACGGACAGTAGATACGCATTTGCTACCGCCCATGTCCATGGGGCCATTTACCAACAAAGAGGGTTGCTCACCTCGGCGGGCAAAGAAATTAAAAACAAAGAAGAAATAGTGGCACTGCTAGCTGCCCTCATGCTCCCCACTAAAGTCAGCATCATTCATTGCCCCGGACACCAGAAGGACAATACCCCGGTGACAAGAGGCAACAAATTGGCAGATAGGGTGGCACGAGAAGTGGCTCTACGGGAAATCATACTAGAACTATCAGATGAGAGTCCTGGGAAACCAAATGATAGGGGAACAATTACCCCAGCCATAACTAAAGGAACATTATCTCCTCAACAAGCAAAATCCATGCTACAACAGATTCACAGATGGACACACTTGGGAACCAAAAAGATGGTGTCCCTACTACACAAGACAGGTTATGATACCCCTGGACTAACTAAATTAGCTGAGCAGATTGCACGAGAGTGCATTCCATGCCAACAGGTAAACTCCCATAAAGGAAAACTTGAGGTCGGAAAAAGGCTCAGAGGAGACCGCCCAGGAGCCTATTGGGAGGTCGACTTCACTGAAATACGCCCTGGAAGGTACGGTAACAGGTATCTTCTAGTTTTTATAGATACCTTCTCAGGATGGGTAGAAGCTTTCCCGACGAAGAAGGAGACAGCTACTGTGGTGGCCAAAAAGATCTTAGAAGAAATTTTCCCCCGGTTCGGGGCACCAAAGGTAATAGGATCAGATAATGGTCCCGCCTTCGTCGCCCAGGTAAGTCAGGGTGTGGCCAAATACCTGGGGACTGATTGGAAATTACATTGTGCCTATAGACCCCAGAGTTCAGGACAGGTAGAGAGAATGAATAGAACTCTAAAAGAGACCCTAACTAAATTGTCCATAGAGACTGGCGGTACAGATTGGACGGTGCTCCTTCCCTTAGCCCTGTTCCGGGCTAGAAATACCCCCTCCCGCTATTATCTTACTCCATTTGAAATACTATACGGGGCCCCACCTCCTCTTTTTACGCTAAGGGAGAAATTAAGTCCTGACTGCCAGAATAACACTGACTTATATGCTAGGCTGTTGGGACTCCAGTTGGTCCAAAAGGAGGTGTGGTCCCAGCTGGCAGAGGCTTACCGACCAGGAACACCAGCAGAGGCTCATCCCTTCCAAGTCGGAGATTCCGTGTACGTCCGTCGGCACCGAACCCAGACTCTAGAGCCTCGGTGGAAAGGACCATACATCGTCCTGCTCACCACCCCCACGGCTATAAAGGTAGACGGCATCGCTGCGTGGATCCACGCTTCACACGTGAAGGCCGCACCAGCATCTGCAACATCGGAATGGCGAGCCCAAAAGACCAGCAACCCGCTCAAGCTCAAGCTTCTGCGATCATCAGATTTATAACTTTAACTTTGTTACCCCTACTGACTGTGAGTAATTTTAGTCCTCACCTGCCCCAGCATTTAACCTGGCAGGTAATTTCCCAAACTGGAGATGTAATATGGTCTGTTAGCCATACTGCTGCTCCTTGGACCTGGTGGCCAGACCTTTTCCCCGATGTTTGTAAATTAGCCATAGGAGCTCCCAATTGGGACACAGCACACTCCCATGATCGTCAAAATGCCCCATCCATACCCGGTCGGGCCGGCCAATACGGCTGCCAAAACTCGGGTACGCGACAGAAACTTAGCAACCCTACCTTTTATGTATGCCCGGGATTTCATCGCCATAGGTCCCTAAACTATCAATGTGGGGGAAAGGAACATTTTTATTGTAAAAGCTGGGGGTGTGAAACCACAGGAGACACCTATTGGAAGCCCACCTCTGGCTGGGACTTTATTAAGGTGACAGCCAATTATACACACCCAACCAACCCCTTAACTTATAGGCCTGAATGTACTAAATGGTGCCATCCCCTTAAGATCTCTTTTAGTGAACCAGGAAAAAAGGATAAAAACTGGATAAATGGCCATTCATGGGGAATCAGGTTTTATAAAGAAGGATATAATGATGGATTACTAATGACCATCAAACTAAAAATTGAAACCCCTACTCCAGTTCCTATAAGCCCCAACCCTGAGATAGGGCACTCTTCGCTACCTTTGGCCCCTCCCACAGCGTTACCAGAGATAAGAAACCAAACTTCTGAGCCAAAAGGAATAACAATCAAGCCCAAGACCCCCCCGGGACCGAATGCTCTCATTGGTCCAGGCGGCTTTTGAGGTTTTAAATGCCACAAACCCGGAGGCTACCAAATCATGTTGGCTTTGCTATGCTGCTCCTCCCCCTTATTATGATGCTATAGGATATAATTCTAATTATAATAATGTTAACACTCCAGATCAATGTCGATGGAAACAAGAAGGAAATAGTAAATTGACCCTGGCCTCAGTATTAGGAAACGGTACACGTGTAGGAACGCCCCCCTCGTCCCACCGACATCTTTGTGCCAATTTAAGCCTCCCACAGGGCTCAGGGTATCTCCTCCCTCCTCCGGATGGATGGTGGGCATGTAACACAGGATTGACCCCCTGCATTTCTTTAGAGGTCCTTAAAGCTTCAACCGATTTTTGTGTGTTAGTTCAGCTGGTCCCCAGACTCATTTATCATTCAGATTCATCCTTTCTAGATGAATATGAGGGCAGAGGAAGGTTTAAGAGGGAACCCATAACACTCACCCTGGCTGTACTCCTAGGACTAGGAATGGCAGCCGGGGTAGGAACGGGTACAACAGCCCTCATCCAACAACCCCACTATTATGATGCCTTAAGGCAAGCTGTAGATGTTGACCTCCGGGCATTAGAAAGTTCCATAACTCAGTTAAAAGAATCCCTCACCTCGCTTTCAGAGGTGGTAATGCAAAACAGGAGGGGATTAGATCTGCTGTTCCTTAAGGAGGGCGAACTATGTGCTGCACTAAAAGAAGAATGCTGTTTTTATATTGATCATTCTGGGGCTATTACCAAAACTATGGACAAACTTAGGGAGCGCCTGGACAAAAGACAACAGGAAAGGAAAAATCAAAAAGGATGGTTTCAATCGTGGTTTGATAAATCTCCCTGGCTTACTACTTTAGTTTCCACCTTGTTAGGGCCCCTCATTATTTTATTGTTGCTCTTAACTTTTGGACCATGCATTCTGAATCGCCTGATAGCCTTTATTAGAGAACGCATTAGTACGGTACAAGTTTTAATGCTAAGGCAACAATACCAAAACTCGCAAAAAGAAACTGAAATTCCATGATTGAAATTAGTTACAAAAAAAAAAGGGGGGAATGTGGGGCCTTTAGGGACTTTCCACCCCCTCACTTGTTCCCGTAAACCAATTCTTCTCCCTATCGTGCGCCACTCCTTCTCCCTATCGAAACCAATTCTTCTCCCTATCGTGCGCCACTCCTTCTCCCTATCGAAACCAATTCTTGGAGTTTTTCAGTTGACGGGGACTTGCCAGACAGCGGGTAATTTTCCAGTTGCCCGTAACAGGTATACGCCCTAACCGCCACAATGAACAGACAACTATAACGGCCAGAAGGTGGGACAAAAGTTCCTAAGCCAATGAATTCAAAAGTCACCACATTTACCCAATCATTGTGAGAATATACCCGCCCTATGAGTAAATAAACCTATAAAAAGTATGTGATTCCGCTTTTAGGGGTTCCCCATCGGCCTCCTGCGTGAGGTTCAGGGAACCCCGGTGCATCGGCTCCTAATAAACCTCTTGCGTGTTGCAGCGGCTCTCGACTCTTGGCGGTTCTTGGGCGAGTTGGAATCCCTTGTAGACCGTTTGGGTCTAACAACAGTATTACAGTAGTCCTCCCATTAACCGAGGTTTCGATTTCCTCGGTTCCAGTTACCCAAGATCAACTACGGTCTGAAAATATTAAATGGAAAATTTCAGAAATAAACAATTCATAAGTTTTAAATGCACTCTGTTCTGAGTATTGTGATGAAATCTCTCACCCTCCAGCTTCATCCCACCTGGAACAGCAGTCATCCTTTGTCCAGCAAATCACACCTTTTAGGCACTTAGTAGCCATCTCTGTTATCAGATCAATTGTCATGGTATCACAGTGCTTGTGTTTAAGTCACTCTTATTTTACTTAATAAAGTCCCCAAGGCATGAGAGTAGTGATGCTGGCAATTCAGATATGCCAAAGAGAAGTGGTAAAGTGTCTCCTTTAAGTGAAAAGGTGAAAGTTCTCAACTTAATAAGGAAAGAAAAAATATTATATGCTAAGGTTGCTAAGACCTGTGGTAATTTTTATTATAGTGTATTACTATGATTACTCTAGTTTATAATTAAGTCATTGGTATTAATCTTACCATGCCTAATTTATAAATTAAACTTTATCATAGGTGTGTATGTCTAGGACAAACCATATTATACATAGGGTTTGGTACTATCGTGGCTTCAGGCATCCTCTGGGGGTCTTGAAACATATACCCTGTGAATAAGGAGGGACTACTGTAATATTATTGCCCATAAAAGCAACAAAAAGATGAAAAGGAAAGGAAAGGGAGAAGGGAATGGAAGAAAATGGAAGGGAAAGAAAAAAAAAAAAAAGCAAAGCAAATGAAGAAAAGACCTTTGTAAAATGTGTCCCCATGTAACTCCTTCCAAGGAAAAGTAAATTTCCCCCAAATTTAGTGAGCACTCATCCTCCCCTTCCTCGGCTCTCATTCACCAGTCAGGCCACTGCAATCTGGCTTCTACTCCATTATTCCACTTAAGTCATTACGCCAAGGTCACCAATAATCTCCAAGTTGCTAAATCCAATAGACTCTTTTTAAATGTTTCTTTTCTTGGCCTCACTCCAGTGTTTGACTATTTTATCTTAAAACATTCACCCTTTGCCTCTATAACACCACTGGTTACCTTCACCCCACCATTCCAAACAATCCTTCTTTTTATGGCATGAGAACATTCTAATAATATATCGCTAAATGGAAGTAAGCTGAGTATATATAATTTTAGCTATGTCAATATAGATGCATATCACATCATTAGAGGCTCTAAAAAACATTAAATGTGATTATTACCTCTAGGTGATGAATAATATGAGCAATCATATTTTTTCCTTCTTTTTCAAGATTTGTCAACACAACTTAATAAAGGTCATTTTATATGCACATGGAACATTTTTATATGCACATGGAGCAACAATTTAAATACATGTAGAGATAGAGAAATGTCTCTTTACATAGACCTTTATTTTGTACATGCCAAAATTAGAGTGACCTTTCCAAATGTATTGGACAATGCCACATTTAGGTATTTGCCCAACAGAAATGTATATATACATGTGTATATGTATATGTATATGTATATATATATATATATATATATATCCATCAAAATATATGCAAAAGAATGTTAATAGCAATAACATATATAATAACCCCGAACTGGAAACTACCAAAATGTCCATCAAGAGTAGAATACATAAATAAGTTGTGATTTACTCACTGAATACTATAGAGCAATGAAAATGAACAAACTGCAATCACATAACACAAATGGAAAAATCTTAGAAACAAAATGTTGAGTGAAAACACTGTACCTATATATATACTGCAGATTTCATTTAATATGAAATTAGAAACCTGGTAAAACTAATCTATGGTGTCAAGATAGTGATTATCACTGGAGAGACATGAGAATGGAAGACACAGCAGGGTCTTCTTGGTTGTTGATGATATACTCTTTTTTGATTTGGGTCCTGCTCACATGGGTATGTTCAGTTCATAAAGAGTCAAGTTTCACAGTTGTAATTTGTGTATTTTTTCCTGTATGTATGTTATATTTCAATAAAGGTCTCAACAACTCAACTAAGAACTACTGCCATATTTGAGTGAGGAAGTATCACTACTGCATTTATACATGGATCGTGATTTCCCCTTCAAAAACATCTGGACCATGGTGCAGCCACCATGGAAAACAATGTGGAGGTTTCTTAAAAAATTAAAATTAGAGTTACCATATGTCTAGCAATCCCACTCCTAGGCATATATCCAGAAAAGATGAAAACTCTAATTCAAAAAGATACATGTGCTCCAATGTTTATAGCAGCACTATTTACAATAGCCGAGACATGGACGCAACCTAAGTGTCCCATCAACAGGTTCATGGATAAAGAAGATGTGGTACATATATATAATGGAATATTACTCAGCCATAAAACATAATGAAATACTACCATTTACATCAACATGGATGGACCTAGAGATTATCATACTAAGCAAAGCAAGTGAGACAGAGAAAGACAAATATTATATATATCACTTATATGTGGAATCTAAAAAAATAATACAAATCAACTTATTTACAAAACAGAAACAGATTCACAGACATAGAAAACAAACTTATAGTTACCAAAGGGAAAAGGGGAAGGGGATGGATAAATTAGGAATATGGGATTAAGAGATACACAGCAATATATATAAAATAGATAACCAACAAGGACCTACTGTATAGCACAGGGAACTATATTCAATATCTTGTAATAACCTATAATGGAAAAGAATCTGAAGCTGTACACCTGAAACTAACACAATATTATAAATCAACTATAGTTAAATAAAAATAAATAAAAATGTCTGAACCATATTAAATATCACCACACCTCCTTTGGAAAATAGTGAAAAGAGTAAGATCAAATCAAAAAATTGATCAAATCAATTTTGCAGGCAGGTTTTGATTTTTTTTTTTTTAAGACCTAACTCTTTGAAATTACTTTTCCTCTGGAGAACAGTCAGTACCTCTGTGTGTGTGTGTGTGTGTGTGTGTGTGTGTGTGTGTGTGTGTGCGCGCACATTAGAATCAGAGCTCCACTCCTGAAAATTTTCTCTTTGTTCTATTATCTAACTTAACGTTAATGCACAGAAAACAGAAAAAAAAACACTTTAAAAAATCAAATTAGGTCAGGACAACCAGAGAAGCCAGAATTAAAGAGTGAGACACGTGGGCTGTCTAGTCAGAGGATCACCCATTTCAACCAATCTTGACTCATCCCTTTACTAGCTGTGTAATTTTAGAGAAGTCACTTCACCCTTCTCAGCCCCAGTGCCCTCACCGGCAACAGGCTATACTGAGTGAACTTTTTTAGAAAACAAAAGGAAAAAACAACTTGGGGCATAAGAAATGTACCTCAAAATAAAAATAGACTATTTTAAATGTGCCGCGATACAATCAACTATCTGTGTTTTGTAGAAAGCTACTTTGAGACCATATTTGCATTACTTGCTTTTGTGTTATGTGTGCTTGTATATATATATATTATATATATATATGTGTGGCTGGTTGCTTATAAGTCTACATCCTTTTATATATTAAGTGGGGGAAATTTTGAGAGTGCTGTTTATTCATTTCTGACATTTTATTTGTGAAAAGAGAATGTTAATATAAGCAAAATTTTAGCTCATATTGATAAAAATGATAACACAGAATCTAGACACCTTAGAAGGAACTCCCAAAGTTCAATGAAATGTTCATGGATGGAATTCTCATTAACCTTGAACATCCTCCAGATGCTCCTTTGATAATGTTAACTGCCTTAAAAACCATGTGGTTTCAGCCCACTGACCCATACAATACATGGCGTGAATGCACATGTGAAAGTTGCAATCAAAGTTTGAGAAAGGTGAGTTGTCTGATTTCAGATGAACCTCTACAGACTCAATATTTTTGTTAGCCCTTGTTGAGTAAGTTCACACTGTGGGTTTTTTTTCTTTAGTTACTTACCCATGAACACATGATGGAATCATGTGTTCTATGTTGTCTTTAATTTTAAAGGCAGCTGAAGTGTCCACATAGCAGGGATCTAAATCCCCGCATAAAGAGTTTCTGCAACATTTTTATTGCCAGTAATGGTATTAACTAACATATTGCTAAGATTTTTAGCTTAGAATTAAAGATAGCAATCTACTCTGAACTTTTACATTTCAAGATGAAGAAAAGCAATGCAAGCTCCATGAAGATAGAAATTTTTGTATGTTTTGTTCCCTTCCATATCAACGGCACCCAGTACAATGCTTGGCACGTAGTGGAGCTCAATAACTATTCAAAGAATGAATGAATATAGGTTCCTTACTTGCAGATAAGGAAATTAATCTACTTTGCTGAACCTTGATTTCCCCACCAGGTGACTCTACGCAAGTTTGGATATTATGGACATTATGTACTTTCCATTTAACATTTTCCTTTCCTGTCTTTCCTCTAGTAGCTTCTAATATTTATCCTTTGAGATAGCTTTCGGACACTATTACACCAAGTGCTTTCTTCTTATAAAATACAGCGATCAGAACTAAATTCAGTAACACAGCTGTGGTTTAATTAGAATGGGTATAGTGATTCTACTTCTTTCCTTATGCCAGACATTGTACTTTTAACTTTTAATAAAAGAAATCTTCAAGTTATGCCAGTCTTATTGGTGGTGGTGAAAGGATTGTGTGTTAGTTTATATTGAAACTGAAGTCAACTAAATTCCTTTGACCAGATCTCATCAATATAAAAATACACTGATGACTTTATTAGGATCCAAATTATAGGCTTTACATTGACCTCTATGATTTTTAAAACCCAGGCTTATCATTTCTAACTATTAAATTATTTTACATATTATCAGTGGTCAAGATATTAACCATCATTGTGGAGAAGTGCCAGACATGAGTTCATCTAAGGCCATTCCGTATAGCTGAATTATGCTTGTTCAAAGCCATTTGTCCTCTTAGAGACAGCGGAAGGTTTGGCAGTCCCTAAAACACCAAAGATTCTACAACCAGTCCCTAAATACTTTTCACTGAGCTTAGCTAGCACTTCAGGTGCAGGGCAGGGTGCCTGCACAGTGATTGTCAAGTTCAGGAGGTAAGAGATCAAACAGAAGAGCAAAAGAAAAAAAACTGAAAAAGGAAAAGGGCAGCATTCAAAAGGTCCTACCTGCTGGCACCGAAGCTAGAAAGAGAAGTTTTGCTCACAAATGCTCAGCATTCTCCTACCAATTCCTTGCCCCTGTGGTCTTCTCTCTTGATGCTTGCCTTTCTGGAATGTCAGAAATAATGGAGCACAGGGCATACTCCTGTGGATGACCACTGATTCTTCCTTATTCAAATAAGTCTTCCGTATTCAAAGAACCAGTGAAATCCTATGAAATGTTCTCATACTAACCAAAAGATTTTCCCAAACTTCTTTTGAAACATAAAACCCATGATACACTCCTTATCTTTTCATATATACATTTAACTTTGATTTGGAACCTCTGTATTATAGATTGGCATGTACATTTAGGGAGATTTTTTAATGTCTTTATATTTTTCTCCTTTCTTTGACACAAGGAGTGTTTTGAGGACAAAATCTGCATCTCAATAATACCAGAAACTAGTAACTTAATGCCCTGTGATGATGACGATGCTGGTGACGGTAAGTATGAAGTCTACATTAATTAGCAATATGCTCCCAAAAATTTTCAATGAGCATTATTTCAAGGGAAAGTGCCATATAGAGAGGGATTATTTGGAGGGTTAATTATAATTTTCAAAAAGTGAGAATAGCTAAATACTTTTTAAATCATTTAACATGTATGTATTAAGGACTAGTCAAGGCACTAGAGGTATAGGAGGAAACACGGCCTGCATCTGGCCATCTCCATGGAGCTTTCATTTCTTTCTTTTCCCACTCCATCTTCCTCCTCCTCTTCCTTCTTTTCCTTCTCCTCCCTCTTAAATAAATATTGTCCACTGCCAACAAGACAATTATTGCTTAGTAATTACCACTTAAAAATAGTTATAGGGCTTCCCTGGTGGCGCGGTGGTTGAGAGTCAGCCTGCCGATGCAGGGGACACGGGTTCGTGCCCCCGTCCAGGAAGATCCCACATGCCGCGGGGCAGCTGGGCCCGTGAGCCATGGCCGCTGAGCCTGCGCGTCCGGAGCCTGTGCTCCGCAACGGGAGAGGCCACAACAGTGAGAGGCCCACGTACCGCAAAAAATAAATAGTTATAAACAACAAGGACCTATCGTATAGTGCAGGGAACTATAGTCAATATCTTGTAATAACCTATAATAGAAAAGAATCTGAAAAAGAATCGATACAAACATACATGTATGTATAACTGAATCACTTTGCCATGTACCTGAAACTAACACAACACTGTAAATCATCTGTACTTCAAAAAATTTATAGAAAAGCACGATAAGTTCAGTGGTTTACTAAAGGTAAGAAGTCATGACCATAAGTGGGTATTTGCTATTTTCTTAGCTATGACACCTTGGACAAGTGTTTTAACCACATTGAGCTAATTTTCTCACTTAGTAGTAAAAGGATAACAAAATCCACCTTAAAAGTTTTGCTGTAAACTGTGGAGATCATGTATATAAAGTTTCTACTACATCGCATTGTACAGAATATGCAATAAATGATAACCGTAATCGTTTACTTAGAGCAGAACGTACTTTCAGAAGATCGCCATAACAATATCTCCAATCACACACATTCTTCTGCCGTAAGTCCCTGTTACTCCTCCATCAAGAGAATTATTTTTCACACCCCCACAACTCATGAATCTAGGCAGCCCATAAACATCAAAAGTAACACCATATGGAAACAGACTCACGGACATCGAAAACAAACTTACGGTTACCAAAGGGGAAAGGTAGGGGGGAGGGATAAATTAGGAGTTTGGGATTAACATATACACACTACTATATATAAAAGAGATAATCAACAAGGACCTATTGTATAGCACAGGGAACTCTACTCAATATTCTGTAATAACTTATATGGGAAAAGAATCTGAAAAAGAATGGACGTATGCTTGCGTATAACTGAATCACTTTGCTGTACACGTGAAACTAACACAACATTGTAAATCAACTATACTCCAACATGAAATAAAAATTGAATTAGAAAAAAAGTAACACTGTATCGTATCTAGGTGTAGTTCTTATCTCTCCTAGCAGTTTCTGCAAAGTGTAAACTCCTCTGCTGGAGAGAGGTACTGGGCACGTGAGGGAGAAAGCTATGTTCACTGTCCTATCTGATCGAGCCTTCAGACGATTCCATGGCAGCAGCTATCTGATAGAGCAGCTGAGCCCAATTCACCCCCAAACCATGAAAAATAATAATAAATGACTGCTTTAAGCCACTAAGTTTTGGTGTGATTTGTTACAACAGATAACTAGAAGAGTACGGTACATTAAGTAACACAGAATCTTTTCAATCCTCATGTATTGGACCTTTCTGGGTATTTATTCTGACTGAACATTTCCTTCTCCTAAACTTCTTTCCCTTTCTTTTCCTCTGTCCTTTTCTTGCTCTCTTGCTGCCTTTCCCTTCTTTATTAATTATTGTCATTCCTTGGGGCTCCATAATATATAAACAGTGGCCCCCAAGCACATATAGCCAGAGCAAACCACTTTGTGACCTCAAAATCCAAATAGTTAACCACCTACTTGGAAGTTTCACATCGCAGGTAGGGAATGCATTTTTCCCTTTCTTTCTTGACCCCCACATTACTCCAAACTCTAGGCTCCTTATTTGTAAATGCAAAACTATAATCCCTTTAATCATTTAAGCAGAGAAGTGGGTGTCACACTTCAAGCATGAGACTAGTTAAGCTTTGTCATTTATGTCTCTTCAGTATCCCTAAAATCCATTTACTTCTTTCTGCTTCCATGTTCTTAACTAAAAGTTTCCTACTATTTTATCTTGATTTAAAAGGCATTTCTCTTCTCTAATGCCTTCAGACTAGATTAGATCTTGGCATATATTTATATAGCACTGTGTACATCTCTTTTTGTAACACTGATTACATTTGAAATTAACTCTTCCACATCTGTCTTCTCTACTAGACTTCAAGTTCCAGGAAGGAGGAACCATATATGTCTTGTTTAGTTCCATTTCCATTTGCATTGTAAACACTCAAAGAATATTTGTTGAGTGAGTAAATAAACGATTGCGAAGACAAACTATACAGCTGAGGAAGTTCGTTGTATTGCTACAAATGACTAACCAGGAGCAACAGGCAATCAAAACCTAGAAGTGATCCTGGGTCCAGTCTCTGAATACCAGTCTAAAATCTAGTATTTTATTTTTTTAACACATAGAATAAACACATATTTTTTTTCTGTTAGTGGTCAGGGTGCCATGCAAACCATAAAGAGTGTTCACTGATTTCCAAACTTATCATGTGTTGTCTTTGTTTCTATTGTTGTAAAACTTTTCTTATATTTTGGCTTTATCTTCCTAACTAGATATTAAATGGAGCAAAGTTTATGGCATGTATATCTTTATCTCTCTCTGCAAATACCTCAGACCTTGGCATATAGTAGTAGTAGTTTTCAAAAATAGTGCTGAAGTATCAAATAACTGTATTTGATGAAATAATAAGCAAAAGAAAATGAAATTGCCACAAATATTATGGTCAGTTGACCTCAAATAATAGGTTTCTTTCATTGATGTTCCTGAGAATGCTTCAAAGGATACAGATAGGGGTTATATCAGTTTCATTCCAGAATATGTGACCTTTTAGTGCTTGGGCCACAATTCGCTTTTTTCCAATCTCGGGAGTACTCCAAACCTATTGCACTCTTCAAAGTTCAACTCATCTGGCTCCCTCAGGTCATCCAAGCAACAGAAACAGAGCCGCTTCTCTTGGGCCTTTAGTATTACCCTCAGACCTCTAAGGGCCTGACAGTTCCTATAGTTTCCAGAGCTTTTTCAGGTTACAGGGTCCATATACCTTCAAGGACAGAGTCAAACTCAGACTAACATGTAGCTAATTTCATGCTTTAGTTATTTCTGCATATGAATGTTTACAGCCCTGCACCTTTCTCATTCCCTAGTTATTAAAACCTAAGTAATAAATTCCCATATTCATGCAATCCAGGAATTCTACCATCTTCTCCAAATTGCAAGCACTGGTGCGATGTGATAGACTTCCATGGAAAACCAAGAGCTGGCATCTTCTGGATACCATGTTCAGAACCAGTCCTGCTGAGAAGCGAGCAGTAGGTCTTGTGTGCTCTGAAATGGGTTCCAGAAGCATCTTTTCTCTGGATGTCTCCCTTCTACACACACCTAGCTCTGTGTAATAGCTTTCCTAGCCCTTCATCTTTTTATTACCCCAAGCTGCTGAGTTTCAGGGTTTAGTTTTGGACTGTTACATCAGAGTCCCACGTTGTCAAATGACTTGTTTAAAAACTGGACGCTTTTGGCTTTTGCACATGATGAAAGTGAAAGTTTTTTGGCAAACAAAGGTCAGCTGGGGTTTCCCAGGCATAGTATGAAGTCTTCATATCAAACATTTGTTCATGTGTGTAACGTGGATTACAAAGAGTCTTCTGTTCCATAAATGGAATTTGGGAAAGCATGCTTTTCTAATATTTGAGATATTTTAGGATGGTGGGGAAAAGGTATATGCCATTCTACATTACCCATAAAACAAATCCCCTGGGGAAGTAAGTGAAAAATTAGAGGAAAAAGATTCTGTTACACTTTCTTATGCTTCCAGCTATTAAATCTAGAGAGGAAACAGTTCTTTCTCCCTAATCCTGACTACCCACAGTGGAATTTGTGCACCAGTCCCTGCATAAAACATAATGTTACAAATTACATGTGAAAGACCCTTTACTTGTTCAGGCCAACAAATGAATTTTTTTTTTTCTGTCGCATATTTAAAACAATTTTTGTTTGTAAATGTGGCCAAGAATTTATGTGATGATAAAACCCTTTTTACCATTTTAAAGCTCACGAAATTAACATTTGACGTCGTTTTTCAGTACTTATTTTAAATATATGCATCTAGCAAATTTAAAATAAAACATCACAGATCTGCTGAAAATATTTTATCACTGGAAATTTTAATTGTTCAATATATGAATGTGTTTGAGTCAACACTGAAAGCAACTTAAAAAACACATTCAGGTCACTTAAAAACCCAAGAACAAACTGATCAAGTGAGGATTGAGAGCAACGTGTATCAGGCAAATGTGTTTCCAGTGGAAGTAGATTGTTTGGGGGAGAGAGGAGACTCTTGTGGATACTCCTGAGCGGCTGTTTTATTGAACTACATCTGGGGTTCCTTTTTTCTCTTTCTGCATGGCGTCTACCTCATTTCCTGCATTTTTCCATTTCCTGATTTCAGCATCTATTTTCCTTGCTTTCCTATATTAGGAAGAGAATGGGATCTCTTTGTTTATAAAATATAAAGAGCCCCGACAGCTTTTCTATACTCTATGGAAAGTAATTATATTTTGAGATGGTTATGAGAGACAGAAAGAAAATTTCTTGAAATGTACCTTTTAAAATCCAAGAATC
The DNA here is from genome assembly GCF_008692025.1 of Phocoena sinus. Taxonomy (NCBI): domain Eukaryota; kingdom Metazoa; phylum Chordata; class Mammalia; order Artiodactyla; family Phocoenidae; genus Phocoena; species Phocoena sinus. Next base: position 27,454,400 of record NC_045766.1, read on the forward strand.
ATCAAAACTGAAACTCGCTGAGGAAGAGAAAGCTAATGTAGCTTTTTTTTAAAGACTTTTCTCACTTAAAACTGTAGTATCTACACAGTATAGAATAAAAAAATAGCTTTCTAATGCATTATTGTGAGAAAAACTGTTTAAATGTATTCATTTATATTTTAAGAGAAAAAATGTATAATGTAAACATATTCAGTAAAACAGGATTTTAGTTATATTAATTTTAAGGATAGACATGTTAACATTATCTTATATTTTTCTATAATCTGAATTATAGACTTGCCTGATAATTTATTTTTAATACAGTGCTAATATTTCAAGTCAATACATACCTAATGATTTTTTTTAACATCTTTATTGGGGTATAATTGTTTTACAATGGTGTGTTAGTTGCTGCTTTCATACCTAAGGATTTTTAAATATACCTGAAGGATATAAATATGCTTCTATAAAAGTAAATCTAGTACAGATACATAATTGTTGAGGTAAGTAATCTAGTATTTTTTACTTTTTTAAAACAAGTGAAATATAAGGTAACAGGAATCCATAAAGTGAATTAATAACTACATTGGTGTTAATAATTTTTTAACATTTATTTTTTATGTCCAGACTGCTGTCAAGCATTGTGGCAATAATAAATAGAAGATTTATTCAAGTTTCTTGAACTTTTCATTCAAGACACTTTGTAGACTTCTAGTAGCTGCCACATACATACGTAAAGGAACTCATCTTCCTTGACATATACGCATGCTGTCACATTTTAATTTGGTTGGATGTTTAACAATTAAACTTGAGTGAATTAGCAATGGGTGCTCAAAAAAAAAAAACCTTTTTGTTGCCACCGTAATATCATAGATCATGATAAAGTGAAAAAAACACTGGACAATAAAAATAGGAAATATGAGGATTCATTTTGATTTAAAGTCCTGTTAATTAAAGATTTTATGAGTAGGTCCCTATTTTCAAGAAACATACATTTAAATTGAGGAGGTAAGGTATGACTAGATAAAACATCTACCCAGCCCCATGAAGCAGCATACATATAGTCATAACATCTGTATGTATCTTTGGTGCATAAAGATGTTATGATACTATGGTTAGTATTTAGTGAACACTGACTGGCTTGAGCTGGGCATTGAGGAAAGCAACGACTTAGTCTTGGTGAGAGAAAATTTCAAACACACTGAGCCTAATGAAAAGAGTTAGGAATGAGCATGACTTATAAGGAGTAACTCAGAAGAGAATCAGAATATCACAGTTATTGTAAAATCTGAGGAAACTTGATAGATGCAGAATTTTAGGTTTTTTAGGATAAAGAATTAAGAAGCATATGTTTAGTGCAGCAAATAACTGAATTAAAATGTGCAGTTTTAAAATTTTAATATTTTAAAAATAAAAAATGATTTATTTGACAAGGTTATCTTTCTATGTATCAAACATATACATATTCCTTATTAACAAAAAACAAGGGACCACATCACACATTTCGTGCAATTTCCCCAGTGTTAGAGTCATTGAGAAAGCAAATGAATTAAGGAATCTAAACTAATTTAGAATTGCAAAATTGTTCGCTGCTTTGAAGCTTAACTGCAGTGAAAGAAGTCAAAGTAGTGAGGCCTGGGGTCACCATTTTTCTCTAGGGGAATACATCACCATACGTCACTCTCTATCTTACTGCTCCAACATTTTTGTTGTCATGAGACACGAGCCAGGAAGCTAAGTAAGCCTATCCAACATTCTTAAGACTATTTCTAATAAGATGGCCTTACTTTCAGACTTCTATACTTTGATCAGATACCTAAAGGTTAAAATCATTTTTCTGGATAATGTTTTCCTCAGTAGTTATATAAACAAAGCATTAAAATTAGGAAGCATAGAAGAACATATTATTAAACTGTTATTATAATTTTAATATCCTTGAGCTTCGTAATAGAAAACAAAACATTTTGATAGTAAGAAAACAAAACATTAAAAGTTTACACACAGGGCTTCCCTGGTTGCACAGTGGTTAAGAATCTGCCTGCCAATGCAGGGGACACGGGTTTGAGCCCTGGGCCTGGAAGATCCCACATGCCACAGAGTGACTAAGCCCGTGCACCACAACTAGTCTGGAGCCCACGAGCTACAACCACTGAGCCCACGGGCCACAACTACTGAAGCCCGCACACCTAGAGCCTGTGCTCCCCAACAAGAGAAGCCACCGCAATGAGAAGCCCGTGCACCACAATGAAGAACAGCCCCCACTCGCCGCAACTAGAGAAAGCCCACGTGCAGCAACAAAGACCCATCTCAGCCAAAAATTAATTAATTAATTAATTTTAAAAAAAAAAGGTTTACACACAAATGGTATAATTTTCCTTCCTCAAGTGTTTGGCTCATATTTGCCTTAAAACTTAATTCTAATACCTAATTTAAATAACTTCATTTAAACATATTACTTATTCTACATTTTTGTTTACCTCTGAAATATACATATTCTGTGAGTTTTCTACTCAAGATGGGTTTAAAAAATATATGTTTTAGATATAAAAGTAAGGGTTTCCTGGTTCTCATCAAAATATTTTGTTGAATTTTTGAAATGTGATTTCATATATTGTAAAATCCATTTTAATTTCTACTTCAGTATCATAATATTTTTAAATATATTCAAAAGGTAATAGTAACATGATGTTAGATTCAGATGAAGAGGTTAGGTCACCAATCATTTCTATTTTCTCTTCACTTTGATCTGTTTAGACTACAAAGAGTGTCAACTCTTCGACAGTTCTAAGAGTTTGAAGAAAGCTTTATTAATAATAAACCCAATTTTTTAAATTGTCAATATTGGATATATCATTTTAAATATTGAAGCATTTTGATTCCTCCCTAGGGTTAGCCCCTCATATATATCTATAAATTCATAATGTTAAAAAATATACAAATGTAAAAATCTAGTGAATCTCTTGTTAAAACTTTTTTCCTTTAGTACAAATTATCATTGATTTGTTTTAAATAACACAGAAGAATTACTTTTTTGATTTTGGTAACATTTTTATTGCTTCCTTTCTATGACAGGAAGACAATTCCAAAAAGTAAAATTGTTCAGAAATTTTATAAAATTCTCAGACTGTAAGTCCCTGAGCCTCTTCTCAACAGCAAACAATGTTCATCTTGCCTTTTTTTTAAATTTAATTTTATTTATTTTTTTATACAGCAGGTTCTTATTAGTTATCCATTTTATACTTATTAGTGTATTTATGTCAATCCCAATCTCCCAATTCATCCCACCACTTGCCTTTATCGGCCAGCACAGTTTCGATACTCTGACTAAAAACGTAGTGCCAATATTTTTTAAAGAGAAAGCTTTCTCAAACTCACTCTTCATTATTTATTCTTAATTAGTCTAACTTCTTAATTAGTCTGACTTCTAGATAACTATTTCACTCTCTTATATTCTCTTTTCATTGTCATATTTAATCTCTTAAATTGGTTTCAATACTTCTACGTCAAATTTAGGAATGTTCAAAATACTAGCTTTCGGGGCTTCCCTGGTGGCGCAGTGGTTGAGAGTCCGCCTGCCGATGCAGGGGACACGGGTTCGTGCCCTGGTCCGGGAGGATCCCACATGCCGCGGAGCGGCTGGGCCCGTGAGCCACGGCTGCTGGGCCTGCGCGTCCGGAGCCTGTGCTCCGCGGCGGGAGAGGCCACAACAGTGAGAGGCCCGCGTACCGCAAAAAAAAAAAAAAAAAAAAAAAAATACTAGCTTTCGAATAGGATCAGCCTAAACAGTGCAAGCTAATTTTAGATTCTAGTGAAATGTTATAAAGAGAGAAATGAAGAAATAATATCTGGAATTTTAAAAAGTGATAAGTACATGTCCTTCTTTCATAAAATCCTCATATACTTGTGCCACTAGCAATGGATGATTTCCATCTAAAATAGATTATTTTTGTATCATTATATTTCCAATGTGCATGAATGATTTGCTTTCGACACTTGTTTGAACTATACTTCTTTATAGTAAAAAGTAATCCTTATGATTTCAGGCTTTTATTCAAAGTTCACATTTCGTGATATTATGGTGACTAGTTTGGAACGCTGTGCAATACTTATATTTACTTAACATTAATATGTATTCTCAGGAACTTGGTTTACAGGAATATAACTAATATTGACTACTACAGTGCTTAACATGCTTAATTAAATAAATCTCTATTTGTAAAATAGGGGAAAATATGCGTGCCTAGTACTGCAAATTTCAGTTTTAAGAGAAAATGGATGTATTTTCTACTAGCTCAGAGATACAAGGGAAAAATTTATCTTGTGTATTATCTAATAGACCTTCCAGAACTAAAGACCACAGGAGGTAAGGCTAACAAAATTAATATGCAAAGAAGCTCAACACTAGGGACCTATAATTTTCTTGCAAATGGTTTTGCTTTAAGGATGAAACAACACAAGACAATACCAATTTCTTTCTTTTCTTGCAACTAGATGAAGCTTTAAAAAAAAAAATTAACACATGACAGCAGGTGGGAAGAATCTAGACAAGTGGATATTCAAAGTAGGGGGAATTGAAATTTGATTTGCCTAACATTTCACAAACTAATTTGAATTCATTGGTATGTCTTTAAAAAACCAACTTGGATAGATATATTTAATTAATGAAGGATTGGCTAGCTGTCGGAATCGAAGTAAACACTTAGTAGACGTGGTGAGCCATTATATATTTATCAACATGAAAGGGTTTACAAAAATAAAGTTGGAACTTAACTCACTTAAAATATTTGTGAACATTTCATCTGTAATTTCTTTACTTGCAATCCTTTTACTTAACATATTAATGTTATTGGTTACAAATAATCTAGGTAAATTAGTAATATCCAAAATCACTTTAAGTATTCACTCTACCCAGATTTTTAAAAGGTCAAGCAGAAAATGATACATTAACATTTTAAACAAACAATACAATTTTCCTCAATCTTCAAAGGCAGTAAGTTAAAATTAAATAATTTGCTTTCAGTTAGAGCACTAGTTCATCTTTAAATGATATTTTCATATTTGTTCTTATCAGTTAACAATATATGCGTTATCTATCTATACAGTAAAGAGTTCACTGTTGTTAAATTTGTAAAATGTATTCCTGCACACCAGGAATGGTTTGGTGCCGTACTATTCCTATCAGTTTAAAACGTGTGAGTGTCAGACAAGCTTTGAAACCAACAAATCAGTTCAGTATAATCTGAAATTTTAAAATCTGGGCTTTCAAGAGAAAAGAACAGTATGTCAAATTGAATATCTCATTTCAACTTTCTCTCATAATTCTGATGTATCTAAAAATGATCTGCTGTAACAATAACATAGTTTATATCCTAACAACACTAAGGATAGGGAACAAAATCACATACATTTTGATTGTGAATTCTTGTGTGAATAAATAATCAAATTTAATTGGCTAATGGATTGAAGACCATTTAATGGAGCAAATTTGGAGGTTTTGTTGTTTTAATAATTGGCTTTAAAATAATTGATACGATTGAAACATAATCATTTTTTTTCTTGATGTAACGTAAACAATAATAATTTTGCTACTTTGTGTAGTAGTTTTGAACTTCATTAGAATCATCAGACATACTTTTATCTCTTAATGGTGAAATTATAATCAAAGATATTAATATACTACATTAATGTAGTATAATGTTGTGCTTTACAACAGTGTACTAGAAAAGTCTAAATGATTCATACCCAAGGGAAGAGTTGGTGCTATCAATTTAAAGTGTTTAATATACATTTATTTAAATGTGAAGTTGCACTTTGCCTGAGGAATGAGTATTTAAATTGACAGCCTAATAAAATTCCTAAGTAATGTAGTCTTTTACCCCCATTTACTTATTAGTCATATTTAAAATCATTCATTTAGAGACACCGGAAAAGCATGTGAACTAACTGTTTAGGGAATTAAACGTTAATTCTATGGCTATCTTCTATTTCATCCTAAATATAGAGCTTTGACCTTCAATCTTATTGAGAGCAAACAAATTTCTGGCTTAATAGCCCCAAATGAATGGTTCCAAAAATAGGAACACTCCGAATATTTTAAATAAATAATATATATTATTATTTTTTTAATAATATATATTATTAACATCAGTGTAGAACTATTCAAAGGTTAAATCCAAATTTCAGTTCTTAAACTAAAAATCAACAGTGTTTTATTATAAAATTATAAAATAATCTAAGCATTAATATGTAAAAAACTCCTCTTATAGAAACATTTTCGTTAGTTGAAATTTCACACATTATTATGCTTTTTTCTATTTTCATAATTTATGGGTCTTGATAAATTTAATTGTTGTAGACATCATAAAATCAAATTACTTTCCATGCAATCAAATTAGTTACGTTAATTATTTGCTGGAGTTATGAATATGGAAATTCAGAAAAAAACATTTTTCAGCTTTTCCAAGTAAATAATTATGAATCCATTTTCCTCGTGTTTTGGACAGAATGGAAATTGTCCTAATAAGTAGTATAAATTTTAGGTAATTTACTAATTTAACATATATCATTCATATGCTTTATTTTGCCCTCACCAGGAGTTACCTAGTAGTCAGCCAAAATCTACTCAAGTGTCCGCAATATATGTGGTATATTTCTAGACTATTTGTAACATATTAGTCTCTTTGAAATCTAGTGGAATTTTCCTTGTGGAACGGTTTCAACCAGTTACTGTACCCTTTCCCACTCTCCACCTCCTTAGGGACTTCATGACTAGAAACTGAGAAAACACACACACACACGCACACACGCACATACACACACACACACGCACATACACACACACACAGATTGCTAAATGATAACCCTATTGGGCAAATTCAGCCTTCAGAAGTCTTTACTTTGGCCTCATGGTGGTTTTTAAATTTCTCAGTTTGCTTGCATCTAAGCAGCCATGCCCTTGCTCATTAGTTCATTCCAAGACCACCATTCTCTGTGGTCATATATTGGCACAATTCACACGGTGACAGGTGTATGTAGATATTTGGATTTGTTACCCCTGCTTTGGCCTGACAAGTACCATGTTCCCAAAAAAAGATTGGATTCTCCTGAATAGAAAACATTCCATTGTTTTCACTCTAACCTTTCTAGTCACTTCTTTTAGATCCTAAAATTATCCCCTGCTTCTTCTTAACCCTGATGGTTGACACAGTATGAAGACAACATTACTTTTATTAATCTACAATGCAGTTACCACAACCTGTTCAAAAGTATCAGCCATGCTGAATAGAAGAAACAAAAAGATACACTGCCATGTGGAAATATCACTTATTACTGCAAAAGAATACAAAAATTAAGCATTAAAATGAAACATTAACATTAGAAGAGGTGTTATATGTCAGTTGTTTACCAGGTAGAACATTAAATTGTTTTTCCTTCAACGGAAAACACTAATAGCCATTTTGTGTTTGTACTGGAAGCCATGAAATACTGTTCTCTTGATAGAGAAGATTTTTCATTATGAAATACCATAACACATACCAAAAATTTCATGATGTACTTAAAAAATAAGTTCAGAAATGTCTCAAAGTGTCTTTTGTTTTTTACATTTTTCATCAGAACTTATACAGTCATATGGAATCACTGTAAACCACTTTAACACACAAGATTAAAGATGATAAAAATCACACCTTTGCACATGCTTGCTTATGTTATAGTGATTTAAATATGACTAAACTTTTCAAGTCTTTGAAAGGAATAATTTATAGCTGTCTATTATCTAGCTTAAACTTATATATATAACAATTCTTTCAAATAATGAAATATATTTTAAATTTTCTGAGGACCATCGGACTTTCATACAACATAATCATATGTACACATCACAGCATATTGTTGTAGAGAAACTATGAGAGTCTTAAAAAGTCAGAAGCATATTTTATTGAGAGTATACTCTCATATATTTCATTATTTTTCCCATGTTCAAAGAGGAAATTGCCGGGATGAAACCATATTCATTCATAGCCAAGGAATGCAGCACCCAAATATCTTCCTGGAATCACTCAGTATAAATGTGTTAATTCATAACAATATTGGGTTAAATAAATGCTGCTGTTGGTATAGTGTAATTTTCTTTTGTGATAAATGCCATTGATTTGCTATTTGCTTTTCAATTGATTTTATTTGTCAAATTATATACCAAACAGTCCCATGGGCTTATTAAATATACGAGGGCTGACAATGAAAAATGTGCATAGTTTTAGCACCAACTTTGTAAATTGCCTTAATAATAGCTGGTATAATGTAATAGTATTTCAACCAGTACTTTTAATTTCTAGCTCATAAAGCCTTTTCATTGAACCCCAAGGGTGTAGCTATGAAAGTAAGATTTAATTTTGTATATAATGTGGCCTAAATTAGCTTTAAAGCGATAGGAGAAACATGCAGTTGCAAAAGATAGGCTGAAATTATTACAACTTGATATGAATTTCTCTAACAAAATTAATTATTTCAATTGTAACATAATTTGTAGTAAAAATTTGTCTATTCAGAATAAACATTTTAAGTCTTATTATTTTTAAAACTTTGACAAATGTATGGAAAACCTTCATGGACATATAATAAGAACCCATTGGCCAAACATATTTTTCCCATACCTTCAAGCACCCAGGTGGTCATAAAGGCCAAAGACACTGGCATGTTAACCTACTTAGAGTATCTCTTTGCTACACTAAGTTCCTGCTAATTATTTGCCCTTTGAGACAATACAAGGAAATTTCAATATTGTACTTTTGTTCCTGATATTTGTATATAAGGAATAAAATATATACTTTGTTATGTTTGTGATTTCATTTTGTCCCTGTGTGAATGTTTACAGCAAGTGTTACTATCTCTGTCTCATGGGTGAATAAGCTTAGTATCTTGTCCAAGACTAATGCATTAAGATGACTAACATATATGGCAGGTGCACAGTATAATTTTTTTTTTTTTTTTTTTTTTTGCGGTACACGGGCCTCTCACTGTTGTGGCCTCTCCCGTTGCGGAGCACAGGCTCCGGACGCACAGGCTCAGCGGCCATGGCTCACGGGCCCAGCCGCTCCACGGCATGTGGGATCTTCCCGGACCGGGGCACGAACCCGTGTCCCCTGCATCGGCAGGCGGACTCTCAACCACTGCGCCACCAGGGAAGCCCCCCACAGTACAATTTTTGACGTATGTAATAAAGTGACAATATTTAGTTCTAAGAAAAACACATATGGACTTGTAGAATTGGACAATTAAGTCTACAATACCAACTATAGAATTGGACAATCAATTTTAATACACTAACAGTATTTCAAGTCTTTCTTAAATGACCTATGATTTGCTTGTTTTTATATTTCTAAAAGAAAAAAATTAATGAATAAGCATGGGCATTCTTATTAAAGTGATTAATACCCACATAAATTGCTACACAACACAAGTGCTTGACATTGGTTGACCAATATATTCAAGACACATGTTTAGACAGAGTTCTCACCTCAATAAATTTTGATCTTAAAAGTAAGTGAAGAAACATATTATGAAATATAGATAACTGTTTCAAAATGGCATTATGGTTTTGTTCATTTCCTTTCTAAATTTTGGAGATAATACTCCTTCATTTGTGTTTTGAAGTCATATCATATTCCATTATAAGGAAGAGACAGAAATAATATGTAAGAAAGTATTGCTAACTCTAAGAGCCCACTTTCTGAGTTTTAGAGTCAGCTAACAAACTAGACTGATGAACTTAAGTAAGTCATTTCAGACTCCAGGTTCTTGATCTCTACAACTATATCACAAAGTGATTGGAATATGTAAATTCTGAAGACCATACCCAGCTCCAAAATTTGTACAAATACACAAAAGAGCCTTAAATTTCTTTTTCCAGAATTGCTGCATTTCGATCTCTGTTAGCTTAATTCATTTTTCCCCCAAAGGAAACTGTCACATTATTCAACACAATCAAATTTTGAAATTTTGTCCACACCAAAAAGTGGATAATGGGAGGATAGTAAAGTATTTGGAAGGATGTGTACAAATGCTAACCTTTAGCATGTGGGGGAGGGAATTTCCACAATAAAATGTTTAATCTCTCATTCAATGAACATGGGAAATATTGAATGCATATTTCTCTTAAAGTAACAAAAGGTGTTTGTTACTTATCTTGCTATCACAAAAAAATGAGATATACCTTGAAGCATGATGTGAGAATAATCTAAAATTACTTTTTTAAAGGTGGCCATTGTTGCTGCAATACTTAAACAAAGCAGAACCTATGGAGCCCTGGTTTGTGCAGTGTAGCCCATCTGGCAGGAAAGGAACTCTCCCTACGCTGATCACATGGCACCATAGCGCGCTGTAAAATCCTGGCTCTAAACTCACTGACTAAAAAGCCTGATATGGCATTAATTTATTACCAATCTGGGGGCTTTTCTTTCCCTTACTCATTTTCTTTTTTCGGGCTTGTCTTTAACCGAACATTTAATTTGTTTAGTCGCTGTGATTATGTTTTGGTGACATTTGGCAACGGGAACGATCTGGAAAGCTTAGAGGGAATACGTTATGGTGCCATAAATTTGAGATGGAAGTATGTTTTTGTATTTCTGCCAGAAATATCAGATAGCAAGTTACTGTTTGAAAATCTGCTTTCTCCGTCTGCTCTGCTAATACAAGGGTGGGTGGTCCTGAGGTCAGCTCATTCCATCCTCTGAAAGACAATCACTATTCCGGATGTGTCCTGCATCTTTCCCAGTGACCAAGTTTGGGGGTATTTTCTTTCTCTCACTGAATGGATTTAATAAAGAACCGTGCGTGGTGTTCGTTTTGTTTTGTTTTAATTTTCTCTTGAGCCAATAGAGATTCTTCATAGCCCTGGCTTTCCCTATTTCTAAACTCCTCTGCAAAAGTTGCACATTCCACACCTGAGGTGGGATGCCTGCATTCTCCCAGCCCTAGACCGTGAAGAATGTGTTCCTGATCTGCATGTGCACCCTGATGCCTGCAAGATAAAGAGGGATTGGGCATAAAGACTAGGAATTCCCATGAAGAGACGAAAACAAACGATGTGGTTCAAAGGAGAAGTTGTTACAAGGAGGGATGCATTCCTGATGTTGTGCAAAGGATTGTGAGCATTCTCTACCCTGCAGAAGTTGCCTGAGAGCAGTTACATTTGCCAATTCAATGTCTCCATGAGTTATCTGACTCACAAGTGTTTTTTGTGAAAAGATATGTTGCCTGGCAACGGCTTTAACATGGTGCAACTGACTTTTCTGCACTTGTAAAAAGATGTTTTATTCATTAGTTGCCTTCCTTTGCTTATGTGTGTGGGTACACCCTCCCTTTCTGTATCAAATGCTACTTTCTGCTTGTGAACATCTCCTTCTGCTTCTAGACTAAATGTGCCATTGTTCTTCATTTATACATATACACATTCATACAATGAATAGGAAATGAAGTGGCTGAGGGGGGCTGTTTCCTGTTATGGGGGGAACAAGCAACCCTCATCGGGAACTACTTTATGTTATATCAAAGATGTCCTTAGCATTTAAAATTGTTTTCTAAAGTTCAGGTTATTTATAGACTAAGAGAGAGAAAGAAAAACATAGGTGGTGTGATCAGTTCACTACCGGATTGGATTCCGAATTTCTATCCATAACAATGAGCTTTGGCGATATATATACAAAATGAATAAATATATATATCTCAAAGGGGGTGTTTTAATTTTTTTTTTTTTTTTTTTTGGTTTTCTTTTTGTTGACTGCACTACAGGGCTTGTGGGGTGAAAGCCCAGAAACCTAACCACTAGCCCACCAGGGAACCCCCCCACAGATGAGGTGTTTTAGACTTCAGGTTGCCACAAGCTTTATTTATCCCACATTTCACTGGGTAAAATATTGGTAGTGTTAGAGCCAATCCCCCTGTATCTCCTTCCTTCCCCCGACTGTCGAAAGCAAGCCAGTCACTACACCCACAGTTCTTAAAGTCTGAAAGAGGGGCTGAACCTCAAGACACTGATGTAGGTCTTTGAGCTTCGATCAGAGAATTTCCATTCTGAGATTATTTTGTCCAAGCATTTTTTACAGCCAACTAGAACCCCAGAAGTGTCATATAACTCTGCCAAAGTCACACAACTGCCTAGTAGCTCAAGTCACACAAGCCCAGTCTCAGGCTGCACTTCCAACAACATGAGGTCTCCCTTCTTAGGATTCACAACAAGATACAAATACCATTTCTGGAGGAAGTCTAATACCACAGAAGAAGCAAATCTGCCCATGATAACTGTAGCTGCTTACATAGGCGCTAGGGATTCTACTGTTAGTAGTATTCTTTATAAAAAAATTAAAAAGACTAACATATATTCCGTACTTATCACACGCCAGAACTACCTTATATACACTATCCCGTTTAGGCTGCACCACGCTAGAAGCGGAGCGTTATGATCTCCGTTTTACAGAAGATGACTTTAAAAGTTCAGGTAATTTGGGACTTCCCCCATGGTCCAGTGATTAAGACTCCATGCTTCTTACTGCAAGGGGTACAGGTTTGATCTCTGGTCAGGGAACAAGGATCCCCGCATGCTGCAGGGTCACGGCCAATAAATAAATAAAAATAAAAGTTCAAGTAATTTGCTCAGATCTATGCAGCCAGCAAATATAACAAAGCTAGCATTTGCACCTGAACATTTAACTGTGCCCTCTGAGCGCTCAGAGTAAGCATGTAAATATAAATAAATATAATTACATTTGTACCTGAGTACACATTATATAAAATAGTTTGAATTTTAGAGCTGGAAAAATTGTTGGAAACAATATATTGGCTTAATAACACTTTGGTCTATGATTTTCCAAGAATTCATTGCCAGTGGTTTCATTCATTCAGCAAGTGTACACTGTTCTCTGCCCCATGCCGGATACTATGCCCTGCAGTGGGATAGAGCCATGAATGAGGAAAGTGTGCATCCTGTCTTCGCCATGCTCACATTCCTACAAGGGAAGTAGACAATTATGATGAGAGCCACACGCGAGGGAAATGAATCTTAAGCTGGGGTCAGATTAGGACACGCAAGAGTTAGCTAAGTCTCTGCCACAGAAAGGAACAGAGAGAGTTCCAGGAGCTGAAGGAGGTCATCGCGGCTCACATGCAGTTAGCAAGCGGAAGGGCAGAAGGTGAGGCTGGTGAGGGAGGGAAGACCCCGGCATGCAGGGCTGGTGGGCCAAGGTAAGGAGCCAGGTGATCCCTCCCTTCACGGAGACTGCAGTCCAGCACAAGCGCTGAATTCTTGACAACCACATATTTTATAGGTGGCAATGGATAAACTAGTCTATAGTAGAGATCAATTTCTCAAAATATTCCATTACAAACATAGTCTTAGTCTCTTTTTGGCACAGCTCAGCAATCTGAAACATTGACAACATTTCCAAAGGACTTGATTTCCAAGCCAATCTTGTTTGCCATATACACATATGTTTATCCCTATATGTCAAATAGATGTGGTCTCATTTCCAGTTCCTATAGTCCCTTTCCCTTATAATCTACTCTTCTCCTGAGCTATAAATTATCTTAGTGAAAAAACATAATTGATGGAAAAATGATAAAATGTGAAATACAAATTAAATTATGTTCAAGTAATAATTGCCTAATAATGTTATTTCAAAAATAGATTTATTCATATGTACTTGGATAATTGAGTGAAATGAGTACCCACCAAATTTACAGAAAGATGCTGATGAAGAGAAGCAATCAGTTGTGGCAAATCCTCCCTCTCGGTATTAAACTAAAATAAGAAGAGTTAGAATGGCATGTGTGTAATTATATCTGCTTCTTAGTACTCAGTTATGTTCCCAACTTGGTTAAAGAACTGCTTATTTTTAAACAAAAACATAAATTAATTAAGATGGAAAAATGGGTTATTGTTTAGTTTTTGTGCTTTCAAAGGATAATGAAATAGTTGTTTTTGTTTGTTTTTTTCTTTTTTTGCGGTACGCGGGCCTCTCACTGTTGTGGCCTCTCCCGTTGCGGAGCGCAGGCTCCGGACGCTCAGGCTCCGCGGCCATGGCTCACGGGCCCAGTCGCTCCACGGCATGTGGGATCTTCCCGGACCGGGGCACGAACCCGTGTCGCCTGCATCGGCAGGCGGACTCTCAATCACTGCGCCACCAGGGAAGCCCTGAAACAGTTTTTATAACTGAAAAGTTGATTACAAACTGAACTGTATTCTAAATTCTTGATGTAAGGCTAATTTAGAAGTAATTGAATCCGCATTTGCAGAAACCACTAAACTTATTTACAAACTACTCTATAGTATTTCCATTCATAGAAGGATATTCATACTATTAAAAATTCAAAATTGGAGTCAATAGAATTTAGGACATCTGACTTTAATGTACCAGGTTAAATACTTCAATATGATTACTACATCTCTGAATGTTAAAATTAACAATGTTGGTGTGTCTTCTAGGAAAAGAATAGTCTTCATTTGCTTTTCTAAAACAAATACCATGTTTTGCACAAACATTTCATCATGTTTTTACGTTTTGGTAATTCAGATGCAGAGCAACAGGTTCATCAGCCTAATTTTTCACTACTGGGAGTTGTAATAAAGAGTAAATGAAAAAAAAAAAACTAATTAAATTGTCTTCTCTAAGCCCTACCTTGTATATACATATATATCATGACATATATGTGTGAACCAGATAATTGCCCCAAATAAGGAGATTGTGCCTCTGCTGACATTTAAGGTTTGAAACTAATGATTTCACTATTCAACTGAACTTTGCTCTACTAATTATGGGCACTTGTAACATTAAATATTTTTTAAATGTCAGTATATTGTCTAGTTAAGGAAAATATTAATATAGTATAATCAGCAGTATTTTGATATGCAGACATTCAATAATACAATCCTCAGTTTAAACCCACAAAGCACCAGGTAGGAAACAACAATGTTAACATAAGCCCAGCTCACTAATTTGCTAATCGTTTAGAGATATTAATCAGTTTATATTAGTCATAATGCATATACATGTCTATGTTTTCATTATATTTTTGAACAATCTGCACAGAGCAATACTTAATACTACCTTAGGCTGGACAAGTAGAGCTAAGTCTGAGATGGTGTAGGGAGCAGGTAAAATAGTAACTCAGATTTATTCAGTGCTCAGGAAGCAGGCACTTTTCTAAGCACTTTTCGTGCGCTATCTCATTTATCATATCCTCATGACAACTCTAGTAACGTAGGTGTTAATATTGCTATGTATGTATTATATATACACAGTTGGTGGGAATGGAAATTTGCACAGCCACTATGGAGAACATTATGGAGGTTCCTTAGAAAACTAATAATAGATCTACCCTATGATCCTGCGATCCCACTTCTGGGCACATATCCAGAGAAAACTATAATTCAAAAGGATACATGCACCGCACTGTTCATTACAGCACTATTTACAATAGCCAAGACATGAAAGCAACCCAGATGTCCACTGACAGATGAATGGATAAAGGAGATGTGCTACATATATACAATGGAATATTACTCAGTCATAAAAAAGAATGAAATAATGCCATTTGCAGCAACATGGATGGACCTAGAGATTATCATACTAAGTGAAGTAAGCCAGACAAAGACAAATATCATAGAATATCACATATATATGGAATCAAAAAAATGATACAAATAAACTTATTTACAAAACAGAAATAGACATAGAAAACAAATTCTGGTTACCAAAGGGGATAGAGGTTGCAGGCGGGGGGAGGGATAAATTAGGAGTTCGGGATTAACATATACACACTACTATATATAAAATAGGTAAACAAATGAGACCTACTGTATAGCACAGAGACCTATATTCAATTATCTTATAATAACTTATAAAAGAATCTGAAAAGAATGTATATATATATATATATATATATGTATAACTGAATCACTTTGATGTACACTTGAAACTAACACAACACTGCAAATTAACTATTCTTCAATTTTTAAAACTGCTATTATAATGTCCATTTTACAAATGAAGAAACTGAGTCTAAGAGACGTTAACATCCCAAAGCAGAACTCTTCAAGACACTGTTATACTGCCTCTTTGCATGTAAAACAGAGATTTTTCCAAAGGACTACCCTGAAATCTCTTTAGATTGATTTTTTGAAGAGATTTTTACCAGCTAATGTGCAGGGGTATCAATCTCCAGGTGCCTGCTACCAAGACAGTGTTCCTATCAATAAAGCCACTCCGGGCAACGGTACAATTTGAACACCAGTCATCTGGCACGGTGCCTGTGCTGTTGGTTCACTTGTTGGATATGTTACTAAACCAGAAAGAGTTGCATGGAATTTCAATAGAAAAATATGGTCCTGGAAATTCTCCTCTGCTGGCACAACTACTCTAGGTCTAGTGGAAACATGACTCAAAATTCAAATGTCCTACAAACTAGGTGAAGAAAAGCAACATATATCCTCAGCAGCCCCCTCCACGGCCGCAGAGTGGTCTGCACTGAGCACCAATCTCAAGGGGACCCATCTGGCAGCTGAAGGCGGTTGTGGGAACCCCCTACCTCCCTTACTAGGGGTCACTAACTGACCACCTTTACACCAAATCCCCCTGGTAGATGTGTGGGTTTGTTTTTGTTTTTCAAATATTTACGAACACTTAGAAATCAAAGGATTTCACAGCAAATCTGGATTTACGGTCTTCTCCTAAAACATATAAAGGTCAAGTTTGGGCAGGCTCTCCCATGACAACAATCAGCCGTGAGCTGCTGCCTCCCCTACACTGGGCATTGGATCGCTAGTGGACCACACTCATCATCACTTTTATTATCTTACATCCAGCCCAATATGTACGTTACCTATAGCTCCCCAGGCTAGACACTTGAGTCTGTGATCCTTGCTCTAATCCAAGATTTCTTCCAGCTCTGAAATTCTATTTCACAAAGAGAGAAGGGAGGCATCACTGAACCGAGTTCGGTGACTTGTTCGAGGTCACCAGGCTAGGACTAGCTAAGAGCATAGCCAATACTAAAACTTAGTTCTTCTGAAGTCCAGGCTTTTGCTTTTTCCAACTCACCTACTGCCTCTTATTTACACATGAAGTAATGTGATTCCAGTATGGTGAAACCGGCAGTATTTTTCTTGCAGCTACAAGGAAAGCTAACTCGGCCTCCTTAATGGGTAGAAAAATCTGGGTGTTGGATTAGGGTTTGAACAGTACACAAGTGTTTCCATTAATCCTATTTACAGAAAAGATTTCAAGAGCTGAGAATGAATAGGAAAGAATATAAATATAGGGTGGCAGTAAAGAGAAGGCCCTCCCTAGGAATTTCCTGTGTAGCCTGGAGTCACCTGCATGCAGATGTGGCTTCAAAGCTCTCTCCACCCCAGGGTGGGATCCTGGCTTCCCATGGTCCTTTAAGAAGTTCTCATATGCACATCCTGACTTATGGCAAAAGCCACCATAGGCCTAGAGGTCATCTCGAAGATTAAGAGTAAAACCTTGTCCAAATTTTTATAATGAATTGCTGAGCAAATGAATCCCTCTGAGGGAATCATACACAACAATTTACAAATGACTAGGATATGTAAAATAATCTGGTAATTCTTTTCCCAGAAATCCTATCATTCAAACAGGATTTCACCCTAATTAGTCATTATTTTTATTCAGAAGCACCAGTCAGAAAGCGCTGGGAAAGAAACCAAATTTAAACAGTTCCTGAAACAAAACCCTTTTTGTCGAAAAACTAACAGATTTATTCCTGTAATAAAAATTCCTACCCTCAAAGCATGCGCATAATATTACACCCATATTAATTCCAATTAAACTGGTGTGTACATGCACTTCTACAGCTTTTAACAAATAGAATACTAGATTTTAATTTCTGTAGAGACCAGGTAAATGAAAATAAAAACCTTTATGGTTATTTATTGAATTAGTATTTTTCTAAATGCAGAATAAGAACCTAGATTTTTATTCCCTAAATGATTAATTACTAAATCAGTTTTGACATCTGCAACACAAAGCTCTCAAATATTCTGGGGCTCTGTAGAGAGCACGGTTCCAGCAAGCTGTACACTGTTGCTTTGACTGTTTGCTCTGGTTGAGGTGGGAGTGAAATGATGTTTACCCTCACATTTTATAAATCATCTGGGTCTGCTCAGAGGAAAGGCACTGGAATATTATTATTATTAATTTGTAACCTAAATTTTCTGGAAACTAGCTTCTTTCTCTATTGTAAATCCTTTGTCACAAGCATGTTCTGTCATTTCAATCTTTAAAATGTTCTCAACTGAAATAAAGTGAGAAAGTTTTTTTTTTTTTCCCAAATGATATCTCACTAAAGAAAAATGTGGAGGGAAATAAGTCTTCCAGTTGCCATTTGGTCATGTACCTCAAACATCTGTTTCTCATAAGCTAAAGTTGCATACTTCACCTATCCTGATGTCATTAAGTTATTATGTAGGAAAAATACAGACTTTTAAATAAAACAAAATTGAAGCAATAAGCCTAGCGGTTACAGCCACGGACTCTGGAATTAGACAGACATGGGTTCAAATCTGAGTACCCCTCCCAAAACCACCATTAAGTTATCAATTTCTGTAAACCTCAGATTTCTCATCTCTAAAAAGAAGAGAATAATACTTACACGTGGAGTTAGGTGCATAAATAGAGCTAATGGTATAAAGTGTTCAGCATGTTACCCAGCACAGAACGCCACACAGTTGATGAGGCTCTACTGTTGCCACACAACAGTCACACTACACAGAGTGCAGGCAAGGCTGTTACTAACCAAATTCTCATCCCATACAGCTTGGGAAGGGAGCGAACAGAGGTGGATCAGGAGACACACCCTTGTTTGTTGTGTTATGTGCTACCCTCCTAACGATTTACTTACTAATAACACAGTTGAAAATGATTGGAAGCAGGAAACATGCAGAATTGAACACTCCCTTGCCAAAAAATGGGGCGGCCAAAGTGCAAGTATAGGAGGAAAGCAATGGAGAGGTCATGGAAAGGGAAAAGGAGGAAAAAGCACAAAGAGGAGGAAGCAGGAAGCATCCCTTGAGTTCATTCTGTCTGGCCACTCTCCCCAGCTGAGTGAAGGCACAGCTCACAAAAGCCATATGTTGGTCACGAGGCAGAAGAGTTACTGTCAGCAACACGGTGGAGAGAGGGTGAAGGAAGGCTGAAACAAAACTGTATGTGTGGAACTTCCCTGGCGGCATGGTGGTTAAAACTCCACGCTCCCAATGTGGGGGGCCCAGGGTTCGATCCCTGATCAGGTAATTAGATCCCACATGCATGCCACAACTAAGGACCCCGTGAGCCACAACTAAGGAGCCCATGTGCCGCAATGAAGGAGCCCGCCTGTTGTAACTAAGACCTGGTACAACCAAATAAATAAATAAATAAATTTTTTTGGACTGTGTGTCTGTACACACACATATACTACTTGATTCTGTAAAAGTGTATGGATATATATCTACATGGATTTTAAAGAACATATAGATATAGATGTCTATGGTGATATGATCCACATCTACATATCTCTATATTGATAAATAATAGATAGATAGATAGATAGGTATGGATATATATCTGGATATCTATCTATATAAATAGATATAGATGTAGGTATATTTCTGGATCATATATAGAGATCTAGATATCTATAGATCTGAATTTTAAAGAATAGATATAGATATACAGATATATATGATATATATTAAGATCTACATATTCCATATATAATGATCCAGATATTCTTTAAAATCTAGAGCTATAGATACAAAGAGATAGAGCTAGGTTATTCTTTAAAAATGGCATGTGCCTGCTTTTTAAATTTATGTACACACAGTACCCAGTACTACTACTTACACGTCTAAAGACTGAAATTCTACCTCTACGGTAATGAAGAGCCCACCATACTGATTATTAATAGGCCAATTTTAATCTCACAAGAACGCCCTACTGGAAGCAAAGAATTCTTACAGATAAGACAATCTTATTCCAGATATACAACTGAGTATTAATAAAACTTTCATTTTTATTGTGCTATAAATGTTTTTCTTTTCAACAGTTGGTCTATTTTTAAGGATGAATTGTTTACTCACACCTAAAAATATGTATAAGCATATATGTATATATACACATATATATAACCATATATAGCTAAAAACATAACATATATAGAATTAGTGTCAAACATTCTCGGCTAAAAAGGCTTGATTTCAGAGCCTAGTTGTGGAATTTTTTTCAGCTTGAAGTTTTTTTTCCTATATTATGATCAATTATATTTAAAGTATGTGTTTATTGAATAATAATGTATTCAGAGATTATTATATCTACAACAGGAATGTGACCTAGTTTATTTGACCTTTATACTACTCTAAAACTGGCTTTATTTTTCATACTAGTTTATTCATATTTCTTTCTATCATCAATTTTTATTTCTTTATTTTATTATTCATATGAATATTAATTAAAACATTTCTGGATGTTTACCAAACACCACTGTGGTAAGTTCTTTACCTGTGTTATCTTATTTTAATTATTACACAATCCCTATAAAGTGAGATCTATTGTTATACCCACTTTACAAGAGAAAACTGGGAGCAAGTAAGTAGCTTGCCACTTCTCACACAGCAAGTGAGAATAGAGCCTGGTTTGGACAACACTGACCAACATCAGAGCCCGGGAGGCACCATTCTGACTACAGTCAGTTCACAGTGTTTCAGATAAACAAGTCTCCTCTATTTGTCATTACTTGATAAATGTTTCCTATTGTTATATTAAATGATAAGATAATTTCAAAGAAAAATTAAATTTAAGACAGGCACCCCAAAAGTGTTACAATTATCTATGTTATGTATTTGTACCTAAAACATTTGTATCCCCTCCCACCATTTTGTTCCAGTTTCACGTGAAAGCAACAAAATGGCTGCTTGATTTACATATGGTCTTACAACCATTGATGATTCCCCGAAACGTTGTCAATGACAGTCTTGCTTTTCACAGTATCTAAAAGTTAAATTAAATGGGGAAATATTTGCTTTTATAAATTATGACCAGCAAAGACTTCCTAAATTTATATTTCAAAGCACCTTATAGAAATAAGAGAGGAAGAAATTGTCTACATGAGTCAGCATCGTACAGGAAAGAAAAAGCACTGCTCAACTTGGGAGTGACCAGCAGTTAATGTAGTGTGCCTTGATTAGTGGTCAATTCTAAGCATTTTCTGTAAAAACACTTACTGCTTGAAGGCTTACGTATACAATGAAGCATGTTAAACAGCTTTTGTATCTGAAAGAGATATTTTTCCTGAAATAGTTTTCCTGGAATATTCCTAAAAACAATAGTTTGTAAAGTAGTGTATTCATCACTCATGAGTGTTACATTACATCTATAAAATTTGGTTTTTGACATAGACTCTAAAGATGACAGCATGCTTAATTTTAAATTATGCTAGGTAATTTTATTACAATAGATTATTTCTTTCTTAGAGATTTTAAAATATCGTACAAATTTTGCTATATTTAAGAGGTAAAGTAATTGTAAAATTCCAAATTTCTAATGAATTTGTAGGAGATAATTGACTTCATTAAATAAAAAAAAAAGTTTCAAATAAATGAATCTCCTTTAAAAGTTTAGTAAATTTAACCTATATTATTTCCCCGCATATAACAAAGTAGCTTCACTTTGCCCAAGAAAATAATTGCTTTCTCTGTTTCTTTCTCATGAATATCTGCATGTTAATATATGAAGAAGATATATACTTGATGGTTTTTCTTATGACCAATATATTATTTATCTGTGCAATTTTTATGAATAATAGGAAACAAGAAAATTTATAAAGACTGAGAAACACTATCTGATTAATATTATTTTTTACAACATAAAGGTTTTGGATATATGATCATTTTACATACCCAAGCAAAATAAGATAAAGTATTTGGGGAAGGAACAAAGCATTTTAGTGTTGGTCAAATGCCTCAAAATATATTTTACACATGTATTTATGATTTTATAATAATTTCAATCTTTATTATCTATAATCCTATAAAACTGATCATGTGCCTTTATGCATCTTTATTCTAGGTCCTACCACCTTGACCTTCCCCCTGACGAAATTCTATGCTCCCATCTGTGCCCCCCTCACTTGCCATCACTTCCTGAAGTGAGTGAGACCCTCTCTGCAATCCCAGAGTACTTTGCTCCACCTCTCTGATACGATCTCCTTATTTTGCTTAATCTCTTCTTATGCACATGTCAGTTTCCCCTTTCCTTAAGGAGACGATCCTCATTGGCTTTTGGGTACCACCATCTTTAGCACTGCCCCTACTATGAACATTTATTGAATGAACTGACATGGAGTATAATAATTTTCTAAAAGACAGCCTTGATTTAGATCAAGTGACTGTTCTCAGGCCCACAAACTGATACCTGTGGTGGAGGGCAAGGAGGGTTTGGAGAAAGTCTCATTATTAAAAAACAGCTTTTTTAATTTTTAAGATTTAGATGGATATTTTCATCATTAAGCTTTTAAAGACTCTCTAAACAAAAGCAAACAGATAAGCAATGTGTTGAATTCATTCCAGATATCAAGTTTAAAAACAAGCTATTCCTGGGCTTCCCTGGTGGCGCGGTGGTTAAGAATCTGCCTGCCAATGCAGGGGATACGGGTTCCATCCGTAGACTGGGAAGATCCCACATGCCGCAGAGCAACTAAATCCGTGCGCCACAACTACTGAGCCCGTGTGCCACAACTACTGAAGCCTGCACGCCGAGAGCCCATGTTCTGCAACAAGGGAAGCCACGACAATGAGAAGCCCGCGCACCATAACCAAGAGTAGCCCCCACTCGCCGCAACCAGAGCAAGCCCGCAGGCAGCAATGAAGACCCAATACAGCCAAAAATAAAAACAAATAAAAAAATAAATTTATAACAAAAAAACCCAAGCTATTCCTGAAGTTCACTGAATGGCGAATAGAGGTTTTATCCATTTTTCTGAGCTCCAAAAGCAGAGAATAAACATTTTTTACAAAGTGTACTATTCTCTATAGTGCACATTACGAAAGCAAGTTAACTAGACATTTTCAAAAGGTAGTATGGTTTCACACATGCATGTGTGAAACCAAAGGAAAAAGTTAACATTTTTTACATATTCTTCTGAGTTCTTCACTCTGGTTTTGCAAGCCATGACCTGGAAAGTTTGCCTACTTGTGTTTACTTTTCTATATCTAAGGAGTATAGCCAGTGAATTTTTTGGCTAACATTCATTGAGTGGCTGCTGTATGTCAGGTACCATTCTGACTTAACCCTCACAGCAACCTCATGTGGTAAATACTATCTTCTCTACAAACAGGAAACTGAGACATTAAGAAGTTAAGTCACTCCTTAAACTCATGCGGGTGGTCCTGGGGCAAGAGAGGATTCCACCCAAGTCTGTCTGCTACTGCATTATGGTGCCTCCCACTGTGAATGCATCATTTCCAGAGATTATGAAAAATAACCAGTTGCCTAAATAAACATACTCTCCTCATTTAACATGGGTATGTCCATTTCTTCCACAATCATTTTCAAAGGTATGGGCTGATTCTGACTAAACTTGGCAAAAGAAATATATATTGAGTTCCCTTTGCTACTTAGTTTACTATCTTAAGGTGACATATTCAAGAAGAGAGACTGGACAGAGGAAGCTTCTGAACAGGAACATAGCAGTAAGAACCTGAGTCCCTGGAAAGAAGTCAGTTAAAGGCCAAATTTAGGGTAAGAGGGAACTCAGTGAGGTGTTGCCAGCTCGGACCAACAGCAAGGTTGCTGAGTTACTGAGCAAGCTGCCCCTGTGAGGAAGTCTGAGGGTCACACGGCACAAGTTACAAGGGTGAACAATTGCCCAAATTATCACTTAAGGCTAGAAGTAGATCAAATGACCTTTTCTTAAATATAGAGCCTCCAGAATCTATTTAAGGGAAATTCAGTTTTGACCAATCAAGTGTAAAAAACAATTTTCCTCCACTTATGAAGGAAAAAACAAAGGCTAGAATCAATATTTAGTAATATTACAAATTAACATTCAATATGTCCAATAAAATTGTAAGTCTTTTATCAGTGTTTTCTTTGTTGATTGGAACTTTTTAAAAGTCATTTATTGCATTAATTACTATTACTTTTGTAGGTACTCTTTCTCAAATCATTCATAAAACTACCAATATCTGAAATTTTAATTCAGTTGTTCTGATGCTATGTAATTATCATGCACTAGATGTACAAATATAAATACGAATACGGCTATCATGTCAGAGCTCTTAATATTTCTGTTGGTTAATTATTTCTTTAAATGAGAGATCCTGTATGAGTAAGGAAAATTTATTATAAAATACACATGAAAATAAATTATTCAAACAATACTTCTATAGACTAGTCACATTAAGCAAAGTATAACACCTTGTGTAAGTGAGAAAATTATCTTACTAATATTACAGAAAAGGAATCATCTACCACGTAATTGAGGATTATTGCAACAAAGTAAGGGACATATAATCAAGGAAAAATTAGAGTAAAATTCAAGAATATTTTTGACTGGGACTTAGGACTGTCAATCAAATTCATAGTCCATCTGTGTGTGTTTCTCACGTTTATTGTCCAAAAGATAATAAAGTAACAATGGCTGCCTTCACTGTGTCAAGGCAGATATGAGTGATTTCTGTAGGCTTTCCCAGTTGTAAATATTACAGGGTTTGCACCATACTCAAGTGGATATCTTCATACTTGAATGGACCAGAGAATACACATTTTTTCCCAAATGTATTTTTTGTATTAGAGATAATGATACTATGCAAATTAGCAAGGCTTAATGTTCCTACCAATATCTGATGATTTGAAATCAGCCCGTGGTTAACAGATGGCCTCATCATCCTGGAACATAATTGATACCCTCTTTGAAAAATCTCAACAGAAAGGCCAATGGACATATATTCCACCTGGTCCCTTAAGGAACTGTCATTTCTAAATAGGAAACTTTCCCAAACAGCAGAATTTATTAACAAGTTCCTAAATTTCATATCCACCAAGAGCAAATGTGTCCCTTCCCAATTTCCCCCAGTGTTCTAATTTTGTATACTTTTCAATTATATTTTAAAATTTTGTATTTGGGTTGCTTGTTGAGTAGTTTTTAAGATTTCTGAAAGACACAGTTATCACACTAACTCACCCAGAGGTGAATTTCTTGACAAAAGTCCATGAACTTATTGAGATTCACAGGGGGAGAAAAACAACTATGTAATCAAATCGGGTGTACATCCAGACAGAGTTCAGACAAAGCAAACGGAGCCTGGCACGCATGAAAAGTCAAACCACAAGAATTGATCAGGCTGTAAGAGCATTTGCGGGGCAATTGTATGATATGCACACCTGTTCACCGGGACTACAATTTCACATTCAACGGCTGGATACTAAACAGAAACAGCTTGTGTGTGCCATTGACGTGAACTGTCAAAATCAGCCTTGCACCAGCACAGATATCATCCCAACAGTTCACTCTAATCACCAAGCATCACCCAGACTTCCTGAAATAAAGTAAGCCCATCCCTGAGATGTTGGGAAAGAATGAGCCTTACAGAGAAAGAGTGGCTGAGACCAGGTGTGATTGATGAGCCCTCTCATTTATACAATGAGATTCCAATCCAGGCTGAAATAACTAATGTAATGAAAGGGAAAAGACTAGTAAAGATTAATGACTTTTAAGAACTGTACCCTCTGCTCTGAAACAAATGTGGTAGCAAATAGTTACCACTTCCAAAGAGTAGTCCTTTTTTTCTGTTTTTAATCTCTGAAATTTCTAATTCTTTTGAAGTTTCAACTGTGATATTTTCAATTCAGTAATCGAGATTTTGTTAGAGAAAATCAAGGATAGGGAAAAGATGTACAATAATGAGAGAAAAAAGTATACATCTCCTACCAGGAAAGAGTCCCACCTCCATACCTTGGGCCACAAACACCACCATACATATAACTTAGCTAGGATCATTGAGGTACAGATAATAAATTCTCAGACATTTAGCAGTTTATTGAAGAGAAATACTCACACCATGAGCTACATAAACTCATTCTCTAAATGAGAATATTTTAAAAGATATTGACTACAGATGTTTCAAAGTAGAATTTAAGGTCTCACTGGGTGTCTCCAACTGGTGATCACTCTGGCGTAAGCTTAACTCTTTTAGTGAGGTCGTTCAAATTCCTGTTTTCCCTTCTCAACTTTTCACCCAGCAAGCAGTCATTGTTACATTTCAACACTTCTTTACATCAAGCACCTAATATAAAATGGGAACAGCTGCAATTTCACTGCCCAGACCTTTCTTCTGCCCTTACAACATTTGTTCTGTTAATGTAGGTTAATTCCGCAAATAACACTTCTGTAAATTGTTCTTGCAAACTGCTACACCATTTATGTAAGGACTTCTGTGAACTTTGAAAAATTAATGCCTTTAATTTTGGTTGATGGCAACATCCGCAGAGCTCTGTAAATTGCACTTTAATGAGATTTTGCTACAGGGGATAATCTGCTACTGACAGAGGAACATCTTGAAAACATCTGTAGACCTATAATTTCTCTATAATGCTTAGAGCCCACCACAAGACTCCAAATACAAACCCAAAATAAAGGGGGGAAATGTAAAGTTCTAAATGAGAATACAACCTGTTCTTTAAAAGCAAAAGGCCCAGTACGAAAAGTTTCAGGCACAAAAAATAAATCAATTTTTTTGAACTGATTAACATTTAGCTTTATTTAATTAAGAAAGATTATTACTGTCTCCACTGCCGTGCATCTGTATATAATGAAGCAAACAGCAGTAGGTATAAGATACTGAGGGATATACCCAAGGAACTCAGCGCTATAGGTGCAAAGGAACGTCCATTATTGTTAAGTAACTGACAAGTACTTTAATGTTGTCATAAATAAAAGGAAGATTTCCACAGATGCCTTCACATATGGTTTCTTATTTATCTCTGATGGAGACTGGGAGTTCGATTAGATGCCAAAATTAAATGATTTAAATAGACAGCTGCATAATGGAAACTACTAAATAACACCTTTTAAACAGTTTCTATTTATAGCAGGTCTAAATCACAGAAGGATGACAGATTTTATTTTGCTTAAGCTAACACTGCTTGTTTCTCTAATGCATTACTTCTAAAGCCCCAGAGTTACCTTACCCTAACGTTCACTCTAGATCATGTTCGTGAACATGCCATGTTTAGAATGGCAACGTTGGAAATCACATCTCATTTTCCACAGTCAAATCTACTTGCAAAGCAATCTGCTTTAAAAGTATACCATATTCATTACCTTGCACAGATTGAAATAAGCAGAAGGTAACATAAGATATTATGTCATATTCTTCACCTTCTATGCCATGAAATTAATAGCTATTTGTTAGAATCCTAACACAGAGACCATAATTTCATGCCTATAAGGCTTACATCTTTATCATTGGACAGAAATTAAGCAAAAACTGCAGAATTAAATGAGTACATAATGAGACACAAAGAAACTGCTATTTCTGGAAAACTTAACTATATTAACAGGTTTCGTCCGTGTTTTAATTAGTCCTTTGAAGTCTAAATTGTGTGTGTGTTCTAAAATAAGTGAGAAATAAGAACAATTTAATAGATTCTCAAAACTAAATCTGAACAGCCTCATGGTGTATTAAATGAGGGAAGCTTATTATTACTCATTAGTAGAAACTTTTAAAAATTTTTAAGTGTGCCTGGATACTGTCAAGTACCCCCATGTTTTCTATGATTCCTCCACTCCCAGCAATAATCAGAGTCCAGGCTAAGTCAGTTTCTATTCTTATGCAGTACATAAAATTGCAGCTGGAAGGGAGCAGCAATAGGATACATTGAGGTGGAGGTCTCCAACGGGGAGAAAGAATATATAAGGAAATGACTAGCAGGGATGTTTACCTGTAATATCCCAACAACCCAGAAGAGTGATGTTACACGCACGGAGTATTAAGCATGAACATCTGTCTCCTGTCTCTGACCTTCCCATGATTGGAAGTTGTAGGTGTGACTGTAGGGCTCCCCTATGTCCTTGGGTCAGTTACTGGGACTCACTTTTAGCTCAGCTTGGGGTCAACATCGTGTTTTTCTGTCTCTTCCACCCCTATGAGATTAGTGGTCTTGTACCTGAACCCATTCATCAAAGGCCCATCCCAACCTCCACTCATAAGTATACCAAAGGAGTCCCTTGTGCGCAGCTAAACAGTTCACTCTGCAAGTGCAAATAAATACATGTTTGGTATTGTGATTATCCCTTACAAGTAGTACATCACCAGTTCCAGAATAAAGATATTTGGGGGAATAATTCAGATAATTAAGATCATTAGGGTACAGAATACACCTCTCAGACATTTCTAGGTGCTTTTTAACACAAAGAAAAACTTACAATCATGAAGTTGATTATTACTTTTTCTTCTCAGGATTAGACTTTGTCAAAATGTGACGGCTGAATACAAAGAGTGACATCTTTTGCTTTCAATAATGAATGTTACTGCAGTATGTTCATTATTTACTACAAAGAAGCTATTATCTTTCAAAACTCATCCTGGAAAAACAAGTGTTGTCAATTGTTTGCTGCATACTATAGATCCAGGCTGATTCACAAATTTTTCTGCCTTTTTCTCCCACACATACAGATTTAACCTCTTATATGAATTTATAAAACTAATCCTTTCTTTAGGCATGAAGCATTTAAGTTCTATCAGTCCACATGACCCAGCTTCCTGTATTAATGAAGGAAACTTTGGAGTCCAACAAACTTTTGTTGGAATATCATTTCAGTCACTTCTGAGAACTGGGACTTCTGAAAACTATCTTTAAGCCTTGGTTTCCTCATCCACAATATAAGGGTAAAAGGGCTTCCCTGGTGGCGTAGTGGTTGAGAGTCCACCTGCTGATGCAGGGGACACGGGTTCGTGCCCCGGTCCGGGAAGATCCCACACGCCACGGAGCGGCTAGGCCCGTGAGCCATGGCCGCTGAGCCTGCGCGTCCGGAGCCTGTGCTCCGCAACGGGAGAGGCCCGCGTACTGAAAAAAAAAAAAGGGTAAAAATATCTATGCTGCTGGGCTATTGTGAGGATTAATTATGATTATGTATGTAAAGCAGAGAATCACATATGTAAAAGAGTCACAATAAATATTAGTTTCTTATATTAGTCCTCTTTTCTTCTCTCATCTTTTCTCCTCTCTTGGTCAGTTATTAATTGCTGCTAGTGCCATACTTCCCCCTACCTAAAATGTTTCAATCAAGTGGCCATGTCTTTTCACAAATAGTTTTCAGGACCATGGAGAGATCTCATGTGCCCTTCCACAGGAAATATATGCGTTTTGCTGTCCCAGGGGGTAGTTTGCTGATTCATTCAGTAAATATGTCCTGAGTTTCTATATAGGCATTATGTTAAGTTCTGGAGAAACAACATTAAACAAAACAGACAAGTTCCCAAAACTGTGATGCTATAAT
Source organism: Phocoena sinus (assembly GCF_008692025.1). Lineage (NCBI taxonomy): Eukaryota > Metazoa > Chordata > Mammalia > Artiodactyla > Phocoenidae > Phocoena > Phocoena sinus. The sequence goes on from NC_045766.1 coordinate 27,483,926, forward strand.
TCAATAGAGAGTAGACATTAAACAAATAACTGAACTCTCTCTCTAACCCTGCTCCCCAACCAAAAAATAACAAATACTAACTGGATAGGTAGGATAAACAAATAGTTCAAAGTTCTAAGAAAGGAATCCTTACAAAACCTTGGGGAATTGGGGATGGCGGGTTATCAGGTAGGTGATATTTTTGCTGAGATCTCAGGGATGAATAAGAGATAACCAAACAAAAAAGGATGATTGAAGAGCACTCCTGAAGCAAAATCACTTGAAGAACTTAAGAAAGACAAGTACTGCTATTGTGAAATGATGAAGGGTTAGCACAATGGGAGGTGAGGAGAGTAAGGGCCTTGCAGGTCATGCTGAGAATACAGTAGAAATATGGAAGACTTGTAAATCTGTCCTATCAATTTTTTGAAACTCCTACTTTCTGTTTTTTTTCTGTACATGAATTATAACATTTTAAAGTCAGGATTTTATATTTTTGATATCTCTAAAAATTGTAAGATCTGGCCACACAGGCCTGCATTTCCACATGAAGACAGTAGATAACCTCTTCACTTGGTAGACAAGGCATGAGCTCTCCGTGTGTCGCTGTCTCCATCACTCAAATTCACTCATATGCATTTTCTGTTCACCCCCTGCAGTCCTGTAAGTTTGAAAGCCCAGATATTGGTTTCTACCTTATCCTTCAGATCCAGCCCTGATTTTGTGTCTAATTATGAGGAGTGAATCATTGCTCTGCTTCTTGTGGTTACATCTTTTTTTCAACATTTATTTATTTACTTATTTATTTACTTACTTACTTATTTATTTGGCTGCGCCAGGTCTTAGTTGCGGCACGCGGGATCTTCATTGCCGCCTATGGGATCTTTAGTTGCCGCATGTGAACTCTTAGTTGCAGTATGCGGGATCTAGTTCCCTGACCAGGGATCGAATCCAGGCCCCCTGCATTGGGAGCGTGGAGTCTTAGCCACTGGACCACCAAGGAAGTCCCTTGTGGTTACATCTCGATATCCAGCCCTTCTGGAATATTTTCCAAAATAAGTGTCATCCTTTCACACTTCTAGCACAGGGATCTCCAAGCAAGGCCAGCTTCCCATGTTGCTATTCTCCACCCTCCTATTGGGAGGTCCCAGCTATGTTTATTTGTTCTACTAGATGTTTTCTTTGGCCATACTCTCCAGATACTCATTTGCTTCCCAGTGGATTTATAGTGCAGTAGTGGTTTGGTAGTATACTTACCCAGCTAACAGGTATAATCACAAACTTCAGTTTCTTCCCATCTTTTTTTTTTTTTTTCATCTTTCATCCATTAGGCATTGAAAAGTCACTTCTTAAATTATAGCAGATAGATTGATTTCAAGAAACCCTCTTTTTAAAGAATAACCAAAGACATATAGAGAGGATGAGTTTGTGATAGATACTCAATTATTTGGAACTCAACTATCCAGTTCCCTCAATTAATCACATTTTTCTCAGCACTTTACTTCTAAGAAAAAAGAAGCAAATAAAAGATAATAAAGTTTCAAACACAAAGGTATATATTTCCAGAGGCAATCATGCAGTCTAGTACAATCTCCTTCACCTTTTTCATCCCCTTCTGAACTGATTTTTAATGAGAATAAATCTTCAGAATGGAGACGACAGGAGGCACTACAAGATCCCAGGTCATCAGAGAAATGCACAATTATATTCAATGCATTTCTCACATACGAAGAAAGGAAAGCGCCTGGCCTAGTGCCTTGTGCATAGTAATGGCCTAATTTTTGATGAATAGAATCAAATGCAGACTAGTATATTTTTACAGGGTCGTAACATTAAAATGAATCATAAAATTCACTTACCAAGGATATTCCAACATTTCTAGAGAAGTAGAGATTTTATTGACACTGAATAGTTCCTATTAAAGCTATTAATAAGCAAGTGGATGTCACATAAATAGCATAATTTCTAGGTATTTGTTGAAGAAAAATTATCCAAAAGATTTCCCTTAGAGATTGGTTGAAATCACTTCCTGTTCTGGTAGTCTGCGCCATCTCCCTTGCTGTACTCGTTAGCGTCCTACTCACAGCTTTTTCCCTATTTGCCAATGTTAATGGCCCTTTTCCTAACAGCATCCTAAGAGAGGCCTAAACCCCATCAGCTTTGTGTCCCCTGGCCATTGTGGTTCCAATTTGTATCACTGTCGTCTTTATCAATTTGTCCAGCAAACCTGAGGTAACTGTGCATTTCGGGATTCTGCTAACATTTGTCTTTTGCTACAAAGAGCTTTAGGGGAAAAAATTATTCCAAATGGCATAACGGATGTTTTAGTCTCTAAATTTCTTGGGAGTTTAAATTAAAATAAAAACGATATGCTTTGTACATGGATTTTCTTGTACTTAAGCCTTTAATGCCAGCTAAATAACAAAGGGGGCCATTAATGTAAAATTCAGCCTAAAGTCAATTGTATTACAAGCACTCTTAATGCTTGTACATTCTTAATGTAACAAGAAGTCTGAAAGGCACTTAACTGGATACAGCTGTATGCAAATTCGCTTTAAACTAGGGAAGGTTAGAAACAGACATTATTTTAATCTTGAAAAATAAACCACTGAGTCTCCAGCATTTGGGTCTGTTAAACTCATCTACTAATGATTCCCCCATTAAACCGTAATAAAGTGTTTGAAAGTTGATCCAGTCTTTTGCACATGGTAAACAAAGAGACTGGAACTACAGCAGGCTCTGCCAAAAACCAGCAAGAGGATTATTGCATATATACATCCTCATGCAGCTGTCATTCACCCCACTGTATTATATGCTTTGAGATAATTAAACAAAAAAATACGTGACATTTATCTAAAACTCACAAATTTGCCTTTTGGGAATGGAGCACAATCCATAGTCTGATTCAGAAAGCTATTATTCAATAGACAGTGAATCAGGATTTTAAAGATGAGAAAATAAAATAGTCACAAATAAAATGTTGGTGGAGGTACTAAAGATTTGTCTCCTTGATTATAACTGTGGTCCCATAAGGAAGCACACAAAATATCATTTCCAGGCATACTACATTATGCTATCCATAGTTCCCAAGTAGAAAGCTAAAGTACACCTATATGTATCTATAAACAAATTGCTTGTTAAATCGTGAGTTACGTAGATGGTTTCCTAAAATAAACTGAACAAAAATCTCATTATGAAATAGGAAGTAAGAAATGATCTCATGGAACGAATGGATCATTCTTGGTTGAGTGTGTTTACTATTTTTAAGCAAAATAACTAATATCTTGAATATTGTTAAAATGCTGCCAAGTTAAAGTTCATAACACCCTTAGTTTCTTTTTTTTTATAACCCTAATATATTTTGGAATGTAAACTTCAAAATTAAATATTGCTGTTACAGTGCCCACTGTAATTGTAACCATTTTATTAACTTGAAAATTCAAAGAGATTTTTAAATAATTATTTTATTGATTTTATCTGGCTTGTTTTGTTGATTAATCCAAATAAAATTTATGTTATTTGTCATTCATGGCCACGTCCCCAAAAAAGAGCAAGAATGAAAGAAAAAGAAAGATAGATGGAACGATAGAGTAGGAAAGGGAAGACAAAGGAAAAGAGAAGGCAAGGGAAAAAACATTCATTTCTTCAACAATATGTAATTATAGTGTACTATGTGTCAGGCATATGTAAATGCAAGGGATGCAGTGATGAATAAAAATAGACAAGAGTTCTATCCTCATGGAGCTTTTCATCTAATTAGGAAGCCAGATATTACTGAAGTAATGATGCAAAGGATACAAAAATTACAATTGTGGTATATGGTAAAAAGAGTTTTCTATAAAAATTTAAAACAGGAGGTTAGGTAAGGTGTCCTGAAGAAGTAAAAGTAGAACTAAGAATTAAAGATTAGATGGGGGCAGGCAAGGAGGAGAAGGTTAAGCAGTGGTCCCTACGAAAGAACATGTGTGAAGGCACAGTGGCTGCTTTGGAGATGGTAAGATAAAGGAACTGAAACAATGGTTATGTGTCATGGAATCATGTTGCCAAAGGAGACTAGAGATGTAGGTCAGAGCTAGGTCACACAAGGTCTTCTAGGTCTTGGTCTTTATCTATTGGGATAAATTTGATTAATTGGAATCACTGAAGAATAATTTTAAGTAAGAATTTGATATCATCATATATGCATTTCAGAAGGATATATCTAGCTGTAGTGAAGAGAATAACATGAAAGGAAACAAGTGTGAATATAAAAAGATCAGTTAGGAAATGTTGGGGGGTGAAAGGGAATGATGCCTTGGAATTGTATGCTAGAGATAACAGGGAAAGAAGTAGATGTATTGGAGAAACATATCAGAAGTAACACTGATAAGAATTAATGACAAATGGCATATATGGGTTATGTTTCTGACAGGTATAATTAGATAAACAGTGATACCATTCATTAAGAATGAGAAAACCAGGAGTGGAGCAGGAAAGAAAAGAATGAGTTCTATTTTGAATATGTTGAATTTGAGATGCCTTTCACTACACCCTATAATAAATTTAGAAGTATTAAGTTGTACATTGTGAAACTTTATAATATTAGTAATTTGTTCTAATTAGTAATAAGGTCTTTAAAAAAAATACAAATCACAAGTGATATGGAATACATACAGCATCAAGATATTTCCAACCAGAGTCCTATATACAGTCTAACTAATGATCAAGCCTGAGAATAGAATAAAAGCATTTTCACACATGCAAATTCCCAAATATATTTATTCCTTTGGACAGTTTCTCAAGAAGTTAATGGAGAATACGTTCTACTAAAATGGGGGTATAAATCAAGATTGAGGTAAATAAAGATTCAAAAACAGAAGCCCTAAACACAGAGCTTTTATACAGCATCAGATGACTTGGCTGGAGGTACAAAGAAATTAAACAAATAGAACAGTAAAACAATTATTCACTCCAAGAAAAAAAGTTATGTAATTTTAAAGTGTAATCATAGGGTACCACTTGGTTTAAGAGTGAACAATACTTACATAGTGAAAATAATACGGGAAACATGAAATTTTGATAAATTGAAGGATGAGTATTAAGATAGTCTCATCTGGCCAGATGAACACGGACACATCTTTCTGAAACTGTGTGGCTGTCAGAGCAATGCCTGACACACATACACCTTCCCCTGTGTGATAAAGGCTGCCTGGCATGCTAAGAAACCATGACCCTTAACCTTCCTTCCCTAGGAGTCAGGAATCTCCCCTGTCCTCTCTACTACATCTTGGGTGGTGGGTCATTTCATTAAAGCCTGCTTTATCTGCATTCTATGAGAATGTCTCTACCTCGTGTAAAAGTACACTCACTTAGGGAGAAGGTGTAGCCTCCCTCTAGCTTGACTTCTGACCTTTGATTGTAGCACACAAATTTTTAAAAATTTGTTATGAAACAGAACAACGCAAAACCTAAGTCACCCTTTGCTGACTCTACAGGACTTAAGGTTTGTTGCCCAACACAGCTGGAAGGGGCAGGAGTGGACCAACTTTTACAGAAGCGAGTGGTGCCATGTGAGGGAAAAGCAAAGATTTTAAAGGACCAAGAAGAGGAGGAACTTGAGGAAACAGATCTGATGGAGAACGTGAAAGATGCACCCCAAGAGACTAGAATTAAGGATCCTGTGAGCAGACACAAAATCCTAACACCCTCTAACTGTGCATGGATTGGATTATACTGCTGAAATCTGAAGAAAAGAACTGGTAAAAACTTATTCTGAATTTTGTGTTTGTTCAGCTACATTTTTTGCTTGCTATGCTCTTCCTTCCTCAATGATATGAGACCAATGTCTGGGTTTGACTAACGATTTTTTTTAGGTTCCCAATTTAGTTCCATCTTTTCAATATACTCTCCATGCTATTTACAGTCATCACAGAGCTGCCAGTCTGCCCCCGTACTTTAACAGTTCATTCTGCATTGATCCCTCTATTACCTTAACATTTCCATGCAAATATGTTACAAGGACCTGAGTTTTTAAAACAATGTCTTAAGTTTCTGTATTTCCCACAACAATAAGCATAAAGGTAAGTGCCTTCAGGGCACTGGGTAAACACTTTACTCTTTATAGTTTGATGTTATTACAAATACACAGCAACGTACACATGCCCATGTATGTAATGTGTGTTCAATCCATTTTAAAAGTAATCTGTCTATACATCTACCTATTGTCTTGAGAAATTTCTAATATTTCTGATTATAATTTTTAAATTAATTTTAAATTGTTAGTTATTAAACGCAGTCACTATTACAAATTAAATTGTTTTTAAATATAAATTATCTTAAATATATTTAAGTTATCTAAATAAATTATCTTTAAAGTAAAGGTAATAAATACTCAAAATTCATCACTTCCTAATTATTTGCCACATTTTACTGCTATCTTGCTATTCAGGTCATTTACATCCATCACACCACTATGGTAGAAATACATAATTGTGCGCTACTGGCATCCCTTCCCAGCTCTGCATCACATCGGTAAAGTGACATTGTCAAGGTGGGAGTGTTTACATCATGAAATTTGAAGAACGCCACAAAACAGGCCTTATATTGTGTTGCTTTTGTTGCCTATTCGGTCTAATGCAGATTAAACTTAAAATTGTGTCGTGTCTATATCCATTACATTGCGAATAACACATAACATTGAAGAAGCAGTCTTCCAAAATTTGAAAACTGTTACCCTATTTGGCAAAAAGTTATTGACACCATCGACTAACAAGTGAGTTCCAATATTTTCTTCATTGGTCCATTTTCGTCACACCATAAACAACAATGTCAACCAAGATTCACGCTGGAACTATACGAATTCATCAGCTGCAACCGTATTTGGCTACAGGTGAAAGAGTTTAGCAAAAATTAAAGGAATCATTTTGGGTGAATAAATTGGCTATGTGGAATTTACAATCAAGAATGTGGTATATTTTATTTTTTAATTGTACAACAGATAGTCTTTACATAAAGTTTATAATAATAATAATATATATAAATACACATTTTTTCATGGAGCAAGTTATTAAACATTTGCCAGTATAGCACTGCCTAGGATAACTGTTTACAGTGCCAATTCCCAGGCCTCGATCCTTCAGATTAAATTTCTAGATCTTGGATAAGGCCCGGCAATCTCTTCTAAACAACTCTTTTTTTCTTCAGTGGAAGCTTTAAGTTTGATTAGGGAAGAAGAGAAAAATAAACAAAATGAAATATATTGTTTGAGTTGAGAAGAGTTCTCAATACCAACAGATGAGTCCATTAAGAAACCAGCAGATAAAAGTGACTACCTTCTCTTTTTGAGGAGGGAAAATATAATTTATGTTCATGATTCTGCACTGGGTATTATACAAAGCAAATCGTTTTTGTGAATTAAACCTAAAATCTTTTTATTCAAAGAAATACTTATATCCTAAACTACTTACTCATTTATCACCATCACTGTAGTCAAGACCAGTGTGGAAACGAGAAGCCGTTTCGGAATTATACATGAAATATGGAAGTCAATTGTAGTTTTTCTTTATTCTAGAGAACTAATACTGTTAAAAGTTGTCTTCAAGCATAAGGTGAAGATTTGTTTCATGGAATGTTGCACTGAAGTGTTCTCTGTTGAGAATACCAAACTACAACTTGAGCCATTGAAATTCATAAATTCTATCTTTCTAATTACCCCTTTAATATTTTATCAATATATCCATCCCATCATAGACAAGTACTTTGAAACTTTTTCTCCTGGTTTTATGACATGATATTCCTTTATTATATGACCATCTAAACGGCTCTATCCATAGAAATGGGTTTTGAAAACAGTTTTAAGCCAAACCAGTCGCTTCTAATGAGAGGCCATTAGACATCCGGTTACTGATTCAATTCAATTCTGTTAATCACTTTTAATGTGTTCACATCCAATCCCTTGTGATTTTATGTTGTCATTGTTCAACAGTAAGAAAGGAATAGCGAGCCTGCCCAGAAAAGCCAGCTGAAACATTAAAATGGATCAAGAAAACTATTCATACAGTTATCAGAATTCTTAGTACAAAGAGATGTAGAGTAACTATTTGAGCCGATTCAAACCTATTTTCTCACCTCATCCCCAAATAAAAAGGTACACGCTGCACTTCCTTAACCAATTTTGTACATTCACTGTCCACATGCTTTGCACATTGAGACATACTCAAGTTATGTAGGTGGGCTGTAATATAGTAGCCTTGATATGATTAGCTGTAGTTACCTCTAAAAGGTCACATTCTCACATTTTTGCAACATATTTAAAAGTGAAAAGAAAATTTCTATATCACTTGTGAGAGAGAAATGATTTCCGACAACATTAAGCAGATCCTGTTTTCTAGACATCCTCACTTCTGGGAGCCGTTGGAAATCAAAACATGATGAATCTTCACGTAGCAGAAGCCAAGCAGGTTCATCACTTTATCTGTCCTTAATATCTAATTCAAAAGTAACCAGCCACATTCACAGCAGGGCTTACTAGATAAATTAATTCAAAGCCCTTAGCAACCTTACAATAACTAGAATTAAACTTTGCTTGTCGGGAGCTTAACTGTGGCAAAAATTTAAATTAAAAAATGTCCTTTTGAAAGTTTTGAAATTAATAAACACAATTCATTTGTGACACTAGAGACAATTTAAGTTTTGCAATTAAATAACCAAAGGAAAAATCACATGAAATCCTTTTTCTGAATGTATTAAAAGTTAAAGAATCATGATTAAAATGAAAAGTCCTGGGTTTTCCACTTCTGGTCCTGGTCATAATATTAACACACTTACTATCATTAAATTTGTAATATAATAAAAATAACGCTCCCTATATTTATTTAGCTACAAATTCTTTAATACACAATTAAGCACACATAAGAAGAAGCGTGATTAAACTTTTGTAAGTAGAATATTATCTGGAGCTTCAAATTATATATATTTAGAAGGCAGGAATGTTTTCTTAGTTCCAGAAATTGATGGGTCACTTCCCCAATGTTAATTACTTACAGTATAAGTACAAAGAAAACTCATCAACATAATTTGCTAATATTAACTTCCTTTTGGTTTTAATCTCTTATTTGATTTTTAAAAAGGACTTTTGGAAATCCATGAATCTGGAAAGCTCATCATATATTATAACTAATAAAAAAAACAATTTTTGAATGCACATTATCCAATGTGATATTTCTCACCTGACAAGAGATGCAAGTTTTATCAACTCGCTGTTTGTCTAATGTTGAGCATGTATTTTTGGAAATATATTTTAAATGTTTTTTTGGATCCAATGAAAGTGTCTCTCCTATTCTTACTACTGCCAAGCCTATGACTTACACACAGTTTAATTATTCAGATGTTTATTATGTTCTACATAATGAAATTTGGACCCTCATATTTTCTTCCTACATGCTCCATGCAGGCTGCAATTATAGCCACAGATATCTGTTTATTTGATGAATTTTGCTTCTTCTGCATAGTTTGATAAATATGGAAATAAGTCAAAACCTACTTTATATACAGTAATTAAAGTGAAAAATCTAGTCATGATGCAAATCCTTAATTGGACTCCAGGAGAGATATGCAGAATTTCTCTTTAATAATATGGGATGACTGGGGACAGAAAAACAAAGCACACTAAAATATGGTTTAGAAGTACAATTAATCACAAAACAGAAAACAACCAATTTAGCATAGCTCATTCAGTGACTCTCATGGCTCAGGTAATGTTCTTTTAATCATCTGGCTCTAATATTAAGGTTGTGTCTCGTGCATCTGAAATAAAATACAATATATATGCTGATCGTCAGTGTGAAACGTGTTCTTTGGCCTAATTTGTAAACAGAGCCCCTTCACAATAAAATACTTAGACTACTTAATGGCATGTATGTGAACAATCAAAGCGGTACAAAATGATTTTAAGTGTATTCTTTAAATATATTAATCTTTTAGACAAAAATAAAGAAATAAGCCTTCAGAGCTCATGATAATTTGATAGTTCTTGTGCAAATTTTGTTTGGTCCTAATAAAGTAGAAACAACTAGCCAAGGTATGTTTTAGGCTTATGACAATATAAAGGATATACTTGTTAAGTAAAATTAAACGAATGCATCCTGAGATGGTACAGATGTGGCTGGAAAACAAAAACATCTAAGACCGTAAGTATTTGTTTTCATGTGCGATACATTCATTTCTCTAATCAGCTAAAAATTAACCATCGTTGTCCCCTAATTCGATTATAAAGATATCATTCTCCATATAGGTTTTTGTAATACCTCATTAAGGGTATAATTATATGAGTTGGCTTAACCAGAAAAAAACTGGATTTATTGTGTTACTTTGTTTAACTAGAAATCCCATTATTCTGTTCTACTGTAGAAAATGTCTCAGCCCCACTGATAAGCAGATGAGAGCACTGTGTTAGAATTTGGAAATAGTCCATCTCCAAAGTTATTCTGAATTGTCCGAGTATAACCAAAATGCCCATGATGTGTTTGTGTCCTGAGAGGGACCAAAAAAGAGGCTTATCCCTCCATGCCTCATAGACGCTTGATGACATTATCACTAGGATCATTTTTCTTTTCCCCAGATGTGTCCATCAGGAGAGCTCATGATTGCAGCCTTCATGCTGAGAGCAGCTGAAATCAGAGAGGCTTGATGTCCAGTATTCAAATCACTGCAAAACTCTTTCTAACCCAGGACGCCAAACCTTCCCAAACAGATAAAAGGAACCAGAGACAATTGAGTTTAGATGGAGTCTTCTTCTGGTTTCCCAAGATGACCTGACATCTCTATGAGGCACCTGCCATAAAACTTAAAGTCTTCAGGGAGGCTGCCCTTTGATGTCTTACTGACAGCCAGCCATCCTTTGATGTCCTGTGGCACACGTTTTCATTCGCAAACTGAAGCACAGTTTAATAGCAAACAATTTCTACACCCAACCAAGGTAATTGATGTTGCTCATCTCTAGAACACATACTTACAACCAAGAAAGTGGAAAATGTATTTTGTTTTGATATGTAGAAAATACGTGTGTGAATTTAATTTTAATTGACCCAATGTTATAAATATCCAAACTTAGAGTGGAAGATAGATTTACTGTGTAAATTTCACATTGGACAGTACACTTTCCTTATAATAATATTTTTAATAATATAATACATAAGGTTCTAATCTTTTCAGATAAATATGGCAGATTTAGAAGTAAATGTGTTATATTTAACTACAATATACTCAATAATTTTCGGAAATACTTAAAAGATGGAAACGTTTTCTTATTTACTGAACCTTTGGTTCTCCACTTTCCATTATAAATAGAGCTTTACCTTTGGCTAAAAGATTATTTCCATTGTTCTCCAATGTCAAATGTTCCTAATATCAAATTCTGGAAATATTAACTGCAGAATAAAGGCCATCTATCCTTCTTCATATCTTTAGACATATTAACAGTTTATTTTCTCTGCAGTTCAAATTAAATGACACCGCATACCTGGACTTTTCCTATGTTGTTCATAAAAAGAAAAGGCAAGAAATAATGTCTCTCAGTAGCGCGGGAAGACAATTTTCTAGTTGTATTAGATGGACACTTTTAAACTACCTGCATCCATTTTGATTTTATCCAGTAAAAATATAACTATAATCATACACTGGACAATTGTATCTATATTATTTAGATAGTAACCAAATAATATAATTAATTGGTAATTAGTCCTCTAATTCATTTGCTGTTTCCAACCAAAATACTTTATTGGTCTCATATTGTAGAAATTGCTTTATTACTAAGAAAGTCTAAAATAGGTTCAATTTTAAACTGTGTCATGTAGAATTGCCTTTATATTCCATAATATTTGAAATATGATAAAACTACAAAATGCTCTTTATTATCAAGATGAAATCATGTCCCCTAAAACTAAAAAATTTATTCCTGAAAACTTTAGCCTACGGTGATGTATCCCAATAGAGAGATATTTATTTGGGAGACTTACAAACCTTTATAGATTTACATTTCACTAGCAGCTTTTTTTCCCATAACAAAAATCCAAAAAGTTTCACTCTATTACCAGACTGGTTGTGTTACTAGTCATACAACTATTTCTTAAGTGTCTATATGGTACACAGACTTATGCTAGCTGTATTATTTAAAAAATTTTAAAGGCTGAAAGTATGCAACAGTTTCAATAGTACAACAGATTATTGCCATCATTTCCAAAAAAAAAAAATAGAAGGAAGAAAAGGATGGTAAGAAGTAAGGAAGGAAGGAAGAGAAGAATTACTAAAACAATGTCTCCTGGTGTCTGAAAATAATACTGACATTACCATGTAGAAACAACCTCAGCCTTCTCATAGGTTTAATTGCATGTTATAAAGCCATTTTGATCCTGTGAAGCCTTAAAAAATTACCTATAGGGCTTCCCTGGTGGCGCAGTGGTTGGGAGTCCGCCTGCCGATGCAGGGGACGCGGGTTCGTGCCCCGGTCCGGGAGGATCCCACATGCCGTGGAGCGGCTGGGCCCATGAGCCATGGCCGCTGATCCTGCACGTCCAGAGCCTGTGCTCCGCGACGGGAGAGGCCACAGCGGTGAGAGGCCCGCGTACCGCAAAAAAAAAAAAAAAAAAAAAAAAATTACCTATAATTTAGTATTTTTCTCTATAAAATTTATCTAAAGATGAACAAACCAGGCAGGGCTTCCCTGGTGGAGCAGTGGTTAAGAATCTGCCTGCCAACACAGGGGACACGGGTTCAAGCCCTGGTCCGGGAAGATCCCACGTGCCGCGGGGCAACTAAGCCCGTGCGCCACAACTACTGAGCCTGCGCTCTAGAGCCCACGAGCCACAACTACTGAGCCCACGTGCTGCAACTACTGAAGCCCGTGCGCCTAGAGCCCATGCTCCACAAGAGAAGCCACCGCAACGAGAAGCCAGCGCACCACAATGAAGAGTAGCCCCCGTTCACCACAACCAGAGAAAGCCCATGCACAGCAACAAAGACCCAACGCAGCCAAAATAAATTAATTAATTAAAAAAAAAAACAGGAGGGGTGGGATAGGGAGGGTGGGAGGGAGGGAGACACAAGAGGGAAGAGATATGGGATCATATGTATATGTATAATTGATTCACTTTGCTATAAAGCAGAAACTAACACACCATTGTAAAGCAATTATACCCCAATAAAGATGTTTAAAAAAAAAAACAGCCATTTTTAATTCTAAATGTGTTATTTGAAGGAAAATGTATATTGAGCATGTATCTAATATTCCTTTAACATTTAAAATATCTTAGAGCTTTTAAATATCTAAAAGGAAATACACAAAATCTTAAAGCATATAGTTAACATATAGAACTATAACCACCATTTACAGCTCAAAATGTTACATGTCAATCACAACCAACAAAACAGCTTTTTCTTCTCTAATAGGTTACAAATATATATGAGAATGCTAACCTTTAAAAAACAGATAAACGTATGTACTCCATAAAGTAATACGTCAGAGGACTCTAGCAGTTTCATAATCTGACAATAAAATGTATTATTGTTCTCTGAAGACATGTGTTTACAAAAAGCAAATCATGTATGGCTTTCACTTTCTCTCCCACCATCCCTACCACCCACAATTTGGGTAGTTAGGAAGAAATCTGTTCATCTTTTCATAAATTTCAAAATCTATCCTTTGTGCAAAACTCAAAACTCCTTAGTCACTTCTCTTCAAAATATTTCAAATTTTAAAACTGAAGTCTCATTCACGGAGTAGCAAAAATCTTGATTAATGCCTTTCAACATTTCTATTTCTCTCTCATATTTATCATCTGAGCATATAAATTGGAGGAAAAGCTATTCACTTGTTAATCATAGGAGTACAATTCTACTGTGAGCGGTACTTCCCTTTTGAAGAGATATACTTTTGAAACTGGAAATATCTGTTAAGAACCCTAAATCTTATGCAGGCTATTTTGTGAAATGTTCACCATGCAAGTATAATAATCATGGTGGTTCACCCCTCCCTCCAAAAAAGATGGATTTTACAGTTCTGGGTGAAGCGTACATTCAAGCCACATAAATTCAATCATTATTTCAAGGGGAAATAAAATGAATCTCACAACTCAAAGATGTCACAATAAAATATGGTGCTGTGAAACTATATTAAGTTTATTACTTCAGGATATAATATACATGTTATGATCATTGAAGTGATTAAAATGTCTTCCTCTAGCCCTACAACCAACAAGCAGATGCCCATTGCACTCATAAATCTGCTCCTGGGAGAGTAATAAGATTAGCAAACCTTCCATGACACTTGCTGTGTGCCAAGTACTTTGCTAAGAGCATAAGACACTCATCTCATCCTCACTCCTCCTTATATGATTCATTTCAACTTTGTGCAATAGATGGAATCATTGCCCGTATATTACAGAATCATTACTTGTATATTACAAATACACCCATATGTTTGAAACACAGAGAGGTTAAGTACCTTACGCTGGGTCATACGCTCAGTAAACGAAAGCACCATTGAAACAGTACTTATTTGTCTTCCTGGGTCAGAAAAACAGACATAACTTTCTAGTCTCAACCTCCAAAGGAAGGGAGATAGACCTTGCCATGAAAGAAAGGGGGAAGTCAGAAAGAGGTGGCCAGCGAATCAGAGTGAGGGGCAACAAATCTCCTAGTCAGTCAGATGGCCTGAGCATTTTCCTTTTCCCATCTTCTTAAAGAGAAATGATCATAGAGCTTGGAACACCCCACCTCCATGATGTAAGAGCCTCACTTTTCCAACTATGGGGGAATGCTAAGTGAAGAGAGGGTACATACCAGGGGTCACCAAGCAGAGATGAGCACTGAAAGATTGGCCCAACTCAGTGTGAAACCCAAGGTGAGGGGGTGGCAGGAGAAGCTGGAGCAGCATGGACAACAGCAGAGCAGGAAATGCCCAGAGTGACAACAGCAGGAGAGAAATTCTCTAAGGGGAGCGAACCCATTCACCAACCAAGGAGAGGAGAGGCAAACGAACTCGCAAAGATTTGTGCTGAGAGTAACAAAGTCTCACTCACTGAACCTTCATCTAAAGGAGTACAAGCCTACAAAAGCCAGCCTCAGACACCATACACAGGCAGATGGGGACCAAAGAAACCGAAGGGATATGAAAACAGCTGATGGAGAGAGCAGAGGGGAGCGACACAGCCATCATCAGAAAACATTCACCAACCACCCTCCCCAGACAAGAACAGGAAATGTGGTCAGAGAAAGGGTTGCCCTGACACAGTCTGTAATTAATTGGCATGTTTGATTTCATATTTAGTAAATGGAGTTAAGAGTTTTTTCCACAGAGCCCTTAGAATGTTCTCTAGACAATCCAGTTCTAATTACAAGTTTAAGAACCTTAATAGGAGTTTGTCATGTTCTGATAGCTAAATACAGCTGCATCCTAACAAGACACTGGACACTGGACAGATGTGCAGAGATAACATGACTCAGCTGCAGGCTGATGGGGAAGGGTGAAAGGGACCAAATAGTGCCAAGACCCTTAGTGCTTCATGGCTTGCTGCAAGATAAATCACCAAGTTCGTTCTTTCAGTTTACTCTCCACCAAGTAGCAGACTATCTGGTATGTGCCAGAAGATATAGACATAACAGGATCAGTCTGCTGATGCCAATTAATAAACAGTTTATGTAATATTGAGATGGGGGATGTTTTTGTTTGTTTGAGCTTAAATTCTTTTTTTAAAATAAATTTATTTATTTTATTTTTGGCTGAGTTGGGTCTTCATTGCTGCGTGCAGGCTTTCTCTAGTTGTGGCGAGCGGGTCTACTCTTCATTGCGGTGCACAGGCTTCTCATCACGATGGCTTCTCTTGTTGCGGAGCACGGGCTCTACATACACAGGCTTCAGTAGTTGTGTTACACAGGCTTCAGTAGCTATGGCTCGACGGCTGTAGAGTGCAGGCTCAGTAGTTGTGGCACACGGGCTTAGTTGCTCCGCGGCATGTGGGATCTTCACGGACCAGAGCTCGAACCTGTGTCCCCTGTGTTGGCAGGTGGATTCTTAATCACTGTGCCACCAGGGAAGTCCATGAGCTTAAATTCTTTTGAGCATTTTCCTTTTCCCATCTTCATCCTGTCTTTTTGTCTTCCTCAGTTTCCTCTTTGTTGGGCCTTTTTTGTTTTTCTCACCCCTAAGCATCTCTCTCCTCTTGGTGTGGTTCACATCTGCCTAACAACCTCCCTCCCTGCTCACCTGTGTCAATCAAAATGTAGTTTTTCATCATAAATTCTAAAATTGTGTGATGCTATGTGGTCCATTCGAGGAAAATATGTGTCTTTCTCTCCTCCTCTGAAACCATTTTAGCCTACCTTTTGTTTTATCATTTTTATTTTTTAAAAGCTCTAAAAATATATAGGAAAAGGAGTTTAGCTTTTCTTACCAGTTCAAAGGTTCATACCGGAGTATTTAGTATATGCCCTGAACAGAAGTTAGCTAATTTAAAAGCCTATTTGAATCCTATCCAATTATAGCATAAGATATTACAATATAAAGTCTCTCTTCTGTTAGAGAAAGCCTTCTATTTTAGAAAAAGCTAACTGATAGAAATTAATACAAATAAATAGCACCATCTCTTTAAAATTCATTATATTTGCATTCCACTCCCATGTAGTCCTCATTATCTCGTTTTAGTTGATGCCTGTACTCATTTTTCCAATTTTCATGAAGGAATTTTTATTTCTTTCAATGACATATGTTCCCAATATTTTAGTTGCCCCTAACTTTTTTCCAACAAAGGGCCAAAAGTCACAGCTTTGTCATGCTGTTTTTGCCACAATAAACATTATAGCTAATGTTCTTTGTCTAAATTGGTCTTCATTATCCTCTACATCTTTGTGGTGGTTGCTTTTTGCATTATATTTTTCCTAGCATTGCATCTCCTTTCTCTTGAATATCTAATGTGTTGATATTATTTTCTGAGTCTCTTATTATTTCTAGCACTCTAACCAGAGTAAACAACATATATCCCATTATTTTCTAAATTGCTTTTAAACTATTTTAGGAAAGTTTGAATAATTTGATGACTATAATGCATGACTCTGAATTTCTTTTTGATTGACTAGGGCAAATCAGTGGAAATACAGAAACTGATAGGTCAGAAAAAACATGAAAAATATTTTATGAATTAAACCCAGTCAAGGTATACCATTTGAAAAACAAAATCATCAATACATGTATCAAGCAAATATAATACTCTTTTTGTATGCTTAACTACAAAAATATTAGATGGTATTTTTACATGGCTTTGAAATTCAAACTATAAAGCTTTTAAGTGATTTCTGCCCATTTTTAGAAGGGAAAATGGTTGAAGGGAGAAATTATAATCAGAATAAGAGAGAAATTTTGTACAAGGTGATGTATAATTATCAAGCCTGAAACCAGGACAAAATCTTAAAGGTAAACACTCTTTCTTGTTGAAAAGTTCATTGGAACTTATACCATAAACGAAAAATTATTAGTTGTTAGATAATTTTAATGTCATACTAAAAATTAAACTTCATGTTGTATCCAATGGGAAAACCTATGCAAAGAAACGTCTTCAATTACAGCCACAAGGATTACCAGAAAAGAGGATGCTCAATCTAGTTTTACTAAACGTGTGTTTTTCTGCTCCAGGGGCCTACAGCAGCCTCAGGTGTGCTCTTTGAATTAGGGCAAAAGTTACACTTTTAACATACCCAGACCACAGTCCCAAAACTAAAACCTAAAGACCATCACAGTCGACTGGAGTAAATTGAAAGGTGGTGAGGAGAGAGGGTGACAGACCCATGTTACGAATTAAAAGCAACTTCTCTCAGATGGAACCAACATCTCAACATGAGTTTGGCTCTAGAAACTGTAGATATTGTTAGACTGCTGGTACTGATTCCCAGAGCAGACTTGCCCACCATGAGGAAGCTAATGTTTCACTGAGAAACAGAAGTTTATTTTCCACTTAAAGTATTTTTTTGATAAATGCCATAATAATGGATTGTCTTTGTATCTTGATGCTTATTTATTAGGGTGGCGGAGACCCTGAAACACGGCTAGTTAGGTATTGTAAAAAGTAATATTTTAAATACTAAGCTAACCTTAGGAATGATTTAAGATAGCTCCATGTCTCTAGAGGAGATTTCAGAGAAACAGTCTATCTAGGCAAGCTTAAGGAGGCAGGAATATGTTTTGAACAGGGACTGTTAGGTGTTCTGAATATACAGAAGTCACCCCCTGCTGTTTGAAATTGCATCAACAGAAAAACCTGGAAAGAAGTTGCCAATTGCTACCCAAGGTAGTCAGCTTACTGGTGAAAGGTTGGCCACAAGCCAAAACCATTAAAGTCACAAACACCCAATTTCCAATTTTATTACTATTACTATTATTAATTATTATTAGCCTAACATATAAATAATTACGTAAACCATTTCCATGACCTCCGTCCACAGCATTCTCATTCCTGGCATTGGAAATAGTCACGACAACAACCTCTTACCTCTATCTTTAAAATTCTGATCTTTGAAGTGGTTCCCAAATCCCATTGTTAGGTTTACATAGTGAGAAATAAAATGTACAAACTGAAAGCAATCAGTGAGAGGAAGGTACACTTTCAGACTTTGTTTTAACATGCCTACGGATGAATTCTTATTTTTTATATTATTTTAAATGAAGACCTCAGAAGAACACTTTCTCCATCTATTTCTTTTTACTTCATGGGAAATGACAGTAAACCTAGGAATGTAAAGGACATCTCTATATCTCTTATAATATATATGTTTCTATACAAAATAACATCTCTATGATATAATGATTTTTGTTTAAAGCATCAATGAGCTATTTAACAGAGATTGGAGTTTAAATGAAGACTTGCTGTTGAGACTGTTAAAAACCAAGCCTACATGTCTGTCTGTAAGACTTTAAGTTGATGAAGGTATAAATTCATACCTTCTCTGCATCAGGGATGCTCAAAAGAAATGAATTTGAAGAGGTTAGAAAAGAACGGAAAAGAGGTAAGATTAGTGATGGCATGAGAAAAACCCAAAAGGGCAATTAGTGGCTCACCCCACTGTGGGGAGATGAAATGGACAAGAAGGAGAATTCTTGACAGAAGTGAGAGATAAAGAAGTCAAAGGGTAGTAAATGCTTTGTTTACTTTACCATTACCTGTAATCAGAAAATACTGCCCATGCCACCAACACAAAGATACTTGTGGCAAAAACCCACAAAACATTTCATATTATAAAGGTGTTAGTCTGATCTACAAACTCCAATACATTCTCTCAAAAGCATTATTTTTTTAAACAAGAAGAGGTTCAACTATAAGTGATTAGCCTTTATTTATGTTACCATAATTCACCCTTTTTTCTCAAAATTTACATCATTTGCCAGACATACTAAATCTCTTCTCCAGACTTATTAAATCTGTTTCGTGCTAATGTACTCACTTCCTACAATTTGCACTACATTACCCCAAATTTGTCCTCACTCTGCAGAAGTGCTTCAGGAAGACTCTCATTGTTTGCCAAGAAATTAACTCTCAAGAACGGGCAGAGGTTCCTATACAAGTGCTAATGAGCGCTGGGCTCCCACACAGCAATCTCGCCACTGCAGCTCCCACACAACAGTGTTAATAAGCATTTAACACCTTTAGGGAAGCCTCCTGGGTTGAGGATAAAGCCCCACCCCCACCCCCCAGGAGGATGTTCTAATCCTCCGCCCCAGCGGGTTTCAACCTCTAGCATGTTTGGCAGATTTCAGAATCTTCCGGAGCACTTCCTAAAAAATAGGTGCTGGGGCTCCTTTACCAAATATCCCAACGCTGTGGAGCCGGGATGAGGCCCAGGCCAGGCATCTGCATTTTATGTGTCCATCTCCACCTGTAATTCTAATGCGGCTAGTTCACGAATAAGGTTTATCCTGAAAGATTCCAGTTTCTGCTTGCTGTCTTGACATGATTATTAACAGGAACCACTTTGATTCTCCAAGTATCTTTGTTTCGACAGACTACATAGTCACCAGCAGTGGGCCCAACATTATCGAGTCACCCACACGGATTACATTTGATTACCCCTATTCTAGACCGTCTTTAAGGACAGAAAGTGCTCATTACTGATCTCCAGACCACTTTAGATGCTATCACAATTGTACCCATTCATTTGACAACTATTTTTGAATGCTTACTATTAGCCCTGGGCCCTGGGACACAGTAGCAAACAAACAAGGCTTATAGCTTCTATTTCATAAGAGTGAGGGGAGTCAGACAATAAACAGGTAAGCAAGACATACACAAAGATAATGTCAGTTAGAAAATGCTAGGGCAAAATTGAGACAGGAACTGACCTGGAAAATACCTGAGCATGGGGAGCAAAACAGACAGGGTGATCTGGAAGTCCTGGCTGAAGAAGAAATCTCAAGGGCGAGGTATTGAAGTGTAAGTGCTTGACGGAGTGAAACACCACCAGTCAGTGTGGCTGAAGAGTAGATTGGGGTAAGCCGAGGTCAGAAAAATAGTAATCATCACAATGGCAATGTTCTGTGAGCCAAGCGCAGTTGTCAACCCTTTATATACGTGAGGGTTTGCCATAACTCTATAAAGGAAGCACTGTTCTTCCCATTTTACAGATGAGGAAACAGAAACCTGGAGACGTAAGTAACTTGACCAAAGACCCACAGGTAGCAAGTCATGAAGCCAAAATTTAAAGTCTGGCAATCTGTTCTCAAAGTTCATACTTTCAGAACAGCCTCCATGATGGTGATACTAATGGCAGTAGTGATTATAATAATAACAGCAGCTCACCTTACATGAGTGCTTACTATTATACTCCTTTTAAAGTGCATTTCAGGTGTAATCTCACCTTATCCTTACAAAGCCTTTTGGAGACAGGTACTATTCTTTTCCTTATTTTACTTTTCAGAAAAGCTGAGGCACAAAAAGGGGCTTATAACTTACACATGGTCACAAGTCAGCAAGTGTTAGAGCAGAAAGAGATTACAATGAGCCTTGCAAACCGTGAAAGATCATATTGAATTAGATAACTCTGACCTTTTCCTATACAGTTTTGCTCTTGAAATAAAGAATCTAAATGATTTTCCAGTAATTTTCCTGTCTTGAATATATCTTTAAATTGGACTTTGAGTATTAGCTTTGGAGTCTCTTGCAAACCACTTAAGATTCTTTTTTGCAACATCTGAATTCTGCTTTTCTCCTGAACTGTCACATCTTATGGGATACCTTATTCTTTCTTAACACATTACCACTTTTCTACACTAACCTTCTAACTGGAACTTGACCAAGCATTCTAACTGTGTTTTTGCTTTCATTTTGACACTTCCTTTTTTTCCCCCACAGGGTCTTAGTTGAGGTTCCAGGACTCCTTAGTTGTGGCTTGCTGGCTCTTTAGTTGTGGCATGCGAACTCTTAGTTGCAGCATGCATGTGGGATCTAGTTCCCTGACCAGGGATCGAACCCAGGCCCCCTGCACTGGGAGCACGGAGTCATATTCACTGCGCCACCAGGGAAGTCCCCATTTTGATACTTAATGCATGGATTTGTGTCACTTCCTCTGCATTTATGAAGACCAGATCTTTATGATTCTATGGTTTAAATTAAATATTTATTGAACCCTGCCCTCTTCAAAGGATACCAGAGGCCCGGTTCTTAAGTCTCCAAGTACACAGCGGTAGAGGAACCCATAGCTGTGTGTCTCTAAAACAAGGTACTATGCAAGAAACGCCTCTGGACTTCTGTGTGTTCCATCAGCTCACAAATCTCATTCCCACGCTCCCACACCATCATCACAAAGCACATTGTTTTTCCCATACAAAAGTCACTTTAGGTTGTTATTCTGTACTTGCTTTTCCCCTTTAAAGTTGTTCTTAAAATCATTCTAAAATGAACATCACCTGCATAAAATCTTGGGCCTGCGAGAGCCACAGTAGTGAGCCCTCCACCCTCTAGAAATGGTTAGAAAGCAAAGTAAGATTGGTCTATATGTGTTAATTCCAGATACTTTGTAGATCTGACGATTTTGTAAAGCAATTCACTCAGAAAATATATCCCATTGTCTCATTAGCTTCCTCCTCATCATTTCACAAATAATAATAGATCTGAAGCACAGAGAAGTTAAGTGACTTGCTGAAAGTCACAAAAATCAAATGGTAAATACTAGAAATAATCAAAGAAATGGAATACATGAGCAAGACACCATCTTCATAAGACAAAGAGACGGCAATCTGTCAACCTGTATGGAATATGCAAACATGGGAGGAAAAACACCCGGAGAACAATTCCCAGAAACAAAGCAGTAGACCACACTTGATCTAATCAAAACCTAGCAAGTGTGCTGGAGAAATCATCCAGCTTTAAATTTTTAAAAACCATTAGTTGTCCAATTAGATAGAAGATGAAAGAAAAAAATTGCCTTTTACTGAGACCTACTGCTAAATTCGGTCAATTTTGTTGTTTATCAGAGCAGAAAGTCCTTACACTTACCATTTGAGAAATCTGAAGAAAAAAAACACTTGCTGCAATCAGGTGAAGTAGGTTATTAATGGTTCTGAACAGACACAGGATTGCCTCATCCTGAGGCAATTAAGGCTGGGGAGAAAGTCTGTTTAAAATCTCTGAGGACTGACTATCATGGAACAGGTGGTCTTCCTACAATTGGCATTGTTTGTATAATTCTGAATCGCTCACTACATTTCATCTTTTTAACAAATCACTCATTAATTTAGAGGTCTTCCTTTTTTCTTTAGCTCAGCAATAACAAAAATTACCCAAAGAAAGCTGGAGATTTTAAAAGAAAAACAGAAGCAAAAAACTAATTAGTGTTATAACACTTCACATCATCAAGCTCGGAAGAAAATGGAGTCAAATTATTAAAAGTGAGAACAAAAATCAAATAAAAACAAACTTCCAGGTGAGTTTGTAAGTTAAATCCCTGCATCACTGTGACCTTGGCAACTCAGTATAATATTACTTGCCTATCAAAATTGCAAAGCATGGCATTTGTAAATAACTGAGGACAAAAGCTCTTGGGAGGAAAAACATACGATTTCCCAAATACAATAATGTAGGTAAACAGAAATTAATCCAATGCCCAAGTTTCTATTTTCTGTTATTTCCCCCAGGAAATATCTCCCCTCCACCACCTCTCCACCACACACATACACACAAGCACAGGATTAGATCTGATGGTCCTAAGTGATCTCTCAAAGTGTCCTGTACTCTCTTATTCTAGCAGACATCACACATTATTGCCATTGATTATATAATTTACTGTCTTTCCTGGTATCAAAGTATATTCAGCCTTAACTAACGGAATCCCAAATAAAATGACTTAATAAGGGTATTTATTATCTACTTAACATGAAAATGGGAGATAGATGGATCAGGTCATCAAAGGACCAACTGCTTTCTTGCCTTCGTATCATCCTCAGCTAATCAACTCCTCCCCTCATGGTCACAAGACAACTACAGCATCTCTCCAGACAGACAGAGGGAGGGATCCTGGTTGAGTCAAATACACACTGAGTGGACTTGTGTCCTGGTTTGTCTGAGGAAATTCCTTTTTACACCAGTTGTCTGGGCTTAATTATTCACATTACCCCCTTTTGTGCCCAAAATTGTCTCTGAATGAGAAATGATATGATCACTCTCTTGGATGTCCTGAGGAAAGTTTCTTCAAGTCACAGAGCCCCCATTTTCTTTACAAATGATGATGACACCTCTTGAATGAGGTACATGTGAGAATGAATGGAATATTTTATGTGAAGTGCCCAACATCTGGTTGATCCTGAAAGGATGACAGCTCTTTAGACAATCTGCCTCCATATCAAAGATGAACTGGAAGGTGGAAAGTTAAGTAGAGAAACACATTAAAATTATTCAGGTGACAAGAAACAAAGGATTAAAAGGAGGGAAAATATGGGACAATCTGGAATTGGAGGACTTAATGACAAATTGGATGTGGGCCTAAGGGGAAGAAGTGAAAAGAAAACTCCTTCGTTGTAAACTTGAAGGACTGAAAGTTATTGATCCTATTAAACAAACAAAATTATGAAATATACTTTGGGGGTGGGGGGAAGAGAAGAGACGGAGAAGATCTTCAGGTCCATTTTGGTCCTGTCCAGTTTGACAAGCCATGTATTAAGAAATATACATCTCTGCTGGGAAACTGGAAATGGGTCTTAGGAAGTCAAGATGGAGCCTGAGGCTGTAAAGAGACACTTAGGAGTTATTCACATGTAATTTTAGAAGCTACAGAAAGAAATTGTCAAGGCAGAGAGTATAATGAAAGAAGACCAAACTCAGAAACTTGATGGAAGGACTTATATTTAAAGTTGGGAGATAGGGACTTCCCTGGTGGTCTGGTGGTTGAGAATCAGGCTTCCAATGCAGGGGACATTGGTTCGATCATCTGGTCGGGTAACTAAGAGCCCACATGTCACGGGGCAACTAAGCCCGTGCGCCACAACTACAGAGCCCACGCGCCCTTGAGCCTGCATAGCACAAGTAGAGAGAAGCCCGCAAGCCGCAATGAAAACCCGATGCAGCCAAAAATAAATTAAAAAATTTTTTAAAAATAATAAAGTTGGGAGTTAAAGCTTGGTTTGTGCTATAAATTAAAAAGATATTCCAGACCCAAGGAGCTGCTCTCGAGCAGAAAAGGCCTAGCTTAGTCCTCAGCAAATCATCTAATCTGATTGTGTGAGTTCATTATGCTTTCAACTGTCTATTTCATTCCACGTGAAGCTCCAGTCATATGGAGTTTATATCAAACCTACAACAGCTGATTAAAAAATAATTCAATCCTCAATACACTTGTAAGGAATGACTATGCCTTTCATGAAATGGCCTTATTTTGGAGTCGTTCTGTCACTCGTGTAGCTATTGTCACCATTATCACATACTCACTCCAGGAGCAAGTGCAGTAATGCACACAGGAGGTTCAGCAACATTCCCTCTGGGACAAAGCAAATGCCCCCACTTGACCACCACCTTGCCTCTGAAGCTCTCACAAACAAAGAATGTTTTGTTTTCTCTAAAGAAGATACTAGATACTTCCCTTACTGTTATCAAATATATTAATGATAATAATATCAAGCAGAATAATAATACTAAGTTCAGCTTTATTATTATTCACTCTTCAATTTTCATGACTATTTGTATACTTTTATAGGAATGATGTTTAATCTTTTAATTATGTTTCTCATTTGTGATAGAGTCAAGTGTTTACTAGTTCATCTTTTTCACATGCATAAAAATCTCTGGGTTTTCAGTGGTTTCAATAACTTATAGTCCAATTCACTGTACGGTCTATCCACATTCTCTAAATATTATCCAAAATGTAACACTCTCTGCAAGGGGTCACTGGTCATCAGAGACAGAATGAAAAAAATCCCTTCCTGTATTCTGATGCTTTATCCCTACATCCAAATAAAATCAGGTCAATCTTTCTGCTGAGTGAAAAATTCCAAATACTGCCTCTCTGAGGCAGTATCCTGTGGGACCGATATCTTCCACTGATGACATGACCCCAACTTAATTCTGTATTGCTCAGCAAAAAGAAAAAAGAATTCCAATTAAAGTATGCCAACAGCAAGAGGGGTATCTTTTCTGAGTAACAAAAAGAATACCTTGAAAAAGAGGTTTCGACAACATCTAGATTGTGGCAGTAATATACCATCAATTAGAAAGATCTTTTGCCATGGAATACAATCACATTTTAAAAAATGAAGGGTGAAGTAAGCTGGTGACCCAGGAGCACCCAAGCAAGACAAGTAAAATCCTCAATCCTTGAAAGATCATGTACAATCCAGGTATTGATGTAAATACCCCATTCTAGGTTAGGTATTAGGAAAGCCAGGCTGATTCTCAAGCTAATAGGACCTTGGGTCAGGGGGACCCAATTTTCCCCCCAAACTGATTTCCTATCTTCCCCAATTTCCAGCCCCCAGAGCGCAGCAAAAATTTAGATTATATAAGACAGATACTGGCAAATGTAGGGAAGAAGAAACAGTATTTTCCCAACTCAAATTATATATTCCAGATATTTGTTGTCAGTTCATGAAAACACTAGACTGCCAAAGCATCAAAATTATCAACATTTACTTATTTCAGATAATAAAATCTTTTCCTAGAGTTATTCTAAATCTTGTAATATTTAAAGACTTTTGTGTAGCCATTAATAAGTCAAATATTCCCAAAAGTTCCCTGGGAAAATGATTTAATTTGGGGGCACTTAACGTTTTCAGTTTAAAGAGTAGAAACAGGAACGATATGTTATTTTTAAGGCAAAATTTTACTAATTCAGTCGATCATTGCAAAGTGAGTTAAAATGACAACATTGTAAACCAATTATACTTCAATTTAAAAAAAGAGTTAAAATGAAGTACAAGGCAATCAACATTGTTTTTCTAGACCACTAAAGAGCATTTTGCTCCCTAAATAACATACAGAAAAATAAAATAATAATGAAGTATATATATTTTAAGCTATGTACTACTAAGCATATAGTATTTGGATAATTTATTCTGCATGAAATTGTGCTAAATTGTGTGCTGAGAGCTAACTTTCTACTGTGTATAGTGTCTTTGTGCAAGCCCTACCTACTCACATATTCTGGCACTAATATCGCTCTTATGGCTTCTAAAAGCTCCTTTTGTGTATGTGTCTATGTCATGTCACTTATTTCAGCCTTGGAATCACAGCCCTCAATGGGCCAAAGACCATCCGAGGACCTCTTTTTCTCTCATATAAGAGTCCACTAAAAATAGCATCCTCCCATATCATACCTACTGCATCCTTATTCCAAGGTTTCCAGGATAGACTAGGTTTCTGGTGAGTAACTTAGTCTTGCCTTCCTTAAGAAGTTTCGTCCACACTCAGGACTTCAGTTTCACTGTTTGCACTCAGAACATTTTGTTCCGAGGCACGTGCAGGTACAATAAACTTTGCAGAGGCACAGATTTGCCTTTCAAAGAGATTATGGTCATCATTAATGTGCCTCTTCCATGAATAAAAGCTGGATGGAGACCAGGAGACCTAGATCTGGTCCTGGACTAGCTATGTTGATTAGAATCTGTGCATTTCCATGACCCTCATTTTCTTCATCTGTAAAAGAAAGGACCAATGTAAGTGATATTTGGATCTCCATCAAGGTCAAGCCTCTCTTATACTACATTGTATTCCCAAAGTTGCCTAAATGATGGGAAGTCATCATTTAGACTCATATTTTGTTTCGTATTTTGTTTCAACCAGCTTTGATGCCTATCTTTCCCCTACTATATTGCTAAATGTAGATGGCTCTCTTCAAATTCTTTCAGGCTATTTAAATTTTATAAAAGTTCTCTAAATGGTCATTTCAATATAAAAAAGTAAAACAACGAAAGTGT
Source organism: Phocoena sinus (assembly GCF_008692025.1). Classification (NCBI taxonomy): domain Eukaryota; kingdom Metazoa; phylum Chordata; class Mammalia; order Artiodactyla; family Phocoenidae; genus Phocoena; species Phocoena sinus. The sequence goes on from NC_045766.1 coordinate 27,511,317, forward strand.
CTAATCCTCTGTGATTCTCTCTGAGAGTGTAAAAACATTCTTTTGACGTATATATGTATCTATGCATATACATGCATATAGATATTTATATATAGACACATATATACAGAGCTGATCAGAAGAATTCCATACATGAAATATGTGGGTGTTTTGTTTTTGTTTTTTGCGGTAAGCGGGCCTCTCACTGTTGTGGCCTCTCCCGTTGCGGAGCGCAGGCTCAGCAGCCATGGCTCACGGGCCCAGCCGCTCCGCGGCATGTGGGATCTTCCCGGACCGGGGCACGAACCCGTGTCCCCTGCATAGGCAGGCGGACTCTCAACCACTGCTCCACCAGGGAAGCCCTGGGTTTTTTTTTTAAACTCCCAGTACTATAGAAAATTTAAAGGATATTTGCTTTTTCAGAACTAAAAGGGCCCAAGTGCTCTTTCAGAGACCAGACACGGGGTTTAACCCATCAGGTTCATCATGACTGAAAAAGATGGTGAACTCTCCACCTAAAAAACAAACAGGCAGCTGGTAAAAGGCTCCCTGCTCTCAAGAATGCAGTTGGGTTGTCTACACCCTCGGTATGAGAGCCAAGCATTTCAGTATAGTCTGGCACGACATGTTCTGGGCTATCAGCTCCACCTCCAAAATATAATGTGTCCAGTGTGAGGTAAGTATCACTGTAGCCAATATGAATAAACTGCTTTTGGTAGGTTCTACTTTTATTTCATAGTTGTGTTATACAAAAAAACCATGTTGTTTTAAAGATCTACTGAGTTGACTGGGGTAGGAAAATAGTTAAGATGTTGCTATAAAGAGTTAATTGTGAGTAAATATTTTCCATATTTACAAAAACACTCACATAGAAAACCGATCCCCAGACAGCTGCAATGTAATATGTTTTCTAATAAATAGTAACATATTGAAGGTGTGACTCAACCAATACCTACCTTCTCTTCTTCAAGAGAAGCTTATTTAATAAGATGATAGGCTATCTAAAATATTGAAATCTCAAATGATCATTAGAGAAGGTGGCATATTATATCAATCTTACTCCTTGGCAAATAGTTAATTTTCTCATTTGTTACTTTGACTAAAAAACAAACTTTTAAAGACTACCTCATTATAGGTATCTTTACTTTTGTAAAAATGGACAATCTATAAAAAAGATTTAAAACTCCTATAAACTTGTTTTAATCTGTGCATGTGTGTGTATACATGTGTATGTGCGTGTATACAGATACCTATATAAAGCTAATATGTTTAAAAGCATATTGAAGGCTTCCCTGGTGACGCAGTGGTTGAGAGTCAGCCTTCCGATGCTAGTGGGACACGGGTTCGTGCCCTGGTCCGGGAAGATCCCACATGCCGCGGAGCGGCTGGGCCCGTGAGCCATGGCCGCTGAGCCTGCGCGTCCGGAGCCTGTGCTCCGCAACGGGAGAGGCCACAACAGTGCGAGGCCCGCGTACCGCAAAAAAAAAAAAAAAAAAAAAAAAAATAGCATATTGACTATTTAAACAATTATTTAATTTAATTCACATTTATACTTCATGATGTAAGATGATAATACAAACTTCTTATTCCTCCACCTTAGTTGATTAATGTGAACACACCCATATTTCCAATACAAGGTTTGGTGGTATTGAAAACAAGTATTACAGAGAAATTTTTCCTTTGGGAAAGAAATTGTAATTAACTCCCCGTTGTCATCCCCAAGCATACAAGGATACTACTCGCCTGAAGTATTGCCTCAGTCCACCAATAAGCTTACACAATTATGTGCATTTTTTACAATCTGACCAAACACAGATCAAAGCCCACACATATTAAGGGAACTTTGTTTTTCCTATCATCCTTCATTCCAATGGTTGTGCTATGATTTTTGCCTTGAAACCTTCATAAGAGAGAGAGGATGTCTGAGCTAAAAGAAAAGGCATATTAAGCCATTACAAGCAAAGCGTTTTTTAAAGAAATAGGAAAATATAGTTCTTTTGGGTTTTTTGTTAGAAAATCATCTACATTAATGCACTAATGGTCTACTCACTTGTTTGAATATATAACAATAATATTAAAACGAAAATAACCTGAGTCTCTGACTAACCATGAACCAGAACTTCATGAAATTTCAGGGGCTACGGATATTTATTGTGCTCAGGAAACTTCATTCACAATTAACACTGAGAATAAAAATATCTTTTAATCAAAGAACCATGATACAAACATATTCAGAAATAACTAAAACGTAGCCTTATATTAAAAGGAGACTTGCAGAGGGAGCGATTCAGAGGTGTTTAACTGAAAGCATTAGAAAAAGTTTTAAATCATTGCATAATCCAGGAATTAGGTCATTCATTCAAGATGAATACACTTTCATTTTAAAGTGATGATTAAGGGGTGGCGTACAAGGTTTATGTAGATTATCAGAGACTGCTCATAAAATTTGAAGGAGTTTGAGGTAAACAGAAAAATGTATGCAGAGAAGTTTGGGAGGGAGAAAGGGGCAATCAATGCAAATATTTTACTTTATAGATTCAAAATAGATAAACATCTCCTGTCAGGTCTCCTAGAATCCTAAATGCTCATTTAACATGAGATTAGAACAATTTCCCCTATCTTAGCCCTTATTCTAGAGGAAGCAGATGTTATAGGGCCTCGTGCTCACTTTCCAGTCACCTAGTCAGGGGCTACCCAAAGATGCCTACATCTTCAGCCAGGTGGGATTTCATAAATTACCGCGTGCTAGAGTCACAAACTCAGCAGACACTGCACACAGCCCTCATCTTCTCTAATTCTATGTTCTTTAATTCTGGCCCCCGGCATTTCTATTTTCGTGTTTGTATTTATGACTTATCTTTCTTGGTGTAGTTTTTGTTTGTCTGTATGTCTGTGTATAAAGACGTTTATCTGTGTGCATGTAAATAGAAAAATGATCACTGCAAAATGAAGAGTACACTTAACTGTGGGATTCATAACCCATTAACTCAAGGCATCCTGACTATTTTCACTGAAACATTGGTGTGCTGATAACTAACTTTCCTAAAGAAAGAATACTATTCAGGAACTGGCTTCTCAGGAACTCACTTCAGAAGCAGTTTACCTCCACTAGTTCCCCCAACTCTTTACTTTTCTCTGCTTATAAAATACTGGTTGTCTTGGCCTCCATGAATAAAAAAAACATACATAAGTCCTCTGGGAAAATGTTTGTGTATGCCTTTAGCTAGAGTCCTGTGGAGTTTTTAAAGCTGGAGGGGATCGACTAATTGAATAGCAACGCATCTATATTTTTTTTAAAGAAAATCTTTCTAACAGTCCACAAGGATGCTTAGTTTTCTGTTCTAACGCTCATTCAGCTCTCTTCTGTAAATTTCAAAGCCTATATACTTTCTTCGAAAATTACCTTCATAGACCACTGGTATATTGTAAATTTTGCTAATGTAAGGAAATATTTAAGAAGATACTCAATAAGCCAAATAGTGTGCTATTCAATTACTTCAGCACAGTTTCCATATGAACTCATAAGGTTTGAAGGTAATTACAGACAGATTTTTGTTTTTTGAGGACATGATCCAAATATGTGACTCCCTGTCCTAAAAATACAGTTGCAGTCCTAGCCAGATTAAAGTAAATGGAGATGAACTCTGTTTTTGACGGGGAATCGATGTGTAAGTATAACATCACAAATAATTGTAGCTGGGTGATCAGCAGAGTGACCCTCACCAAACTTGTGAGAGGACACTCTCTTTGTGTTAAAATCCCTAACTTCAGCTACTCATTCAGGAAATTATATCTGAAGTGAATTTAAATGCATTCTCATTTGGAGAATTAACTCTCCCTCTAGAGATTATTGGGGGGGGTTCTCCACATTTTCTCCGTTTATTCCCCAGTTTTGACAACTCGTTTGACCACGCTGATTTACTGGATCACTACTTAAACAGAGACAAAGCTTTCATTTCCCAAAACGTTCAGTCTCCTCAAGGCTCCCCTAATAGTCTAGGAAGTTTTTCCAAGCAATTCCCTGGACATCTCAAGCTTTTTGCCTGAATTGCAAAAGCTTTCAAGGAATCACAACACTTGGCAAAGCAAAGTTGCTTCGACTCCAGGGAGGGGGGTGGGGGTGGGGAGAAACCCCGGTGTCCCTCTTTTTCCTCCGCCAACCCTTTTTCTGAAATCTTGACATCCACCGGGTGGAAAAGTAGGTTAATTAGGCAGGAGTCTCTGGCTCGGCCCCCGGCGGCGGTTTTCAGGTGGCTGCGAGCCCCGCCGCCTTCGGAGCGCAGAGTGATGAAAAGTGGAGGGCGGCCGCGCGGGCTCGCCGGCGGCACACAATGGCGCAATTATTTGTCTAAAGTTCCATCCTCCGCCGAGCTCCTTGCATAATTCAAGCGTAATTAGGCCGACGGTGTTCCCTTTAAAGGCATGACTTTGAGCGGGGAAGAGGGTGTTTATTTACTTTGGGGCTTCGCTTCGAGAGCAGCTTCCGGAGGAGCTGGAAAATGATTACAGGCGGATTGGCACCATCTGCGTGGAGAGTTCAAAAAGTTTTTCCTCTTGCAAATCGAAGCTGTGCAAACTTTCCACTCCCCTGCTCCCCTCTTCACTTGCAACCTGTCACAGACTCACATTCCACCGAGGAACTGTGCTCACATTACCAACAGTCTAAATGCTGGCTCTCACCTTGAATGTTACTCCTCGCAGAGTCAACTACCATATTTCCCGGTGGCAGGACTAGGGCTGAGTCACGCCTTTTGCCCAGCTCTCCTTGTCCCGGGGTCTCAGAACCCCGGAATTTGGTCCTCGAAAGTCGCCATGCGGAGGGAACATTTGAACCAAACTCAAAACCTGAAGAAACTAGCTTTGAGGCCAAGGGGCCTGGTGGGGAGAAGGCTGGAGTGTTTTGCTTGTCTACCTATTTCTGTGATTTTCTTATTTATTTCAAGGTAGTGGAGGTGATGTGGGAAGTTAGGAGTAGCATGAATAAGAAGGTGCTTGTTTTTGGTCTCGGCCAGCTAGGGTTAGAGCTCAAAAGGTTTCACTCTGCATCGTGCAAACTTGTAAATACACCCTCTAAAAACATGTGCATATGTCTCCAGCTTAGTATATATCACCCAATTTATAATCCGCTTCCTATTAGATAATGTTGGTCCCTACATGCAATTTTATTATCATCTCTTATATACAATATAGTTCCCAAATGGCAATACACATCTACTATAATATGTATCACCATATATACATATAAATCCTAATATGTAACATACACCACGTAATATACATACATATGTCATTTAATGTACTCTTGTATAAAAAGAAAATGAAAGCATACGTTAATATACATCAAGTAAGGTGGTATGTATCAGGTGAGATAAATATACAATAGATACAGAAATATCTATAGATAATGCGAATATATATATACATAAAAATATTACACCTATGGGCACATGTTAGATGGTGCCTATGAGATACTAGGATCGGCTCTGAAGCCGCATTCCACTCTGTTTCACCAGTTGTTGAAAAGCCTGTAGCCCCCAGAAGTAGGAACCTAGCGCATTGACTTGTCTCTCTTTCTTCCCCACAAATTCAAGCTTGAGAGATACCTATCACTGCCGTGGCAATGGAAGGGAAGTCCTTGATCAAATTAGCAGACTGCACCGGGTCTGAGCCAACAGCTGGTACTTCTATTTCAGAGGAGGCCGAGACAGCGCAGGCCACGGGAAAACTCCCTAGAAGTTCAACTTCTCCTGGCTAGGCTGGGTCAAAGTTCCAACTTGAGGAAATGGCCTTAAATCTGCTCAGGACGATCGTCTGGCACCGAGGCGGGCTTACCTGGTGCGGCCAGGTTATTTTGGCTCTCAGTACTTGGGGTTGGGTGAGGAGGTCCTCCAGACTCGCTTCCCCCTGCGGCTCCTCCCCCCGCCCCTCAAATCTGGCCCCCTTCGAAACACGTCTCCGGGCCTCCGCAGCAGATTCTGGGGAAGTGCAAAAGGAGAATTAATATGATTCTCCTGTTATTCGACTTCCATTCTCAAGGTTCTTAAGTCTGGCCTTTTCTAGGCTCTATTCTGCTCCAAGAAGAGTTAGATTTTGCCAAACACTCCCGCACCCAGGAATCTTGACCGCTCGGAGGGACTTTGAGAACGGAAAATTCGTGAATTTTAAGAGACATTTTGGGACAGAAGTTGGGCGAGAAAAGGACTAGTGCTACGCTAGAAAAAGCCATGCTTGAACCCTCCGGCCCCGGCACAAAAGGTCTCCTGGGATGGGATGGAGGGAACACTTTTCCTTAACCTGCGTCGGGGAGCCTCCCTCCTGCCCTGCAGCTAAGCCATTCAGGCGAGTTTCTGCGCAGTATTGAGAACATATCCTAATGTCTCTAAAAACTTGGTGGAAAGAATTTGATGAATGTGTCTAATTGGTTTAACCCGCCAACTATTCAGGAGAAGAAAAGCTCCGTCATTAGCCTTAATTAAGTTTTTTTTTAAGTATCTGGCTTTAATGATCATAGAAACCGCAAAGTCCAACACCAGCATCTGTGTCATTTTAATTACCCCGTGTATTTGTTGGGGATGGGGCACCATTACCCAATATTTCCCCACATCCTTTCCAATTCATAGGGGAGCCCCTCAAGCAGGGCAGGCTCGCATCCAACGTAGAGGACAAGCACAGCGTCTGGAGAGTTGAGGCTGAATCGCTTGGCGGGGCTTCCAGTCTTTTCTGCCACGCGCGCCCCCGAGCGCCAGCTATTTGAAGAATCTGGACCACCGCCTGAGGAACGATTTGCCATCGGAGTTGTCCTCGGCAAATGTCTCACCAAACAAACACAAAAACGAAAAACAAAACCCCGCAAGTTGCAAATAAGTGTTCTGAGAAGAGGGCTGCTGGAAAGCTTCTTCACACCTGACCGTACTGGGAGGCTCGCGGTCCCCTTGTCATCTGTCTACAGGACTCTGCACTGACTGACAAGAAAAACGAGCTTACCGCATCCCCTCCCCAGCGGGCCGGGGCCGGAGGCGCGGGCATTCATTCAAAAGTTTCCTTTTAATTCCTACAGTTTTCCTGGTTAGGGAAACAGGAAGACAGACTTCCTGGAATCCGGTAGTTGGTTTGAGGTCCCACGCCCCCTCCCCCAACAAACCTTTTACACACATAAAAACACACACAAAAAGCAATTAGAGCCAATTTCAGAATGTTTAAAACTCATTCATTCTTCGTGTTAATTAAACTTTGACGATTCAGCTTGGATGGGCTGGGACCTCAAGGCTTCCGTTCGCACACTTGTATCTCAGGAACTTTGTAGCTTCTTCTCAGAACTCTGGCCTTCACTTCACCCTCTACTATTCTCTCGGTCGTCTAAGAAAAAAAAAGCTGAAAACAATACAAATTCTTGAGCACCGTTGGAGCCGTAGCCGGAGCTTGAGTGCTTGAAGCATTTGACTCTCTAGAGTCAAAGGTTTTTATTCAGTCAGGTGCTAGAGGATTTTTCAGCAGCAACACCCTGACAGCGTTTTAAATTTTTGGTACCCTTTTGCCTCCAACTTCCTAAGCCAGATGAATGGTCTTATTCTCTAATGTCCGGGAGACCGTTGTTATTCAAAATGGAATTTAATATTATTTTTCTCGAAATGGAGAAAAGGGATCATGAGGGAATTAGCGCCAAACACCAAGAGAAGCACAGCCAACACTTTTTTTTTTTTTCCCCCAGAGCAAGGAGGTAAGTGGCTGACTCTTTGGCAAGTGTCGTTAGCCACAGCTCTGGACTTGTGCATCGCTCTGGTTCAGGCGGCTCACGTTTGACTCTCTGAGGATCTGAAACACTTTGTTGACTTTGGGTTCAGTGAGGGCCCGAAAGGCTGGCCCCAGACGGCAGGACAGGCCTTGGACTTGGCCACTTAAAACATAATTCCGAGAAGTGTGTCCCACAGATCCCTCTTGAGTGGGAGCCACAGAGTCCGAAGAACGTGTTTGGGTGGCGATGGGTCTGGAAGCTATAAGAGGCGTCATCTCAGGAGCCACTCCTGTACTTCCATCAAGTTCTAGCTGCTCAGCAAATTTCCCCTCAGCCTGCAACCCCTCTTGCTCTGGGCTCTAGGAGGGAGAAGTCATTTCACCCTAGCAAGCTCCTCCTGTTGCCCTGGGAGAGTTTGAACCGGACAACACCAGTTTAAAACTCTGGATCCTGTGCTCCCTTTACCCCTCCCCAGTGCTTCCAGCACCCTCCCCACCCTTGCTGGGTGGGGGGAGAGCAGGTGTTATGGGGAGAGGGTGTTGTAATTTTGATTTTCATCCTTAGCAGAAATTCAGGCCTCCAAAGTGCCACCCAGGCGGCTGAACCCTTGGGGCATTTCTGTCGCGTCCCCAGAGTGAGCCCAAGACCCAAGACCAACCGTCTTACCCCACAGTTCAGGGAATGGTACTACCCTGGTCCCTTCCACCTCCCCACCCCCGCCCCCGCTTTCTGTCTTCTGACACATACACCAACTTATCCAAGACAGACAACTCAGGATAAACAAAGATCCCCAGTTGAACAAGATAGTTCTTGCTTTCAGGTTTATTGGGATTTCCAACCTTCTACTCCTTTGTTCTGTAATAATGTACTTCTCACCCCCATTCTTGGGAAGGGAGGGGGTCTTTTTGCCTTCACCCACCCCCACCCCATTCTTCCCCAGGTTCTGGATTTTTTGCACCCGTGCTCAGTTACTTAAGGAGCAAAAATGTCCAGAGAGGCTGGGCTGCTGAAGGAGAGACAGAAGACAAGCCCTGGCGGCCTAGGGGGAGATGGGAGGTGATGTGTGCAGCCCGCTCTGGTCTGTTCTTTGTGCACAGAGTTGGCGCCGGGGCAGCGAAGGAGTCTCCAGCCCTGGCCAGACAATGCGCGGCTGGACAGCTGCGGTCGCTACAAAGGAGCCCCTCGGCCGCGGCACTGTTTACTTAGTGTCGGGCCTTGACCCCGGGGCCGCTGGCAGCCGGTACAGATGCTGATCCCACCCGGGGAACCGGCTTTCTCCGCTCCGTGGTCCGCTCCGGCCCTCGCGTGTTTGCAAACAGCTTAATTGACTTCTCTAATATTCGTCTGCTGGCGTTGGCTTTGGAGAAATTGAAGGGGGCACTCGCGGGGCAAAGGCGCGCGGCCTCTGGAGGCTTAGCTCCCCATACACACGTCCAGGCCGTCTGGCTGATTATCTTCGCTTCTTTCCGGAGGAAGCGGAGAGTCTCCAGCTTTTGAAAATTTTTTGTTTTAATGTCCCAGCCACAAGGTCCTGAAGAAGGACAGCAAGCCCTCAAGCAGCTCCGCGGATGGGAGCAGCCCTTGTCAGAGACCGCGCGCGCGCGCGCGCGCGCACACACACACACACATACACACACACACACGCACACACCCAGCGCAGGCCAGGCCAGAGAATTCTCTTTGTGCACGTGAACAAGACATTCATCTAGGACTGCTGCTGGTCTATTCCTTTCCATGCTCTTCTACTGATACACCCTGGAATCCCCAGCCCTGACTTTGCAACTTGCCTTAGATTTAAAAAGGAAAAGTGGAAGTCAGCTAGTCTTTCTTGCCAAGAGTATCCGAAAAACATTTAGAATTTGTTTCTTAGATGTGCAAATTAAGGGGCTATAAGGAAGGAGGTACCTCACTGAACTGCCCCTCTGAAAGTCTTTCCCTTTGGCCAGCCTCTCTCTTGGAAGAGCTGCCAGGAACCCACAACTGCAAAGACAACTAGTGGGGCTGCCCTAAAATCCCCAGACCCAGGATGTTCTATACCCCACCGCAGTCCACATATAGGTCTAAAGCTCCTGCTGTCTCCTCTGCACCCCAGAACTGCATACCACGACCTTGATTGTCCTGAGCTTAATTTGGTGAGGCAAGAAGCCAGCCTGACACAACTCCCCTTCCCCCTAATTTCAGCAGATCTCATTTTTCCTAAGTGCCCCTGTAGGACTGAGGGTGAGTGAGGGTGGATTTTTGCCAGGAGCTTCTTCTGCGAGGGGGGCCAGGAGGACGCCTCCTCTGACACCCACTCTGGAAGATGGTTGGAAACCAGGCTGGGGCCGGGGAAGCAGAGTTCCTGGTTCTCTCACTCCTCCTTTTATTCCCCTTCAAGACCGTGTTCTCAATGACGGTCTAGCTCAGATATGACGAGGCTAGTTCCTCCCTTGAAATGGAAACAGAGGACTAAATAAAGAAGAAAAAAGTACTTTGTAGTCTGCATCGTCTATCTTTAATTCAGAGACGCATCTATACTCCAGGGAGCTCTGCCTTTGATCTCTTTGATTTTTTTTTACACCAGATCTGTTATGGACTAAAATTCTTAGGTTTTCCATAGAAACATCTCCATTCCTTCGGGATATTGATGTTTTCTTCTTCCTGGGGGTTATGATATGGTAAATCAGATTCAAAAAAGAAGGGACAATGCCGGCATTCATTGGCCTGGGGGGGGTTCTCTTGGCCTTCCCCCTCCCTCCCTCTCTCTCATATTCTCTCTTCTCTTTCGCTCCCTCATTCATTCGTATTCTCTCCATGTCTCTCTCTCTCTCTCCCTCTGTCTCTCACTCTCTCCCCCCATCCCCCCTTCCCCTCGTCCTCTCTTTCTTCCTTTCCTCCTCCTTTCTTTCTCTGCTTCATTTTCGCCCCGTTGTTCACGGGGAACTGAAATAGGGTTGTGATTCTGGTCTCTTCAAGCCCTTTCAAGCGCCTTCAACTTTGGCGGCGGCAGCAGCAGGTTGCGTTGCCATGGTGACTCTACTGTATGGTGGTGGCGGCAGCCGCCGCAGCTCGGATCTCCCGAACAATGCCGCGCCAAGCGCAGGTTTCTCGCCCTTTTACGTGCACTTTTCCCTTCTAATGGGGCTAGTGGCCTCAAATGGGCGCTGCATCTTGACACGACAACAATCCCTACCCCCTCTCTTTTTCCCCCTCCCCTGCTTTTCCTTCCTCCCTCCACGTCTTTGATCTATTAAAAATCAAAAGAATAAAGTCACAGAGGAAAGTTGGGTTTTGTTGTGGCTGCCACTGCACAAAATGGGGCTCTTCAAACAGAGTGTGGTGGAACCGAGGTCTGACAATACTGATCCAGGATTGGTTGTAACTACAGGTCAAACTGGACAGCTCTATACACGAGGACGCAAATTATAACCAGGCCCGCCAAGGGGCAGCCAGACTTTCCGTCTCAAACTGGCTGTAGCTAGGAGCTTCTGGTGGCCAGAGATGCATCCTGTCAGGCTCCAAGTGCAACATGGGTGAGATCAGGGTTCTGAAGAGACCCCCAGGTGAGGAGCCACAAGGACCCAAAGCTAGAATATAAACTCAATCCTAAAGCATCTTAAAAAGCCCCTGCGTGGCAGTGGACTCTGCCCAGATCTGGACACTCTTCAGCTTCCTCCACAGTGCTTGGCACACAGCAGCTGATCCATAAATAATCACTGGTTGTCCTGCTCCTGGTGCACTGTCAAACCCTCCGCTAGGGGGCAGAAGAGGGGTTTACCCAGCCCGCAGGGAATGGTTAGACACCAGAAGTCAAGAAACAATCAACAGCCATACTTTGTCATAAAGGATGATTAGAGAGTTGGGGGAAATGCCAAACCATCTGTAAATGGACACTAAATTCAGCGAGGTTTTTTTCCCAACGTGACAGTAACAATATTATTATAATGGTCAGATGTCATTTGCCACAATATATTTCTGGAGAGACATCTCTGAGCCAAAACATACCTGGGCCATTTTCCCCATACCAAGACCACTGTAAGAACCTCAACCTTGAGATACTTGAAGCATTTCTTTAGATAAGACTTTCATCACTCACGACTTAAATATAGTAGCAATATTAATCGAACTGGTTACATCTGTGTCTAATATGCAAACAACATGTTTATAGATTGATTTTGTCCCAATGAATATTCTATTTAGATAGAAGAAAACACAAATAGGTTTGTATTACATTCATCTCAATTTAAAGTTAATAAGTGAACTTTACATACTTCAAAATTTTACTCAGTTTGGATTAAATATTAAGTATCCAATTCCTTTGGCAACCTCTGGCTTTCTATATTTAAAAGCTCCAATTTAAAATAAAGTTGGGGGCTTCCCTGGTGGCACAGTGGTTAAGAATCCGTCTGCCAAAGCAGGCGACACGGGTTTGAGCCCTGGTCCGGGAAGATCCCACATGCCGTGGAGCAACTAAGCCCGAGCGCCACAGCTACTGAGTCTGCACTCTAGAGCCCGCGAGCCACAACTACTGAGCACACGCGCCACAACTACTGAAGCCCGCGTGCCTAGAGCCTGTGCTCTGCAACAGGAGAAGCCACCGCAATGAGAAGCCCGCGCACCGCAATGAAGAGTAGCCCCCACTCGCTGCAACTAGAGAAAGCCTGAGCGCAGCAACAAAGGCCCAACGCAGCCAAAAATAAATAAAATAAATAAATTTATTTTAAAATAAAATAAAATTGGGTAAAGCTCCAATTTTCAATAAAATAGAGAATAATATACAGAGATCTCATAGTGGGAGAAAGGAAAGCAAGACCAACTTGAAATCTTTAAAAATCTGAATGATTGGATTGTTTTGGTAGTTGATGTCTAACAGCATTTCTCAAGGAGCTGGTATGCTGCTGATCTCTTGAAACATTTTAGTAATGTCGGTAATGTTTTGGGCTAGAAGACAACTAAGAAAATGTGCCAGCAAAGGGACATTTGACAAGATTAACTTTTTTTTTCAAACCAGGATAAAAAGCTATGCATTAGCAAAATTCCAGTCATTTTTAATAACAGGATTATAAGAGAAACATGTTAGTACAATTAGGTTTTTCCTAATGCATATTGGAACAGTATAGTTATCTGTAACATGAGGAGATAAGATGGGAAATTTGGGGGTGTTGAAGTGTTGCTAAGGATTTGTGAACTCAGAAAGGGCTGTACAAACTCTAGTCAAGATCACAGAACTCTAATCCCTAGACCAGATCCATAGTCTCCAAAGGCAGACTAGAAATTTCTGCCTTGCTCACTAAACCTAGAGAAAATGAGATTGAAAACAGTTGGCCAAATCAGCTGGGAGCAAATGTACAGAGATATTCTTGACCCAAGTGACCAGGATTGGGGATTTATATTGTCAAGTAAACCCAAATCTAAAATAAACTATTCCCTAGCATCGTAACCGCTTATGGTAGGTATTCTCTAACTGGTTAAGCATATCCTATAGACACACACATATCCACACTAAGAAAGTTGAATTTGAGGGATTTTTTTTTTTTATGTTTTTCCTCCTTTATACACATACATTTGCAGTTCCAAATAAATTAAGACAACCATTCCCTAGAACATGAACTGGCTAAAAGTTTCTGGGCCACATTCCAGCCTTCAAGAAGGACCGAAGGGAGAGGTCTATGATGCTTCTTCACAAGCAGATGGTGAAGGACCAGGAAGTAACCATGGTAACCACTACCGAGGCTAGAGAAGGTAATTCTGTAGGGCCCAAGTCCTCCTATCCATTTAGAATGAAGCTTAACCACAAAGGTAGTCAGCAAACCCTCTAACACACATACACACCCCAAGGCTCACAAACAGTAAAGCTACCCAGAGTGACTAGCATTTCAGTGACCCAAGACCCAATTCCCCCCAGTTCTAAGCACCATTAACCTCATCAAAAATGTACACTGAGAGCTTAGGAAAAAGACGTGTCCTGGACACAACCTTTTTTTCTTTTTCCCCTTGCTCTCATGGAAGAAGTCCTAACCATGAAGATGATTTGGTCATTTTCTGAGAAACTAAACCTTCATCAGAATGAATTCACACGTCCAAAGTATCTTCTGGCTTGGGCAAAGTTTAGGGCACTATTCCCATCTAGACAGCACCATTCTGCTCTTGAATGTCTATGTTCTTTGGACCTCCCTCTGTCTTCTAACTGTACAACAGGATTCCCTTCATACTGCTGAGACGTTAAATTTCCTCAAAATGTGCTTCCAGGGCAGCAGCATTAGAAACAGCAGCATTAAAAACTCATTAGAAATGCAAATTCTCTGGTTCTGTCTCAGGTCTACTGAATCAGAAGTTCTGGGGGTGGGGCCCAGCAATCTCTGGTTGTTTTATTTTGTTTTGTTTTTTAACAGACTGAGTGATTCTGAAGCTTGATCGAGTCGAAGAACCATCCGTTTAAAGGACCCTATCTCCCACCCTGATGATGGAAAGCTCACACTTTTGAGTCTGTGTCTCTGAATTCGGGAGACAAATCTGGAAGGAGAGTCCAGGAAAAGCTCCCTGAAGCTGAAAACTGAGAGCAGAGAAGCCAAATCAGAGGATTGGCTTCCAGCTGCTCCTCATGGGTGAAAACGGAGGCAGCCATGTCCTCTTCTCCAAAGACAAGTCCAGAACGGGACAGGGGAGATACTAACCTCTGGTGTGGAGGGAGGAGGGATTGGAGGGCAAGAGGCTGGAAGTTAGCTTCTCCAAAACAGAGAGAGGGGTGCTCAAATACCTCAAAAACTGCGAAAAGCAGTTTGAGGGGCTGGCTTGTTTACCTGAGAGTAGGAGTCTGAGTATAGGGTACGCGTGAGTGGTGTGGGAGATGCGAATCAAGCGGGTACACGAAGTGGGAGCGATGCCAGGAGGCATGTGAGGAGTGTGGAGGATGAGGTGTGAAGGCAGGAGAGCGGAGTGACCGATGTAAAAGGATCAGGGAGGTGCAGAGGTCAGAGGGTAAGGGGAGTCTGGGGGGTTGTGAGAGGGTGTGTAGGAGTATGACGGGGTATGGCGCGAAGGGGGGGTGAGGTGGTGAAGAATATGAGACAGGTGAGAGAAGTAAGGAGAGTGCAGGACATATGCGGAGCTTGTGGGTTTGCGTGGAAGGGGGTGAGAGGAAGAAAAAAGTCAAAGGGCTGGGGGGGGCACTGGGGAGAGCTGGGAAGGAGCGTGAGAAGGAGAAGGTATGTGAAGGACTGAGACGGTAGGAAAGGGTGAGAGGGTGTGAGGTGTCGGAGAAGCTGAGTGGGGAGGTTGGAGCCGGCCGGGGTGCAGGGTTGGTCTCGCGGGCTGCTGCGGGGGGCGGGGAATGCAAATGAACAGGGATCCGAAAAGCGTGAGCGACCGCGTCGGGAGCCAGGAGAACCTTACTGCCGGCCCCTCGCTCCCCCACCAGACGGCACTGAGATAAATCCGAGAGGGAGCCCCACCTCTCCGCACGCTCGCTGTACCCACCTCGCTCGCTCCCTGGAGGGATGTGCGTCTGAGAGTAACTGATTAACGCAGGCGCTCGGCTGAGCGCTGCTGGCAATCAAGGGAACTCCTGAAATGTCAGGTGGGAACGTGGTTCCCAGACCGTGCAGGTGTGGGCGCTTGCCCGGGGCCCGGGGCTTGGGCCCCTGCGCGCCCCTCTGATGATCTTACCGCTCCCTCCTCCTTAACTCTGTTTTTTTTTTTTTTGTTTTTTTTGTTTTTTCTGGTACACGAGCCTCTCACTGCTGTGGCCTCTCCCGTTGCGGAGCACGGGCTCCGGATGCACAGGCTCAGCGGCCATGGCTCATGGGCCCAGCCGGTCCGCGGCATGTGGGATCTTCCCGGACCGGGGCACGAACCCGTGTCCCCTGCATCGGCAGGCGGACTCTCAACCACTGCGCCACCAGGGAAGCCCCCTCCTCCTTAACTCTGAATTCACAACTTTAAAAAAAAAAAAAAAAAAAAAAAAAAAGAAAGAAAGAAAGAGAGAGAGAGGATTAAAATGGGGGCCCAGACTGCTCGACGTCCGGGATTTTCCACGACTGTCCATAGGAACAATCTCTGCTTATCCAGGTCTTAAATCTCACTTCTTGGGCGAAGCTTGGCGTGGCCCCTTCCAAATACCCTCTGGCACCCAAGCCCGGCTCAGGATTGCCCCAGCCTCGCTGTTCTCTTTGCCAGGACTAGGTTATTAGGGCCTGATGTCGGATGCAATAGGCGTTGGAAATAGGAGCACAATTTATTTGGTCAGAGATTGTGTATCAAGATGGAGGTGAGAAGGACTCTCTTTTTCTGTACCAAGAAAACCTAGACTTGTCACCAATCAGGTGGTCTCTGAACCCCGACTTTAACACAGGCTGACTATTCACATGCACAAACACAATGCCTGGAGGTGGCATATTTGGGCTATTTCAACTCAAGTTCGGTCGTTAATAGTAAAATTCACATGCCTCCAAACCATCTGTAAGATTTCACGCGCTGGGTAGAATGGAATTTAATAGCAAGTAATTTTTGAGGATTATTAAGACAATATAAACCATCTCTGCACATATTAGTGGAAAAGAATTATCTCTGAGGGGATAGAATGGGAGGAAAGTCTGGGGTGCTACCTCCAGCACCTGAAACCTAACTTTTCTTTTTCACTTTAATCTCACTGCATAGTAAAATAAAAACTTTCACAGATTCTGGCAGATGTCATTTTATAGTTGTCAGTAAGAACATTATTAACAGAAGTTAATGCATACTATAGAACCATCTAAAAGATGTTACAGTTTTAGTGTCAGCCAAATGCAATCATTTTACCTTTAATGAATGTGAATTTCATATGCAAATAAATTTTCAGCAGAGATTTTCTGAACTACTCAACTCAGAAGAATAAACCAGTTAACCTTAATTTCTCAAATATAGTTATAAACTAATTTTACATCTTTTTTTTTGCTCTAAGGAAAATAACATTACTATAAAAGCTCTATTATTTTCAGAAATGATCAAAAATTTTCCTCCTTCTCCATTAAAGTTGTGTTATTCACTTGAATAAGAATGGTTTTGGCAATTATGCTGTGTCTTCATTTGTATCAATAAATTACTATATGTTGTCTTGAACACTGCCAGATAAAACCACCTACAGATTTCACAGTATAAATATTTAGTGGTATTTTAGCTTTGGCCAGAAATGCACACTTTCTAGATGTCGTCCAGCAATAGATCGAATTGATCATCTCTCTTCAATTTGATTCATTATACTTGAATAACTAAATGAACACATAGACTAAATAATTTTTGATAACTAGAATATATGTGAAATATATTTTATATAACAGATATTTTTTCTAACTAGATGTGTTAGATGTTATCTATTTAAAACTAAGCAAACTGGAAATTTCTTGAATTCCTAAACTGATTTTTACAACAACTAGACTTGAACCTAAGTCTTTTATATTTATTATCATGGGTTGTGGATTCTAGGTCCCAATTCACCCATGAGCCTGAACAAACTTCATCTACAACATGTACACTTCTAAGTACAACTATAGGATGGCTGGAAACATATTGCTGGAGGCTAGACACATGTTACTGCCTTGCTTCCTCCATGTCATTGTAGAATATCTCAAAAGACAGAGCCCTAAAATGTGCATTTCTATATCTTTAATTTCTGAATTCTCTAAAAGATTGGGGAATGGGTGAGAAGGGCAGGGAGAGAAAAGAGAATACCTAGAGTCGTTTTACTTTTAAATGAAACAATTTTTTAAAAATCGTTAAAATGATTATAAGGTTAAGTAAACAAGTATATATCCTCTGAGGACTTAAGTATGATTTCTATGTGTATCCAATTTCCTACATTTCTAAGCCTAAAGTCAAAATACACATTCACATTCTTTTCTGTGAAACTTACACAACTGTTTTGAAATGGCTCAGACCCACCACATTATTAATTAAATAATAAGGATAAACTAACAAATCTACCTATTCATGAAAAAATTCTTAAGGGGAAATTATTCAAAAATAGAGGTAGTCTCCTTCATTTTCTTCTATATCACTTATGTCTACTATTCTTTTAAGCCTCTCCTGATTCCAATTCTCTGCAAGGTGCTTGTTCTCAAATATATCTTTTTCTTTTGCATTCTGGGCTTGTTTATACCTTTCTGCTACTTTTGTGCTACACCAAAATTCTATGTGGAACAAAGCTTTTGTTAAGCAAACTTCCCCCTGCTCTGACCCACAGCCTACCAGGGAGAGAAAGTAAATTCTGCCCAGAGACCATGAGAAGGGGCTTCCAAGGAGAACTGGTGACCCACCCTCCTCTCTACCTGCAGACGGTTAAAAGAAACCTGAAAGAGACCTGGCCAATGTTTGGAGAAATCATAGAGGCTCTCAGACATTCAAATCTTCATACCCGGGTCGTGGCATGAGTTGGTGCTGCCCTGGTCAACTCCATCCTTTTGGAACAAAGTAAGCACTCCTCTCACCCAAAGGAATGACACTCCTTAAAGAGAGTACTGCAAATGACCCTGTTCTTTTTAATTTGTCCTCTGCGTTTCTGCAGCTCTATCTGCCCCAGAAATTAAGCCGTGGAAATTGGTGAGGTTTTGCCACCTTGATGGTAAAGAAAGGAATGTGGAAAATTCTGAACCCAGCTAGAAAACACAGCCGAGGGAAGTTCATTTTTTCCTCTATGTCAAAGTTCAGAGAAAGGCAGCCCAGCCCTCTAAATCATTTCTGATCTACAATGCGGGGCTTAAAAAGAGGGTTTAAACCAATTTTAGACTTTTACAAGATGTTTTTCCCCACCTGCTAAAGTATTTAGTTTTATTGGAGGAAGTATTCAGAACCATAAAGCTCAGGAATTGGGAAAACTTCCCCAGTCCGACAGGGTTCCCAGGGGCCCCAAGAGCTTCTGGACTCTCATGGCTCCTCCAGGAACAATAAATCCTCCAGGATCTTCGGGTTCATTTCCCAAACCTCCCCATTACCAACTGTCTTGAGCATTAGTCCCTCAGTTCTCCCCACCGTTCCTCTCCCTCCATCTACTCCCCATCCTTGTGGAAAAGCCATTTGTAAGACAACTACAGTCTTGTGCCATGGATGTGATCAAACTAGAATCCGTTGATTCCCCCAAATATAAACTTTCCTCCACTACCAATTTTGTTTCCTGATTATCTTATCGACTTTTTTGAAGGAAAAAAAAAAAAAAAGACCAGAGAGAGATGTGTATCCCACACCCAAATTGTCTTCTATTTAACCAGCAACTAGCAATCATCCGACATTAATTTATACGGTTTGTACAAATACCTAAGCTATTTAAAAGGCTGCTCTGGGTCGTGTGTGGCAGGGAACATCTATCTGGTGAATAGGCAGTGTCACACGGTAGCATGCTCCCTTGTCAAGGCCGATTGTGTTTTAGGCAAACATTTGTGCAAACATAAAGGCAAAGGTCAAGGACTGTTCAGTCCCAGTATGTGCTAATTCACCTAGCGAACCAATGGGGCAAAAGTTGCATTTTATATGCTCGCCCCGCCAGACCCAAGCGCAGGAGTCGCGCCTGCTAATGAAAAAATCGCCTCCGCTCCGCGATCAGCTAGCTCTCTTGTCAACTTTTCTCTGGCTGCCTAAGTCAATTTCTCTGGACTTCCTCGGCAATAACTGGCAAAGACGTGTTTGCCAACATGTGGATCACCTCTGCCCAACCTTTGACGCAGCACGTGTTTATTCCACTTTCCTGAGTAGGGGTGACCTAAAAATAATAAATAAAATCTGGCTCACGGCAGATGCTTGCAAGTCGCTGTTTAGTGCTTGAATGAACGACCACTCTGTCCGGGTGCCTAAATATTGGTGTCATGAAATATACAGCAGACCAATAATATTATTCAAACCACAAAACCGAATCCCAGAGCCGCGGGTTCGTGACAGGAAAGTGCATAAAACTACGCATTTGCAACACATGTTTGTGGAAAAGGGCGCGCGCGCGCTGGGAGCCGCCTTTCCAGTTTCTTTGGGGCCACTTTCAAACAGTTCAGCGAACACGGGGCATCGCTTTCCGGTGAGATATGCCTCTCACTAATACATGTCTACGCCAACTCCCACAGATCATTCCTAGTTATTTTTCCAACCCCTGGAAAAAAAAAATACAAACGATTTCGAGTGGATGTCAGCTTGAGCAACTCGGAAGTGGAATACTTTTAGGGTTAAACAAACGCGCGCGCGCTCCAACCCTAGGGTTTACTTTGCATCAATAATCATCTGGCGAGAACCAATGGCTGAGTTTTTCCAAACCGTCCATTTAAGGGAAGAGTTTTTTCCGCTGATCAACCCGAGGGTCGCAGCTGTGCGCGTCCACAGGCAAAGAGTTTACACGTGCAAAATTCATTCCTGCGAGGCGGGCCCCTGGCTCAACAGCGGAGCGGAGCGGAGCGGCGCGGCTCTCGCCCGGGGCTAGAGGCCAGGACTTGTTGCCTCTGCCGCCGGAGAGGCTCTCCAAACCCCGGCACTCAGGGCTCCAGGGCTTCTGGGACCGTGATGACAGGGCTCGAGAAGAAAACGCCTCCCTGTAAAACACCCGCAAAACCAGAGCAAAGTCGCGGGAGGCAATCAACCCAGGAGGGAGCCTGGAGTTAGTTTATCTTCCCTAAAACCAACAGGAAAACTCTCCCCGAAGTGCATTTTTACTGCGTTCCAAAACCAAAGAGAAAACAGGAAAAAAAAAAAAAAAAGTAACTTACCCCGACCTGCCACAATACTACATTCTGAGCGTCCTTTTAACACTTTGATTCTTCCTTTAGTGCTGCAGCCTTTTCTTTCCTCTTGCCAGAAACCAACTTTCAAACTAGCTGCAATGTAAAAATAAAAATAAAAATAAACAAACAAAACTAAATAAAACCAGCTTTTACCCTTCTCACATCTTGCCAGCTAGAATCTGCCTCAAATACTTCATTCTTTCTTTACCAAAATTTCCTAAACACCACCTGGGCAGCTTCACAAGGCTTAAAGTTTGTGTGGTTTGTGTGCGCAAATGTGCTAGTGTGTGTGAGTGTGTGTGTGTGCGCGCGCGCGGGGGTGAGAGTTAGTTGCTTTTAAAAAGACGTCGTTGTCATTCAGAGTAATAAAAGTGTGGCCCCCATCTTTGGGTGTGAATTCTTACATGCACCTCTCATTCCAGTTAACTTTTTTCGAGCTGAGAAAAGCTGCTAGCTTACTTTCGGGAGACTTTGCTCGTTATTCATCTGTTTAGTCGCCTCAGAGGCACAAAAGCGGATCCGCGGCGTTATGAAAAATGGCCTGGGCGCGGAGAATGTCACAGTGGTCGGCGTATTATTTTAGCCTTCTTAAAAAAAACTCAGGGAAAGTTTGCTTTTGATGAATTCAATAAAAGCGAAACTGCAACGGAAGAGATTTTCAGCTAAAATCATACAGCATGGGGCAGAGCTTAAAACAGCCAGATGGCCAAAGGTAGAGAGACCCTCTCGGTTTCAAAACCCAGATCTGGAATTCCGCTGGCTGGACTTCTTAGTTTATTTAATCCCGCGTGTATCTTTATTTTTTTTTTTTCAATTGATTCCCCCCACTCTTTTTTCCACCTCTCTTTTGGTTCCCCACCCCAGAGCTGCTGGTGAGACCCTGTCTTGGGATTTGCAGAAGTCACTTTGCAATTTCCCCTTTGATAATAGAGTTAAACTTTCCAGCGCGCGCAGTCTAGAGAGAAGCTAACTTGGAAGGCGGTAGGCCTGCTTGTTGTGGCCCATCATCAGGTTCTTGATTCAAATGCCGCGGCCTTTGACAGCTAAGGCCTTTGAATATAAGGACAAATATTCATCCCACTCCACCTGACCACCCCTCACCCCGCACGCCGCAATAGTGGAATATCAGAAGAGTCTGGCTCATTCCTCAGCTTTGTGCCCTCATGGATCCCTCCCTTGCCATCCCAACCCACATGGAGTTAGTCCCAGCAGATTTCTTAAAGATTCCCTAAAATATCCTTGGGCGTCAAAGAGGAACAGACTGGAGTGGCCACAGTGGCTCCTTCCCGACTTGGAATGGGACTTGTGAAATTAATATACATCCTATATGAACATTGTTCTTGAAGTCAGATGTTGGCTAAGCAGAGAAATGGGGTGGGGGCAGTAAAAACGGATGATAGGACTTAACACCTGGGGCTCTTCCTCTCGAGATGGGAGGTGGGGTCGGAAGGCACCCAGGACCCCATCCCTCAGAGTCAGCCCTGACAGGATTTAGTTTGGTTTGCAAGTTAGGCCACCACCTCCGGGAAGGCCTCCGGATGGACTCTGTCCTAGAATCACTGCAACTCTCTAGGCTGAGGAACTGGCTGTGAAGGGGCAGGTTTTCAGAAGGATTTAGCGAGTTGGGCCTGGCGCATCCTAGTCTAAATCCAAAAGACAACGACTCAAATTGCAGGGGGTTTGGGGCATGGGTGGGAAAGAGGACACAGAGATCAGGGAGAGCAAGGATTAGTACTGGAGACTTGACTTCAGCGGTCCTGCGGGGGCAGAGAAGGGGGAGGCACTATCTGAAGTGCCCCAGCCTCCCCAAAGCCGAAGGGGAGAAGCAGCTCAGGCAAGGAGAACAGTGGGTCCTTCGGGGGCTCGCTGATCCTATTATCTGCTGTGCCACTTCCTAGCTGAGGGATCCTAATTAACGTCCCAGCCCTCTGTTTCCTCATCTCTAAAATGGACATAAAAGTACAATCTGTTTCAAATGAGGGTTTTGGTTCGTTCGTTTTATATGGGACTGTGAATGCAAAGCGCTTAGAGAAAGAGCACAATAAACATTTACTAGTGTGTTGTCAGTGTTACCTCCGCTGTTGTTTTTATTATAGGCTGACATAGGCATTGCGGTGACAACACCTCGGAGCATAGGCTCCAAACAAGCGGGTCTCCGGACCCACGTTCTCACTCTCTAGGCTCTAGAGATCCAGACTCAGGCCCCTGGAACCCTACTGAAATCCCGACAGTCCTGGGATCGGACCAGCTCTCCACACCTGAGTTGATCTAGCCCCAGTGGGTGCCTAGTTGTCTCCCTCCTTTCCTTGCGCAGAGCCGCAGAACCCCAGGTATCTCCGGGAAGGCCTGAAGCATTCCCAACCCTGGTCTTTCAACAGTGCCCGCACTCTAGAAAAAGCTTCCAGCTTTTCCAGAACTGGGTTGGAAAAGGCCTTTTGGAAAAGACAAGGCGCTCACTTTTCTTTTGGAAGCGAAGGGAATCAGCTGGGGAAGGAGAACGGCAGAAAGACTCGGGGGTGACTGAGAGGGTCAGGCCAGTGCGCCCTGCTCACTCCAAGTTCACACCTCGGAGCTTCCCGCTCAAGTATTTTTCGCAGAGGATGCTGGGAGGAAACCTCTGCTTTCTCCCCAGCAGACCTAAGGGGCAGAGGGGGTGGAGAGGTGCGGTCGGCCCCAGAATGGAAGCTGAAGCCCCCAACTGCTCTAGGACCCTGCAGGAAAGAGGCACAGCAGCAGGTCGGAATCCAAAGCACAACTCGGAAATACACTGTTATAATCAATGTCCCCATCTTATGGGACAATCGAGCTAAAAATCCACAAGACATGAAGCTGGCTCACATCAACCAGCGTTATGGGGCACGTAGATGGCAAGCCCTTTTACCTCCGCTTGGAGTTCCCCACTCATTCGTGATGTTTGAAGTGCACAAAGGTGATGCCTGGTCTCCACCTGGTCTGAAGAGGCAAGGAGAACTAGAGTTCCGTCAGTGCTTTGCCTACTTTGGGTATCTTGCACCTCAGACCCAAATTAGAGCACTGCCTAGCATTCAAGTTAAAAGTGGTGCAGGTCCTCAGGAGAAGGGGTTACTGTAAGTTCAAATCCATCCCAGGGCCTCGGACTCTCGCTCCTGCGGGGGAAGCTGAGTCAAGAGTCCCTGGCTTAGGGCGCAGGCGCCTCCCTCCTCTTCACTCCCCCGCTGCTGCCAAGGTTCTTTCCCAGGCAGGAGACAGAGTTTCCAGCGGAGCCCCACGTCGAATATTTACACCCTCAAGAATGGCGGTGGGAGAGAGGAATTCCAGGACTGAAGTTTGTGCCTAGGTTGCTCGGAAATAGGGGGAAATTTATTGGCTTTGTCCTGAAGATTTCTGTAGTTTTAACTCAGAAAAACAAGCTGCCTGTGGCCAATAGACGTTTGTAGGGGAGGGGGGTTGGAGCTGATTTTCATAACTGTCCTAACAGACCCCTGACCTCCTGGGCTGAAGATTTCTTATGATCAATGAATAGGCTCTGCTTTGAGCTTTGCAATTATAATTAAACTACTGGAGACTCTGTCCACTTAAACATGTGTCCCGCTCTGAGGTGATGAATCATAGTCTGTCCAAGGCACTCGCTTAGCCTCAGCTTTTAGGGCATCCCATTCAGACAACTCCGTTGGGCCAATGTTTGCTTAGGACAAATTCCACCCCCCACTCCCTACCCGGCATCTCTCTCTTTCTCTCCCTCTCTCTCTCTCTGTCTCCCTTAATTCTCACTTGTTCTTGCCTTTCTGGGTTGGGCAAGTATCCATAGAAAGGAACTTGGGCGCACAGGGTGGATGACTTTCCCGCCCAAGGTGGAGCTCTCACATTAATTGTCCCAATAAATTGAGATATAGTGTGCATAATGCAATGGAACAATATGATTATAGTCCACGTGTATGACTTAATTAAGCTATTTGCAGCTTGATGCTGCAAGTCAACGGGTGTGCAAGTGGATTAACAATTGCCCGCTCCCTCATCCTCAGGATGGCGCATAATTACTTTACTAGCGGTACATATCAATTTTTGATGATTGCAGAAGCCATGCTAGCTTCACCAAGAAGCCGTTTAACAACTCTCCGTTGTGTATTAAAAAAGTAGTATTTGGAAATATTTTGAAGCCGCTCCCAACATTTTTATAGGTTCTGATTGTGGCCTTTAATGGGCCGCTGTTTCATTCCTGATGTATATTTTATAAAAGGGCAAAGGCTAAACTCTTAAGTCCCTGCTCTGAGAGGGATTTGGAGTCCCCCACCTGCTCTCCACCCAGAGAAAGCCTCTCGCTTCTGCTCCAAGCCGAGTTGGCTGACTGGTATGTAGTGGATCCATGTAAAGGCTTGCAGCTAGGGCTGCCACCCTTTAAAATCTTCTCTTTCTGACTCCACTTCTCTCTCTCTCTCTCTCTCTCTCTCTCTCTCTCTCTCTCTCTCTCTCTCTCACACACACACACACACACACACACACAATCTCTTTCTCTTTCTACTAAAAGATAATCCAGAAGCACTATGGGCCCCCTCCTTCCAGGACCCTCTTCCCAGCTCCCCAAGCACCTCTATGTCCTGAAGGATGCATGTCCCTCATGCGTAAGACTAAGGAAAGCAAGGCGTCTGGTGGCCCAGCAGGGAAGTGTGTACTAACATGGGTTGATGAAATTTGCAACAGGGCTAATAAAATTACCCAACTTGATGAGAGAGATATTGACATTCAGACTTCCCCTGCTCTTTGCCCTTTGTCTGGAGTAAGATGGCGTCAAAGCCCCAGCTCACTTCCATCGTGGCTGGGGATGGTGATGATGATGTGCATTTGTTCCATGTGATTTACTATTTGAATCAAGTCAAGGCTGATCGTTTGACCTCTCTGGATTGAACTAAATTCATCACTTATAATTTTATTTAAAAGCCCTGTGGCCATCAATCATAATGAGAGCATGGGGAGGCAACATTTTCCAGGGAAATGTGTCAACTTCATGGACACATGGCGCTTACACCATCCCTTTCCTGTCCTGGACTGAGCAGACACATACCTAGGGTTCCCTCTGAGGACACAAGGTTAATTCAGCTCCTGATGGGTGATGACATTTGAAAGGAGGAGTCCTTTGCTTGCCTAGGACCAAAGCTGAGTGAGATGATGCCAAGATTTAGGCCGAGTTCTAAATGAGTTCCCTGCCTTTGGACTCAAGAGATGGTTTACGAACTGTGTGCCCATCCTCAATCCAAAGGAAATTTCAAAACATTCCAAAAATTCCTGTGAAATCAGGATCACAGTTGATCTCCCTCACTCCTAATAGTGCTGCTGTAAATCACTTTGAAACTGCAATATATCTCCGCTCTACATCTTTCTGAGTATCCATGTTATTGCCTTCTAGTGAATAAATGTTACAGCAGTCTCACTAAAAATTTTAAGAGTAAAAATTTCCAGTGGTCTTTAGACCCAACTCAACATTAATTCTTAAAACTAAGGTTACAGAGTCCCTACTGCGAAGGTTTCCTGGTTGAGTCTATTTGTTCTTCTACCTGAAGCAGGTGATGTTTCTGCAGAAACATCTGAATGACAGCGGGAGTGAAGGACAAATCTGATAAAGCCTAGTAAAGCATGAGCATTGAAATGTCATTAAACTTGCAAAGATGAGACTCAAAATCACCAAAAAGGTAAATGTCTTCATTAGCCTGATCTCTGAAGACTGTTGAACATTTCATTAATTTATAATTTATGATTGTTTGACAAATATTGAGAAGTATGTAAATATGAGCTGGATAATGTCTTTTCTGCGGGAGATGAGGAAATGACCCAAACTGTACGTGCCTGCAAGATTACACACAGGACCCAGCTCTCTGTATCAAACTGTGCCCCCCTTTAGCCAACATATTGCACAAGTGACAAGTGAAATAGTGCAGATAAACCAATGGTTTAAAACGTAATAAAGACAACAGCCATTTGCATTTTTTACATTTTATTACAAAGGTAATTTACTATGACACATTTCTGAATGTAATTTATGAAAACATGTTAAAGCAATTACATAGCGTGTACAGCCCTCCGAGCTACAAAATTCAGATAAATGATAATATTATAGACCTTTCGAGATGTTCACTATTGAAAACATAGCCTTTATTTCAAAAATGGGTTGTACAGAAGAAAATAATGGCATTATAATTTAAAATTAAGAATAAAATCTTGAGGAACAATAGAAAGTAAATGAATAATATTCTTTGCTGGAGTTGCAAATTTAAATCTTTACGATGACAATTTGCTTATTTCACAGGGTTTATTGTCAACAATTTCTTTTTTTTCCTTCCTGGACTCAATGTTAAGTGCAAAGTATTAAAGGATTTGGGGGAGGGAGATACAAGAGGAATGTACGTTTCCTCTTTCAAACTTCTCAGCTCACTCCTTTGCCCCATTTCTCTTTTTTGAAGCACAGGATCGTGCCAGCTTTGAAAAGTAGAGAGAAATCCACTCCCTGAAGGTCAGTACTGTCTGAGCTGATCCTTCAAGCAGATTTTCTACACCAGCCTGTCATAAGTTATCAAAATGGGAGAGGATTCCATGGGGGACAGGAGGAGGAAAGTTTACATAATAGAGCAGGAAATAAAAATGAGAAATGTTTCATTTCAGCTCCCACTTCCCAGACATTAATTTATTTCATAATAACTTCATATTATGCTTTAAATCTGGGAGTGCAGGATTAGATCCTTAAGATTCAGCCTCCAACTATACTTATCAACTTTTTTTTTTTGGGGGGGAATCTTCCTTCCTTTTGTATTTATAGGTAAAATGCTTTTCAATCGCTTTAGCTTTAAACGTCAATCATAAAAGCAAGCCCGAAGTGGGCCCTTTTCCTGCCTATGGGGGGCATGCCCTGGGTTTATTCCACAAACTTCAGACTATCTGCAAGGCCTGTTGTACGTTTGCTTGAACGATCCCTAGGGAGTGTTAGCTGATGTGACAGACTTACAGCCACAATTGCCCTCCCAGCCATATTATATCTCTCAAGAAACAAACAAACAACAACAACAAAAACACCTTATCACAACTAAATCAGAATTTGTGGGGCATTGGAAGCATATAATAATTGTGCCGAGTCCTCTTTTTCAGCTGGGAAACCTAGCAGCCCACAGTAACCTTCAAAATTTTCCCCATGCCTCCCGGTTCGAGCACCCAACACCCCACCCCGCAAGTGGATGAACGGGCACTGGGCCCCTTGGAGCACCCCCACAGAGTGCTGTCCGGTTACCAAACGTGGACCATCGCCTGAATGTGGCCACCTTTCTCCAGAGCAGTGGGCAAGTGAGTCCGGGTATAGTGACCTGGACTCCCGAACTCCCTGCCCACGAACTTCTGCTCTGCCCCGCCCCCCGCTCTACTGAGCAAGCGGCTGACCGTCATTCCACCTTCAGGCGAAGCTGGCGCCGGGGATGCTTCTCCCGCCAAGCATCCCTCAGGTTGACGTCGCTGACAGACAGACCAGCAGCTCAGCGGGCTTTAGCTTCAGGACCCATCCCTCACCCCTACCGTACCCTTTCAGAGCCTTGGGTCTCCCTTGTACCCTGCTTTAGAGCTGGGAATTGCCCAGGAATTGCCCCCACCAGCCGTCCCTAGCCCAGCCAAGGCTGGGGCCTAAGCCTGTTAGTCCCTGGCTCAAGCCGGGTCTCGGCACCTCCTCCTTGCCTCCAGAGCCGGACTGGGCCAAAGAGGTAGGCTGTGGGTTTGTTTTCACCAGGGTTAAGTCAGTCCTCGGTTCCAGCCTTTGTCTTTCTTGGAATGTTTAGGGGCTGCATATGCTTTTGTGTTGCAAACAGCAAGCGGGGTCCCCAGGAGTCCCTGACCCCATGCCTTGGCGGGAGCACGGTTTCCCTGGACGACTGTGGCTGGCGAGGGGGGAGGGGGCACCGGGTGGTAATCTTACGCAGGCACGCTGCCACGCACCCCCAAGCCAGCGCAGACAAGCAGCGCCCGCACACACACAAAGAAAAGTTCCTAAAGAAATGAAGAATGAATGAATGAATGAATTGCACTGATGGTGAACTCCCTGAATTCGTGGACTAGAGGAAGGAGGGAAATATAATGAGGGAAGGGATCAATAAAGAGAGGGGGCCAGAGACAAAAGAAATAATACCTGCTGATGTGTCAACTTCAATGGGCAATCTTATAATAACAAATGAAACAATGAAAGGACTGCATTGTTTCCTATTAAGCGCTCCATCCATGACCCCGTTTATATCTGCAACAGCCATGTGTTGATGACTTGGAGTATATGCAAAAACAAACTTTCCCGCGGTGTTATTTTTATTTTCTCTCCTTCTACTCTGCTTGTCAAGCTTTTCTTTCCAGTCAGATGTTTTTTTTTAAAAAAAAAGGCAAAGGAGAAGAAGTGGGAAAGAAACCTCCACCATCATCGCTACCAAGAAATGATAAATAGCATCGAATAGCTAATCGCTGGAGGGCGCGTTTACCAATTCATAATCATTTATTCTTGGTGATGTATGGCTCTTACTCTTAAATCTGAAAAGCTTCTATTTGAAGGTGTAAATAGCTTTTTTTTTCTTTCTTGCAGTAAACCTTCCTGCATTAGCAGTGATTGATCTCATGTACAATTCGTCCCAGAGTGCTATTTTACAGGGGGAACACTAGCTTTTGGAGATTAACTGGGGAGTCTGTTACATATTAATGAAGCCGGGAGATATACTAACGTTTTGGTAATTTAGTTATTTGTGTCTATAGCTATCGTCGTTATTTTCCTTTAGACCCCTGCGGTTGTTATCCATCGAATTAAAAAGTGGTCCTCAGAATTACTTTTTTTCCACTGGCAACTAAACGCCATTTAATGTGAAAAACAAATGTTGACTTCTCTCTTGAAGGAAGTGTGTTTCTTGGCAAGACATCAAAGTGTTTTAAACTGTATTAGTGGCTGATGTTAGTTTTTTTTAACTGGGCAGAGCCTGCGCTAAAGTAATAACTAACGGGAGGAAAAAGAAAAAAGAAGTTTTGGCTTGCTTCTATCTTAGAAAAAGTATTCGATCTTCTAGGAGAGAGGGAGAAAGTTAAAACTCTAGGGTGAATGTGTTCCTGGCAAGAGGTTCCCCAAAACACTTGGAAATCCAAACTTAATCAATGTTGGGAGTGGGGTGGGGGAGGAGGAACAGAGGTTGCTCATTGATTTGCAACTTGATAATTAATATCCCACCAAATGAGACATCAACATCATTAATGCCTCTGTATTTCCGGAGACAGACTTTTAGTGAACTGCAATCCCGAATAAAAAGCCACGTTCGACAAAAAGTTTGCTTCATGGCCCGGGATTAAATGGCCCTATTTCTCTGTTTTCTTGTAGGATTTTTATGCGGAGGGAGATTTCCTAAAATGCTCTGGCTTCCCACCGAAGATCTGGGGGGATTGCCTGCGGGCAGGAAGCCTCTCCTGACACCCCGCAATTTCCCGGGTTCTGTGGAGGACGTAGGACCTCTGCCGATTGCGGAAGTAGGGATAGGAGAGGAGAAAAGGGGTTGCGAAAGACTTTGGTTCGATGGTGGATCGCCCATTCCTGCCTCCGGGAACTGCCTGCTGAGTTCAGGGGCCAGGAAGCGGCATAACATCCCCGAGGGACACATCTGCCCCTGGGTCCTGACCATGTGAATCTCAGCCCCTTGGCCCTTCGGATTGCCTACCCAGGCCCGGTGCGTCTCCCCTCCTCCAAAAGAGAGTCCCCTCTACATTCCCCTCCCACAGCCTGTTACCACCCTTCTCCCAGAAGCCCCGATCTGGAGCTCCAGATGATTGGGGCCTTCCAGCCCAGCGTTTGCAGTGAGGGCAGCTTCAAGACGCAACAAACTTTCTAGAGCCGCGAAACACTGAAGCGTGATGGCGCCGGTTGGCCGGGGCGCGCCCCTTTTGTTTTCGGGGGGCGATTTATGTTCTTCATAAAAATGTGGTTTGGAAAAATAGAAAGGGCCTTGAAAACGTTGTTACAATGAAAATGGGACAAATTAGAAGACATTTTCCGTGATCAAAGGCGGAATGGAGAGCGCGCATGGGCATTCACAAAGCTTGACTTATTCACTCCCCTCCTTTGCAAGCCAGGGCAACAAGCGTGTCCCCCATTGACAAGGCGCCCTATTCAGACTGCAGGTGCGAAGTGGGCCGGCGAGCCCGGCCACATTATGTCAAGGTTGTTGGAGATTAGTGTTTGGCCTTAATAACTAAAGCGCTTGATTTACATTGGAAAAAAGCCCCCTCAGCCGTGAAAACAAAATCGTTGAACGCGTGATCATTGCGAGGGCGGCTGATATCCTAATACTCACATTGTTCTCTGCTGGGCCCAGGCGCGCCCTGGCCTCCTCGGGAAGGGCAAAGCCTGGGTTGCTGGCCTTGGACCAGGTCTCCAATCACACACCCTGTCCGGGTTCTGGAAGAAATGGTGATGGGTAGAAGTTTTACAGGGGCCTCAGGAAGACAGAGTGGGAGCTTCTCTGGGAGTCCAGATCTGGTCCCTCTGTTTTGGCAAAGCCTGGCATGGGAGAATCATGGCGGCTCCAGGGCCTCAGGCCCAATGGTCAACTGTCTGAAGGCTCAAGGGCCTCCAGCATTACTTTGGTGGGAAAGCTGAGGGACTTGTCTTGAAGTGTCATGGGCAAGAACAATTCTACTCAAAGGTGATGATCCTTTGGGAGTGACTGGAGAGCTGAAGGAACTTAGGAAGGACTAAGACACACCGACTAATCTGGGCTGGCTCCAAGAAGGCCAGAGTGTTCAGGCCAAATCTATTCTTCAAGGGAGAGCCCACTTCAGAGACATCCAGAACTACTCACAGCCTCTACCTCACTTTCTTTGCACTTTTCCTGTTTCATTTTCCCAGAGATTGGGGGGCGGGGGTCCACCTTGGCCTTCGTTCTGCTTCCCCTTGTGTGGAGATTTTAGGGCAGATTCCATCCCCCCCCCCCATACACTACTGTATCTGTGCCTCCCAGACTTCCTCCTCCCCCACCCATGAAAAGGGATGCAGAGAACAAGAGATCTGTGGTTGGGACCTAGGAACAGCCATTTCTATATGGATATGTATCTATTCTAACTGCAATATAGTTTGTAAAAGTCAAGCTACTTAAGGCAATTTCCATAAGATCTGTACTAGAAGAAAAGGTTCAGTGGGGACAAGGTGAGAAAGCTGTTAACTATTGTCTGGCCCTGAAAAGGTCGTAAGTCAGAGCCTTGGTAGCTGACCTGTCAGGGGAGGGTATAAAGGCTTCATTCATGCAGTGGCTGCAGTGTTCTCAGCTCTCACAAAAGTGTTTTTATGATTAGATTCTCTTACCTCTTTTCTTAATTAAAAAGCTGAACCATTAGAATAGCACCTGCATCGTGTCCTGATGGTGCCTGCATACTAATTCCAGAGCCTTTACAACCAGTAATTATAACATAAAATCAGAGATTGAATAAAACAGAAGGATTTTGCTCCCAAAGCCCTGCTAATCCCCTTTTAAAAGGGTCTGGTGAAATAATTCAGAACAGTATCCGGAAGTTGGATTACCGTTCCTTTTTTAACTTTTTACAATGAAATGATATTTCACACTTAAAGGAAGCTCTGTTTTTCTACAACAGTTTTTTTTTTTTTTTTGGTAAGAAAGTTGGCAGGTTTTTTGAACTATACAAAGCATTTGACTATGGATTCCTTGCTTACTAAATGCAGTGCCAGAAAATGTAGGGGAAATTTGTATGGCAGGTTTGAAACACATTTTCTCAGGTAAAAGTGGCTGCAGTGTGATTGAGAATTGCATATGTGCATCAGACAATTCTTCTCACTTCTTTCAGAGGAAATAAATAAGCGAATCTTTTGGGGTCAGATGCCTCTTTTTCATGACTTAGAAATATGCACATTTCAGGCAAAACACTTCACTAAGATGCTTTTTAACACTTAATGAATACATTGGTGAGTTCAAAGGCTAGATGCCTCCGTTAAACACCGAGCAAGACCTTGCAGTGGCACAAGCCAGGGACCTTGAGCTGTCTGCAGTTTCTCCCCAGTTCTGGCAAAGAACATTATCCTCATCTGGCTAATCTGATCTTGCATGGGCCAGCCGTCAGTCACAGACAAGAGAAAACTGGGTCATCCTGATTTTCTGTATGAATCATCTGATCATATTGTGGGTGGCTTTTTCCTCTTCTTTTCACCATCATTCCACAAATGCATGGCACAGCCAAAAGCATAGAAATGTACCCAATTTTGGTTTCTTTCCTCTGCAGACATTTCTCAAGGCTGCCCATTTATTATTGAGGTTCAGAACCAGGCACAGCCCTGGTTGACTTGTTTTGAATTGATGAATACTCTTGCCCTGCATGTTGGCTCACACAGAGTCTATATTGGATCTAAAGAAGTCAAAAATGCAAGACAAGTTTCAAGTTCATCTCCCTGGTCCTATTTACATTTTATCAACTTGCAACCTGAAGTAATTTTTTTCTCTCTCTTTTTTTTCTACACAGCTGTTTTGGATGTTTGCAAAGCCACTGGAAGATTCAGAGGCAAACGCCAAGACCTCTCTTAGTTGCCTACTGAGTTTCTCTTTTTCTTAAATGGTTTTGGGGTCTGAACTTGATAATGTTCCTAGAAAACTCTCAGGCATTTTCCTCATTGAAGATATCTGGCTAAAAAGGCAATGGTGTCCTGATGCCCAGACAGGGAGTTGGTGACAAGTAGAACATGTTACTGTGGGATTCTCAGTCACTTGGTGACTAAGATGTTATTAATTTTCCCAGAACAGAGATTCAGTATGGAACAACTATGATTATGAAAAAAAAAAAAAAAAAGGTTCTGATGCCTTACTGGAAAGAATGTGTTTTTGTGTAACTTTTGCCCCAAACCGCTCTGCCCTGGGTTGCCCACTTTGCTCCCCACTTGCACATTCCCGCCTTTTACACCTGGGTCTTGAAAAGCCCAAAAACCGACACCGGACTCAGAGTAACCTCAGAGACTTATGGTAAAAATAAATCAACATCTGGGCCATCTTCAGTGTCAGTGTCTTAACAAGTCATGGGGGTGACATTATGGTGATCGGGTTTCTCCTGCTTCGTTCTGCACCGAAATAAACTCGATTCCCTCTCATTTTTCTTGAGCCTTTCAAAAACAAATGGCGTCTCTGCCTCAGTGCGCCACTGCACCAGCATCTGGAACTCTCAGAGAACATAAACTGTTTCAGGACCCTCAGCTA
The DNA here is from genome assembly GCF_008692025.1 of Phocoena sinus. Taxonomy (NCBI): domain Eukaryota; kingdom Metazoa; phylum Chordata; class Mammalia; order Artiodactyla; family Phocoenidae; genus Phocoena; species Phocoena sinus. The sequence continues at coordinate 27,544,943 of NC_045766.1, forward strand.
GCCTAGGTGCTGCCTGCCGCGGCACACCCTGCTCTGGAGCTTGAGGTCCCTGGGTGCCACGCTTTCTACGAGGGTCTGGAAATCTGATTCAGGGAGGAGCTAGGGGACGTGTCTGAAAGATGGAGTCTTGTGAGTAATAATAACAACCACCTTAACAGCAAGCACTGAACGGGTAATTCTAGATGGTTTCAAGGATTATCCTATTTCTTGCTCAAGACAAACTTGTGGAGATGATGCTTTGAAATTCTCTTTTAGCAGATGAGGAAACTGGAGCACAGGGAGGTTTCATCCCTCATCCGGGGGCACAGGGCCACAGGTGGACAAGCCCAGCCAATCTTCCCATCACACCCGCACTTTCTACCTAGTGCTCGCTTTCGAAGAAGCCAGTTGAAGGGCTCACTGGAAATCATTAGCAGGCTAAGGCGCCCCCAAACTGCCCTCGGGGCTGCCACTGCAAGATAGGAGGTGGGTAACTTCTTCAAAGGACATTAGAGGTGTTGTCTAGGGTGAGCTAGCCATGGGCACTCGGGCGAGGGTGACTTCACCCCTCTGCCAAAGGTCACACCATTCAACATTCTGCCAAAAATAACTTTTCGAAGGGAGCCCGAGAACTCTTAGGGGCAGCAGCGCGCAGGTGTCCCAGCGCACTTCCCCTTTCCTCTCCTCATCCCGTGATTCCTCGGCTCGAACTCGAACTTGGGAGGTTCCCAAGGCAGCGGCCTTCCTCACACTGTCCTCTCAGCTCTCGGGGATGGTTGGGCCGCGACTCCCCGGTGCCCCTGTGGCACAGTGTGGTCCCAGGCGGGGTGCGAAGGCGCAGCTGGAGGCGCGGACGTTTCCTCTGGCAGACGTTTCCTGGGGCGGCCGTGCGGACGGGAGACAGCGGGATCAGGCGACGAGCCTGGAAGAGCCCTGGCCCGGGGTGCCCGGGGCCCTTCTCATCCCCACCTGCTCCCACCACAAAGATTCCGTCAGTGAAAGGGCTTTCCTGAGTGCGCTCTCCCACAGAGGCCGGGCGGGGGGACCCAAACAGCAGGAGAGGCTCCTCTAACTGGTCCCGGACCCGGAGGAGGGGGACCCTTCGGCGAGAGGGACGGGAGGGGGCGCTCATCCCAGGACTAATGGCCAAGGACCTCCTCCCTCGCGGCGCCCACCGACTCGGACGTGTCGCGGCGGTTCCAGTGGCCGTCCCCTCGGGGCCGCTCTTTTCACACCCGCGCGTCGCCCTGGCACCTTTGCGCGCTGAGGTCCCTCCCGCAAGCTTCTCTGCAGGCCTGCCGCCCTTGCCCTACAAGCTGGTTCTCCCAGGTGTTCTCGAAGGGAGCCTAGCATCCAGACCCCAAGAGCCGTCGTCTTCCCGCTCAGAGCATCCCAAACCCCAGCCAGGCCCTGGAGACCCGACTTCTCCCTCTTCCGCCCAGGCGGATGCGGCGCCTGCGCAGTAGGAGCAAGGGAGCCCGGCACGCGAGTGCCCGGAGGCTCAGTGACCACAAGGGAGGGTGCAGCAAGGCTCTGGTGGTTCAGGTGCTTCTGATACATCTGAAATAATTTCTCCAGTGGCCGGGCTGGATAAGATCTAAAACTCACTGACGAGCCCAGTCTCCCAATCGGGGCTCAGAGAAGAGTCCTGTGGGCTGTAGCCACACAGTCTTAGGACTTGGCTCTCCGCAGCTCTCTGAAGGGAGTAGGGAGTCGAGAGGTCTGAGCATCCGCTACTCCCAGAGAGAGGAGCGTCCAGCTGGGAAGACTCCTGCGGGCAACTGTGCCCAAGGTACCCCATTAGGGCTTAGGGAAGGCTTGGAGCCAACCCGCCCTTTTCTTTTTCTTTGTTTTATTCCCGCCAGCTACCAGACATTTCTCTGGGAAGTCAGAGGTGGTTTGCGAGAGGGGGCGCGGTGCCGCGGAAGGCAGCCTTTCTCGGAAGACACTGCGAGCATGGTTTTACATTCTTCTCTTCCGCAATGGAAACCGGTTAATGAGTGCCAGTGTCATTGGGGTGAAATTGGGATAGAGGGAAGTCTTCTCTACGAAGGCTGCTTAGGTAGGTCCCTGTGTTTTTGTTGCCCCGAACAACTAGGCTTTAGAGTTGTCTCTGCGAAGCCCCGAGGGAAGGCAGGGAAGAAGACGGGATGCTGTGGAAGGGCCCCAAATCTCTCCCAAGATGATGAAGCAGTAACAGGACACTCGGATTCGAAAGGGGAAGGGGAACATCACATCGTTTATTTCCAAAGAAAATAGCAAAACGGAGCTCCATGTACACAAAAGCCTTTGAAGGGAAAAGGAATCACAGATTTTAATTCATTTTTACATATTTACAGCAAGATTAAACCACAGCTTTCAACTATGTTTTCATTCAACAATCACTTTCAGTAAAATACATAACAACTTTTTTTTTTCTTTCAAGTTCATAATTTAAGGATGCTAAGGGGACAGGTGATAAATCACAAACAGTGTGGCTAGAGAGGGTACCAAATAGTATAAGATTTCAGTCAGGCTTTCTTGGGTGTGTGAATTATGATTACAAGACATTTGCCCGTCTGTATAATTCACATTCATTGCAATCATTACATTGTCCCATAAATTAGCAATATAAACAAACATATGGGGACCTCAAGTAAACAAATAAAAATCAGTATAAGAGACAACATTTTGTAGCAACTATAATAACAGCATGGGTTACAGCTTGGGGAAACTTCTTTACAAATCATTTAGTCAGCACACACGGGGTGGGGAGGCTGGAACATCCTTGTTTATTTAAACCACCTTTAAAACTACATCAGAAGGTTTGGGGAAAGCTGGACGGGTGAAAGTTTCTTTCTTGGGTGCAATATGAAATTTAGAACTGCACATGTGGATGGGAGGGGGGCGTTTGCATGCACTTTGGGGTCGTGGACCTTCTGAACTCCAAATGCCAAGATTCTGAAGAAAACAGGAAATTATAAAAATGTCTCTCTCCCTCAAGCCACTCTCCTTTCTATTAATGGCAGAAAGAGCTTGCTGATTGCTGCTAGTGGGAAGAAACACACAATGGGTCTATTTTTAGCAGAGATTGTCTTCCAAGGAGCAGGAAATAGTAACAATTGCTTGGCTGCAGCCTTGGTTCCAAGGATTCTGAGCAAGAATATTGGGAACTTGAGGGGTCTCTAGGTGACCTGACTTGGACTAATTGAGTGCAGACCAGAGAAGAGAGAAGCAGACATACAGTGTAGGCTTAGGGTGTATACCCTCTGCCTGCGCTGTCTCTGCATTCTTTCCCTCCTGTCCCAGAGCCTGGGCAAAGGGCCCCTCAACATCTGCACACCTCCACAGGCTCTGGACCTGATGTCTCTGCATTGCTTTTGTTTTTCCCTTAGCAGGACTTGGCCCTAAGTTATCAGTTAGTGTAATGTGCATGTATTTTTTTTAAAAAAAGTTAGATTTTATCTCTTTAGAAACGGTTTGAAACTAACGGGGCAGAGGGAGTTTGACAGAGAGGAGAACAAATCGCTGACAAAGAACCTTTTACGTTTCATCAGCGTTGTTAGGACGACAAGCAGGAATGTCTCAGATAATAACTCCCACTTCAAAGATTTCTCAGCTCAATAGAAAGCGGACCATCCTTTTTATTCAACCACAAGGACTGGCACTAAAGAAGACTCCACTGTTTGATTTTTTTTCCACCGTGTTTATTTTTCCCCTATTCACTGGGGTACTTGGATAAAATAAACAACAAGACAATTAAGGGAACATGGACTTCTAACTTTCCTGCCATCTTCCCTATCCCCTTGGCCTTGGGCTCTGGAGTCTGTGCCCAGGGCCAGAGCAGGCCTGAGGGGTACCATACACCCCACCCTGCGGAGAAACAAGTTTGGGGGTCTGTGAGAAACTTCCGGGATAGAGGGGCAGAATGGGCTGGACTGGGGGCCAGAGTGAAAATGTCCCAAAGGCACAGTCTGAACTGCCCAGACTCATCCAGGGTGGCTCCTTTCCTTCCCCCAAGTCCCATTGAAATTCCGGCCTCCAACACGCTCAAGATGCTGAGAGGCACTTGGCACAAAACCGAGCTGGGGATGCTCATTTGTTAAGCTTCTGAGCTCGTCCTAAAGTTATTTACTTCTGACCCTGGAGCCTCTTTGGGGCGCAGTCAAGATGCACGAGTCTGTCTCCTCCCTTTCCTGAAAGCTTCCCTGCTGCCAAAGCGCCCCTTCCCCGCCCCCATCGGAGTGCCAGGTGAACCCCTAAATGCTGGCGAGGCAGGTCCTAAGGAGGAAGTATATACTGGAGAGCACAGTGACAGTATTAAATGGCGTGAAAGCAAAGGTCAGCGCAAATGTATCTTAATAGAGTGTCTGCAGTGAAGTGTGCCGCCTTTGAAGCGGCCGCTCCCCGCGCGCATTTCCATGGCGAGCCTAACGCGGCATGCTGATGCACCGTCAAACTCACACTTTCAACCCCAAAACCCGACTCTTTGAACAACCCGAGCTTGATTAGACCTTTCTCCTTTTCTTTCCCCTCTTACAAACCATTTCCTCGCCTTTAGAAACTCGCCATCAAACCCAAATGCGCCCTCTGATCACCGCAGAAAGCAGAAACAAAGGGAGCTGAGCGGCGATTCAAGCGGCCCTTTTCTTCCCTCACATTATTATCCATTTTTATTATGATCGGGAACAAGTGCCCATTCGCGTGGGTTTTGTTTACCGGAAATTAAATGAAAATGATTTAGTCCGCGTCAAACAAAAATATATACTTGTATACACAAGAAAAAAGGCCTGTTAGACGTAAATATTATGTCCTTAATGAAAAGCCTGGACGGGCTCCAGGCTCGGCCTTTCAGGATTTCAGTGCGACTTGCCCATTGCCATAGAAATCCTAACTTACCATGAAGATGCACCGTGGCGAAGAAACATTGCTTTGTGCGCGGGCCCTTTGATGTCGCAGGCGCAAGATGCGGGCACTCAGCTGCGCAGGGCGAGATTACCTTGCGAGCAACGCGGTGGACATCTGTAACAAGCAAATGAAAAATTAAAGGCGATTAGTGACCGACTATGCATTTTTATTTTATTTCATTATTTTGGATGGGGGTGGGAGGCAAAATGGGGCCTAGAAATAGAAGAGAAAGAAAGGAGTCCTGTTTGGAGAGGGGGAAATTTTTTAACATCTTCAGAAGCAAGTTCCCCAGATGCCCTCTGCACCTTGGCGGTGGGGCGGGTGTTTCCCGATGGGAAAGAGTTGTTTGCTGCCGACCGTGGGCCCTTGGCTAGGAGACCTCTGGGCCCTATTGTAGTGGCGGCAGGGCGGGAAGGGGATTGCAGACACCCTTCCACAAGGACGGATTCACTAAGGATGTATTTGGAAGATTCTGGTTTTTATTAGGAGTAATGAAAACAGTCCCTCTCCAGTTAGGATGTTATTTATCTGATGGAAGTGTGCGGCCACGGGGCAGGAGTGAGAATCTTCGAATGGTGTCTGAAGAGGAAAGAACAGAAGAAAATTCAGCAGAGTGACAGAATCAGGGTTTGTTTGCTGGGCTCAGCTTTTTAAATTGAGCTCTTTGGGGGCTCCCCCTAGGTAGGAGTACCACACCCCTACTTATCTCCAAATTCTTAGGGGAGTGGGATGGGTCTACCAAAACTTTTTTCCCCTCCGTTTTATTCACGTTCCCCCCCCCCCAAATCTTAGCAAGAATTTGAAGCAGCACCACCCTCCCTGCAGAGGGTGACAGACTGGGAACCAGGCCCTGATTTTTTTCCCCCCTTGGCAACAACTGCACAGATTTTTTCTCTTCCCTGCCCCCAACATCTGGTTCCTTTTCAGGGGATTTGGTACCCAGCATATCACATACACATTCAATCTAGACCCATTGAGTGTTTGCCTTTAAAACATTTATTATTGCAGTTCATCTCTTGTTCCCCTCCCCCCCCCCGCCTTTTTAAAATTTTAAACTAAGACCAACATTGTGCAATTTTTGACAAAGACCATCACAGAATTGACGTGATTCATCCAGACTCTGTAGCCTAAGCTGGATCCCTTTGCTGTGGAGGTCTGGCCTCAGTGACATCATTGGCCCATTCTGCACCCCCAATGCCAAGCACCCAAAAGATTCCACAGGCAGCTCCTCAACAACTGTGGGGTGTGAGGAGAGGGTGATTGTTCTCAGGAGGCCTCAGAGCATTGAATCTTAAAGCCCCTTTACCGCTCTTTTGTCTGTAATTCCTGTTGTTTGGACTCCCCTCTTACCCCCAGTATATAATGCATACAGAGCAGACAGACAGGCAGACAGATGTCTCTGTGTGCTTGGGCCAGTCTCTGGGGGAGGGGCATAAAATCCCTAGGGAAGATGCTGAACCTCCCCCCTCTTCCCTATCATCTCCTTTATTGAAGCGGTTGGAAAATTTTGCATCTGGGATTTAAATAGCTGGGGGAGGGGAAGTGTAGGGAAGCAAAAGAGGAAGGAAAGAGGACGGAAGACAACGGCTCAGGAATTCCCTCTGCCACCTTCCCGCCACAGGAACTTCCGAGGAGGCTCCGACTGGGAGCTGGGAACGGAGTAGTTATGGCTATCCGGGAGGCCCAGGCCTCGAGGAAAACATTTCCCATTCTGTGAACCACACAAGGACTTTGCGGTGTTACTTTTGCCGACTGCAGTGGCCAAGATTGCACAGAAACTCTCCTAATATGTTTTCTTGTTTACCTTCTGCCTGTCTCTTTCTCTATTTTCTTTATCCCAACCCTGGTTTCAAGCTACCCAGTCATGAGGGCGTCTGGGGGTGGGGGGCGGTGCTGGATGTGACTGTAGAATCCATATGGGTACCATATTGATATTTTAAGACAATGGACATTATAGCAGCAGATTCATTGAGCTCTAACAACTATTAGTGGTGACCTTCCTCCCTTCCTGCCTTCCCTGCTTCCTTCCTCACTCTCTCTTCAAGCCTCAATAACCCGGCCTAGACCTGGCAGTCAGGGTACGCGGAAGCAGCAACCGCAACAGCAACCCTGGTACCGAAGGCGGCGGCGGCGGGCCCAGGTGGCTGCGCGGGGCTTGGGGGCGCTGCGGGGGCAGCGGGGGCAGCGGGGGCGGGGCCCGCGCCCTGACACACGTACCATTCGCTCAGGTCGGCGCTACGCGCCGCCACCGCCGCCGAGGAGGCCACCGGGGGCTCGCGGCCGAAGTCCGACGAGGGCGACACGAGGGCAGACGGTGTGGCCGAGTCGTAGCCAGAGCTGGGCGGTGGCGGCGAGCGCCCGTGCACCTTCATGTGCTTACGCAGCGAGCTGGGGTGCGTGTAGCACTTGTCGCAGCCGCGCACTTTGCACGTGTAGGGCTTGTCACTCGTGTGCACGTGCGAGTGCTTCTTGCGGTCGCTGCTGTTGGCGAAGCGCCGCTCGCAGCCCTCGAACTCGCACCTGAAGGGCTTCTCCCCTGGTGGAGGCAACGCAGAGACATTAGTGCGCGTGGGCTGTGGCCCCGGCTCGGCCTCACTACCCTACCCCAATTTCTCTGCCATTTTTGGGAAGAGAGCCACCAAAAAATTCAGAAACCTCTTTCCCCGGCGCCGCAAGCCCGGCACCCCCTTTCCCCGCTCAGAGCGCGCCCCCTGAGCTTCCTCCTGCACGCCTCCCCCCCTCCCCTTCTCCCGCCGGGACCTGGGGGGAGGGGACGGAGCAGGAGAAACAAAGACTCCATCTTAGTCGAGTTTCCTTCCTGGAAAATCCTGATCCACTCCGTTTGTTTTCCTCCAGATTTTCTCCACCTGGAGCCAGAAGCGCCTTTGCCCGGAGAATAGAGTTGACTGAGGAGCTCGCATCTGCTCAAAATTGCTGTTCCAGCCAAATGCCTTTGCTCCCCACTCCCCGCCCAGCGGTCCACCCCAAACACATCCTGGCCCAAAGTGTTTCTTAAAGTAGGTTTTGTGCAAACGCCAAAGCGATGGAATAATACCAGGATGCGCAGCCGATGCACACGGCATGTGCATGATGTGCATTCGTGCTGCAGGGAAAGGTACTCTGAGCAATTCACTTCAGACGCGATTTTTACGGGGACTAGAGCCCCCTCCCCCTTCCCCTCTACCCCCTGAGGGCAAACATTTAGTAGCATTCTTCAAATCTTGCCTAAACCGTCCGGGATCCCTCCAGATACTCGCGCCGGCAATAATATTTTATTACGCTGCTCCAGCGGCTTCCCGGAGACTCCGCCGCGGAGAGCCGGCTCTCCCAGTCCTAACTCACTGCGAGAGGCCGGGCGGCCTCCCTAGACCACCCATGGCCCACGGTCCGGTCTCCCCAGCCTGAGCCGAGAAACCGGCAAGGCAGGTTCTGCCCGGGCCAAGCGGGATCCGGGGCCATTCCCGTGGTCGCGGTGGCTTCAGGATGAGCGCAGCTGCTGCGATCAGGCGAGGCCTGGCTCCGCGGACCGGAGGGCAAGCGGGCAGCCGGGGTAGGCCCGGGAGGGGCTCTGATCAGTGGTGTGATGCCCTGTAGAGCCGCGGGAAGGCGCGAGCGCGCGCTAGGGTGGAAATATTGGCCGAGGACAGAGTCCCAAGCCGGGAGCTCACCGCCGGCTGGATTTGCTAGCGTGTGGGGGAGGAAAGGACCCCAAGAACCCGGAAGCCCAGGTTCCTCTGGAGCTGCAGATGCTAAAGGAAGGAGAGAAAGAAATGTCCGCGTGCTGCAACAAATGGATGCTACCGGGCGCCCTGGGTTGAGGGAGAGACTACCAAGCGTCTGGCTAAGGAGGGAGAGATGCCCGGCTGGTGGAATGTTGCCTTTGGGGTTGCTTCTCCCGCCGCTTCCAGGAAAGATGGGTGCTTTGGGGCAGGTTTGAATAAACAAAGCCCCTACTCCCGAGTCCTCTTGAGGCTTAGGTAGAGCCAGAGGTTTGCGCACAACCCTCGCCTCCGCACGGCAGCGGGTTAGAGCCCAGGGCTCCTGCACTGCGCGGCCGCTGCGTCCTCCCGCTGCAGGAGTATTGTTCGCACAGTGGAACACTGGACAGTGCTGGCATCTGCCGCTTCTCGGCACAGCGGTACAGTTTTATTTAGAAAGATGCACAATAAACCCTATGTGCCCCTCGTTTTCTCCCCTCTGATCCCTGTTAGCATCTGCAAAACTAAAACTTTTCTTCCTCCCTTCCTTCTGTCTTTTCTTTCTAAAATCACTTACAAGAATCATGTAATTCAGGACCTGCAAAAGAAATCAAGATCTGCTAAGACAACAGAGGAGAAATAGAATTTGAGGTTGATTGCCACCCCCCAAATATCCCCCCCCACACACACATATCCCATCTTGTGACCGCCTTGTTGGACATTCATGTAAAACAGAAACAATGATTTCGTTCCAGACGAGGTACTGAGGCGAAAAAAGCAGGGCACTGAAGGTGATATGGGCAGCCTGGAAGTTCCGAGGCCCCTGGGAGGCCAGGTGAGGCCGCGCCCCCGCGCCCTCCCGGCCTCTCCCCAGCAGCGGGAGGAGCCCCGGACTCCTAGCCTAACTCTGCGCACCCCCGCCCCACCCAACACGCAGCCTCCCGCCCTCTCCCTCCCACCAGATCTGGGCGCTGAGCCCTAGGTGGGTGGGTGGATGGATGTGGAGAAGCAGGGTTGGGCCGGGATCCCGCAGCCCGCCCTGAGTAGCCTGGACCTGAGGTTGAGTCCTAAAAGGCCCGGAGTCTCCTCCTAGAGCCTCAGCAGCCGCGAGAGGCTCCTGACCCGGCCCGGCGCCAGGCCCGCCGGACAAAGTTGTCAGTGGCGGGGCGGTTCGAGTCGCGCCATTTTCTCGCACTTGTGGCTGGGCCGGGCTGTGCGAGCATTCCGCCCCGGCGCGGTCTCTTCTCCTCTGCCTCGGATCCCAGCCCTACCTCCCTCTACCGACTGCCTGGGAGAGTGGGGTGAGCCCGCAACACAGGGGTTCCGGGAAAGGCGGCAGGCCCGCGTCTCCCTCGCGGCGGCACCATTGTTCCGGGATTTCTGTGACCGCCGCAAAGCGAAAGCTTTCGGAGTGGGATCGGAGCCGCTGCCCCCGAAGCCAGGCCCGGGATTCAGATCCCGAAAAATCTCAACTCCTGAGAAAGCAGCCTATTCGCCGCTTCCGCGACTCGAGGAAATGAAACGCCATTAATATTTGAAAAGGCAATTATTTTCCTGTTGAATCGAGAACCGTCTTCATGAATAATTTGTAGTGAGGTCTATTGCCATTTGAGAAACATTTTGTTGTTTTCTCCTCTTTTCATTACTTAGGAGGAGGATTTGAGGGAAACGCCCAAACAGGAGAGGCTCTGTAGATTTTTTTTTTTTTTTAACTCCGGTGATAATGAATCAGGACTGCCAGTGGAAAGGGAAAGGATGCACTTAGAATTCTGTTCTGAATAGGCGCAAACCTGAGCCAGCTCGGGCGCACTGAACTTGATTCTCTGCTGTAGGTCGATTGCACTGAGAATTTAACCATTTTCTGCTTCACGGACTTCAAACAGTAGGCCGGCAAAGAGCAGTAAAAGTTTGTTTAAAACCCCCCTGTCATTAAAAATGAGTTCCTACTCTGGCTCAGGACTTCGAGTCTACCTTCGTGGTGCGGGCCGCCAGCTCAATGAATAGGGAGCCTGAGGGCGGCGATCTGGGTCTCACTTCTGTCCTTCTTCCCCTGGATAAAAATCGGAGGGAGGGAGGAGTGGGGGGACAAATGCTTGCGAGAGGTTGTGGGGGGAGGAATCCTGGAAACAGCTCAGAAAAACTATACATTTCCGAAATAAAGTAGGAGACTTAAAAGTGGACTTTAATCTGGCCTCCGAGTGTGCCAATGTCCTAGCCAGGGACCTTCCCCAAGACTGAAGGGTTTGGGCGGAGAAGGTGGGATTTAGCAAGCTTCTTTCCCGGGTAGTGCCAACCTGGGTGAGTTCTTTGACTCTAATAATTGAGGATGTTTTCACCAAGAATAGACGTGCGTAAGGCAGAGTGCCAGGGAGTAGAAGTGGGGCACCAAGCTGGAACTTATTTCATCCCCTCTGTCTCCCCCATCGGTCCCCTTCTCCCGCACCCAAAATGGAGGAGGGGAGATGTTGACTTTTTAAACTTTGAGGAAGCCAGGGCAAGAAAACCCTAGCTAAGAAGAATACAAACATCGGGCTGCTAAACTAATTAATGTAACTTCACAGGCTGTTCTGGGAAGTGTGAAAACTTTCTCCTTGCAATTGCATTAATTAGAGATGTTTCTGGCCAGAGGAGTTCAACTTTGCAGGCTTTTGAGAGGGCTCCTTTTCTTTCTGTTAACTAGAAGTAACAGATATGGTTGACACATGTCCCCATTTCACTTAACAGCTCAGTAAATGACATTTAAGGTGAATGAGTCTCCTTGGGTCTCTGCTAAAGCAAAAGGGAGGGTTTGTGAAACGTCCCGAGTGTGGGTCGCTAAGGCTCCAAAACCGGGGCAAAATTAGCCCATGAGACCCTCAAATCCTAAAGAAGTCACTAAGGGCCTGGTGCGCTCTCCATTCAGGTGGCAGTCAGGCTGTCAGGCTGACTATTGGAAGAGTGTGCCTCACACAATTCCAAAGGGACAGGGAAAATTTAAATTGTTCCTATGTCTTTACAACTTTGGGGAACAGTGCCCTTTAAAATACCTTAAAATCAAACTCCGTAAGCAGGGACCACACATTTGCACACACAGAAACCCAAGCATCCCCTTCCCAACCCCCAGAGCAGAAATCTCATACTATCCTTCCCACACACAGCCTCAGGAAACTTCTGTGATTCTAATTGAAGGGCATAATTAATATTTTATGAACTTGGCTCATGGAAACACCAAAATATCCCCCCTCCCCGCCCAGGTGGAACTTGAGGAAATCCAGCTCGGAGGGCCCAGAAGAGGCCCCCTGCCTCCCCAGAGGGTCCGAACGAGACAGACAGTGGCGAATACTGACCTGTGTGAGTTCTTTTGTGTATTTTGAGATTTTCTGATCTAGCAAAGACTTTGCCACACCCCGGGAAAGGACAAGGGAAGGGTTTCTCGCCCGTGTGCACGCGGATGTGATTTACAAGTTTGTATTTGGCTTTAAAGGGCTTGCCCTGGCGCGGACACTCCTCCCAGAAGCAGATGTGGTTACTCTGCTCAGGGCCTCCGACGTGCTCCACGGTGACGTGCGTGACCAGCTCGTGCATGGTGCTGAAAGTTTTGGAGCAGAGGCGCGGGGGTGCGGGGCCGTCGGCCGCCAGCCACTTGCAGATGAGCTCCTGTTTGATGGGCTGGCGCATGTAGCGGAAGAAGGCGCCGGGACCGTGGGGTGCGGCGAGGTTCATGGTCAGGTTCATGCCCCCGTAGTTATGCAGGGCTGCGGCAGCTGCCAGGGCGTCGCTGCGGGCCACAGGTCCCGGCGGGAAGGGTTCGGGCCGTGCGTACATGTCTCCGGGGAGCCCCAGACGCAGGAGTCCGTTCAAAGTGCAGCTAGGGGAGGCCTGGGGAGGCTGCTCGTGAAAGCCCGGTAACACCGAGGGGCTGGAGGCGGCAGCGAGCTGGGGGCCATGGTGTCCGGAGCTGCTACCTGTTGTTGAGACAAATAGCGCGAGTGAGAACAGGTGGCGAGGGCTGAGCGTCCTACCCGGCCCCAGGGGGCAGGCCCAGCCCAGCCACACCACGGCCTCGGTGGTCAACGCCGGCACCGAAAGCCAGACTGCGGCGGCTGCGATCCGGGCGGACAACGCGAGGCCAAGCGCCTCCACCGCGGTCCGGCTGGGCGGCTGTTCGGTAGAGCCCCCTGTCGCTTCATGAGCAGGAGAGTGATGGTGGCGGCGGGGTGGGTGGAAGGGGTAGTGGGGTGCGCAATGCTGAGGCTGTGGGTTGCTGGGTGCCCCTGGGCTCTGCTCCAAAGGGGTCCGACTGGCGCTCCGAGCGCGCTTTGGCGGCCAACTCCCCAAGGCCCTCGGGGCCGCGGCGCCCTGCGGGGGAGTGGAGGTGGGGGAAGTGGTGATGTTGTAGGTGGTGGTGGTGCCCAAGAGCCCCGGCCATATATACGAATTTCAGTGCCCAGCTCGGCTGGGAGAGGGAGGCCTGCTGCATCCTGGCCGGGACTCCCCGGAGCTCCTTAGGTCGGGGCGCTCACGCCACCGTCACCTGACAGCGGGGAGGGGAAAGAACAGCCATAGACAACTTCTGCAAAGTTCCCCCCCACCTCAAGTTTTGGGTTGTGACTTTTTTTTCTCCCTATCAGTCTTTAATGCCTACTTGAAATCCTGTACACTACAGAGGCAGCAGCGGGGCGCGTGAGATAGTGAATAGAGATTCGGGGCCGTGGCCCGGGCCCGCCGAGAGGAACAATCGCCTAAGTCGCCCATTGGCCCGCGTCCCTGTCCGACGTCAGCGATGACAGGCCCCTCTGCACGGGGACACACACACTCTCTCTCGCTCTCTCTCTCTCTCTCTCTCTCTCTCTCACACACACACACACACACACACACACAGTCACAACTGCTCCCGTTCCCCTCCCCACCCCCCAGCTCGCGCTTCTACTGCTCATGCGCTCTGACCCGGGCGCGGATTCTTTTCTCTACTCGTGAGCCCCCTCCCCCTTCTCTCCCCGAAAGCTGGGCAGATCTGCTCTGCCTCGCCGCTCTTGGAAGTGAGCGGGGCTGGGTTATGCCTCCATTCCCCACGGCTTTGGGGAGGGGGCGTTGCGCTGCACGTAAAGTCCTTCCGGGCAGACCGGACCCCCCAGCCCTGCTGGGGCCGATGGACAGCACCCGGAGCGCGGGGACTGCGGCCTGCTTCGGCAGCTTGTCCCGGGAGTCGGGAGGAGGCGAGGGCCGGGATCCAGGGAGGAAAGGCGGCTGCAGACTAGGAGGCCGGGAGCGGGGGCGATCCTAGGCTAACAGCCCTTGCGCCTAATTTTGTTTTCTCGCTTTTCCAAATTTTCTCGCGTCGCTCAGCTTTCTCGCTCTCCTTCTTTCTCTAGCTCTCGCTCTCAGTTCCACGAAACCCCTGAGCACACTTCGCCTTCCTACTTGGATCCTTTCTTCTCCCCTCCCCCTCTGTCTTCTCCCCACTCCATCCTTCCCACTTAGCCCTGCCGGCCCCTCCTTCCGGGTGCCTGGAGCGCCCAGAGACTGGCGGACCCAAGAATCTGGCCCTGAGCCGAGCCCCAGGACTGGGCCGGAGACGGTGATGACCTGGGAGAGGCTAGCTTCGAACCCACACCGCCCTCCCAAGAGGGCCTAAGAATCCTTCCCGCCGCAAATCACACCGACCAGCGGGCGACGGGCCAAAGAAATAAAGGCGAGGGGAGCGCAGCGAGGCGGAGCGGGTCCCCACCCCAGGTCTCTCTCCCACTATCAAATTGCGGTCCTGAGCTCTGTATTCTGCCGCCGGGCGGAGCCTTTGGAAAAGGGAACTTAAGAATCGTTTCCACTTTGAGCTCCCTCTGGCCACTTGTTGCCCGCGGCCGGAGTCTCTGTCTCTACTCGCTTGCCTAGAGCCGAGGTCACGTTTCCCGGCCCAGGCTGTGAGAGCGACCTCGGGCCACGGCCTCCTCTCGCAGGATGCCCTCCCGGGCTGCGGGTTCCTCTGTCTTGGGGCGGGGATCGGCCGGTGGAAGAAACCTTCAGTGCTGGACTAGCCGAGTGTGGCGTAAACAGGGGGGAGTGTCCTTTGTTTGTGCCGACCGGCTAGGGCCGGCTGCATCGCCCGGCGATTTAAAGTGCTGCTGGCCCTCAAGCCTGCGTTGCACTCAGTAGCCGAAAATGCCAACCTAAGTTCTCTCGGGGCTCCCCGGCAGCCATAGAAAGTGCCCTCAAAGCAATGAAAGACTTGGGTTTTTAAGAGAAGTTTGAAGGATTGAGTAAAAGACCCCACTCCCCTAGCAGAGGTGAGAAGTTTGGACAGATTACAAGGAACTCTGATGAAGTTGATTGAGCTGCCCCAGCCATCTCCAGCACCAAGAACTATTCTTAAACATTTCCTGGTCAGTAAATAACGGTTTCTTTTAAATTTTTAAAAATAATTAACTTATTTATAATGGTTGGCAGATTCTTTGAGCCTTTCTTCATTTAATGCATTGTTCCTGGCTCAGTGCTGCAATTTAGCGAGGGATTAACTTCCACAACAATTTTCCTCGGCTTTGACAAGTCCAGGTCTTTTTGCTCCTCCGGCCGGAAGGGCTTAAGCAAGCTACCAATAGATGCTGAGTTAGCATTAAAAAAAAAAAAAAAAAAGTTGAAGGAGAGCATTTGACAGCTGAAGCCCTTCTGCTCTGGAAACCAAGGGCTTCCACACAGCAGTGTTGAGACTAGACTTGGAGGATTTGTCTCCTTTCTTGGCTTTCACCCTCTCCCACACTCTCGCTTTCTGCGGTTTATCCCTTTTGCCCACAGGTGCCTCCTCTCTGTTTTCCTGCCCCGTTTTCCCTTCCTCAAAGCGCTGGTTTCAAGGCTTCTCACCACGCAGGTGTCTTTTGAATGATACAGTTGTCTAGGCAAACCCATGAAGGGTTCTGAAAACAACAAAGACCAAAACAAAAAAACAAACCAGCATATTCCTCTTTGGGGCCCCTTGCCCAGCACTTTCTCCTAACCATTCATCAACATAGAACTTAGTCAGCCCCTCCAGCAGCACTGAGGCCTAAGTGCTGGGGCAATGATGCAGTAGTCCAACAGTGAAAATATTCTTTCCCATCCGAAAGTTGGCAATCTACAACCTACTGTTCAGGATGTTTGTCAAACTAACCATCTAATTTGGCTTCCATTAAAACTCTGATTTGCACAAAAACGAAGCACTTAATATGTACACCGTGACCACACCTGCATCAAAAGCTTTGAATAATAGTACAGAACAGGAGTATTCAAGTTGTTTTAGGTTGTGGACCCTTTTGGAAACCTGGTGAAGCTAGTGAACTTTAATAACCCTGTGCTTTTGCCCACACTCATAACAGAAGAAGCAGCTATAACATTCCATTAGAAGGTGGCGAAAATAAAGATGCGTTTTTTCCCATCCAAATCTGTGGGACCCCCCCACCCCGAATTCTAAGCACTGACTCCACAGACTCCAGGGCTAAGAAGCAGAAGTTATATACAATAGACTGTTACTTCACTACAGTCTCTCTTGATAAGTTTACCCTTGAAAAGCTTTGAACATGTGTATGGCTTTTTGTGCCAACAGTGAAAGGGCAGATACATCTGATTCAGCCAAATTCACCGACAGTAACCTGGCCCCATGGAGCTCCTTCCCAGATGCAGACTTCTTTTGAAGCACTGAAAACATCTGGACCCATCCCGGGTAGATGCTTCTTGAATAGTCAGGGGTCAGTTGACCTAAGGTCGCTAAGGTTACCTAATCTTTGCAAGTGCCTTGAAGCCACGCGGTTCACACCTTGGTTGGCTGAACACAGCAATGGGACCAAGCATTCTCCCAGAGGGACATTTCCTCAGGGACAGAGATCGGGAGAAAAAAAAGCCATGTTACTCACTAATATTTATAAATAGGGAACTTTGGGTGATTACATAAGGGTCTTCAAGGCGTATCTCTGAAATAAGCCCCAAAGCAGTATCCAGCTAATCACAGATGACAGATGGGGCACCGATGTCAGTGAGGCATATTTTAGCTTTCAGGGCCATTCCTTTGAGTCTTCCAGTGCCCAGGTAGCAAGGATTCCACGTTTCATTGACTATTCATTGGGCAGGCTAAGTAGTGGTGTCCCTCAGTGGTGCTCAGAACTTTTCTTTCAAAAGTTATCTCACCACACTTACCCCTAATACCAAATGTTTGGCTGAAGCATTCTATTCCTAACCATGCTGGGGGTTATAGCATTGTTGAGTCCACATTTCTGCTTGATTTGCAGAAAAAAAAAAAAAAAGATACATTTGCAGCTCAGAGATCTTCAGCAGAGTTTCAAGAACCACTGGGGGTTTTCATGGGGGCCTATTTGGAGCAAGTTCCACCACCAGACTCCAAACATCCCTCCAGACCTCGAAATCATGCCCTAAGCACCTTTGTTTACCCAAGCTGTGACAAAGAAACATCATAAACTAAAGTGATTTCCTAGTCCTGCTGTATAGAAATATATTTGGTGGCCCTACCATCTGTTATAGCTCCTCATATCACTGGCTTAAGTGGGGGAATGTCTGACTTCCCTTCCTTGGAAAGGAAACAATGCGGGAGATTTCAGATCAATAGCTGGGATATTTTTTCCATTTTGATCTTTTCAACAATGCTAAATGATGATTATCCTGTTGCAGCTTATGCCCGAGCCAGGATCCCAGAAGCTGAGGGCCACTGCACAAAGCCTGGCCAAGCACAAACCTTGTTGCCTGAATATTGCGCATCTAGGTCTGCAGTCACTTGTTCAATCCTTTCTTCCCTGTTTCTGGCCAGGGTACCATCCAAAATAAGGGGGCAAATCCCTTCGTAGGCTATTCACAGACAGAATTCAAGATTCCTACAGTGAGAGGTTGTCTCTGGTCTTGCGGGAGAGAAAAATAACAACTTAAGCCCCAGGAGCCTTCCGTAGGTCCATGCCCACATCGCACAGAAGAGAAGGGGTCTGTCAGGATTTTGAAGATAAAGGAAGATATTCCTCCCCTCTTCTATGGAAGTTTGGGCTTTAATCATCATTAATGGAAGTACGTATGAAAGAAAATATGCTTGGATAAAATTTAATTTCGCAGCAAACCATCATTTGACAACTGATTAGGAAACATTGTTAAAGGATCTTCCAGACCAGCACTGAGGAATTAAAACAACGGAATTTACATAATAACCACATCTCTCTAGAGAATTTGCCATCAAATCATTCCAAAATAATAGAAGAGAGTCATTTCCTAAGTTGTCCATTTAACTTTTATTAAGAAGGTTGCATTTCCTACCAACAAGGGAATACCTTGGAGGCAACCATCAGCTGGTGGTGTAGTTGAAATGAGGGAAACTAGATGCCTGAAAGGGGAAACACCCAACCCTAAATCATATGCTTATTCTAAATGGAATATTAAATTAAATTCTTCACAATGAAGGTATTCCTGACAGAGCGGCTGTCAGTCACTCCCTGTTCAGACACCACATTGTGGGAACATCGTGGCTGCCACATTGCGGAAGGCTGGTGTCCCTGGTAAAGATGATGCATATCATGTAAACCCCATCACCAAGATCAAAGTCTGCTCCTTTCATGTAAGCCAATACATGTCAAACCTCATTCCAATCAAATCGTCCGGAAATGAATTCAAGATGAATATGTCATAGAATAATGTGACAGTGGAACTGCAGAAGGTCAGGGGTGGTTGTTTCAATGAGAGAGTCGTCAAATATTAATTCTAGAATGTCCAGATGAGTAGACATTGAGGGGGATTAGCTGGCTGCTGGTGGGACGTTGTGTCGCTGATTTGTGTGCAAATGTATCAAACACCAAGGTGTTGTTCTAAGTTTCATTGGAATTCAAGAAACACCCCCAAACTCACAACCAACATAACCAAAAGACCAAAAAAAAAAAAAAAAAAACATACAAAAATAACTTCCTACTTAAAAAAATAACTTCAGCAAACCAATATTCAAAAGAGGATATTAACTTACTTGACTCTTTCAGGGCGTTTCGGTAAAGCCGCATTCGTTTCCTCATCACCAAAGAAGTCTTGTATCTCATTTTCTGACTTTGAGCCTGTTTGGGAAGAAAAGAGAGACAGTCACTAGTTAAAGGATTTCCTACATGCTCGTATGGCAAGACTGTGTGGCCTGAATGTATGAGTGAAAGAAAGTGTTGGTCTGAAGATCTTTTCAGTGTTTTCTTTGACTATTTTCAAATTTGGAAGTGAAAGAAGAGTCTTCTGCTGGGAACTACCCATATTTACTGCAAAATAATATATCCTGGTTGATAAAAAAATATTAAAAATCATCACTTCCCAACTAGATTTTTATCCGTAACTTATTTGTGGATCTCCCTTACAGGTAGAGTTAAGCACACTTTCGGTCAGTCAGTGTTCAAACGTCTCTCACTCCAGAATTTAAACTTTTTAATCTGAGAAGCCCCCCTCATTTTCTTTAAGTTCATTAATTAATTGAGTTTAGTGAGAAGGGGGGCTGGGTGTCCTCTGGGAGGTTAGCAGGTTAAAAATTGAGTTGTAAGTGTTGGAACTGATGGGAGAGGAATTTCTTTGCAGGCGTGTAGCTCCTGTTGTGCCCAAGGTGGTGTGGAATCCCCTAACCCTCGCATGGCTTCCACCCCCTCACCCATCTGGAAGCCATCGCAGTTGGTTTTTGAAAGTGAATATAAAATTCACCAGTTTGGGGTGGGGGGAGATTATTTCTATCAATTGGTCCTGGCTGTCCACATTTTTTAGTTAAGCAGCTTAGAAATAACCCACCCCCACCCCCAAAATATTTGCATTCCTTATCAAATTCACTTTTTGGATAGAGCTATCCAGCCTTTGGTCACCTTAAAATCTTAAACTCATCTTGGGGACTTATGCATCTGTCAGGCAAGGCTGAAGGCAGTGGAACAGCCAAACAGGCAATTCACCCAGCCCCAAACCTCAATCTGGCCTAGAAAGACAAACAGTCATTGAAAAGGTCTCAGGCTGGACAAACACAGCAAGCTCTCTGTCAATGAGGACGTCTGCCTGTCTTGACACTCCAGCCCACAGAACAAGCAGTTGTTTAACTTGTTGAACCACAGGCCAAATCCAAGTGGACCTCTGCTATCTCAAAGACTTTCCAGTTCTCTATGCTCAAAGATCTCTTTCTCTCTCCCTCAACCGCCAACCCGGGCTTGAACTAGCTTAGGTATTTTCACCTTTCACTCCCCCTTCTTTTCTGGGTCCAAGCCTGAGGGGTGGGAGTAGGGGTTTAGACTCACCTTTTCCCAGAGGGTTTTATTTATTTTCGATTCTTTCTAACCAAAAGGCATCTGTCCCCAAAGGTAATAAGCTCCTTCCCGCACAAATCAGGAAAGAAAGAAAGCCCAAGTTTGCATTCCTACAGAAGGGCAGCGTGCTGGGTGTCCTTGCTCTAAAATTTCCTCATGGCAGGATGTCTGGCACAGGAAAAGTCCTGGTTGGTTGGAACTAATAGAATTTACTTTTTTGCTTCAGAGGGAAATGGGTGTGAGTTTCCCTAAAGAACTCTGTCCACACCTACAATGCTGCTCGAGCCCTCCCTTTAAGAGGCCTGGGTCCCTTCTATCCCCAGGTCCTGACAGTCTTTTGTGCATTATAAACCCACAGGCATGCAAACAAATGTCTCAGAGGCTGGACTTCAGGCAACTGGGACCAACCTTAAGCTGCTCCTGTAGCAGCTCCATCACCGGCCTGTGCATGGAACCTGGGTAAATATCTTCTCCTTTGGTTCAAACTCTGACCCCACTTAGCAAGCCAGTCATCTCGCTGAAGGAGGGGTGAGAGAATCTAGGAGCAGCCCCTGGGCCCCTGGACCTGAGATCCTTGCCAACCCAGGGATATAAAAGCCCTGAAAATGTTCAGCTTGGTTTTCCCCGAAAGATTGTTCCTGACTTGTCTCCTCACACCAGCCCTGGGCACTGAATCACCAGTCAGGAGCACAACCTGGGGACTTATTGGAATCTGCCTTCTTTCCCTTGAGACAAGAAAAGAGTGCCAATGAGCTTCAGTAATTGATCGTCCCGGGGGAGAGCTATGAAAGTGGGCCAGTGGGTACAGGCAGAAGACATCATTTTTCTTTGGGGGGAACACCAAGCCTGCACATTGTGGGGTCGCCCTAACAGGCGCAGGCCTGCCCAAGGTCAGAGGTCATCTTCAGCCTGCTTCCCAAGCCAGCGACTTCAGTCCCCGAGACTTCCCCACTGCTCCACACAGATTAAGCCGCAGGAGCGCCGGCAAAGGCATGTCCGCCTCTCGGCCACAGCTCGGCCGGCGGGGCGGGTGCAGAGCAGGGGTCCTGCAGGCTGTCTGGGAGCTCCCTGGCTAAAGGCAAAACGGCTCCGGCCTCTTCCCGTGGCCTGCTGTCGCCAGCTGCACCCGGAACCTCCCTGGCTCCCCTTCATCAGGCCCTCAAACACCAGGAATTTGGGCTGTGAGGCTGGGTTGTGCGACGGCCTTTTCTCATTCTTCTGTTCCCTAGAGGGAAAAGCTGAGGTTCCCCCAGCTGGGGCCTGAAGACTGGGCGACCTCCGTGTGCCCAGAGTAGAATCTGCGTTAGTGGGTCGCTTGAAAGACCAGCCTGGACATTTAACCATCCCTTTGAACACCCCCCCGCACAAACCGCCGGCAGCCAGACAGAGGAAGGGAACATGGTGCCTCTTCGCAGGTCGCTCTGAGGCCAATGCTGTCGGGAAAGGGGTAGAAATATGACCTTGCGATCCAAAGGGAGTTTCCTGCAGACGGTGCAGGCCAAGTTCCAGCCCCTCCAACGCCCCTTCTCCATTCCAAAGACCTTGCTGGCTCCCAGATGTCCCCATGGACCATTCATCAACCCCAAACTTTCCCTTCGGGGCAGTTCTAGCTTTGTTTCACAGCCTGACTCTGTTCCCGCCCCACTTGTCCCTAATTTCCAGGGCCTCCATGTGTCTAGGGTAGTGGCCAGAATCCCAGGTAGCTGCGGCCTTCTCCTTTGAGAGCCAGTCGTAGCCCTCGTTCGCATCCGGGAGAAAGAAAGTCAAATCCCAAACCCACAGCCCGCCGCGCGCAGAGAGCGGGTCCCAGCGGTCAGCGTCCTGAGGCAGGGCCAGACTGCAAGAAGGCGAGGATGCGGGCCCCGCAGCTGACCCAGCCGGCATCCCCAGTCAGGTAGCGGTGGAGAAGCTCCATCATCTTGCTGCCAGCCGGGGTAACTTGGCTCCTTTGACCCTGGAGAGGGGAAGCCGAGTCTTTCCCTGCCATCCTCGCGGGGGCAGGACGGAGAAGCAGTCTGCAGGGGCCCCTTCCTGCGCGGGCCCAGCTCACTCGGGGCGAGGGAAGCTCTGGGCCACGACTCCCCTTCTTGGGCCAACGGTGGGGCACCCAGGCGATTTACAAAGAGGGGAGGGAAGGCGGGCAGGCAACAAGCTGCCCTTGGTCCGCGTGCCAGTGGGAGCCCCATTCGTCCCCCTTGCACCGCCCCCCAGAAGAAGGGATGGACTCATCTCCAGCGTAGCCTCTCGGCGGAAGGGCCCCCTCCTCCCCTCAGTGTCAGCGGGGTGGGGCCTGTACCCACGGTTGGGGGGCTACGGAGGGAGGGGATGGGGGAAAAATCTAGATGGGCCTCTTACCCCAGTGGGGTTTGGGTGCCTCCTACCCCGCTGCTGGGGGTACAGGTCCGGTCTGTCTGCCCCCCAGACTCACGCACTTACCCCACTCCACCTGTTGCCGGGATCGCCTCATTTCTGCACATCACTTTGAGGTGCCTGAGGGGGACCACAAAACCCTCCAAGCCTCTCTTTTGTGGTTCCAGCGAGGCGGGCATCTTTCATTTCTCCTTTTCCAGCTTTCGGGAAGCAGTTAGGGAATGTATGATGAAGCAGAAATGAGCCGTCAGGATGATATTTTAATGGCTTATATGTCACGTTGGTGCATGTGGCTTTGAACTGGAGCCGCTTGCGTTTCCTGCAGAGAGCGCCGCAAATCCCACTTGATAACTTCTACAACCCACAACTTTTTTTTTCTCACATTCACTCTTACTCTGTATATTTGGACGCGTTTCCTAAAAATACCCTCTTGTCAACGTTCCCCTTGGATATTCCACGAACAGGAGAGGAGAGGACTGACTTTTCTTTTTTGAAGAATTATTTTCCCTCTCCCCCTCCCAACGGCGTCTACCCTTCTCCCCTCAGGTCCCCTCCCTTGTTGTTGTTGTTTTTTTAAAGGCAGGAGAGGTGGGTTCAAGATTTGTTCTCCCTGGTGAAAGCAGTACAGCCTCTAGAGAAAGCCTCTCCTTGCAGATAAGAGTTTTACAACTGCAGTGGAAGCAGGATCCAAATTTCCCTTGTAGGCAGCAGAAAAGACTCTGAGTGGCTCCGATATATCTTTTTAAAAAACAAAGTATATAACAGTTTCTTTTTAAAACCGCCCCTCAAGCCCCATCCCTTTGCCTTCATTCCCCCATCCTTGTTCCACTCAAAGCTGGCAGGGAATTCGGGGGCTGCTGCACTCAGACTTGTTGCTGGGGACCGAACATTTGATATTTTTTTTCTTTCTCAAATTTCTATTTCCCAGCACAACAAGCGCAAATGCTCAGCCAGTTTCCTTCAGACACCAGGAAACCATCCCAGCTAACAGAAGTCCAGTTTTGAGCAGGGAGAGCCCAGGGAAAGGGCAGCTCAGCTCGCCAGCCCCAAGCGAGAATCTAGTCGATGAAAAGACCAGAAAGCCAGAAAGGAGGACAGGCCGACGCTGACCCTGCCTTCTTCCAGCCTGTGCAGCCCGAGCAGGCGACTGGGCAAAAAATGTTCATTTTCATCTTCCTCTTGCCCAGGCACTGGTGAGTTTCCTAACGGGGCCGCCTGTGAAAGGATGAGTTGAGGTCTCTTTGTCTGAGAAAAGAGTTTAGGGCTGTGATTCAGCTGCAAAGAAGCCAAATGAAGTTAGAAACAAAGGGCAAATTGAAGGATTCCGACTCTTGGCTTTTTGTGTTTTCCTTACTAGAAAATAATTAGACCTAATGAATATGCAGACTCTTCAGCTAAACCCTCGGCCTGGGCTGCTGGGTTTTAAACAGAGCTGCGGAGAAATGCAACCTTCATCCCCCAACCCCCCGCATCCTCATGCATTTTTTGAAATGCATAAATGTTGCTCGCCTTAATTGATTGAGTCACAGGGATTTTTTTCCCTGCTTTTAAGTGCCATACTCCTCTACCTTTCAACAATCATTTTAATATATAGTCAATGGCTCTTTGTGGACGGGACAAAAAGCAACTACGCGCAGTTGTTGAATAGACTTTGCGCTGGGCAAAGACAGGTTAATCGAGGGCCGCATCGCGAAAACAAGCGAGTGTTGTATGTTTGCACTGAATCCAAATGTCTGCATTTTCCTAACTAAATCAAAGGGAGTGTTATTTCTTTTTCTGCTCACTCATCTGAAGGTAAGTAAATTTTCTCTGGCGATCAAAAGCCTGGTCGGCAACAAAGACCGCGCCCGCTTTTTCCACCGTCCTGGTGTGGTGAGTTGCGGAATTTCAATAACTGTGACAAGGGTGACTGATTTGTGAACTAGAAAAGGTTTGAATGTCACAAAATTTACATTGGTCCTATCTATCGCAGATTTAAATACCAAAAAAAGTATTCGGGGATTTCTAGGGAGCTTTGGGCAGTCCTGAAGAACAATGGCGTGTTGGGAAATTTACAGTTTTACCTGAATGAAAGGGGCCAGGGTTGGGAACAGGAGTGCAGAGAGAGGGCTTAGTGGGGGCAGACACGGGAGACTAGGGAAAAGGGAGAAAAGAAAAGAATAACACAGGAAAGGAAAAAAAAAATCGGCAACAATGTTTTCAATTTGCTAAAAAAAAAAAAAACCGCACACAAAAACAAAAAACCCTGAACCTGGAAAGTTGGAGCTCTCATCCACCTGTGCTTATTTTTTGGGGGGAGGAGGGAGCAGGAAGTCTGATTGATTTGATAACAGTGAGAAAATCGAGGCAACCGGTTATCCTCAGAAATCACATTTCTGGTAAAGAGAAAGTGGTGTGTGCCTGTGTGCTCCCGAGATCTTAAATTATAAACAGGAGGGGGACGAAGCAAGAGGGAAGCGAACTTCAAACGGAGCAAATAACAAAAGCCTCCTTTGCTGCCCTTCAAGGCGGGGACAGGGGGAAAGAAAGAAAAGAAAGTTGCTGAATCGGGACATTCTGGAAGTGCCTTAGCTGTGTTTACCAGCCCCATCCCCGCCTCCTGTTCTCGGAGACGCCCGAAGTCGCTAATCGCTCAGCTAAGAGCAGGTCTGAAGAAGGACAAGATAGAGAAAGAGAGATGGAGAGGGAAAGGGAGAGGGATACGGATAAAGAGGAGAGAGAATGTATATGACTGCGAAAAGGAAAAGAAATCGTGGCTAAAATTTTTTTCCATGAGAAGAGGGGAAAAATTTGGCTAAAAAAAAAGTTGCTACTCCTGGCAGCCCTGTTTGTCAAAAGGGGATGTCAAGCGCTTTACAATACCTGGGATTGATGAGGCGGGCGGGCCAATGAAAGGCGCGCGGCGCCTCGGCGCGCCCTCCGTTGGCGCGGCGGCTGCGGGCGGGGGGAGCGCGGGCACACCAATGGGCGCCCGCGTCGGCAGCACGTGACGCCTCCCCCTGCTCCCATTCATCAAGGGGGGGACGGTGTCGTCCTTTCAATTCATTTATCTGCAGGAATGATTGCTGCTATCAGTCTCGCGCTCACCGCCCGGCTGAGGAGGTGAAAGTTTCTCCCCAGGAAGATAAACCGCAAAAGACAATATTGTGCATGATTTGCGCCTTTTCTTTGGCTTTTTCTTTCTTTCTTTTTTTTCTCCCCCTCCACCCCCCCTTTTTTTTTTTTTTTTTTTTGCAAAAAGCAGAGGGGGAAAAAGAGTGAAGGAGCGAGGAGGCGAGCCTGAGAGAAAGGAGAGAGAGAGAGAGAGAGAGAGAGAAAAGAAAGGGCGAGGGGCAGTGGAGAAGTGAGGAGGGGCGTACGGCGCGAGGCGGAGAGAGGGCTAGCAGTCGCTGCTCCGGCGCTCACATTCCTCTATGCTACAAATCCGGGAGGAAGTTTTTTTGGGGAGCTGAGATGCTCCATGCCTTTCCCTGGGCAGCCTTGACGCGGGGTCCTCTCGGCAGAGACTGAGCGGCGAGAAAGTGCTAGCCGGGCCGGCAGGGTCTGCTCGGCGGGCGCCGGAGCCCGCCTTGCTCGCGGCCCGCAGCAGTCAGGCTTCCCCGCGCTTGGCCGGGCGGGCGCCCCGGCGCGCCGCGCCGCTGCCTGCAGGCTAGGACTTCGCGAGGTGGGTCGACTCCTCCTCCCTCCTCTTCTTCTTCCTCCTCTTCCTCCGCCTCCCGTTCCTCCTCCTCCACTACCTCCTCCTCCTCCTCCTAATTTTCCCTCCTCGGCGGGCGAGGGTGGGGGGGGCGGGGGAGGCCGGGGCTCGCCCCGAGCAGCCACGATGCTCCTGGACGCCGGCCCCCAGTACCCCGCGATCGGCGTGACCACCTTTGGCGCGTCCCGCCACCACTCGGCGGGCGACGTGGCCGAGCGCGACGTGGGCCTGGGCATCAACCCGTTCGCCGACGGCATGGGTGCCTTCAAGCTCAACCCCAGCTCGCACGAGCTGGCCTCCGCGGGCCAGACGGCCTTCACGTCTCAGGCTCCCGGCTACGCGGCTGCGGCGGCCCTGGGACATCACCACCATCCGGGCCACGTCGGCTCCTATTCGAGCGCAGCCTTCAACTCCACGCGGGACTTTCTGTTCCGCAACCGGGGCTTTGGCGACGCGGCGGCTGCAGCCAGCGCGCAGCACAGTCTGTTCGCTGCTTCAGCCGGGGGCTTCGGGGGCCCACACGGCCACACGGACGCCGCGGGCCACCTCCTCTTCCCCGGCCTTCACGAGCAGGCGGCGGGCCATGCATCGCCCAACGTGGTTAACGGGCAGATGAGGCTTGGCTTCTCGGGGGACATGTACCCGCGGCCCGAGCAGTATGGCCAGGTGACCAGTCCGCGTTCAGAGCACTATGCCGCGCCGCAGCTGCACGGCTACGGGCCCATGAACGTGAACATGGCCGCGCATCACGGCGCCGGCGCCTTCTTCCGCTATATGCGCCAGCCCATCAAACAGGAGCTCATCTGCAAGTGGATCGAGCCCGAGCAGCTGGCCAACCCCAAAAAGTCGTGCAACAAAACTTTCAGCACCATGCACGAGCTGGTCACGCACGTCACAGTGGAGCACGTCGGCGGACCCGAGCAGAGTAACCACATCTGCTTCTGGGAGGAGTGTCCGCGCGAGGGCAAGCCCTTCAAAGCCAAATACAAACTGGTCAACCACATCCGCGTGCACACGGGCGAGAAGCCCTTCCCCTGCCCCTTCCCTGGCTGCGGCAAGGTCTTCGCCCGTTCTGAGAACTTAAAGATCCACAAAAGGACGCACACAGGTACGGAAACGGCTGTCCTTGACACCCCTCGTTCCCTATCCCAGGCCTGGGACCCGAAATCCAAAAGTCAGCGGCGGGGGCGCACAAACCCGGCCTCGGTTGGGTCTGGAAGTCAGATTCCAGCAGGCAGACAGCGAAAATATGTGCTGGTTTTTAGTTTGCAGCTTGAAATTCTGGTAAAGTACAGAGAGGATCGGATTAGAGGGATCTAGGGATATAGATTTTTAAATGAGAACTAAAAAAAGGCGGGGAGAGCTGAGAGACAAACCCTGTTTTGCGGAGCCCTTGGTGCGCGCGAAGCCGGGAGAGGTGGCCGGCTCCCGGCGGCGGCGGCAGCGGAGGCGCCAGCCGCTCCAGCTGCAGGCGAATCTAAACGTTTGCTTTCGGCCAACATCCCCTCTCCACGCACCTTAGTGAGGACTTTGCCAAAGGAAGGAGCTGAGGAAATTGGAGGAGATCGGATGAAGGGGCCCAGAAAGAAACAAAAATAGAGACAGAAAAGAGGGGGTGGCGACGGTGAAAGGAAGTCAGTCGGGCCTGAGGGGGCTTATGTATATTTAAAGAGCCCCGATTTTAGTAGTGACTTGTTTGTGAGCAGGCTTGAGGAGTCGGGGAAGTCAGCAGAAGGCGGAGAAGTCCGCTTTGTCAGTTAGATTCTGTGAGGACTCTTCGAAACACCGAATGCCCTGAGTTGGCCTTTAAAAATAAATAGACCGGTCGGGCGCAGTTAAAAGAAAAGTTCGCGGCGAGCTCAGGGCCCTAGTGTGGGTCGGGCAGGCCATTCTGGGCCTCTTGGGCCAACAAGGCCGGGAATCCGGTCTGCTTCCCTGTCCTGGTTTGCCCGGGTGATTTCTGAGTACTGCGTTTGGAACTTGGCGTTTTACGCCGGAGCCAGGGAAGAATTTGCGGCGCCGAGATCTCGGCCCGGATTATCCTATAAAATGTGAGTGTGTATAGGGGTGGGGTGGAGTGGGGGCGGCGACGAGCGGGGTGCGGAGCGTCGGGGAGGAGGTAAGGGGAGGAGAGAAGAGCAAAACAGCAGAAGAATTGGCCCGGAATGTGAAAATTAGAAACCTAGAACTAGGTAGAAGCTGCCTGAAGTCGTCTGTATAACCCCGGGCCTAAAAACCAGCAGCCAGACCTGCTGCTACTCTGGGATCTAAAAAACTACCACGACCACTAATAATAATAATAATAAAATAATAAAATCTGGATCTAATTGGATTAAGGGTTAAAATAGTTCAGATGTTTAAAATTCCAATGCAGATATATGACTTTGTTAAAGATCCCGGTTTTGAGCTTGCAAAGTGTTAACCCTGGGCCGCTGCCTTTTTAATTTTTGTTTTTATTTTTTCCTTTTGTTTAATTTTTAGAAAAGAGCCGCAGGGTTTGTTCTAACCAGACCTGTCTCTTTCTTGCCTTTCGCACCAGGGGAGAAGCCCTTCAAGTGCGAGTTCGAGGGCTGCGACCGACGCTTCGCCAATAGCAGCGATCGCAAGAAGCACATGCACGTGCACACGAGTGACAAGCCCTATCTTTGCAAGATGTGCGACAAATCCTACACGCACCCCAGCTCGTTGCGCAAACACATGAAGGTAATCGCCGCGCTCTCGCCGCCCGCCTTGGAGCCAAGAACCCGCTCAGCTCTTCGGCCGGGGTCGGGCGGCGAGTGGCAGCCGGGCGGTGGCAGGAGCCGGCAGAGGCGGAACGGCAACGATTCCTCTCTGCTGACTGGGGCTGGGCAGAGAGGGCGGGGGCTGGGAGAGGAGATGGGGCCACCCAAGACCGTTCTAAATTTACTGTTTAATAATAAAAATCAAAAGAAGTGAGCACTCTTAACAGAGGCCGCGACTGATGGGGAGCCAGGACAGCCCAAGCGGGATGATGCTGACGAAGTTGCGGCCATGGCGGCTTGGCTGGCAGCGTTGGGCAGAGAGTTGGGGTCTTGCACGCGGTCCTGAGCGCTGGCTCACCTAACCCTGAGCAAGCAACGTTCAGCGGCTGCCGTGAGGACCATCTCAGGCTCTGGCCTCACATCCAGCCTCCCCCTCCCTAGATATTTTCTTTTGTTGAGTCCCCGGGGCACTGTCCCTCCGCAGAGCCCAGCCTCTGCCGGGCCGAGGCGGGGCAACCAAGCCCAAGTCCCGCGGGTCCGGCCTCCCTGGAGTTCAAGGGGATCCAGGGCTCCTGGGGGAGGCAGCGCGCGGCCTTCATCCCCCCAGGCGGCCGCCGCGGCGGGTCTTTATCTCCGTAAAAACGCGACTTTATTCCCGCAGGTCCACGAATCCTCCTCGCAGGGCTCTCAACCTTCGCCGGCCGCCAGCTCGGGCTATGAGTCCTCCACGCCGCCCACCATCGTGTCTCCCTCCACAGACAACCCGACCACCAGCTCCCTGTCGCCTTCCTCCTCCGCGGTCCACCACACAGCCGGCCACAGCGCGCTCTCTTCCAATTTTAACGAATGGTACGTTTAAAATCAGAAACAAAACACCGAACAAAACCCTATTTAAGAGACTGAGCACACACACACATACAAAATATTACTGAAAGAACCCTGAGCATCAGAAGAGTCCCCTCCCCACCCCCTAATCCTATTTTTTCTAAACCTGCCGATAGACCCAGGACCGAGTAAGAGAGAAGCACCAAACCTTTACATTTTTTTTTTTTCTTAGTTTGGCAAAGGCTTGGTAGCCAAGGGGTGGGAGGGGGGTGGAGAAGGCGGTCGCCTGACCAAATGCCGCCAACCCCGAGGGCCAGTTTCTCCTGGGAATCTGAACAGGCTCTCTGGGAGTCGGCTTTTTTTTTTTCTTTCTTCTTTGCATTCTTGTAAATACAGAATTATTAGCTTAAAACTGTACTGTTGGATTCTGTATATAGTTATATCTTGGTTGGAACGGGGGGGTGGGGTGGGATCGTGGCGTTGTGGTCTTTGCATTGGGGGAGGGGGGAGGGGCTGGGGGGAGGGCGGAGGGGGGAGGGGTGGGCGGCCGAAAGCCAACTGTTTGTACTGAATGGCAAGAATGTTCTAGTAAATGTGTACCAAAATGTGAATTACTTTGTACGATTACAGTCTCCACGTCGATCTAACAGAATATTATTGGTATTAATGTGCTTTTTTTGTATAAAGTGCAAACATTTCGTCCCAAAGTCTAAGTACTTTAGTGCAGTAAAATGTTGTTTTCACGTCCTGTCAAGAATTCGTATAGTACGAGCCTGGATCTGCGTGTCAAACTGTTCCATTTGTTTATGTAAAGTGATATTAAAAAAAGATATAAACTATAACTGTCCGTTGCTTTTGGCAAAAGATACAACCACATAATGTATATAATTCCTAGTTTCCATATTTATCCGCATGTAAAGGGCCGGTTTATTCATGTTACAGCTATTCAATATTTATGGCTAGAAGAACTCGTATGTACACTTTAGTTTCCAGAACTGTTTGGTAACCTTTCGTACGTTATTAAAGATTCTTAAATCTCAGTGATTGTGGTAGGAATTTCTTCTTCATCCCCAGCAACCTGCTGCCTCTTCTGCCAGCCTTAGTGGGTCTTGGGAAAAGCTCACCAGTCTTCCCTTTCTGTCATCGCAGGTCATATAAACGTGATAAATGAACGCTACCCTGCTGGCTCTCCGAGAGGGTGTAATTAGTATTTATATCAAAATTTATGAAACAAATTTTCGGCCGCAGTATAATTTAAATGACCTTTGCAGACATAGAATAACAACCATAAAAATAACAGAAATAGATCGCGCAGGCGATATCAATATTAATGTAGGCAAATTGTCAGAAGCTCAAGGACTCGCTCTGCAGCTTTGCAAATGAACTTACAGCCAAGGGTTCTGCTGTCCCCCAAATTAAATTCCCCGAGTTGAAACCAAGTTGCAGATTTACAATATCATATTTTAAATTGCTGTCTTCAATTAAACCATTTATGGCCATAATTAATTTTCAGGATGTCGATGCATGCTTTTCCAGGCCTTCCTTCTTTGTACAAAAGTAAACCTCCATAAAGCATTTTACTTATATTTCTTCAAACGTGATGCTAATTTAAATTAATTACTTCCTGTGATACGTTATTATTCCTATAATTTTGCCAGTTATTAGTTCTCTCAAAAATACATATAGAGAAGAGAATTATTTTATGTAATTTGATTATCTTTCCATCTCTTTTATTTATTTCTCATTTACTTAAGAAATTCGTTCCATTGGCTGGCGTTGATACAGTAAATTTGTAAATGAGAAGACAATATAAAAAATCTAAATTACTTGTGCTTAATGACTGTAGCAGAACGCCTTTTCTCTAAATCAGATTGTCTTTCTTGCAGTTTAGTTTGATAGATTTGCAAGCTATGCTGCTCCCTCGAAGTTAGCTGCGCTGGTAGGAACGTGAGCTTCTTTGTCTCTGGTTGTAGCTTGCATGATCGCCCCATTAAGCAGACAGCGTAGCCGGAGATCACAAATCAGGGCCTTGGCTGTAGTTGCAAGGGTGCTGATATGTCAGAGCACAAGACGGAAACTGACCTCACTGTAGGCAAGTAGGAACCCAGACTTGCATCTTTAATATACAATGTTATGTGTGACTCTGAGAAGGAAAGCAAGAGGGGAAAACCCTCAAGAGTGTGAGACCCCCTTAAGATACTCATATCTGTTTCGAAGTGTACCATTGACCAATTACAAAATCAAAATGTTAAATTCACTTAAAATTTTTTTGACTCATCCTTTCATTGCTTGCTATTTGTATTTGTCACTTTTAGGCAGCAAAGTTTTACTAGGTAGGAGGGGATTTGCTATACTTTCTGTAGCACATCAAAAACTAGAGACAGTGGTGTTTAACTTTTAAAAGATTGTTTTTGTGATCTATAAGAGTAAAGATCAACCTTTCATGAAAAGAGCGCCACCTTGCAAGGTTTGGTGAGATTTAAGGAAGTTGAACACCTCAGCAGAAATTGTTGCTGGTTCCGAAAATCTGTGAGACTATAAGCTGGCCCCAGTTGGCTTTGGAGGTTTAAAATTAACTAACAGCATAGTAGTTGAAGTGATTCCGGACATTAGGGCCAATAATTAATAAACATAGAAAATAGCTCATCTCTCTAGGAAAGAAAGGTAAACACCTCAATTAATAATCCTTCCCTTTCCTTTAGAGATTAGAATGTCTGGGAGTCTGATATAAGTATAATAATAATAACAACAGTACTTTTATAACTTTGTTAGTGTATTTAGGAAGATAGTATGAGTGTATTTTTCCTTTGACCATTCCTGAAAGCAGTTTACTTCAAATTTGGAAATATAAATGTCTCATTATTTGTTATGTACCTGATGCCCTTTTAAACTTTAATAACATAGTATAATAATAAAATATCATACTATGATATATGATTTAAGTAGGACATTTAAAAGATAAATTTTAGGGATAAATGTTTACTTCAAAACTAATTCATATTAAAAAAATTTTTTAGACGTTGAATGCCAAATAATTTTTTTTTAGAAAACCATTTGAGGAGTACTCAAATGTGTTTGTGAATAACCTCACTCACCAGAAAGGAACTTTTAAGTAGAAGCCAATATTTATGCCAGTCCCCCTTATGCATTCTCTTCTCCAACACTTATCCCAAAGAAAAAGTCATTAATGATGTAGGTTGCCTAAAATACTGCTTCAAACTTAAATGTAGTCTATTATTTTGCTGGTACCTTTAATGTTTGCTTCTTGGGATGTATTCTTTCTACTTTTCTTCATGGGCTATTAGGTTTTGAAATACATGAATGTGAACAGCGAAATATATTGTTAGACCCTATTTAGCAGGAGTTGAAGATGCTGCAAATGGCTGGTTTGTGTGTGTAGCTGTGGATTTTGATTTAGGCAGAAAGCCGTCCTGGTTCATATTTTGACTGCATTGTTTTCTATCACTATCAAATGATTAGAACAGCTAACAAGTTATTAAAAAGTTATATTGCGTCAACAAAAGATGCCTGACTACAAGCAACCGTGTTTGAGAAATGAAGAGAAATGAGTTGTGGTATGTGTGTGTGTGTACATTTATAGAGTAAGCATGTAAATATACAAGCTCCATTTATATGGGGGCTAAGTAATTTTCAAACATTTCAGATCTTTTGTTTTCTTCTTCAAAAGCTACCCCCAACTGCTTTAAGCATTTGCAGCTGATGATTTTGATTTTTTAAAGTCAAGCATTCAAGTTAACCTTTAAGAAGCAAACCACCTCCAAAAGAAAGATGTAACCTTTCAATTGCCCCATATGCTTATCATTTTTTTTTCTTTTTCTTTCTTTTTTTTTCCTTTAGCTGACAGTGTAAATAGCACTAACCTTCTTTGCTCATGGGCCTGGCATTTAGATGTTTTTATTTGTTGATGGTGAAGTTTTCTCAGAACTTTTAAAGGGCTGGCAACAGAACTACATTCCCCAAATACCTTGCCCAGCCCTGAAACCTTCCTGATGTTCCCTTTTAGAAGTCAAGTTGTCATCAGTGTCCTGGTCCCCTTGTGAATCAGTATTGGTGGAGTTGGTACCTGAGCATACTGCTTTCCAGGAAGCAGCTCGGGGAAGGCTCTGGTCCTTAAAGAGAAGCACCAATTTATGATGGACCAGGAGTAACTCTATGTGGTCTGGCAAACTCAAAATGAAGGCACTGAGCTTGTGTCTTTGATTATTTGTGAACTGGATATGAAGTCAGCAGATTCCCAGCTCACATTTCTTTTTTTTTTTTCCAACTCAAAATACTAATTACAAATTTATCTTGTCCTCTCTAGGTACAGTGTTCTCGCTTGCTCCTAGCATCAAGTGTAGTTCTTAGAACTATGTGTTCATATTAGGAAAACAAAGTGTTGTTTTCATAAAATTTGCCACAGTTCATATTACTCTCTGGTTTTAGAATTCTTGAAAACAGAGTGGCAGTGGAAAGATTTATCTCATCTATGCCAGGCAAACCTGGTTCATGTTGCTATAGGTTCATATTACTCGGGGTGCTGAGGTTTTTTTTTTTTTCCAGCTTTTTACCACCCTATTCACTATCAGTAACATGTACCCATTTAAACTGGTTAGATGTAGAATGTAAGGTTTTATAAGAGTAACTATACAGCAATCTCTTTTTTTTTCAAATGATAATCACTAGTTTGGGGCAAGAAATAAGAAAAGAATGGTAATAACTTTCTATAGCATGCCACATTTGAGCCTTTTCCTCAAAGTTTATTGCAAGTATAATGGCATAATATACACAAAAAATGAGCAGTGTTCTCCATTAATCTATGCAAGTCAGGTTCATTCCAGAGTGTCTCACCAAGTAAGAGGAAACAAGATCAGCCCAAACCAGGGGCTATTTTTACCATGCAAGCTGAATTCTGGCATTAGTTCCTAACGTTTATTTCCACTTTAGAGCAAGGAGCTAAAACAGTATGAAGTTTCCAGTTGATGCTATACTGGAGGTGGGTTTTTCAAGAATAAGAAACTGAATTTAGCTATCTAGTATGGAAATGACATTGCTTGTCAATGATACTAGAGACTTCCATTGTCTGTCTCTTGTCCACAAAATTTTGACTGCCTCTGATATTGCGGGTCATCTTTGTAAGTTTATGCAGAAGAATTCACGGGTTGTGAAACTTACACAGTGATATTTTCACCTACAGCATACACAAGAATCAACTATTAAGCATGGATATAAACAGATGGGAATTATATCTCTCTAAAAAAAAATACAACAGACGTTCGAAGGCCAGCGACCTTAGCAAACTCAAAAAAAAATTACGATTATTTTGCTTCTGTCTTTTGTGTTATAATCCCCGTTAAGCTACAGAAAACATAAGGACATAAGGAAGGTGAGAGAAGCTTACATCCTAACTCCTTAAAAAATTTTTTTCTGTCTATCCGGGAAAATCCTAGCCTCTGGCACCGAAAGCTGAAAACTGTGGAGGAAGGTAAAACCACGAAAAAGGATAGGGGTGGGTGAGTCTGTGCGTCAAGGGAGATTCTTGTTCTGGAGAATTTCTTGAAAATATATGAACACAGGCTTTGGAGGTGAGTTTGTGGCGGTGGGGTGGAACAGCAAGACTTCCCCACAGCCCCTCCACAGAAGGCCTGGCGGCCAGCGTTTGAGGGGCCCCTTGCGCCACCCTGCAGCCCTGCGGGGTGCTTTCGAAGTCGCTGCCGCGGGCTGGGACTGTGGCTGGGAGAGCAGTGCGCAAGCGCGGCCCTGGGCCCGCGGTTCCACGTGCTAATGAATATGCATGAGCCCCCCCCCCCCCCCCCCCCCGCCCACACGGGCCGCGGGGAACAGCTCTGAGGCTCTGGCCTGCGAAAGCTGCTGGCCGGGCTGCCAAAATAGTGCGGCGAGGAAGCTGCACGTGTTTGTTTTGAAACCGCACTGGTTTAAGTGAGTTCACAAAGCCAGGCAGACAGTGTAGGCTCCAGCCATTCAGTGGGCCGGCAATCTCCCATTCTTTAAGGGCCGCCCCAGTGCACTACGAGCGCTGCCCACTTAGGAGCTGTCCTCCTCCTGTCCCCTTCCAGGCAGCTGGCACCCTGGCAGTTCTTCTAGCTCTTTGGAGAAGACGTCCTCTCCAGTCACCTGGCCCCCATCCAGTCACAGACCCCACGCCTGAGGTGGGAGGGCAGGGCACTAAGGGTTTTCCTATCGCCCACCCTCTTTCTTTGCTCTGATCCAGGCTTGAGTGTCCCCTGTCTTTGTCTGTCTCTTTCTCCCCCTTTTCCTTTCTCTCTCCGGGTTCCTATTCCCGTCTCTGGCTGTCCCCCAGCCCCTACCCACTCATGCGGGGGGCTATCAGCCGCTTGCTTGAACGATTGCTCTAGGGTTTTCTCTCGACCCTTCCCAAATAAGACTCGTCAGCTCGCACATGTTTAAGAGCTGGTATAGTCCTGTTGAGCTCAAACGTGCCTACATGGTGCAAACGTGACAACTGGTGGAGGAACTGCCCTGGCCAGGAGACCTGGAAAGTGTAGGGTGTGGTGAGGGAAACACAGAGTTCAGGGGCTGAGCTATTGCTTTCCCCTCCTGGTGACATTCCTGGGGGTCTGCACATTGCATAATATTTTGTGGTCAATGTACTGACATTTCCAGAGCAAGTGCCTAATATGTCTGGTGGAGTGACCAACACCTGTAAACAAAGGGGAGGGGTAGTGGAGAGTCCCTGGGGCACTCTATCCTCACACCACTGTCTATAGAGTTATGCTTTTGGGTGTCTTGGTCAAAAATCCTAGGTCCCATGACATCAGAAAATGGCTGCCAGACAGGTTCCAATCCTCCTCTGGATTTCACTTTCAGCTGGAGGGACAGACCCATTCCATGGGGCCCACGCCTCTCACTTCCCTCACTGCTAACAGGAGCGGCCTTTTGTCACGGCTTGGTTCGCACTGCAGCTAATCCAGGGCCAGCTTCATTCCTGCCAGTTCTGAGATCCGGGGGCCATAGCATCATTTCACCTGACAGCCACCACTCGCCACGTCTTCAGCTTTGAACCTGGAGGTGTGGCAGAGGGGTTTTGGAAACGTTCCTGTTAGGAAAAGTCCTGTCCTCCCACCCAGCATCCGAGTCTGGGAGCTCAATAACATAGGGGTGGCCCAAGAAGAGCTGCCGGGGACCTGGCCCAGGGAGGCCTGGCAGAAGCCAATCAGCCTGGGACTGGTCCCAGGGACTCGGTGGAAAGGGGCTGGCTCACCAGAGTTCTCTTGTCCGAGGTCCCCGGAGGACAGAGCACCGGGCGTCTAGTTAGGGGCGAAGAGACCTTCCATCCACCGAATCCCCGCCACAAGGGCCACCCCACAGGAAACCCATTCCCGAGTTGGGTCGTTTTATGTTTTAATATGTTGGGAGAGGGGGGCGATCTAGACTCTACGAGCTCCACGCTAATTATGAAGACCTGGGTCGGGCTCGCTCAGGGCAGCTCTAACCCAGCGTGGGTTCCTGCGTTCTTGCCCAAAAGGCCAAGGCCCAAAGAACCCTTTGCATTTGGCGGGGGGGCTAGAGGGAAAGGAGGGGCGGGGGCGGGAGCAGGCCGGGGTCTGCAAGCCGGCAGCCCGGCGCGGCGAACTTGGGGCTCCCGCGCTTGGCCGCCGCGTCCGTGCCGGCGACGCGGTTGCCCTCTCCGGGCCAGAGAGCGGGGACGCCCCTTCCCCGCCCCTGACACCCCCAGCGCCCCCGGGGTCGGCGCCAGAGTCCCTGAGGCCCGGAGGCTCTGACTTCAGGCGGCGAGGCGGGCTCTGGGGCCTCCCCGGGCCAGGCCGAGTTTGGTCTGCGGAGGCGATAGCGGGGGCGGGGGGCGCGGGCCAGGGCCAAGGAAAGAGGGACCCCAAGCCGGACAGGCGTTTTCCTTCCCTCCCCCTTTCCCCCGCCCCAGCCGCGCCTCAGTCCCTGCCCAAACTGCCCGTCTCCGGTAGGACTGACTGTCTGCCCGGCCTCACTCTGCTGCCAACCTTGCCCGAAATCTAGACCCCAGACCCGGTAAGTCGAGTCCTTTCCCCCACCCCGTCCCGCCACCTTCCCGGCGGAGTCGGCCCGCGGCTGCGTGTGCGCGAGGGGCCTGAGGCGCGCGCCGAGAAGTTGGGCTGACGTGGAGCAGCCGCGCCAGCCTGGCCTCTGCGGCTGGTGTGTAGGAACGCCGAGCACCCCAAGGTAGTCAGAGATGTCGCGGGGCTCCCCAGTGAGGAGGGACCGAAGAGGGTCCAGCCTCGCCTCGCTCTCCTGGATCCTCTTTGTCCCTGTGGACAGCCACTAAAGCTATCTTTTAAGAATAAGCTTTCTGCTGGTCTCTACTGTGTGTGTGTGTGTGTGTGTGTGTGTGTGTGTGTGTGTGTGTGTGTGTGTGTGTTGGGGGAGGGGAGCGGGGGAGGAGAAGTGCCCCTTCCCCTAAGCAGTTTCTAATCCCTAAGGTCCCCAACAAAGTTTACTTATGGTTTCCATTTGAATTCTGTGAAGTTAGTATTATTATTACTATTTTAAGTGAAGATTTCTAAGAGTCACAACTTCTCAAATATACGTGCCTCTTGAGGGCATTTCGACAATTACCTTGTCCACTGACTCCCCTCCCTTCCCACTGGAAAAAAATAAACTTAATTTTTCTGTAGTTGCCTTAGGACAGGTCGTTTATAAGTCACTAGTGTGAGGGAAGAAAGGAAGAAAGAAAAACAAGCTTGGCATTTCTCATTGAGACTCCGCGTGCTCTATTACTGAAATGTGCAAGATGGAATTTTTTTGGGGGGAGGGGGGAGGCCGGGCGCTGGAAGAGTGCTTTTGAACCGCGCTGCCCTGTTGCACGGGGCTGACCTTTGGCTGACACGGCCACGGAGCGGGCCGTTCGTTAACGAGGATTTGATACATTAGACATTCGAGCTGGGCGTGTAAACCCACACTCTGAATCCAGATTTCGCTCAAATTAGTGTTCGAGGAAATGATCTTTTTAAGTCCTGAGGCTTAACCAAGTGTCAGGAGAGCCGATTGCTGCCTGAAAAGGGCAGCGAAGAACACTGGGTAAAAGGCACATTCCTAGCTCCTTAACAAACAAACAAAATAAAACCCCTAAATCTTCTTTGAATAATTCCTGAAATCCTCCAATTTGCCACTTTTAAGTAATGCTTATGAATAAGGCTAATCATCTCATTCTAGTGAATTCTGTTGTATTAAATCCTAACGCGAGGCAAAGTTGTGAAGACAGTGTCACAGTTATGTATATACATATATATATATATACACACACACATACACAATATATTATACATATATACATAATATATACATGTGTATAATTTTTTTCTCTTTTACTCTCTGGAGATGCTAGAATGTGACAATTTATATCCGCCAGGCAGTGGGGCACATACGGAGGGGAGAGTCACAGATTTTAAAGCCGTTTACAAGTTGACGCGTCTCGATTTAATTTGGTTCGACTCGTGTCCAGACTTCAGAGCCCAGAAAGGGAAGGCAGGCTGGCCACAGGGACCCCGGCCTGGCGCGCGGCGGCGGAACCTGCAGCTCCCCAGCGGGCTGGAGTTGGGGACTCGGCTGCGCAGTGGCAGTGGAATGGGAGGCCAACTGGAGGATGCGGCGGCTCCCGCGGTATTTACTGATTTGGGAAAGGTATTTTATTTAAGTTGGCAATAGAGCTCCAACTTAAAATTTAAAAAACTCACCCCCCAGAAAATGTTTTTCTTCCCTTTCTCCTAATAACAGAGCCCGCGAAGTACTCTGAATTGTAGAGGGGGAGAATCGCTCCTGCCGGAGTTCCCAGCCACTCTTAGGGGGGAAGAGGGGAGACGAAGGGAAATCGTGTTCTTGCTGTGTCCCGCAGTCCTGCAACGGCTATTTCCTTCAGCTACTGTCCTGGGGGAGGATCGCAGCGACAGAGGCAGTTTTCTGCACCTGAGTGTTGGCTTCCGCTGCTGGGTTTTGCTGGCGCTGCCCAGAGGCCGTTGCTGGGACCAGAATTTATTCCAGGCGAAAACGTACGCGAAGCAGTTTTCGGCCTCAAATCTTTGCTCGGGGAGTCTCTGCCTCCACTCCCCTCTGTCCTCTGGATGTGGATACAAGGATGGAAAATTAAGCGAGAAAGGCACTATCTATCATAAAAAAAAAAAAAAAAAAAGAGTTTAAAAGCAAGGATTCTAGGGGAGAGAAGTGATTCTCCCAGACCTGCGATGAAGAAATCCAGACAGGGCCCACGAGAGCTACCGGATTCATTCCAGACCGAGTTCTATAGACCTAGCCCCACTCACAGACTGACGGCTCGCCAAACTCGGGTCCCCGATCTTTAGGACAAGGGCAACTGAGCGGGTGGAACACTTTTCGGGACAGAGGCCCTGACCCCCTTTGGAGAAACCACACCTCTCCAGTATCTTGAGAACGGCCCTGGCTTGGGAGGGTTGCAAAAGCTGGTCTTAGGGTGAAGAGGAGAGTTGGGGGAAGAGGGAAATGTTGGGAGAGGAAAGAGAGAGGAAAAGTTGTGGCTGGTCGACTGCGAGATCGAGTTCATTTCCCCCCAGTGGCGGGTCCCAGCATCCTTCTTCCCCAGGTTTGGAGCACCAGCGAGCGGTGTTTGGGGGAGAAACTCCCCGGATCACCGACGTCCAAATTGTGTCAAGTTTGAGGTAGAAAAGGCGGGTCTATTTCATTTTAAGTTCCGCTTTTGGAGTCAGTGGAAACAATCTACTGTTGACTTTTATAAAGAGTGGAAGAGAGGAAGCGCCCGCCGCTTGAGGACTTGTCCGAGTTTCTTTGGCCCTCTGTCTAGACCGCCCACCCACGTCCAGCCCCGCGAGTCTCCCCCTGGCTTGGGGCCTCCACACGCGGTCTTGAGTCTCGGTGCCCGCGTGTGTCCGGAAGCAGCGGGCACTGCGGTTCCGCCTGCGGCAGGACTTTTTGGTGGGCGCGGGGGCAGCCCCTTTCGCCCCTTCTGGGGTTTCCTCCGGCCCTGCCCCGGGCTCCCTCCCTGCAGCCCCAGCTGCCCGGGGCCCGGCCACCCGGGGGCTGCTCTGGACCTGACGCAGGCAGCGCGGTCGCTGACGTCAGGGGCTCCTGGTGGCCCGAGCCCCGGCCACGAGGCACCCGGCGCGAGCGTCATTAATTATCAGGCGCCAAATATTGCGAAGAAAGCTCAAGCTTTTCAGGCTGGAACTGATTTTGAGATTTATATGTATCTATCTATCTATCTATATATATATTGGTGTGGGGAGCGGGAAAAGAAGAGAAAAAAAAAGTGGAGTGGGAAACAATGATTCGGTTTCTCAAAGCATAGTTAGTAACTTCGCACCCTCCAGCGTCCAGGTCCGCCCCCTGGGTGCACCCTTCCGTAGGTGTGGGCTCCTCATTTTGTACCTGGTTTGGGAGGTTCTTGGTGGACGCGCCAATATTTGTTCCTGCGAGACTCGCATCGACAACTTCCCTGTAGATTCAAGCTTGAGGAGTTCAATCATCTCCAGCACCCAAGGGGATGAGATGGGGATGGGCATTGCGTCCTAAACCTGGATATAGGATGTTCATAGCACCCTTTCCATTGGGTTAGATCCTTAGCCAGAGATCTGATATTATTATTGTTGTTGTTGAGTAAAAAGAGGGGGGAAAACCCCACGTACACCGATAGGGCCAAGATAAATGAGCAGTGCAATTCGGTATCAGCAACGAAACCTTTCATTTGTAGCATCGAAAGCAGCTGTCCTTTTTTCTTTTGTTTTAAAAGGAATTAGACATATAGTATCTAGCTCAAAATAGAATTTTAAGCGGCAAAAACTTCTTCAAAATCACACCAGGTCTTGGTTCTAGCTCTAATACATTTTCAAAAACCCTTTCTCTGAGGATCACTGCCGAGTAAACAGAGGGCACAGCAGGGTCATTGTGAGACGAATTCTCTCTTGGGCTCTTCCCTGCAAAGGAAAAAAAAAAACATCATGCAGTATGATAAATTCCACAGGTGATGGTGAAGTGATTTTCTGAAAAAAAGAAGAAAGTGAAATTAGAATTAAACAAAAACCTAGCCAAATTAAGACAATTTTTATGTAAGTGGAAATAATAATCCACAAATTCAAACGTCTTAAATATTATCTTATTTGTCATAAATAATTTCCTTGAAATTGGCTAGTTGAATTAGCCATTTGGAAGATCCTGAATATAAAAATAAAACTCATATATATCACTGCATATAGTCAGTAAATAGAGGCTCTCACAAATATAAAATTATCTTCATACATATGAATACAGAATGTATTTGATAGTACCCATGGAGTCAGAACACAAAGCCTCTCTAGTTATATCTATAGGAGGTTAGAAATATCCTGAAAAGTACTTAAATGGCAGGTAATTTGTTTAGAGTTTCACAGACAGAAAAAGAATGGACTGAACTTTAATTTTTCTTTTGAAACTTTTAGAGCCCTGTAGCCAGCTTTTGATTCAGAAGTGTGATGGTGACCATTTTATTCTGAAATCAGTAATTTATTTTTAACCAGTAATTATATGATAAACGTTTAACAAGTATATACTGATTTCTCAGAAGTGGACAGCAACTATTTTGTAAAATATGAGGAAAAATGGAGCTCATTCTTAAACAAAGTGTAAATATATTTGTAGTATTGAAATCTTTATAGAGAATTTTAAAAAAGATTAAAAGGTCACATTAATAAATGTACAAAATTCCACAAACACGCACCAATAAAGATTTCCAGGAATTGTGTGTTAAAAGTATTTGAAAAGAGATACCTGCACACAAAAAGAAAAATAAAAAGGAACCTTAGGGTAAATAAAAACAAAGGTCCAGGGTCCAACCTTTTTTCTCCTTAATTATTATTACCCGTTTTTATGGCTTGTAATACCTAGACTTTTGTTTAAAATTCTAAAAGTGTGTGTTAACTGTAATAAAAAACATTTGAAGTTAAGGACAACAGTTAATCAGCATTCAACAACTTCCGTTTCTATTTTACTTGCTACTACTTTTATATACTATAAATATTTCCAGAGAGCTCTGCTCTTTTTTGGTACAGTAGGATGAAATTTATGGGTCTAAGATGTTTTCTGGACTATATATATTATACTCTGGCTGAGAAAAACCTTAAAATATTCATTAGATTAAAAAAGCTAATATTGTTATAGTTCCTGAATCAATAAATATTTACAGATTTAAGGCAATAATTGAATTGAAGTGCCAAATTTCAAGGTCATTATGTGTGTATGTGTATCTTCACATAGTAATTTGTACAAGTTGGGCGGTATCCTATGGGGTTTATGTGATTTTTGGTGCTGCCTCAGTCATGATTTCACTTGCTGACCTGGTAAAGTCAGTTGATATCCTTGGCTCTTAGCTTTTTCACTTGTGAAATCAGTGCCCTAGATAAGATGCTCACTAAATTTTTATATAGTTCTTAAAGCAGTGGTCTTACTTACTCTTACTTATGGATTAACATTTTAAAAACTTTTAAAGGTAGAATTTTATTTGTGAAAAAACTAAATCAGGGAAATCTACTTAACTGATTTGGATATAAATGCAATCGACTAGCAATTCCTATTGTAAAACCTCATCGTTAAGGTTTTTTTTCGTGAGTCCTGTTTTAGAAATATGCATTCTATTAAACGGGGCAGGGTGGGGGGGGGATACAGGAAACCTATCTTTCTTATCTTGAAAAGGAAATAACATACATTCCTAATGTTTTGTTTATGCGAATTACAAAGAATATTTTCATAAACCTGGGGCAGAGGGTACTTAGGAGATGGAAACATTATTAAATTCAATTGTTTAAGGGCTTGCATTTGGGAATTGTGAACTTTAAGTTCTGGTCATATGCAAATATATGTTTGCTAT
Source organism: Phocoena sinus (assembly GCF_008692025.1). Classification (NCBI taxonomy): domain Eukaryota; kingdom Metazoa; phylum Chordata; class Mammalia; order Artiodactyla; family Phocoenidae; genus Phocoena; species Phocoena sinus. Next base: position 27,588,217 of record NC_045766.1, read on the forward strand.
ATGTATTAATTCACTGAATTTACAAATCCCACTATGTAAAATAACAAAAATAAGAGGAAAACACAATTCTCTTGCACACTTTTATGGCTGGATCAGTGTGAAGAGCTAAATATATTGAGTATATAATTCAAGCTACAGGTTTTGCAGCTGTAGCTTATTACTTACCTATCAGCTGACTGCATTTGACTGGACCAATTAATTGATTAATTAATTAAAGCAACAAACTTTAAAGTATGGTCGTTGTTATTGAGACTATGGCATTTCAAAAAAAAAAAATCCAAATGCTTTCTTCCCTCCAGGAATATAATAGGAGAGACACATAGAATTAAACAAAATGTAAGGTAAGATATGGTATTTGTCATGAGAGGCATAAACAAAATTTGATTGGGCAATGTTTGACGTTTTGATCACTTGCTGATTTACAAAATCAGAGCAAAATTTCACATCAAAAACTTTTCCTTCTCTCTCCTTCATACTCTCCTTTCCTCCATTCCCTCCCCTTACCTCCTCCCTTTTCTCTTCCCCTCTCCCTGGCTCTGAAACCTAAGGCAATATGACATTTTCAAAAGACCTTTCTTGGAGTGGTGGCAGTGGGTTTGAGAGATTGCTTCTTGAATCCTCTCCAGGCTTTTGTCTTTTGGGGGCAGTTTTGTCCGAGTGCCCATCTATAGCCAGCTAACCTGGGCTCCCATAGATGAGCTTAAGCTCTGTGAATGCTGGGTCTTAGGGCTGGTCAGAGCTTTTCAGCTACGAGGGTGTCCATTTTTATGGTTGAAGTGGGTCAGACCAAGCAGAGACCAAGTTCTGACAACTCCAGACAAATATTTGAAAAGAGGACACTCGTCGCCAGGACATTCACACTTTGCAGAATTGTGCAGGATTTCTCTCTCTTCCATTATTTGTTTGATCTAATACAGATTCCCTTGTCACTAACAAAAAAGCCTTTTTCTCCTTTTTATGATGGTTCATTTGTTCATTTTTATTGTTTTAAAATTATTTACTATAAAAATTTCAGCATACTGACTACTTTTTTTTTCATGAATTTTCTATCTGTTCTGAAATGTTAAGCGGTTGAGCCATGTTTTTCCTTTCCCTGAGGCTGATTTTATTCTCTGGCAGTATTTTCCAAGGAAATTTTATGTCCTCCTTATAACTATTTCATAGTCACCCCATGAAACCAAGGAATAATTAATTTTCTCCAAAATGGGTTGCATTCAAGTGTTTTAGAAGCTCTAAGTAGGACTAACCTGTAGCTAATCAAAGATGTAGAAATAACTGGTCAGTTTATATGTTATTTCAAATTCCTCTTTTTTCTCCTTTGTTGCCGTTCCTTGGGTCAATTGGAAAGTGGCACAACCCAGACCAGTCTCATTAGTACTTGCTGGCTGTTTGGATGAGTAGATTCAGGCAGGAGGTGTTGCAAAATGTGTTTGAGGACTTGGTTTTGTCATTTTCATGTGATTCCTATCCTGTTTGTAAAATAAAGTCTTCATTCTGAACAATTTCTAGCATATACAAAAGTAGAGAGAATAATGTAATAAATCTCCATCACCCAACATCAATATTTATCATCTCATAGCCAATTTAATTTTGTCTATATTTCCATCCACTGTTCTCCCCCAGGATTATTTTAAAGCACATTCTAGACATATTATTTAATATGTAAATATTTATTATTTAACTAATATATAGTTAATGTTTGCTACAAAGCCGAGTGGTTTTTTCAAAGCAACTAGTGTGTTTTTCTGAAACACTGCCTGGTTTGAGCTTTTAGGTTGCTATTCTTGATCCTTTTAACAGTTTTGCTTCCAATACCAGAGCCTTTATTAGCCACTGGAATCAAGGAGCTCTGTAGTTCTCAAGAGGACAAGAATAATTCAGTTGATTATCATCATAATCAATGAAGATGGAAGCTTCAAGTGGGATATCTCACAATTCCCAGAGTCTAGTAGCCAGAGTGGAATCAGAATAATTTACTAAAAAGTTTCTGAGTTTGGGAAAATGTGATGACTATAAATTTCTTTTATAAAAAAATAATATGAACTTGTGCTGGTATGGAAAAACCATTGTACTTGAAAAACTATTACCGATGTGCATTGGATTTCAGCTTCAAACTACCCAAGGCAACCCCCCAATTATTGATACAATAATAAATATGAATTCGTGCACTGTGACTTAAGTGTAATGTTTTCTTATCTCCTTAAATTGTATGAAGCCGTTTGCTGTGGTTAATTTTTTTTTTTTTTTTTTTGCGGTACGCAGACCTCTCACTGTTGTGGCCTCTCCCGTTGCGGAGCACAGGCTCCGGACGCACAGGCTCAGCGGCCATGGCTCACGGGCCTAGCCGCTCCGCGGCATGTGGGATCTTCCCGAACCGGGGCACGAACCCGTGTTCCCTACATCGGCAGGCGGACGCTCAACCACTGCGCCACCAGGGAAGCCCCTGTGGTTAATTTTTAAAAAGAGAGTACTGATTCCTTAGAAATCTATGCCAAACTATTTATGGATGAAATAGTATGATGTCTAGAATTCGCTTCAAATAATCTTGGGTGGGGTTTGTGAGTGAGTGTAGGAAGAATCAAGATTTTTATTGCTGGGTGATGGGTACTTGGGGGTTCATGATAATATTCTCTCTACTTCTGTAAATAATTAAATTTTTTAATAAAATAGTAAAAAAAAAAGCCAGGAAAATCCCACTAAAGTGTCTATCTATCCATTCATCTATCAGCAGAGAAGTCAAAAGTTAGAATGAAAATGTTTGGAATTTAAAATTTAAAAGGTGGAGGTTTATTTCCTTCATCTTGGACTACCTATGTGTATACTTGGAAAAGCCAATGAACCTCTTTTAATTTGGGTTTTCACATGTATAAAAATACTCCACCTGGATTAAATAAATGCCAGTATTGTTCCAGATACCCCTATATGTTAGATATCAATTCCTAACACCTTGCAAGCAAAAATATTGCTTAATAATTTAAACTTGCAGTTACTTGAATGTTTGCCATCTAATTGTTTTGAGATCTATGGAAAGATCTAGCTGTTACTTTCTGCTTGTTGTTGTTTTGTGCACTGATTATGATAGAACCTTTCTCAGTATGTGGGGAAAATAATGATTGCTATAGATTTTAAAATGAGATTATTGCTACAGCATAATGCTGGGCCATCCACTTGCCTGGTGGGAGATGTGGACTCTTGAAGTTCAGGGTTAACCCCTACCTCATTGTTTCTTCCTGTATAGCATATCTGCCCTTCAGACTTCATTTCTGGGCCATTCCTGCTGGATGTAGAAAACATATCAGCCTCCTCAGCTTCAATTCATTGGGGAACTTGGAGCTGAATCATGATTTTCAGTCTTGGGTTTTCAGAGCAGGTCTCTGTTTTTAGATTATGTTGCCCTTCCTCATTGTCTAGCCAGGTCTGCAATATTAGGGATGAGAATCAGTAAACCCTTCAAAATGGCAAACCTACCTTCCTCCTAACCTGATCTTCCCATAGATTGGGACTCTACATGAGCTGGCTATGCCAGATTTTCCTGCCTGGGACTCAGATCTCCCCTAGGGTACAAAAAACAGTGCTAGACCTTACGCTGAGACTAGAACATTAGAACTGTTCTAGTCCTTTCCTTCCCGGGGCTAGATCCTGGTCCATACATCTCCAGTAGCTGTGGTTCTCTTGATAGCACTCAGAAATGGTGGCTTTTCTTATCACTGTGCTATGCCTGCTGCAACAGACTTCTGGTACCAAACCGTAGCTGAGCATGCCAAGCTCTGGAAGCCATGCAGTGAACTGACTGACCTTCCTTGGTCCAACCTTTGCCATCAAGTAAGCGTTTCCCAGAGGGTTTGCATCAGAATCATCTGGGGGATGTTTGTAAAAATTCAGATTCCTGGACTTTACTCCAGATCTAATGAATCAGAATGTCTGGGTCAGGGTGTCCATCAGGAATGTGCATTTCATTTTATTTTTTATTTTTTCGGCTGTGCTGCATTGCTTGTGGGATCTTAGTTCCCCGACCAGGGATTGAAACCACGCCCTCTGCAGTGAAAGCACAGAGTCTTAACCACTGGACTGCCAGGGAATTCCCAGGAATGTGTATTTTAATTAAATGCAGTTTAAAAATCACTAACTAAAGCCCTAGACTTTGCCTTTGGATTTGGGCTTTTCTCTGAACCCAAGTTTTCTTTTCTTTCTCTGGTTTCCATTGCTATGATTTTAAATTGCCTGATTCCTGTGCTTTCTAGTGTCTGGACTTTAGTAGAGATTCAGAAAAACAACAGCAACAATAATAAGAAGAACACTGGACTGGTTCTTAGCAAGCAAGGCTAGTTGTCTCAAACGTACTACTTGTGTTACCACCAGTTCCCTTACTGAAATTCACTGTCTTCTTCTTGATCTAGCATTAGAGTATGAATAAATGCATGATGTTAGTAATAATAACTCACATGAAAGTGCCTTTCAGAAAGTTTAAAATCACTATAGAAGTGCAATGTATTATTTAACAAACAGTTAATGAACTCATAGTCTATTTGGGGGCACTGTACAACTTGCCCCCTGAACACAGTACAAAGGAAATGAAGGATGTATTTTCTGCCTGAGGAAAACCTATAATGAAGATAACAGGCACACATAATGTTACAGGAAAACAATCAGAAAGCAACATACCTGATTCATATCCCAAATATTCTCTTTAGTGATGCAAATCTGAGTTCTCTGGAAGATACTGGATAACCATGTGTTTATGTACCAACTGTTGTATCTGTTTATGTTATCTATGAATTTATGTAGTCATCTCTATCAAATGCCTACTGTCCATTATATCTATATTTTTCTGTTTTTAAGTGAATGTGAGGTGCTTAGAATGTAAGCTCCATGCAGGCGAGCATTTTTCTCTGTTTTCTTTACTGATGTGTTTTTACTACACAAACTGTGTCAGCTACATAATGTATGTTCAATAAGTATTTGTTGTCTGACTGTCCTAATGGTTGACTAAATGAAGGTAATCAGAAAATAGTTTCAAGAGGTGATGAGTGTAAGGGAGATCTCACAGGTGTCCATAGGTACATAGGAAATGGTTGTAGGGGGAGGACTGTGGGACTGTAAAATAGAACTGTCTTGGGGGGGAGCGGGGTGAATGTCTCCACATTTGACAGTTTTGGTCTGCCTCCTATGGGCCAAGTCAGTTACCGACAACTTGGGGTGGTTGTAATTGTGATTTTCTGGCTCTGAGGGGGAAACCCCTCGCCTTTAGATCTGAGACTGTTGAGTAGTGGAACTTAATTCTGTTTGGGGATGTAGGCATGGGGAGGTGCTTTTTAGAATTGGAATTTTTTTTCCTTTAGGAATTTTGTCTGTTTGCCTACACAAATACTTTGGACAGTGGCACACATTTGCCAAGTTTGACTGGTTGTGGTTTCATTTGTAGCGTTGTCTCCTTTGCAATTTCAGCTTCCAATCCATACAAGGAAAGAGAGGAAGATTTTCTCTTGGAAACTATTAGTGAGGTTAGTCAAAGTTGAACCAGCTACTGATCATATACCACTTGTACCCAACCAGGATTCTAAATCCATCTGGAATATAATTTGGCAATCTTTTGATCTATATTATATGTGAAATTTTAATTGTTAAAAAAATTACTTGCACATATAGCAGTTTGTTGTTTGTATCCCAGTACTGAAGAATAGTGATACCGTGTGTGGACATATATTTTAAAAGTGCAGTTTTCAACCTTTCATTCACTCAACAAATATTTATTGCCTGCCTCCTAAGTGCCAGGCCCTCTTCTAGGTTCTGGAGACAAGGTGGTAAACAAGTCAAAGTTCCTTGTGGAAATTACATTCTAGTGGGAAGACAGGTGATGATAATAAACTCGGAAAGAACACATATAAAATGGAACTTCAGATAGTCTTAAGTGCTCTGTTAAACCAAAATAAGATAATGTGTTAGAGAAAGCCTTGAAGGGTGGAGAGGCTCGCGTAATCAGTGGCCTTTCTGAAGTGTCAGCGTTTGAGCTGAGACCCAAATGATGTGCAGGAATTAGCTATGAGAAGAATAAGGGGTAGGGGATTCCAGCTGAGGAAAGAGCATATACAGGTCCTGGTCAGGAACTAACTTGATGTGTTCAAGTATTTGCTCAGTGCCCATTTTGTGCCAGGTACAACATACTCTAAAGTACTAGGGAAATGTTGATGAATAAAACAGGCATTTTGGGTTCCAGCTCTCATAGAACTATGTTCCAGTGGGAAAGAAAGACAAAACAAAAACAAACAAAAGTATCAGATGATAATAAATGAATACTAAGTGAGAAGGAATAACATGATAGGAACTTTTTGGTGGGGCCAGAGAATGCGTTTCTGAGTAACTGACCTGTGTATTAGGAAGGTGGCAATATGAAATTCACACTTGTGTCACATCCTCCCTTTGGATATTTCAAGTGATGGGTTGGTACATAGTAATACAGGCTGAGGATAATGTGTGACACCTGTAGATTTACCTGTAACCCCAGCACTTTCTCTTCTGCTGATGAATGCATGTGGGAATGCAAGGAACTACAACTGTTTGAGTTTACAAAAAAGAGAAATAATTTGTAAATTTATGTACTTTATTATTAATAGTAAATTACATACAGCTCTCCTCACCAAGGGTTTGGGATATTTAGGGTCAAAATATCTGTCTTAATTGATGGGAATGTATGGCAGAATTAAGGAGCTTTTGCTAAATAAGTATTAAAGAAGAGCTTTAATAGTGATGAAACTTTAAATAATGAGGGTATGCAAATTAATGTGGATTTGAGCAATCCTGCAAAGGCAAGAATCAGCCTTGGTTTTAGCCTTCTTATACTTTTTTATTAAAAGCAGTGGATTCAGCATTGAGAACATTGTTTTTTGTATTTTATAATTTTTTTCAAATGTTGGGATATTGCCTTATTTTATACCATGGAAAATGTATTGGATATTTAAGTTAAGAGTCTAACATTGCAAGGAATCCAATTCTGTTTAAAGTAGTTCATGTTAAAGGGTGTCTGTTGATAGGAAAGAGCGTAAGGAAACAGAGCTTACGTTCTGCATGTGGATGGCACTGAAAAGTAGGAGGCCACATGCCTCTCTGTCTCTACACATCTGCTCCATCTATTCTCCTGTTCCTCCCCTCTCATAAGCTTTCTTTCCTTACTTATCTTTTTTTCCGTCTCTCCAAAAATTCACTTTACATATGGCGTTGGTTTATAATGGTCTCAAATTCTACATGGCCTATAGTTCCAGTCTTCACAGTAGTCTGACTGACTTAATCTCTCCACGACCCTCTTCCAAATTTTTGGAAGAGTTGATCTGATTTTTTTCCACTTTGAATTAGATTGGTCCAATCTAATTAGACTCTGGTCCAATCAGCTATAGCTGGAGTAGGGGAGCAGCATATAGGGGCTACATAGTATGTACCTGTGATATATTAGGTAATTATTAACAAATAATATCCCCTTACGTAAAAAGTAGTTAATGACTATATCATGTTTAAAAACTTGAAACAATCCTTACAAGGGTAAAGTATCAATACTCTATTGATAGACTTTCCACCCACACCAATCACGAGCCCATTCACCCTTTCTCTACTCACTACTCTCCCTAGAGCTAAACTAGATTTGGAGATATACACATATATGCACATTCCATAGAAAATACATAATATTATATAAATTAATTTCTCTGTTTAACAAATATTAATTGAATACACTGGGCATTAGGCATTGAAAGAAGTGAATAAAGATCCTTGCCCTCATGGAGCTTACCTTCTAGGGGATGCAGACAGAGATAAAACTAAATAAATAAATGTCTTATATGGTATTTGAAAAGATCGTAAGTGCTGTGCAAAAAAAATAAATCCTGAGGATAAATAGGAAACAAACAGAGTGGTCAGAGAACAGTTCTAATTGAAGGTGACATTTGAGTCAAGACTTGTAAGAGGTCATCTAGAGAAAGGACATTCTAAACAGAGTGAACAGCAAGTGACCTCCATGTTCAAAGAGCACAAATTTCTGTGAGTCTGAAGCAGAATGAATGAGGGGAGAGTAGGAGCAGTCAGAGTGATTGAGAAATGCTGGGAGCTGGGGAAGGAGTTGGGTGACTGATCATTCAGGTTCTTGCTAACAAGTTTAAGGCCTTTGGCTTTTATTCTCTGTGAAGTGGAAGGCACTGTTAGGTTTTGAGCAGAGTAAGTTGATCTGACATATTTTAAGTGGATCATTATGGTTTCTGTGTTGAGACCAGACTGAAGGAGGCTGGCAGCGGCCGGCTGTTAGGAGGCTGTTGCTATGAGGCAGTCAAGAGCTCATAGTGACTTTGACAAAGAAGTACATACCAGAAAAGGTGGTGAGTAGTCAAGATTGTGGATTGATTCTGAAGGTAGAGCCAACAGAGGTTTCTTCTAGATTAGATGTCCAGGTGAGAGAAAGCAAGAGGTCAAGGTTGACAAGTTTCTGAACTGGAATAACTGCAATGCAGTTTTCATTAACTGAGATACAGAAGACTGTGGAAAGGGAAGGTTTTTAGTATGTGTGTGTGTCTATGGGAAAATCAGGAACTCGATTTTGGGAATGTTAAATTAAAGATGCCTTTAGACATTTGGGTGGAGTGGTTGAGCAGGCAGTTGGATTTGAGTCCTCAGCATAGTGACAGTATTTAAAGCCTTGAGACTGAATGAGATCACCAAGAAATGAATTTAACAGTAGAAAAGAAGAGGTTTAAAGCCCATCTTTGGCACCCCAATATTTATTTATTTTTTAATTAAAAAATTCTTTTGGGTGCGTTGGGTCTTCATTGCAGCGTGTGGACTTTCTCTAGTTGTGGCAAGCGGGGGCTTCTCTTCGTTGCGGTACGCAGGCTCTAGGCGCGTGGGCTCAGTAGTTGTGGCATGTGGGCTCAGTAGTTGTGGCACATGGGCTCAGTAGTTGTGGTGCACGGGCTTAGTTGCTTCACGCCATATGGGATCTTCCCAGACCAGGGCTTGAACCCGTGTTCCCTGCATTGGCGGGTGGATTCTTAACCACTGCACCACTAAGGAAGTCCTGGCACCCCAATATTTAGAAGTCTTAGAGATTTGCAAGAATTAGCAAAGGAGACTGAGAAACAGTGAGAAAGGAGGAAATACAGGAGAGGGTGGTGTCCAGGAAGCCAAGTGAGGGAGGTATTTCAAGAAGGAAGGGATGATCAGATGTGTCAAATATTGATTATAGGCCAAGTCAGATAAGTGATCATTTGATTCAGTAACACAGAGGCTATTTGACATAAGCAGTTGGGGTTGTGATGGTGGAGATAAAGATCTCTTTGAAGTGGGTTTGAAGGAGACAATAGGAAGAAAGGAATTGGAGACAATGACTATATAGGATGAATAAAATGGTAATATGTATTCTGCAAATTTTTCACAGAGCAATATGGGCTAGGGATTCATACTATTCTTTACAGCTCTATCTCACTTCTCTTAATCATTCCATAGCTTTCAATTCTACGAATGACCACAAAGTGTTTAAGATGGTTCTCTAAACAGGCCCTAACTCTCTGTTTTAGTAGCAAGAATGTCATTCATCCCTACCCTAACACACTAATACAGATGAAGTGTTAAGTGGAAATCCAGAGACAGTGGGAGAGGCCAAAGCATTTTCAATAGTCTATATGGGGACAAGAGTGGACAGCAGCCTGGCTGCAGTGGGGATTTCATAAGGAAACCAGTAGAAAATAAAGGTTCCTGGGCTTCCCTGGTGGCGCAGTGGTTGAGAGTGCGCCTGACGATGCAGGGGACGCGGGTTCGTGCCCCGGTCCGGGAAGATCCCACATGCCAACGCAACGGGAGAGGCCACAACAGTGAGAGACCCGCGTACCGCAAAAAAAAAAAAAAAAAAAAAAAAGAAAATAAAGGTTCCTAAACTGGTCTCTGAGAGCTCTGCTCCTTGGATTAGGACCAACAGTACACAGGCAAACATAGTCCTATGCCTCACAAGAGACACCCTTTCAGGCCATTAGATACTTCTGTCAGTAAAATATTTTTTTCAAAACATGTAAGTTTCCATAATTTGGCTGTGAAACCATTATAGCTCTCCATTTCCTTTGTGCTAAAGAGTGAAAGTTTTTTTAGTTGTTGTTTGGGTACCAATCTCTGGGATGAACATCTATCTGTGCTCTCTGATGCTATTCTCTGTACTCTCAAAACAACTCATCCTATTTTGGAATGCTTTCTAGCTAAGAACCTCTTTTAGTTCCAAACTCTCTCTTATGAAGACAGGAGCTGTCTCTCCCCAACATTCCACATTGCACAGCTGTTTATGAGGCTTGTAATTAATGAAGATTTGCTAACAATCACACACCCAGTGATGTTCCGGGCTTGTTGAGAGAAGCAAGGGTGGGCAGCAGTCATTGGGCTGGGCCTTCAACTGTGCATTTTGCCAATGGATGTAGATTAGCTATTATAGTTTTTAGTAAGAGAATTTCTGGAAGCTCTACTGGTGTGGTTCAGTCTATATTACTTGGGAAATATGGAATGATCTGAAATATAGAAAAATTAAAGGGGAATTTTCTGAACAGAATTAGGTTTTGTTGCTGTTGTTGTTGTTAGGCCTATTTAAAGAGTAGTAATACTATATCCTCTACCAATTCTTCACAATTTCCCCATTTATTATCTGGGTTGCTTGATTTCTATTTTCAATTGTTTATAAAATGATAGCTTCTGTAGCCAACCTCACTTTCTTTGTTCTGATGATGAGAGCTTGATCTAGTATGAAGGTTGAAAAGTCAAGTATCTGTAGGAGTCAAAGAAGGAACCAAGCACAGCAGCCCAGCATTAGAAGTCACTGGATAGAAAAAAAAAAAAAAATCACTGGAGGGAGATGAGGACTGGGGTGGATTAGTGAGAGAATGCTCTGCTCTAGTCAGTTGCCATGTGAGAATGTGTGCCTGCTCTTAATACTCCTCAAGTGTTTCAAGAGAAGCTAGGAATCTGGATTTTAACATGACATCTTTCATCTTGGAAATGTTGGCAACAAACTCAAAGTTTTAAGAAAAGCGCTCTGTAACCCAATACGTTGCGGGCCAAAGCAAACACATCTGCAGGCTGGATCCAACCCCAGGCCATCAGTTTGTGACTTCTGATCCAGATGGATCAGTGGTTATGGCGATGATTTGGGACTGGTTCTTTTCAGACTTAAAAACAACTGGTTGCTAGTGATCTAAACGTTCTCACTTACAAGTTGTTCTCTTCGTTTCCTGTTTTTGTAACAAATCTTAAATCACATTAGTCTGATATTTGAAACCTGCTGGTAAAAAGTAGAGGGACCATACATCCAGGACTGCCCAGCACAGCACTGGCTTAGGCCTGTAGCAGTTAAAATTATTAATACGGTTCCCTTTCATTCCTGACATGTTCCAGTTAGGACAATAAATTATATGGATGCTTTAATTAAGAGTCTCTTTTATCCCCACTCCCCCATTTTTCACTTACTTTTATTTTTTATTTATTATTTTATAGAAAAAACTTTTATGTTTAGAATTAGCCAGCTGGACTCAGTTTAGATGACCCCAATTTTGCTGGCAACATCCTAAGCATCGTACTCAGTGGAACATATGCCTTCTTCTCTCCATCAGGCCTGATCAGTGTTGACTCTGGCCATGTCAACGTCATAGAGCTTCTTCACAGCCTATTCAATTTGGTGTTTGTTGGCCTTGACATCCACAACGAACACTGGTGTGATATTGTCTTCTATTTTCTTCATGGCTTACTCTGTGGTGAGGGGGAACTTGGTGATGGCATAGTGGTCAAGCTTGTTTCTCCTAGGGGCGCTCTTCCGAGGATATTTGGGCTGCCTCCTGAGCCGCAGTGCTTTGCGCCGTCCGAAGATGTGTGACGTCCGGATCTCCTTTTTTTTCGTGGCCGTGGACGCCACCTTTCAACACTGCTTTCTTGGCCTTCAAAGCCTTTGCTTTGGCTTGGGCTTTCAGAGGAGCAGGGGCTTCCTTCTTCGCCTTCGGCGCCATCTTTGTGAAAAGGGGTCACTTTATTTATTTATTTATTTATTTAATTGTTATTGAAGTATAGTTAATCTACAATGTTGTGTTAGTTTCAAGTATACAGCAAAGTGATTCGGTCAGATTCTTTTCCATTATAGGTTATTACAAGATATTGAGTATAGTTCTCTGTGGTATACAGTGGGTCCTTGTTGTTTACCTACTTTATATATACTAGTATGTGTACATACATATGCATTCTGTGTGTATATATTATATATATATATATATATATATACTTTAACAGCTTTGTTGGAGTATAATTGCTTTACAATGGTGTGTTAGTTTCTGCTTTATAACAAAGTGAATCAGTTATACATATACATATGTCCCCATATTTCTTCCCTTTTGTGTCTCCCTCCCTGCCACCCTCCCTATCCCACCCCTCTAGGTGGTCACAAAGCACTGAGCTGATCGCCCTGTGCTATGCGGCTACTTCCCACTAGCTATCTACCTTACATTTGGTAGTGTATATATGTCCATGCCACTCTCTCACTTCGTCCCAGCTTACCCTTCCCCTCCCTGTGTCCTCAAGTCCATTCTCTACATCTGCATCTTTATTCCTGTCCTGCCCCTAGGTTCTTCAGAACCTTTTATTCTTTTTTATTTTAGATTCCACATATATGTGTTAGCATACAGTATTTGTTTTTCTCTTTCTGACTTACTTCACTCTGTATGACAGACTCTAGGTCCATCCACCTCACTACAAATAACTCAATTTCGTTTCTTCTTATGGCTGAGTAATATTCCATTGTATATATGTGCCACATCTTATTTATCCATTCATCTGTCGATGGACACTTAGGTTGCTTCCATGTCCTGACTATTGTAAATAGAGCTGCAATGAACATTTTGGTACATGACTCTTTTGGAATTATGGTTTTCTCAGGGTATATGCCCAGTAGTGGGATTGCTGGGTCGTATGGTAGTTCTATTTTTAGTTTTTTAAGGAACCTCCATACTGTTCTCCATAGTGGCTGTACCAATTTACATTACCACCAACAGAGCAAGAGGGTTCCCTTTTCTCCACACCCTCTCCAGTATTTATTGTTTCTAGATTTTTTGATGATGGCCATTCTGAACAATGTGAGATGATATCTCATTGTAGTTTTGATTTACATTTCTCTAATGATTAATGATGTTGAGCATTGTTTCATATGTTTGTTGGCAATTTGTATATCTTCTTTGGAGAAATGTCGATTTAGGTCTTCTGCCCATTTTTGGATTGGGTTGTTTGTTTAATTGATGTTGAGCTGCATGAGCTGCTTGTAAATTTTGGAGATTAATCCTTTGTCAGTTGCTTCATTTGTAAATACTTTCTCCCATTCTGAGGGTTGTCTTTTCGTCTTATTTATGGTTTCCTTTGCTGTGTAAAAGCTTTTAAGTTTCATTCGGTCCCATTTGTTTAGTTTTGTTTTTATTTCCATTTCTCTAGGAGGTGGGTCAAAAAGAATCTTGCTGTCCAAGAATGTTCTGCCTATGTTTTCCTCTAAGAGTTTGATAGTTTCTGGCCTTACATTTAGGTCTTTAATCCATTTTGAGTTTATTTTTGTGTATGGTGTTAGGGAGTGTTCTAATTTCATTCTTTTACGTGTAGCTGTCCAGTTTTCCCAGCACCACTTATTGAAGAGGCAGTCTTTTCTCCACTGTATATTCTTGCCTTCTTTATCAAAGATTAGGTGACCATATGTGCGTGGGTTTATCTTTGGGCTTTCTATCCTGTTCCATTGATCTATATTTCTGTTTTTGCACCAGTACTATACTCTCTTGATCACTGTAGCTTTGTAGTATAGTCTGAAGTCAGGGAGCCTGATTCCTCCAGCTCCAATTTTCTTCCTCAAGATTGCTTTGGCTGTTCAGGGTCTTTTGTGTTTCCATACAAATTGTGAGATTTTTTTGTTCTAGTTCTATGAAAAATGCCAGTGGTAGTTTGATAGGGATTGCATTGAATCTGTAGATTGCTTTAGGTAGTACAGTCATTTTCACAATGTTGATTCTTCCAATCCAAGAACATGGTATATCTCTCCATCTGTTTGTATCATCTTTAATTTCTTTCATCAGTGTCTTATAATTTTCTGCATACAGATCTTTTGTCTCCTTAAGTAGGTTTATTCCTAGATATTTTATTCTTTTTGTTGCAGTGGTAAATGGGAGGGTTTCCTTAATTTCTCTTTCATATTTTTCATCATTAGTGTATAGGAATGCAAAAGATTTCTGTGCATTAAATTTGAATCCTGCTACTTTACCAAATTCGTTGATTAGCTCTAGTAGTTTTCTGGTAGCATCTTTAGGTTTCTCTGTGTATAGTGTCAGGTCATATCAAACAGTGACAGCTTTACTTTTTCTTTTCCAATTTGGATTCCTTTTATTTCTTTTTCTTCTGTGATTGCTGTGGCTAAAACTTCCAAAACTATGTTGAATAATAGTGGTGAGAGTGGGCAACGTTGTCTTGTTCCTGATCTTAGTGGAAATGGTTTCAGTTTTTCACCATTGAGGACCATGTTGGCTGTGGGTTTGTCATATATGGCCTTTATTATGTTGAGGAAAGTTCCCTCTATGCCTACTTTCTGCAGGGTTTTTACCATAAATGGATGTTGAATTTTGTTGCAAGCTTTCTCTGCATCTATTGAGATGATCATATGATTTTTCTCCATTAATTTGTTAATATGGTGTATAACATTGATTAATTTGCATATATTGAAGAATCCTTGCATTCCTGGGATAAATCCCACTTGATCATGGTGTATGATCCTTTTAATGTGCTGTTGGATTCTCTTTGCTAGTATTTTGTTGAAGATTTTTGCATCTATGTTCATCTGTGATATTGGCCTGTAGTTTTCTTTCTTTGTGTCATCTTTGTCTGGTTTTGGTATCCGGGTGATGGTGGTCTCATAGAATGAGTTTGGGACTGTTCCTCCTTCTGCCATATTTTGGAAGCGTTTGAGAAGGATAGGTGTTAGCTCTTCTCTAAATATTTGATAGAATTTGCCTGTTAAGCCATCTGGTCCTGGGTTTTTGTTTGTTGGAATATTTTTAATCACAGTTTCAATTTCAGTGCTTGTGATCTGTCTGTTCATATTTTCTATTTCTTCCTGGTTCAGTCTCGGAAGGTTGTGCATTTCTAAGAATTTGTCCATTTCTTCCAGGTTGTCCAGTTTATTGGCATATAGTTGCTTGTAGTAATCTCTAATCATCCTTTGTATTTCTGCAGTGTCAGTTGTTACTTCTCCTTTTTCACTTCTAATTCTATAGATTTGAGTTTTCTCCCTTTTTTTCTTGATGAGTCTGGCTAATGGTTTACCAATTTTGTTTATCTTCTCAAAGAACCAGCTTTTAGTTTTATTGATCTTTGCTATTGTCACCTTCATTTCTTTTTCATTTATTTCTGATCTGATCTTTATGATTTCTTTCCTTCTGCTAAGTTTGGGCGTTTTTTGTTCTTCTTTCTCTGTAATTGCTTTAGTTGTAGGGCTTGGTTTTTTATTTGAGATGTTTCTTGTTTCTTAAGGTAGGATTGTATTGCTATAAAATTCCCTCCTAGAACTGCTTTTGCTGCATCCCATAGGTTTTAGGTCGTCGTGTTTGTATTGTCATTTGTTTCTAGGTATTTTTTGATTTCCTCTTTGGTATCTTCAGTTATCTCTTGGTTATTAAGTAGTGTATTGTTTAGCCTCTATGTGTTTGCACTTTTTACACATTTTTTTCCTGTAATTGATATCTAGTCTCATAGCGTTGTTGTCAGAAAAGATACTTGATACGATTTCAATTTTCTTAAATTTACCAAGGCTTGATTTGACCCAAGATATGATCTATCCTGGAGAATGTTCCATGAGTACTTGAGAAGAATGTGTATTCTGTTGTTTTTGGATGGAATGTCGTATAAATATCAATTAAGTCCATCTTGTTTAATGTATCACTTAAAGCTTGTGTTTCCTTATTTATTTTCATTTTGGATGATCTGTCCATTGGTGAAAGTGGGGTTTTAAAGTCCCCTAATCTGCGGCTTCCCTGGTGGCACAGTGGTTGGGAGTCTGCCTGCCGATGCAGGGGACGCGGGTTCATGCCCTGGTCCGGGAGGATCCCACATGTCGCGGAGCGGCTGGGCCCGTGAGCCATGGCCGTTGGGCCTGCGCGTCCGGATCCTGTGCTCTGCAGTGGGAGAGGCCGTGGCAGTGAGAGGACCGCGTACCGCAAAAAAAAAAAAAAAAAAAAAAAAAGTCCCCTACTATGATTGTATTACTGTCGATTTCCCCTTTTATGGCTGTTAGTATTTGCCTTATGTAGTGAGGTGCTCCTATGTTGGGTGCATAAATATTTCAATTGTTATATCTTCTTGGATTGATCCCTTGATCATTATGTAATGTCCTCCTTTGTCTCTTGTAATAGTCTTTATTTTAAAGTCTATTTTGTCTGATACGGGAATTGCTACTCCAGCTTTCTTTTGATATCCATTTGCATGGAATATCTTTTTCTATCCCCTCACTTTCAGTCTGTATGTGTCCCTAGGTCTGAAGTGGGTCTTGTAGACGGCATATATATGGGTCTTGTTTTTGTATCCATTCAGCCAGTCTATGTCTTTTGGTTGGAGCATTTAATCCATTTACATTTAAGGTAATTATCGATATGTATGTTCCTATTACAATTTTCTTAACTGTTTCAGGTTTGTTTTTGTAGGTCTTTTCCTTCTCTTTTGTTTCCTGCCTAGAGAAGTTCCTTTAGCATTTGTTGTAACGCTGGTTTGGTGGTTCTGAATTCTCTTAAATTTTGCTTGTCTGTAAAGGTTTTAATTTCTCCATCAAATCTGAATGAGGTCCTTGCTGGTTAGAGTAATCTTGGTTGTAGGTTTTTCTCCTTCATCACTTTAAATATGTCCTGCCACTCCCTTCTGGCTTGCAGAGTTTCTGCTGAAAGATCAGCTGTTAACCTTATGGGGATTCCCTTGTGTGTTATTTGTTTTTTTTTTCCCTTGCTGCTTTTAATATCTTTTCTTTGTATTTAATTTTTGATAGTTTGATTAATATGTGTCTTGGCGTGTTTCACCTTGTATTTATCCTGTATGGGACTCTCTGCCCTTCCTGGATTGATTGACTATTTCCTTTTCCATATCAGGAAAGTTTTCAACTATAATCTCTTAAAATATTTTCTCAGTCCCTTTCTTTTTCTCTTCTTCTTCTGGGACCCCTACAATTCGAATGTTGGTGCGTATATTGTTGTCCCAGAGGTCTCTTAGACCGCCCTCAATTCTTTTTTCTTTATTCTGCTCTGCAGTAGTTATTTCCATTATTTTATCATCCAGATCAGTTATCTGTTCTTCCGCCTCAGGTATTCTGCTATTGATCCCTCTAGAGAATTTTTAATTTCATTTATTGTGTTGTTCATCACTGTTTGTTTGCTCTTTAGTTCTTCTAGGTCCTTGTTAAACATTTCTTATATTTTCTCCATTCTATTTCCAAGATTTTGGATCATCTTTACTATCATTTTTCTGAATTCTTTTTCAGGTAGACTGCCTATTTCCTCCTCATTTGTTAGGTCTGGTGGCTTTTTACCTTGCTCCTTCATCTGCTGTGTGTTTCTCTGTCTTCTCATTTTACTTAACTTACTGCGTTTGGGATCTCCTTTTCGCAGGCTGCAGTTTCGTAGTTCCAGTTGTTTTTGGTGTCTGTCCTCAGTGACTAAGGTTTGTTCAGTGGGTTGTGTAGGCTTCCTGGTGGAGGGGCCTAGTGCTGTGTTCTGGTGGATGAGGCTGGATCTTGTCTTTCTGGTGGGCAGGTCCACGTCTGGTGGTGTGTTTTGGGGTGTTTGTGGCCTTATTATAATTTTATGTAGCCTCTCTGCTAATAGATGGATTTGTGTTCCTGTCTTGCTAGTTGTTTGGCATAGGGTGTCCAGCACTGTAGCTTCCTGGTTGTTGAGTGGAACTGGGTCCTAGCGTTGAGATGGAGATCTCTGAGAGATTTTCTCCATTTGATATTATGTGGAGGTGGGAGGTCTCTTGTGGACCAGTGTCGTGAACTTGGCTCTCCCACTTCAGAGGCACAGCCCTGACACCTGGCTGGAGCACCAAGAGCCTGTCATCCATATGGCTCAGAATAAAAGGGAGAAAAAAATGAAAGAAAGAAAGAAGATAAAATAAAATAAAGTAAAATAAAATAAAATTATTAAAATAAAAAATGATTATTAAAAATTTTTTTGAAAAGTAATAAAAAAAGAAAGAGAGAGCAACCAAACCAAAAAACAAATCCATCAATTACAAGTGCTAAGAACTATACTGAAAAACAGAACAAAAAACGGACAGACAGAACCCTAGGACAAATGGTAAAAGCAAAGCTATACAGACAAAATCACATACAGAAGCATACACATACACACTCACAACAAGAGAGAAAGGGAAAAAAAAAATATATATCATTGTTCTTGAAGTCCACCTCCTCTATTGGGGATGACTGGTTGTCTATTCATGTATTCCACAGATGCAGGGTACATCAAGTTGATTGTGGAGCTTTAATCCGCTGCTCCTGAGGCTGCTGGGAGAAATTTCCCTTTCTCTGTTTGCACAGCTCCTGGGGTTCAGCTTTGGATTTGGGAGGGAGGGGTATGGAGTCCAGGGCGAGCCTGCGGCAGCAGAGGACAGCCTAACATTGCTCTAGCCTGAGGCTCACTGTGTGTTCTCCCGGGGAAGTTGTCCCTGGATCACAGGACCCTGGCAGTGGGGATCTTAACAGGCTCCCAGGAGGGGAGGTGTGGATAGTGACCTGTGCTTGCACACAGGCTTCTTGGTGGCGGCAGCAGCAGCCTTAGCGTCTCATGCCCGTGTCTGGGGTCCTCGTTGCTAGCCGCGGCTCGCGCCCGTCTTTGGAGCTCCTTTATGCGGCACTCTTACTTTCCTCTCCTTGCGCACCAGGAAACAAAGAGGCAAGAATAAGTCTCTTGCCTTTTAGGCAGCTCCAGACTTTCCCGGACTCCCTCCCGGCTAGCTGTGGCGCACTAACCCCCTGCAGGCTGTGTTCACGCAGCCAACCCCAGTCCTCTCCCTGGGATCTGACCCCCGAAGCCCGAGCCTCAGCTCCCAGCCCCGCCCACCCCGGCGGGTGAGCAGACAAGCCTCTCAGGCTGGTGAGTGCTGGTCCACACCGATCCTCTGTGCGGGAATCTCTCTCTGCTTTGCCCTCCGCACCCCAGTTGCTGCGCTCTCCGTGTCTCCGAAGCCTCCCGCCTCTGCCACCTGCAGTCTCTGCCGGCGAAGGGCCTTCGCAGTGTGTGGCAACCTTTCCTCCTTCACAGCTCCCTCCCACTGGTGCAGGTCCCGTCCCTATTCTTTTGTCTCTGTTTTTTCTTTTTCTTTTGCCTTACCCAGGAACGTGGGGAGTTTCTTGCCTTTTGGGAGGTCTGAGGTCTTCAGCCAGCGTTCAGTAGGTGTTCTGTAGGAGTTGTTCCACATGTAGATGTATTTCTGATGTATCTGTGGGGAGGAAGGTGATCTCCACGTCTTACTCTTCCGCCATCTTGAAGATCTCCGGTCACTTATTTTTAAATTTGTTTCTTTTAAAAAAAGCTCTCATGGAACATTTAAAATATTTACAAAACTGATAAATGCCATAAGCATCTATGTAGCCATCATCCAGTTTCAGCAACTATCAACTAACCACCAATAATGTTTCTTCTATACCCTCAGCCACTCCCCAACTCCTGTATTATTTTGAAGGAAATCCCAGATTCCATATTATTTTATCCATAATTTTTATGCCCTTTGAATCAATATTATTTAAGTACCAACCTCCCACTAAACATTTGCATTTTAACTCATTATGTTTCAAATTTCTTATCTCCCCCAATACCTTGACTTCTTTGTAGCCTTTCTTGTCTGCCATTAGTCTGTCATTCTGTTCCTGAGTCCTCTTATTGAGGGACTTCATCAGTATTTCTCAAGAACTTTTCAGGAGTCATTGAATATTTGTTGCTGCTGAGGGAGATAGCCAATATTTTTGTCTAAAAACAAATTATTATATTTATTATTAAAAATAAAAGATAATATTTTGAACTTTGTTTTTCTAGTGTGTCAACTGCATCTGTCTTTTCAAATATTGATTTGTCCATTGGTTTGCCCTTTGAATTATTTTTGGTGAAGTTATCTCATTGCTTTGTTACACAGTTGGAAGAGTGTTGGCAGATTCCAGTTTTCTGAAGACTTCTATTGTCTATTGTGGACTAATTCTGGGGTCTAATTTCAACGTTCATTTGACATTTTGGTGGAAAATGTGTATTCTGGTAACTATGTCCTTTGAAAAACTTTGTGAGTTACAAATGATCAGAGAAAGAGAGAGAGAGAGAGAGTGACAGAAGGCATGACTGTTAAACTTTGATAAATTTATTAAGGACTCAAGATACTTTTTATGTTAGAATTTTCTTCATAGTTTAAAATATTTAGATTAATGCCTATGAATGCACATTATATAATACATATATATATAATTTGATAATACAAATAATTGATTCCTCAAATAAGCTAGCTTTGTTAGTGTGTATTTTATCTATTTGGGAAACTTGAATAAAAAGTATTATACTTTTACTCCCTTTTGATTTTCTCTGTATTATATTTATATTTTTCTTAGTTTTTTTTTTTTTTTTGGCTGTGTTGGGCCTTTGTTGCTGCGCGCGGGCTTTCTCTAGTTGCGGCGAGCGGGGCTAC
Source organism: Phocoena sinus (assembly GCF_008692025.1). Lineage (NCBI taxonomy): Eukaryota > Metazoa > Chordata > Mammalia > Artiodactyla > Phocoenidae > Phocoena > Phocoena sinus. Next base: position 27,608,941 of record NC_045766.1, read on the forward strand.
TCTTCCTTGTGGTGTGTGGGCTTCTCGTTGAGGTGGCTTCTCTTGTTGCAGAGCACAGGCTCTAGGTGTGCGGGATTCAGTAGTTGTGGCTCCCGGACTCTAGAGCACAGGCTCAGTAGTTGTGGTGCATGGGCTTAGTTGCTCTGCGGCATGTGGGATCTTCCCGGACCAGGGATCGAACCCATGTCCCCTGCACCGGTGGGCGGATTCTTAACCACTGTGCCACCAGGGAAGCCCTGTATTTTTCTTCTCTATGATTTTTTTCCCATAACTTATATTAAGATTTTCTTTTTGAGTATTACATTGTTTTTTCTTTTCTTCATATGTTGGTAATCCTCATCTGCATTCTTTCCCATCATTCAATCTTCACATAGATCCAATTTCAATCTTTTCTAAATTCATATACTATGCGTGGATTAATAATGAGGACTACTCTTTACCCATTTCAAACTCAACCAAATGATTAAATGTATTTTTAAGGCGCATATACTTTTCATACTAGGTTGAAAGTTCCTGGAGACCAGAATCTCAACCTTTTATATCAGTATCAATGTATCAATCTTCTGTGTCTGTATCAATGTATCAACATAAAATTAAATATGGTAGACTCTCCAAATATTTGTTGACTTAAAATCTAGTTAGGAAAAATCATGTTTTGCTACATGTTTCACGTACTTGCTGACTATAATATAAATAAATTCATCCGTGTTATGATCTTATGCATTATAAATATTTAAGACATTAGCAACATTAATGGAGTTCTAAATAAAGCATAGAAAAGTTTAGCCACAATTCCACTATTCAATTCCAATTTTTAAATTTTTAAAATTAAAAAATTAAAAAAATAAATTGAAGGTAATTGATTTACAATGTTGTGTTAGTTTCTGGTGTACAGCAAAGTGATTCAGTTATATATATATATTCTTTTTCAGATTCTTTTCCATTATAGTTTATTACTATATTGAATATAGTTCCCTGTGCTGTATAGTAGGACCTTGTTGTTTATCTATTTTATGCATAGTAGTTTGTATCTGCTATACCCAAACTCCTAACTTATCCCTACCCCTCCTTTCCCTTTTGCTAAGTTTGTTTTATATGTAAGTGAGTCTGTTTCTGTTTTGGAAAGAAGTTCATTTGTAACACTTTTTTTGGATTCCACATATAAGTGATATCATATGATATTTCTCTTTCTCTGTCTGACTTATTTCACTTAGTATGATAATCTCTAACTCCATCCATGTTGCTGCAAATGGCATCATTTCATTCTATTTTTATGGCTGAGTACTATTCCATTGTATATATATGCCACAACTTGTTTATTCATTCATCTATATATGGGCACTTAGGTTGCTTCCACGTCTTGGCTATTATAAATAGTGCTGCTGTGAACATTGGGGTGCATGTATCTTTTTGAATTCAAGTTTTCTCCAGATATATGTAAGGGCAAATAATTTCTACACTGCTATAATTAGTGCCATAGATACTTTGTCTTAAAGGTCAACTTTATTAAGGTATAATTCACATACAATAAAATGTACCCATTTTTGGTGTACATTTTGGAAAAGTTTCAAAAAGTTTTCTTTTTCAAAAGAAAATTCTCAATATAATTTTGCAATGTTTTTTGGTCTTAATAATCTTTACAGTGTGATTATATATACATATATTTAATTGAAAAAAGCTGTTAAAAGGTAAAAAATACTACTCTTTTTCTAGCTATTGATACAAGTTTCCAGTCTTGCTCTATGTACAATTTTTCTGGCTAAGACTGGCCCTGGGTAAAATTTGGAAACAAGCAAAGATTTTGCTTTAAATTTCCTCTTGGAGCCCATTTCTACTTCCTCCTCATTCCAAGGTGGCCTGTCATTACAAGCTGCACCTCTACCTCAGTTGTTTATCACTTTGGGACAAAAGTATTTTACACTTTAGACTCCTGATTTTGTATTTAATGTGCTAATGCCTTTAGTGGTAAAGATTTTCAGTCAAATATATAAATGTCCCTTAATCATGTGTTGTTTGAAGACTTATCCCTTCTATAAAGTTACCTCTGACAGTACATTTGGTCATTTCTAGATTTTCTCTGACTTTTTCAGGTATCTAATTCCTATCCTGCAAGGAGTGCATGAAAGGACAAAGCATCATGAGTGTGTGTGTGTGTGTGTGTGTGTGTGTGTATGTGTGTACTAACATGTGTTTTATTGCCTTGGAAAGAAGTGGTATCCTTCTCCAATATCTTGTGTAGGATGAGTTGGAGAGTTTTCTAGTTTTCAAACTTTTATAAATTCTCTAGTCCTGACATATCCTGTTCTTTGCCTGGCTGGGTAGACAAAGTGTAAGCTTGAAGGACTACGCTGGCAGAATGACCTTTCATTCTCCCAGGTGGATTGAATCAGATACTGCTTTCCTCAAACACTCAATCACAATTCTTAGTCACAGACTAGGTCACAGCCAAGCAGTCAGCCTCAGGGTATGGTCATGTTCAAGTTCAGCTCATTAGTACCAGCCCAGGCTAATGTCTTTTGTTTCTGTTCCCATAGTTCTGTTAGGAAAGTGCAGGATTTAGGCTACTTTGGAAAATTTAATCCCCCCTTCCCAAGTTTTTGACTGTGGAACAGCTAGAGAGGGATGGACTTCGGAATTAAACAGACCCATCTGTGTGTGTATATATTTCCTCCCTCCCTTCCTCCCTTCCTTCCTTTTTTCCTTTCTTGTTTATTGTTTCATTTGTTTATTATTGAAAAGAGATAAAAGAGCATGGTACGATTTCAAACAAGTTTAAGAGTATGTGATGGAAAGTAAGCAGTCCCTCTATCTCAAGTCTCTAAACTCCTTTCCTAAAGGCAGCCACACTTAGCATTTTCTTATGTGTCCCTTCATAAAATTTCAGTTCATAATCAAACACATATTTGTATTTATACCCTTTAATTTATATCCTGTTAAAAAGCTCAGATGTACCTGGCTTGTTTTCACTTGAAACGTGTCCAGAATATTGTTTCAAAACAGCACCTACAGATCTACCGCATTCTTTCTAAAGACCATGTTTGGCTAAATAGTGTTCTATTGTATTGTACATACTTTGTTGAACCAGTCTCCTGTGGAGGGAACTTAAGTTATTTCTAGTCAAAAAATTCTTTTTGGTTATTAAGGATGATACCACAGTGGGTATTCATAGACATACATGAGGATAATTATTGGAGACATTCCTGAAGTAGGTTGCTATGTCTAACATTAAAATTTTAATAGTTATTGCCAAATGGTCCTTCAATGACGTTTCATCAACTTATCCTCCAGTAACAACATTTGAAAATGCTTGGTTTCAGACTATTAGTATCAAACTTTTCCAACTTTGCCTACAAATTCATTTTTCTTCAATAAATAAGAAGCACTTTCTCTTCCTTTCTCCATTCTCCTTCCACCTTTAATCGTCTTATTTTTAATCACAGAATAAGATATTGAAGGTGATAACTTTTTAGAGTTAAGCATAAATTCCAAATGTTGACTATGCAGTCATTCCTTATAAGGAAGAAAGAGGTGTTTCTCTGGGCCTACATTCAATTTCCATGCTTCAGTCCCTCTTTGCTTTAACTCTGCCCACATGCTGGTTATGTGGCAGTGTTAATTGGGCATTCTGCTTTTTGAATCTCATGTAGAGTGTACATCCAACTAGTTTACCACAAAAGTTAAAACAGAAATGAAGAGAAGAAAATAGGAAAACTACTATTAAGTGCACCTTGCCCTTCTCAGTGGAATACAGTACAGACTTACAATGTTAATTATTTCCACCATCTATCTGTTTAAAAGCTGTGAGATTGCAATATGAATATGTCAGGTATTTAAATACTAATTTTACTTAAAAAAATCTGTACTTTTTATTAAAATATCATTATGCATATTTTAAAGTTAAAACTCTGTGCTATGTAAATGTCGAGTAAAATTCCCATTTATCGTCCACTGAATGTGAGGGAAATTGGATTTGTCAGGAAGCTGATTGATATCTCGAAGTGTTTTGTTTTCAGTGACTGGCACTGCCGAGCTACAACCATCTATCATCTAACAGGTAATTAGTCAGATTTCTCATCATGAGCCTTCAATCCTGCTGTTTTATTGTTGAAATACCACAAACCAGTAGGCAATCTGAATGCAGATAAAGTTCTCTGTCATGGTCTTAAGGACAAAGACAACATTTTGCAATTCAGCAGTAGTGAGTTTGAATAAAAGTCACTGAAATGTAAGTTTGGGTCTTATAAGAAAATAAACATAATAAAAAATATAACTTGATACCCTACTTGTCCTCTAAAGTGACAACTGAGAAACTGGCTATTTACAAAGCCCCTTAATGTCCTAAAATGAACTTACTTTATTATAATATTTTATAAGTAGAAAGTTAAGTGGAAGAACATTGATCACATGAAAAATAAAGTTAGATAAAATAGATGAACCAGGTCCTGAATAGCTTTCATCCATTTTCTAAAATATTTTAGATGGTGGATAAAAATAATCTGTAATTAATAGTAGCTAATCATATGAAAAGTTTACTCCTTTTAAAATATTTTTATAAGGGAGTTTAGAAATTAAAATAACTGGAAACTCTAAAGATGAATTATTTGATCACTCTTACATGTGCTTTGTACTAAACAAGCTTGCTTCTGAAATTGTTGCTAAGACACTTTTGGGGCCTTCTATGGTTTATAGGTTTCAGACAATTGATTCGCATTATTGGATCCCAAGAAGGTTGGTAACTTTATACCATTGAATATTATTTTCTTGACTTAATTCAAAATTGTTTATTATCTTTCAGAAAAATGGATCTCAAACTACTTCAGCTTTCCAAAAAGTCACAGATACCATAGTCTTTACTTCTTAATGAAGTGTACATATAATGTGTCTTCTTTCAAACATTTTGTGTGGAAATGGATATATTTACATGCTTTCTCAAACCTTGGTTAAATAATAATTTCCTTTATGCCACAAAGTAATGTATATGCAGCATGTGTACATTAAAATTTATTAGATAAGCAATGTTTTAATTCAATTACATAGTCATATTTTCTGGTAAATAATAGATTTTACCACAGAGAAAATTTTTACATAATTGAGTTTGATTTTAAAATATAAACTAAACTTTAGTTTTGTATGCAGATTAAACACATACTTTACAAACATAGTATATAATGTGGACATTCCTATGCAATATGTAGAATATAATATCGCATATTATCAAGTTGTTTAGACATTTAAAATATGGCACTATAATTTTTCTTGTATTATCTTTATTAAAAATACAGCAATTTATGCACATATCTTTGTGTTTCCTTAAATAGCATAAGCTTTGGTTCTACCATGAATATTTCATAAAACCTTTTCATATGAAAACAAATACCAATTTATTATAAATCATGATTTCTTTCAATATCTTAATGCAATGTAAAAAAATACTCTTGTAGGTATTATCACACGAGAATAAAAAGTTGAGAGTAATTATCATTAAATAAGTAATTTTTTTTTTTTTAAATGAGGGAAATAGTGGATTTGTTTCTTTGGAGTCATGATTTTGGCCCACGGGCCCAGCCGCTCCGTGGCATGTGGGATCCTCCCAGGCCAGGGCATGAACCCATGTCCCCTGCATCGGCAGGCGGACTCTCAACCACTGCGCCAGGAGGGAAGCCCCAGTAATTTTTTCTTTAAGATTTTTTTTTGATGTGGACCATTTTTTTTAAATTAATTAATTTATTTCTATATTTATTTTTGGCTGTGTTGGGTCTTCGTTTCTGTGTGAGGGCTTTCTCTAGTTGCGGCAAGCGGGTACCACTCTTCATCGCGGTGCACGGGCCTCTCAGTATCGTGGCCTCTCTTGTTGCAGAGCACAGGCTCCAGACGCGCAGGCTCAGTAGCTGTGGCTCATGGGCCCAGTTGCTCTGAGGCATGTGGGATCTTCCCAGACCAGGGCTCGAAACCATGTCCCCTGCATTGGCAGGCAGATTCTCAACCATTGCACTACCAGGGAAGCCCTAAATAAGTAACCTTGTTAGACAGATAAATAGAATATTACATACACTGTTGCTCAATATAGATCTGTATTATCACACAAAATGCAGAGTTACTAGTTCCCGGAGAATTTTATTTAAATATTTTTATGCAACATTGAATAAACACAAACTGAAAACTTAAGTCAAACTTCTAGGCTCTTACAGGCATCCAAATGGAGCACACACACCCTGTTGGGGGAAGAGCATGTAGTTAGGGTTCTAATAAATGCAAAAATGCAAGAGTAAGAGCATACCTGATGGTTCCTGGAACAGCAAGGAGGCCAGGTAACTGGAGGAGAGTGAGCCAGGAAAGACTAGTAGGAGATGAGTTCAGAAGTGGGGTGATTTTGTAGGCAGGGCTTGTAGCTGTTGTGAGAACTTTGGTTTTGCCTCTGAATGAGGCGGAGCCACTGCAGGGTTTCAAGTAGAAGAGTGACATGGTCTGCTCTATGTTTCGTTTTCTTCGTTTTTTTTTTTTTTTTTGCGGTACGTGGGCCTCTCACTGTTGTGGCCTCTCCCGTTGCGGAGCACAGGATCCGGACGCGCAGGCTCAGTGGCCATGGCTCACGGGCCCAGCCACTCCGCGGCATGTTGGACCCTCCTGGACAGACTGAAAGGACAAAGGTGGAAGCAGGAAAAATCGGTTTGGAGACTACTGTAATTATCCAGATAAGAGTGATTGTAGCTGTGACCAGTGCTGGGGTGGTCGATGTGGTAAGAGTTTGGATGCTGAAAGTATGTAGTTGGAAGATAGGGCAACCAGAATTTCCTAACAGATAGGATATGGGATGAGAGTGACAGAAAGGCATCCGAGAGGATTCTGAGAGGATCAGCAAGGAGAGTAGAAAGAGTGACTGGGCTGGGGAGAAGTCTGGAGTACAGGTTTTGACACAGTAGCTCTGAGATGTCTGTTAGACATCCCTTTAGGGAAGCCAAGTAGGCAGTTTTATATGCAAATCTGGAGTTTGGTTGTAAGGTTCAACTCAGAGACATAAACTTGAGAGCTGTTTGTGTGTGAATGGTATTTAAAGTCATGAGATGGAGAGATCCCCAGGAATTCCAGAATTTGGAATAATGTTCAAAAATTAAGAAGAATAAGGTAGATTATAGCATCTGATAATACTAATAAGCCAACACATAAAGAGTTTATGCCATGTATCAAGCACTGCTCTAAAGGATTTGCATTTAAGTCTTATAAAACCCTATGAATTCAAAAAATCTACAAACAATAAATGCTGGAGAGGGTGTGGAGAAAAGGGAGCCCTCTTGCACTGTTGGTGGGAATGTAAATTGATACACCTACTATGGAGAACAGTATGGAGGTTCCTTAAAAAACTAAAAATGGAACTACCATACGACCCATCAATCCCACTACTGGGCATATACCCTGAGAAAACCATAACTCAAAAAGAGTCATGTACCACAATGTTCATTGCAGCACTATTTACAATAGCCAGGACATGGAAGCAACCTAAATGTCCATCAACAGATGAATGGATAAAGAAGATGTGGCACATATATACGATGGAATATTACTCAGCCATAAGAAGAAACGAAATTGAGTTATTTGTAGTGAGGTGGATGGACCTAGATTCTGTCATACAGAGTGAAGTAAGTCAGAAAGAGAAAAACAAATACCGTATGCTAACACATATATATGGAATCTAAAAAAAAAAAAACAAAAAGGTTCTGAAGAACCTAGGGGCAGGACAGGAATAAAGATGCAGATGTAGAGAATGGACTTGAGGACACAGGGAGGGGAAGGGTAAGCTGGAACGAAGTGAGAGAGTGGCCTGGACATATATACACGACCAAATGTAAAATAGCTAGCTGGTGGGAAGCAGCCGCATAACACAGGGAGATCAGCTCAGTGCTTTGTGACTACCTAGAGGGGTGGGATAGGGAGGGTGGGAGGGAGACGCAAGAGGGAGGAGATATGGGGGGTATATGTATACGTATAACTGATTCACTTTGTTATACAGCAGAATGTAACACACCATTGAAAAGCAATTATACTCCAATAAAGATGTTATAAAACCCCAAAAAAAACCCTATGAGGGAGGTAATATTATTATCCCTACCTTCCAGTTGGGAAAATTGAAGCAGGAAGGAGATTAAGTTACTTGTCTGAGGTCACACAGGTGATAAAGGGGTTGAGTTGGGGCTTGACCCTAGGCTGTCTGTTTTTAACCACAGACAGATGAAAAGAAGTTGCACAATAATGTTATCAATGTGATACAAATATAAAGGCTTTAATCACAGTCATTTATTTCTGCATATGAACAGATATGAAAATAATTGCAAAGGAAAGATCTGGATGTATACATGTCAAATAGGAATTAAATGTTCGGGGTAGCTCAAGGAGACCTTAAATTCATTAGTAGTAATAGTTAACATCTTTCGGGAATGCAGAGCTACTTGGGTATATGCTTCATTTTCTTGGTACCAAAATAGTGTTTATTCCTACCTTCTTTATCACTCTTGAACCTATGTAAATTCTTACTTGAAAAGCCTTCTTCGACATAAGTTAGAAGAATAATACTTAAGGATACTAATTTAGATCAGACACTATGAAACCAATATATCCCACACTTTTTTTTTTTTTTTTTTTTGCGGTACGCGGGCCTCTCACCGTTGTGGCCTCTCCCGTTGCGGAGCACAGGGTCCGGACGCGCAGGCCCAGTGGCCATGGCTCACGGGCCCAGCCGCTCTGCGGCATGTGGGATCTTCCCGGACCGGGGCACGAACCCGTATCCCCTGCATCGGCAGGCGGACTCTCAACCACTGTGCCACCAGGGAAGCCCTATCCCACACTTTCAATGCAATTTTAGTGCAAGAAAATTTCATTGAAACAAAACTTGTCATGGTTGGGCTTTAGCCTATATAAAGTATTGTGGCATCACTTACTGCCCACTCACAAATTTGGATTCATAATACCTGCCTGAGGTATAAAGAATTTTCACAAACTGAGTTTTGGATTTTACTCCAATATACTCTATTATGCTAGTATTTTAAGTATCTTGTGAAGGGAAATACTAATTCAATCAAAGTATACTCTACTGCTTCAGAAACTTGCCCATGCAAATATCCTTGATTATTAATTCATTGAATCATAAATAAAATATAAGTTAAATTAATTTTGACTTCGCATTTGGTTTCATCTTAAGGCCACATTCTGCCCTTTCGCATACCAGCTGATGTTTCTGGAAAAAGGTTTGCAGCTGTTTCCATAACCAGTGCTATAATGACTCACCTGCCAGACCTGTGCTGTGCTCCTTGTAAAAGCCCCATGGCAGGATATTGATTTCTTTAAAGGCTATTAACATTCTCAGGGATGGGGGTGTAAAGGATAAAGCAGAGGGAGACGGGAAGAAGAAACCTTAGAAACGTTCAGATAGGTCTTCAAAACGGGAGTACATCGAGAAGTTAATCTGCTAGTTATCTGACCTCTACACCTTTGTAGAATGCAAGCCTGATCTGAAAAATCGCTTTGTAGCAAAGTTTCTATGAAATCTGGCATCTCTGCTTCAGGCTAGAGCTACTAGGCACTGTTTCTCACTACCATTTTCCATCTAGTGAGATTTTTTTTGTAGTAAAATGCCTCATGAATGTCCTTACATTTGGAAAAGAAGAGGGTTAGAGCTTGTTTTAGCACATGGACATGATACAGTATGGTTACCATCTCTCATTTCTAGATTGATTAATTAGGTAAGCACTTATTTAATGTGAATGTTAAGCACTAGGCTTGATGCTGGGTATACAAAGGTGAATAAGTCCAGATCCTACCATCAAGGCAATCTGGGCTGAGAGGGGAGAAACACAACATATATGGCCACATATTAAAATGTGAAAAATACTATCCTAGTATATGAACTAAGAAAGAAAATCTCTAAAGTTAGTGATGACTAATTCTCCTTTGGGTGGGGAGCACAGTTGGAAGGTTTCAAAAAAGAAGCTGACATTTGAGCTAAGCTTTGAGCCCATAGAGGTTTGAAGCATGGGGATGATCAGAGCTGTGTATGAATGCTACAGATGTAGCCATCTGTGTAGGAAAGATGGCTGACTGGTGTGTTGAGGAGGAATGAAGTGGTTGAGAGATTGAAGTGTGTGGCTACTGTAATGTTCTAGTTAAGAGACAACGTAGGGCTGGATTTGGGCAGTGTAGAGGGAGGAAGGCATGAATAGGAGATTTTGGAGGTACATTTCATGGGACATGGTGAAGAGTTGATGGTGGTGGTTGAAGAAGGAGGGAAGGTGGAGAAGGGAGAACTGAGATTTAGTCTCAAGAACCTAGTATATGGGGAGGGGGAAGGGTAAGCTGTGACAAAGCGAGAGAGTGGCATGGACATATATACACTACCAAACGTAAGGTAGATAGCTAGTGGGAAGCAGCCGCATAGCACAGGGAGATCAGCTCGGTGCTTTGTGACCACCTGGAGGGGTGGGATAGGGAGGGTGGGAGGGAGGGAGACGCAAGAGGGAGGAGATATGGGAACATATGTATATGTATAACTGATTCACTTTGTTATAAAGCAGAAACTAACACACTATTGTAAAGCAATTATACTCCAATAAAGATGTAAAAAGAAAAAAGAACCTAGTATAGATTACCAGAAGGGGAGAGGAGCTATTGAAGGGAGAGATTATAGGTTCATTTTTGTGCACGTAGAGTTTGGATTTTCAGCAGATTATTCAAATGGAAATATCATGCAGGAGGTTCTGCAGATGGGTCTGGAGCTCAGGAGGGAAGGGCCGGTTCTGGAATTGTTTATATTAGGACTCATCAGTATACAGGTGATGGCTGAAACCTTTTTGGCTGGTGTTCCCGAGAAAGTGGCTCTTTTTGATTCCTTCTCTAAGCCTCATTTTCTCAGACTCTGTTCCTCATGTTCAGTAAATATGTTCTCATCAGTAAAAAAGGAATAGTAACAGCACCTACACTATGAACTTTTGATGAGAAAATCGATAAGGCAGAGAATATAAAGCGTTGTGACTGAAACCTAGTAAGTGCTCAATCCATGTTAGTGATTACTGTAGTTGTTGTTAGTTTTATTTGCTTAATAGCAGAGGCAGTAGAGGGCTGGGCATGGTGAGTGTAATGCACTCCTACTAGACATGTAGAGAGGATAGGCATGAGAGAAATGGGAAAATCCATAAGGAGGGAAGCTTTTTTTTTTTTCCAGAGATGGAGAAAATGATATATTTATAAGTTTATGTAGATGAGGAGAGATATTAAAGACACCAAAGAGAGATGGAAAAAATCTTGGAGCTTGGGTCAGGCAGCTTAGTGGACATGTTCCTAAATTCTCACCTGGGCTCTAGCATTCGTGGTTGAGGACTTGGAGGTTCAGAAACAGCTTCAGCGGGAAATGAGAAAAGAGGCTGTCCTGGTTGCTGGGGTAAGGGTGTCTTTTGTTGATTAGTCCCTAAGGTCCTGCTGATTTTACCGGAATCTAGATTTGCTTCTTCATCAGTTAATACCTTAGTTCATTCCTATAATATCAGACTCTCTAGTCATGCCCTACATGCCAGTCCAGTCTCTAAATTGCCAACTAGTCTTATCTTAAAATGCACATCTTCTGATACATCCCTAGTTAAACCTTTCCCGTCTCCCCATTGCCTTTAGGAAGATCTTGATTCCTTAATATGTTTCTTTATTCTTACCCACTTCTCTAATATGCCTAAGATTCCCATGATTCTGAACTACGATATGTCTCTTTCATTAGGCTGATCATATACTGTATTGTCCAAAAGAGAACACTTTTGAGAATAAAAGAGGATGCCGCTAAACAATTATGTCTGGACAACAGGCAAAAACTGGATCACAGTGTCTATCATCTCCCTGATTTTTCACATTTGTGTCTTATTTGTGTCTACTGCTCATTTTGCTTGGAATATCCCCTCTGTCATTAATCCCATTCTCTCCCTGGTGAAATTTTACCCATCCTTCAAAACCCAAATCAACTGCCAAGTGCCAGAGGTAATCAATTCCCTCTGATTTCCCTGGCTGGCTCGATTAACCATTTCCTCCTCTATGCTTTTATAGCCGATTTTATGTACCCCTGCTTTAGCCCTTATCATGTTGTTGTGTAACTTGTTTGCTTTTATATCTGCCCTTTTCATTATACTGTGAGCTCCCCAAATCCAGAATATTGGTGTATATACTTGGCACCTGCTACACTGCCAGGCCCATAGAAGTCATTCATAAAAATCACATATTCCTTGGAATTGTCATTATTATGTATGTCAATTTCCTTATTAGATTATAAACTCATGGAGTCTTTGATTGCTTCCAATTTATCTTTCTATCCACTTTAGTACTAGCACATTTTCTTGTAAATAGTAGGTCCTGAGCTGTATTTAGTAAACAGAAGAATAAAAAGACACTGAAAAATACACTTAAGTTTCAGGTTATTAGTGTATACTTCTAAAAACCTGTCCTTGAAGGAATATAGTACCTTATAGAATCCTCTCTTGTTAAATGATTTCCAACCTAAATTTTCAGCCTTGGGTTAATTTTCCGAAGAGATTATTTTATGGGTAATGGTGATTTAAAGCTCAAAATATGTTTAATGCTTGGACAAGCAAATCCTTTTAACATCAGTTGAATTTAAATGTGCGATTTCTTCTTATTTCACTCTCTGCGTACAAAGTAGGGCAACCTCTATCCTAGGAGTGATCCAGATTCCTGAGCTGGGCTTTATTGGTTGTGTAGGGAGGGGTCATGAGAGCTTTGTGGGAAACAATTGAGGATTTATGACATTCATATAGGAAGAACAGATGATGTTTTGTGAACAACAGGCATTATTAGTTGCTTTCCACAAAATGTCTTCCAGGGAGAAGCCAGAAAGAAGCCCTTGCCTTCTGATGGGAGAGACAAACTGCTCGGGGCTCAGCCTGAACATTTGGGAGCTTCCAAATGTTCTCTGATGGTCTTTGCAGGGTTAGCCTTTTAGCTAGTCTACTCTCTACTAGTTGGCATTATTGAGATAAAATAAAAAACCCGAGGCTGGATTTTTATTTTGAAGTAGTTACTGCCGGAATCTTCAAACTATTTAAACTAGTTGTTAAGTGACACTATTATTTGAAGTAATTGAGGCTGTCAAAGGCTGCAGCTGTCCCGACCATAAGCAGTTACCACTCTGAGGTGTCAGAGACCAGGGGAATTGAGATTTTTATTATTGGTTTTATTTTTAGCTGGTGTCAGTCAGTCATGCTGACTGAGGGCTGACACTAAAGCCAGCACATAATGAGATGTCATGATTTGGTACTTTTATGCATTCACCTTGGGGCAGTCATCATACCAAGTGAACAGCTCACAGCATCTCTTCCTATGGCTCCTACTGCCATCTCTGGCTCCCGCTGTTCCTGCAGTCATTTTTTGCCCTCTCCTGCCAGCATCGTCTCTAGCCAGGGTTTTCCACCTCACTTTTCCCTGCTATTGCTGATGGCTCCTGGCTCCTGGTGGCTCAGCTAATGTCTGAAGCTAAAGCCTGCTCTCTCATTGAAGTGTCGTTTCCCAGAGTGTAGCAGAGAGCTGTGCACAGACTACTGTGAAAAGAAGCACCTGCCTTCTGCTCCTGTTGCCACTTGCAGACAAGAGAGGTGAAGCCCATTACAGCTGGTCAGATGGGCACTCAATGAACTGCGCTGTCCAGCTGTAGGGCAATCTTTTAAGCATCAAGATACTTTTAAGACTTTTTAAAACTGCTACCTATTATTCTATGTAAGTCCCAATTGAAATGATTTCTAGTTTCTTATTTTGTGTTTCGAAGGTTGGCAATAGAATATTTCTTATGAAAATCATTACAATAAGAAAATAAATGGGGGGCTTCCCTGGTGGTGCAGTGGTTAAGAATCCGCCTGCCAATGCAGGGGACACGGATTCGATCCCTGGCCCGGGGAAGATCCCACATGCCCCAGAGCAACTAAGCCCGTGCGCCACAACTACTGAGCCTGCGCTCTAGAGCCCGTGAGCCACAGCTACTGAGCCCGCGCGCCACAGCTACTGAAGCTCACGTGCCTAGAGCCCGTGCTCCGCAACAAGAGAAGCCACCGCAATGAGAAGCCCGCACACTGCAACAAAGAGTAGCCCCTGCTCGCTGCAACTAAAGAAAGCCCGTGCTCAACAATGAAGACCCAACACCACCAAAAAAAAAAAAAAAAAAAAAAAAAAAATGTGATAGTGCCGAAGGACATTTTCTTGTCCATCAGTAACAGAATTAATAAATAGTTTTTGGTGATTGCAAACACTCAAAAACTTATCGCCCTTTCTCTCTCATCTCTTTTTTTTTTTTCTTTTTCCGGTAGGTCTCTCGCGTTGCGGAGCACAGGCTCTGGACGCGCAGGCTCAGCGGCCATGGCTCACGGGCCCAGCCGCTCCGCGGCACGTGGGGTCTTCCCGGACGGGGGCACGAACCCGTGTCCCCTGCATCAGCAGGCAGACTCTCAACCACTGCACCACCAGGGAAGCCCTCTCTCATCTCTTTTTAAGCACAACTCATAGAATACTTTACACTTTGCATTGTACCTTGATATTTTTCACTTAGCAACACATTTGAAGATTTTTTTCCTATCAGTACATACATATCTGCCTGTTCTTTTTAATGGCTCATGCCATTTTAATTAGTTGAATTACCAATTAGCATATTACTCCATTAAATAATTATGCAACAACAAAGGCTGATAAATCAGTAATCAACAACCAAGACATAAACTATAAATTTTGGTAGACTTTTCCACTGTAGAAGAGGCTTTTTAGGCTGCAAGCCCTATTTTTAGCAAACATGACTTCACATATATAGTTCATCCTCACAAAATGGCAAAAAATAACTATCTAATTTATTCAATTTTTCAGTGACTGGCACCTTCGCTGTTTATATCTTTCCACAAATGGGGGAACTAAAATTCTGGTGTATTATTCAATTAAACCAAAGAAACACAGCAAGTGGTATCCAAGCTGGGATTACAGTTCAGGGGCTCTCCTGGTTTCATGGATTGCTTATTAAGTCATGTTTCAATTAGTGCATCATTTCATATTCCCTGGTGTCTCATGTAAATGCAAAATGTTTAAGTTAAGGAGATTATGTTTTTAAGAACTCCAAATTGCATTTGAGCATAAATTCCAGGAAGCTGACTCACCTTCAGAACAAAAAAGGATTTTATAAGAAGAGGGTCCTGCAGTTAGGTATCTAGGGTCAGAATGACTGCATTTTGTCCCTCTTTCCTGAGAGTATTTGGAAGTGGCTCCGAGGCCCAGATGCGTAGCTCAATTTGTGAAAAATTCAACTATGGGCTTGGAGTGTGCTCAGATTTAGAAGCAATATGTTTTTGTCTTTTTCCATTATTCTTTGCTGTGCTAGTTAGATGAACCTTTGTATAGCCACAGAATCTAAGTCAAGCCACGTGCGTAGCAGGGACCTCGTAAATACTTTATCAAATTGACTTTTTGTTTGACTTACTTCTGCTTGCAAGTTTCTGTTCTTAAGGTTTTATCTACTCAACATCTGTTAGTATATTTGCTGAAAACATTATAAAAAAGCATACTATTTCAAGACAAATAAGATGCTTAATATTTAAATCAATAAAAATATGATAAATACTTCATGATTGACATGACAGTGCATAGAGAAATATTAGTATGAGCTTACTAGAATTTGTTTAGCTACTGATTTAAACAAGTGAAAAACAGAGACATGTGGTGGGAAAGATTTTCTACTGCATCCACATGCAATATACGTACACATAATATATGATGTAGTCTTGTAAATCTGAAAAGTATACACTACGCTAATGCTCAATTCTATAATTTCTTTTAAAAATAATTATACCCTACTGCTAAGGGCAGAAAGATACACAAATCAGCTTTCTATGCTTTCCTAGTTATGGGATGCAAACCAGCATGCCCACATACCCAATAGTTACCGTATTAGAGAACAAGCCCATAGCTTTCAGATACTAGGTAAAACACACACACACACACACACACACACACACACACACACACACTCGCACAGAATCTTTTTCCTTTTAAAAACAATGACAAAAACCAAGTAGCATTATTATTGATATTTCAACTTGTCAACCACTGGAATACTTTGTTTATTAAAAACAAACCACTTGTTCATAAAACAAGTGATGTATTTTTGTTACTGTGAGTAACACAGTAGGGGTCTGCTTTACTTTTCTTATAGGGAAAAAAAAAACTTTATTTAAATTCCTGAGTCGACTCTGCAAATAGGCTAAACAACAACAACAACAACTCTCATCACATTAATAGCACCATATAATTTTCTTGGTGAATTTTATTGTCATTACAACAGTGAATTTTAGTATAATGTGTTAAAGAACATCTTGAATAAAATTGAGCCTTGCTCCTGCCAAACAAATATTTCCTCATCAGAATTAATTGCTTTATACTTTTCTAATTAATCAAGAAAAATATTTTAGAAACACCAAACAAGATACATACATCACACTTATTCTTTTAACACTGATACTCTCTACCGAGTAAGATTTAGACAAAGAGGACATCTCTTTCATGAAGGGTGCAGAGAGACACTGAGTGTGACAATAATGTGAATTTTAATATTACACAATTAACAAACTATTTATAACATGATAAATTTTTTTCCAAACTGGTGCAGTGAGAATAGCTATTTGTCAGGGCTAATTACCGAGAGCAGGATCCAGTGAACAGACTTTAGATTGAGCTTCCAGGAACACCTATAAGAGCCATACTACTGAACTGGGCTGCCAAGGGAGTTGCCGACGTTGCCCTGACCATGTTTAACTGGGAAGCTGCAATGAAACCACCCAGCTCCATGCTGCCTCTGATCCAGTTTCCACTGGCAAAATGGATGCCTCATGTCACTTATCCCCCATTTACTTCAGATCCAAATTCTAGTCCTGCATGAATACATCTGATGGCAGAACGTAACATCTAGAAAGCTAACTGCCAGGGAGTCTGAGAAGTTCAGCTTTTAACTTTCTAGCCTTTGTAGCACACAAAGACACATTAGGAGGAGACTGGAAAAGATATTCAGCAAAGCAATTTACATAATATGCCATAGAAAAGAACAGTAACATATAGAGAACAGTAGCACAAAGGAATGCCTAAATTAAATAACTATTAAAAGCTTAAATCATGGCAGATGTAGTTCTTTAGTTTTATAATTTCATATTCAGGATATTGATTCCTATTCACAATTCTCTTTGTTCTTGCATAGAAGTTCAAGTCCCCAATCCTTTTTTTTTTTTGCGGTACGTGGGCCTCTCACTGTTGTGGCCTCTCCCGTTGCGGAGCACAGGCTCCGGATGCGCAGGCTCAGTGGCCATGGCTCACGGGCCCAGCCGCTCCGCGGCATGTGGGATCTTCCCGGACCGGGGCACGAACCCATGTCCCCTGCATCGGTAGGCGGACTCTCAACCACTGCGCCACCAGGGAAGCCCCCAGTCCTTTTTTTGATATTTGAAATTTCCCAAAGCTGACTTTTCCATAACCTTTCAACATATTTACCCTCATGACTCATTAACACCAATCCTTTTTTTCACTCCCCTACACCTACAATGTACAGCCATACTTCCATACTCACCCAGTAATGTCTACTTTGGAATTTTCTCTTCCTTTCTTTTTCTGGACTTATTTAATTCTTATCCAGCTCTCAAAGGTCAACACAAATTTTATTTTCTCAGTGCAGACCTTGTCAGCATCCATTTCACAAAGTAGTCTTTGTGGTTTTTTTAAAGCATAAAATGATTAGGAAGTGATATTTTTAATATTTGTTTTGTAAATGATTAATCGAAGTATAATTGACTTAAAGTGAACTGCACATATTTTAAATGTACATTTTGATGTTTTGATATATGGTTACACCATTGAAATCAAAATTTCCTCCTGCCCTTTTTTCCATTTTTTTTTACTGTGGTAAAATACACACAAGACTTACTGTCATAACCCTTTTGTGTGTACAATTCAGTCTTATTAGATACATTCATATTGTTGTAAAACAACGATACTTTCTTAACTGTCCTTGTAATGGCACTAGCTCTCTATATGCCACAAGTTATCCTGCTTTCTGTATTGGCACGATAGACTTCTTGGTCATTTGACTCAGGCTGTCTGGATAAAAATCAGGGGTTCATAGAATCACAGAAAGGCTGAAGACTAGGCTAGAAAGTGAATGAAAAACAAGGGTTAGGCAACTTACACCACAGCAAATATTAAAGTGGAAGGACAGTCCTTCCCATGTTCTCCCTATGCTTCAGGGAAATTTGAACTCCAGTAATCTCTATATTGTTAAGTCACATGTTCAGGATTTGAAGTCCCATGTGTGAGGCTGTGTTTCTGATTGGAGAACCCAAGTCAAGCATACAATCGCTGGCAGGACAGGGGCAGGGAGGGGGACTGTTCTGCTTCCATGGGCTTCCATGGTGGGAGGGGTCCCTACCTTAAAGACTACACACAATAGGGGATTCCCCAGATGGGGGTTTTATCAACTGTTCATGCATCTCCCAACTCTCTAATGTGATTATAAGGCCTTGCCTTGTGTATCTCTCATTTTCCTATAATCGGAAAATTTCTAAATATATTGCAGTTGTCCATATACATTTTAAAAATTAATTTAAATAGCAAGATATTACTCTTACATTTCTCAGAGGTTATGTTCAACTAATACTCACTAGTTCATTTGGTATAAATAAGTAAATAAAAATATAAATAAATGGGTGAATGGGGCAGTAAACCCAAGATTGCTGAATGTCTACTTCTATGTCTAATCTCATTTATGAGCATATTTGGTTCATGCCAGATGGTTTTGAACAGGACCAAATATCAAGGACCTTTTGCCATGAACCAAATGTCTCCATGGATGTTTTGGACAGGACCAAAATGTCCTGCAAATATCAAGGACCTTTGGAAATTTGGGGCAGGACCAAATAACAAGGACCTTTTGGCATGGACCAAATGTCTTAATGGATGTTTTGGATAGGACCAAATGTCTGCTAACCAAGTGTATGCTCTCTGTGAATATAGATACTTTTATTTCTTCCTTTCCAGTTTGAATGTCTTTTATTTCTTTTTCTTGCCTAATTGCTCTGCTAGAATTTCCAGGACTATGTTGAATAGAAATGGTGAAAGCAGCAATCCTCGTCCTGTTCTTGATCTCAAGGAAACACTTTCCATCTTTCACCATTGAGTGTGATGTTAGCTACACAGATTTTTTGCAGTTTAGAATATTCCATCCACTTTTACCCCTGCTGCCACTTTTTGAGTATTTTTTTAAATTTTCTATTATTGCTTTTTAAAAACTCAAGCTAGTCACATGCTAGTTCTCTGTTCCGTCCTTTCCAAAACTATCATATTCATTTCTATCATTTTCATCTGTGTATCCATATCCTCTTTATGCTAGGGGAGCTTTCTTAATTTTGTTCTACACATCACTGATCCCATTCTTTTTATTATTGGTTCGGTTCTGTTCTTTCCCCAGTATGAATTTTTATTTTGTCATTGCACTTTAATTTCCTTGTATTCAGTCCGTATTGTCCATATTGTCTTTTTTCTTGGCTTGTTCTCTTATTATGATCTTCTGTCTCTTTTCCACAAAGGCCACATCTTTTCACATTTCATTTTACATTTACACTACAAGTACAAAAAACCAACCTGTATTTACATATGTTGACATACATGAGAATGTCAAGCAATTTTATAAAATTTTGTCTTGAGTACTAAAATACAGCTTTCTATTTCCCTCTGTATCTCTTTTTATATTTACAGCTGTTTTTAAATATATGTGTATAATTTTTTACTAATACTGGTCTTTCCTATTTAACTTTAAACTTAATGCAGAAGGCCCATGTCTAATTTATTTTCCATTCTATGTCCAGTGCCTCACACAGTGCTTATTATGTAGAACAGGTTCAAAAAATATTTGTTGAACAAATGAGTAAATAAATCGTTTTAGAATTATCTCTATCTTTCCCTTATTCATTATGTTTCTCAGAGACGTCAGGTTGAACTTGTACATGTATTTGTTTATCAATATGACAAGATCTAGCTACATTTAAGATTTTAAACACAGATAGGCCTGGACCTACTCTTGTCTATGTGAATAGTAGTTGAATGTTTTCTCAGATCTGAAGTCAGAAGGTAAGTTGGCATTCTATTCCAATTTCTAGCAGAAAATTTCCCTATACAATTCTGCCCTCATTAGGGTGCCTTCTTATCCCTCTTCCATTTGATCTTAACACCCTGTACTAATGGAATGTATTTAAAAACTACAAATTCCAACATGCACTGCTACCTGGCTTTAGCTTGCACACATCCCAAGATGCTACTTGCCACTACCCATCCTTTTAGATGGTCTGTAAGTGGATGTGGTGTGCAAATCTGGGGAGTAGGGATGGGGATGAGTTTCTGTGTGTATGCATGTATAAAATATTTTTCTAGCTAACTAAAAATGAAGCATCTTAAACTTGCATAATAAAGAAATTAATACATGGTATCCAGGCTGCTACAAATTCAAACTGTGAATGTCTAAGTTAGAGAATAATCAATATACCCTCCTTTTAAAAAGTAGTCTGTATTTACTGAGATGAAATCTAGATTGTTAAAAAATTCAGGACAGTTATATTCCTTTCATAGTTCATGGGTTTTTCACCCGAATTTTGATATTAGGTGTTTTTTATTCAGTCTCAATTTTCAGCTGTGGTGTGGGATTTGGTGTTTTTTCCTGTATATTTTAGTAGGAAGTAGGAAAACTTGTATAGGTGACTCTTTTCTAGATGTCATTCTAAATTGAAGATTCCTGAATTCTGTTTTCAAATTGATAGCTAGGTACTACCTGAAAGAATAGTAAATTCACGGAGTCTTCCAAATTCTTTTTTTCAAACAAAATGTGGTGATATCACCAGATAATGATCAATGAGGTAACTGGAGGCTCTCAGGAATTAAAGTGTGAAACCATGGGCCAGAATATAAGTGAAAACTTGTAAATATTCTTCATACTGAGTCTGGTTAACTGTTAACAAGACACCATTCTACCAAAAGTTCCTAAAGGGGCTCTGCTAATTTTGGACCAGTATATCTCACCCTCCTAAAGGATAGGCAGTAACATCTGTAGTTAAAGGTAGGTTTTCTGAACAAATATCTTTGAAATTGATTATCTTTCCATCAGTGGCTTTATGGCTACAGCACAGGATATGGTTCCCTACCTTAAATCAAGTTTGGTCAAGGCATTAAAGAACTATTCCTCTTCCAGGGTTCTGCCATTCCTGGTCTCTGCCATGGTCACAATCTATCCTGCCCCCAACCAGCACTGGATGACATACCTAATACCACAGGATGGCCCTTGATTTCTAACCATTGTCATTATTTATTTTGAGGCAGAAAGCAGCTATAGTTGCTCTATGTGACTTTATTGGAACTTTAAATGTTTATTTCTCAGTATGAGTTTGAAGTTTGGGAGAAATTTCTTACTACTATGATAAAATGCACTTATGAATTTCAACTTGGCATGAGGATGGAAGAGATGATATAGCGTGTTGAATCATATTAAAATTTTAATTTAAGATCCCTTAGTTTGGGCTACATTAATTTGTATAATCTTGAAGTAGAATTTTGTTAAAGTGTGTTGCGCTAAGTCGTGATTGAACGTGTGAAATAAAAAGCTCCTCACCTCCAAGACAGGATCTCTTTTTCTTGGAGGAAGAGCTACTTTTCATTTTCCTCAACTCAACATGTTTAGGGGACAAGGAGATATGGTCAGCTAGTACTAACTGTTGATGGAAATGCTCTTGGGGCTTATAACCACTACCAGATCCCTGTGGGATATAGAGACGGATATGAAGATGAGTCAACTAATATTGAACTCTTTCCCAGTGAAAACCAAATAATGGTGTGATACTGATCAAGTTGTTGGTTAGTCTGAAAGGGTGACTATTTGATAGTTATTTACATGTTTGCATGCCCAGCTCTGAATGGGAGAATATGATCTCTACTAGGCATCATTGTGAACAACCCATATGGGGCCGAATTGCACACACAATGCTTGCTCAGAAATCAGGCAGGGTCAGGGTCAAGAGCAACCGTGAATGCCACCATTTTACAAACGAAGTAAGAGAGGCAGAAAGTAGCTGAGAAATTCCTTAGGGTACATCCCAAATTAGGGACAGACTAAGAATGAAATTCACAAGCACTGAGGTTCCAGTCTGTTGCTTAGTCACCGAATCTTTCCTCTATTCAGCCTTCAGTCATGGTTCTCCCTTTAGATTGAAAGACAGATTTACTTATGAAAGTTGGTGCATATAGTGTGACGGGGAATTATCAGGAGCAAGAATCCAAGAGACCTTTCTAAATGTAGCCATTGTGGACGTGGGCAGATTTAGGCAGCAAATATTTTATTCATTACTTCAGATGTATCTTTCATTGTAAAGAGGATACATACTTTCAAAAACATTGGCATTATAGTAAAGCAAGAAAGAACAATTAAAATTAATTGTCCAATTATCCAAAAAAACTCATTTTACTGAATTTCTTTCTTTGAACACACATATACAATTTTTGTTATATGTATTATATTCTAATTTTATCAATCTTTAGACTATGTTTGAAATTTTTAAAAAGTAATTATAACAATTATTGTGAAGATTGGAATTCAATGGTTAGAATTCTAAAGGACTGGCTACTACTCTGAGGCTGAACATACAAAATATGACAGAAATTCAGGGTTTGCCATGCAGTTCTATAGAGATATAATAAATATTCGTTGAATAAATGAACATGTATATATGTAGGTAGATAATGCTTTATATTATTTATATTTATATTACTTATATTAATATGTGTGAACACCCATAATTGGCTCAATTGGCTAGGAAGAGACCAGAAATAAATACCAAAGTCTTCAATGGGATTTCTTTATCTCATAATACTATGTAATAATAATGATCATTTATTATGTACCTACTGTTGCACATAATGCCATACATATGTAAATTCTCTTTACAACAACAACCAAGAAAGAAGTGCACAATTATGTCAATTTTTCAGATGAAGCTTAGAGAATTGAAGTTATTTGCACAGGTTCACACAGCTAGTAAGTTGCTGACTTTGAACCAATTTATATTTAATTCCAAAGTCCTTCCATTTTTAATCAGGGCAAGGGGGTAATAACAAACTTCAGTTTCTGAATATCTATAGTTTCACAAAAGGTTAGATGCTACTAAAAGACTAATAAATG
This sequence comes from Phocoena sinus, assembly GCF_008692025.1. Classification (NCBI taxonomy): domain Eukaryota; kingdom Metazoa; phylum Chordata; class Mammalia; order Artiodactyla; family Phocoenidae; genus Phocoena; species Phocoena sinus. The sequence goes on from NC_045766.1 coordinate 27,632,201, forward strand.
AGGTTAGTCTCCTACTAGCCAAACTCAGTGTCCTATTATAATAAATTATATAAATTTATTCCTCTGTAAATATATGGCATAAATATCTTTTATGGAAGGAAAATTCTTCTTTTAAAATTATCAGTAAAATAAAGGGGTAGTGTTCTGAATGTTGTACGTTGGAAATTTACCCTCTGCTAAACTATTCTGGTCTACCTATCACTTTAAAAAAACAGTTTTGAGGTATACTTGAAATACAATAAACTGTATATTTTAAAAGCGTACAATTTGGTAAGTCTGACATATGCATATGCATGTGAAGCCATCACCACATGTCCGTCACCCCACTGCCTCCATGTTTTTATGTGAAGCCCCCTCTCATCCTTTCCCCTCTTCCCCCTGCCTACTAGGCAGCCACTGATCTATTTTCTGTCACTATAGATTAGATGATTTTGTAGTTTCCAGAGTTTTATATAAATGGAATTCTATAGTGTATATTCTTTTGGTCTGGATTCTTTATCATAATTATTTAAAATTCATCCTTTGTTGTGTGTATCAAAAATCCATTTATTTTTATTGTTGAGTAGTATTCCATGGTATGTATTTACCACAATTTGTTTATTCATTCTCCTTTGATAGATATTTAGGTAGCTTATAATGTTTGGCTATTACAAATAAAGCTGCTATGAACATTCATGTACAATTTGCTGTGTGGACATATGCTTTCTTTTCTCTCAGTAAAATACCTAGGAGTGGAATGGCTGGATCATATTGTAGTGTACATTTAACTATTTGAGAAATTACCAAACTGTTTAACAAAGTTGTACCATTTTACATTCCCACCAGTAGTGCATGAGAGTTCCAGTTCCCTATATTCTCCTCTACCCATGGAAAGGTCAGTCTTTTAATTTGAGCCATTCTGATCTATCTACCATTTAAAAATGATATTAACAAGTTAAACAATCATTCTTTTTTTGGTGGTGTAAATATTCAAACTAGGATAATATTAGGCTAAAAATGTCAAAAGGATAAAGCCTTCCTTGATCACATTATATAACATTGTCAATTTTTAAAATATTTGATGATGTTATGAACATTTTTGTTTCAGGGTTTTCCATTTAATAAGTCCTAGGTTAGAGAAAATGTTAGTTATGGGTCTTTTTCTATGGCTTTCCCGAAGTTTTATAACTTTCATAGGTAAGTCATGTATATTTTTGTTACTCTAGTTTTAGTTATTTTGAAATTTTTTTGTTACTGTGAATATCATTTTAAAAACAATATTTTATATATATTTTCTATATTTTAAAAATATTGATTGTTTATAGGAACAATATCTTAGTTTTATTCAACCTCTTTGATAAACTTTTAACAGTGGGTTTATCTATAGATTCATTTATATTTTCTATATGTAGGCAATCATTTTGTTTGAAATGACGTTTTTTCATCTTTTCCAATTGTATACCTCTTATTTGTCTTTTAATATTGTATAGCACTCAAATTAAATGCTTTTTCAAACCGACAGATTATTAAGGTTCTCTTCCTAGTGTTCATTTTGGACCAAACAGGCAAATGGTATGGTGCCCTTTGAAGACGTGAATTCTAGTCTGTGCTACTTATTATCTGTGTAAACTCGAGCAAGTAATTTGTTTAACTGAGTCTCAGTTCCCTCATCTGAGAATAGGGATAATAAAAATATTTGCAAACAATTTACTGGGATGATATGAAGAACAAATGAAATAAAATATGTGAAAGCAATTTTTAAGCTGTAAACTGACATGCAGAGATTAAATTATATGCCCTTTATGGAGGAGCTATTGCATCTGTTTCTTTGGAGTTGTTTCAAGGGAGCTATTTCATCCTTAAGTAACTTTATAAATAGTCATTAGCTTGTTAAGAACTTCTCTTTTTATTCAGTGATTGGTTCAGAGCCAACTGTAAGAAAAGTTAGCATGACAAATTAATATAAATAATGAGAAAATCGTTAACAGTTTGGTGTTTCAGCAAAAAGGTAAAAATCTGAGAGAAAGCAAACCAAACTAATAAAGGTATCATATGTGGGGATGCTTTTGAGAATAAGACATTGTCTTGGTTTAGAAATTAGATCATAGAAAAACCTGCAATATGAAGCATGGTCACTCTAAATGACATAATTTGAACACAATAATCATCATTACAGTTATATTTTGGTAGTCTGTAGGAGTTCTGCTCATTGCTAGATGACAAATTTTAAAGTAGTTTTCCTTTTTTATACAGAAAAAATTATATGAGAAATATGTATAGCCACATACTCTAGCTAAATGTACCAGTTAATACTGAATTACTCATAAAACTGGTCATCAAGAAATTGTTCTGATCTTTGAAGTAGGACTTGCATTCTGATCAATGAACATTCACTCTTGTTGATCAAAGGCAAACCAGTTATCAAAAGAAGAAAGAAAAACTAGGTCAAAAGGTGAAAAACAAATGGGGAATAAACTAAAAGAAAGTGTCTTTCATTCCTACATCACTAGTTAATCATGAGTTTTTAAAAAAAACATATTTAAACGTTTTAGTCATTGTAAAATACCATGGATTATACTAGTTTTCACCAGTTTAGACACATGAACAGAATCTATGGTGATTTGTATATCGGGCAATGATTTTTAAATGTGACAAATGGAAAGCATACTTCGCAATAGTGGAAAAGAGGTAATTTTGCCACCCTGAATCTACCCAGAATTTATAAATTAGGGTATTTTCCAATTGCTATTATATGTTCCTGCAACATGGATGAAATAATTGAACACTAACTTTAAAATTATGTCCATAAATCTAATGCCATGGTAGATACGGTTCAAGCAAGTAGCACAGAGTTCTGACTTTGAGGGCAAGAAATCCTAAGTTTTTCCTGAGTTTGAGCTACTCCTGACTTATTCAAAGTGGATACGTAGAAGTGTGTTGTGGGAGGAGAAGAGGAGAAAGGAGTATCGGGAAGGTGTCCTCACAGGGAAGTCATTGATCACAGAGAAGGGTATGTCTGCCAGCTGCGTTGTCTTGAGTCTGAGCTATGGAGAATGGTGTGTCGTCATGGCTTGGATGTTGACTCTTAAGGGTTACAGATTAATGGGTAGATTGGAGCTAGTTGCTGAAGAATGTTATTTTAGGAGAACCTCAAACAAAGCATCTCTATAAGCAAACTATGGAATTTTGTATATCTTCAACCTTTTCTATTATTTCTTCCAATTTTTTGTAACCTGACTTTTCTCAGTCTTTCATCTACCCTATTTCTACCATTAATTGGCTTCCATTGCCATCTCTCACTACTTTGATGATGTCAGCACAGAGTTCCACATTTTCTTCTCTACTCTGCATTCTCATCTCTATCTCTGTGCTTGATTCATACAACTATGGATTCATATTTTCTGAATCACTTGAATTTTGCTGAACTAAATCTTCAGTTCATTTCAGCCAGGTATCAACCACCATCCTGTCTTAGATCATGTCAACATTTTGAATATCTGAATATCTTAGAGTAACAAATCCCCTCATCATAATTTCATCGATTTCATATCTTTCACTCCTTCACTTCTACTACCATCCTATACCTTCTTAAAGAGTTCATGCCCTCCTTATGACTTTTGATTCTTTGATTTCTTAGTTGTCTTGATATGTTTCCTGCTCTACGCAGTAGCTTATACCATTCTTTCTGTCCAGAATACTATCCACCTATTGAAATACTCTTCAGCATCCAAAGATCATTCTGAATGCTATTTGCCTGAAGCATTCTCTGATGTCTTCGGTTGCGATAAAAAACCTTTACATCGATAAGTTGCTTTCTCCTACAGTATTTTATTTTATGATCGTAGCAACCTTGTGAGTTCTGCTGTTATTGCATCCACTTTACAGGTGGCAGAAATGGATTTATAGATGAGGTTTTACTCCTTGTTCAGTGCTCTTTCTGCTAACCCAGACTGCCAGAAGCAAATCCTCAGAATTTGTTTAGTATATCGTTTGCATCATTCAATAACTTAACTTATAGTGGTTTATTGTGTAGTTATTTTTATACATGTAAGAGCTCCCGCTTCTATTTTTTAAGCTCTAGATAATCTTAATTTCCTTTAGAGTCCCAAAGCAGCTGCCCCAGTGCCTTAAACATGGAAGATGCTCAATATATATTTGTTGAATAGATGAACAAATTAATTAAAGGACAGTACAAAAGATAGAGTGTTGGAAGCCAGACCCAGGATGCAGGGCAACATGCTTTCACAGTACTATTTTGTAAGTAAAACAATTGAGGCTTAAAGGGGGCAAAAGGTTTCTTGGGGTCACATCACAAATTAGGAACAGAATTAAAAAGAAAACTCAGAGGCCCTGAGGTTCCACTCTGCTGCTTAGTCACTGAATCTTTCTTCTTTTCAGCTTTCAGTCATGGCTCACTCTCTAGATTGAAAGAAAGATTCGCTTATGGAAAATGGTGCATATAGTGTGACGGGGAATGAGAGTCTGGCCACATGACATTTCCATACACCCTTAACAAGATCAGCTGTGTTTAGCATCTTTCTTTATCAGTTTTATCCACTTCATGAGCTTTCAGGTTTAAATATGATCCTTACTTCTTAAACGATCCCATAAATATGGGGATGTTATGAAGATAAGTGATGCAAGACACATAATATCTTGCAAGCTCCATAGAAGAAAGGTATTACATAAATAAAAAGCATGATTATTTCTGCCACTAGCAAGACTAAGTTTACCAAAACATAGTTCACAGGCTGCTGAGCCATCAGCAGATGATATATATATATATATATATATATATATATATATATTTTTTTTTTTTTTTTCTCTACATGGATTAAAGTGGAAAAGATTTCTCTTAGGATATATGGGCCATTTACTCAATTTATTTTTTGGGGAGCGGTGAGGTGGTCAGTGGTGGTGGTAGAGGGAGAGAGTTAGAAGTGAACTTAATTTTAGATTAAAACAAGCACAGAGTGACAAACAGGAAGACTAATATAAAGATTATAAATAGGAAATTAATACTAACCTGTGAAAAATATGGACTTGTTTGTCCCTTGCTTGTATCTCCTGTGATACTGGGTTTATTCTGAAACAAGTATTATTATCAAACACACTGAGTTCAGTTGAACTTAGAAGAAGAAAGATTGTGAGGTCTTCTGGGAGGCCTCTCTGTATTCAATAGAGATGTGATAAAATTTAGATTTGATTATAAGAAACATTATTTTATGAAAATAGTTTGATATGAAATCAATGTTATTACCTGATTCGTTGTGATTCACACTTCTCATGTCTGGAAGGAATGTAAATTTCATGACTTAGTGGTCAGATAATAGTCTTAAGTGGTGGAAAACAGGGTTCACCTTTTTCTACTTTTGTTTCATGTACGTGTTGGTATTTAGGCATTTTTTGAATCCACAGTGGAAAAGGTAGACTTCTATAGTCTGATGACCTGGTTTGATGGCTCCATGATGCAAATGACTGTAGAATTTACTGCCAGGAAGATTGACTCAACATTTACTAGGGAAAGTGAAACTCATTATCTGACAAAGACATGCTCCTAAAATTAGAACAGTGAACACTAAATGTCTGTATATATCTGGTCCGTGTGTTCAATGATCTGGGCATATATTTGCAGCTAACTAACTCTGGCATGCTCATGGGAAAGCTAAGCGGCTCAGAATCATCTAAGCCTTCGAAGTTTTACTGAGGTTTTTCTGTGGCCAGTGTGGGCAATTGGAAGAGTCTGCTTTGTACAGTTCTCAGGTTGATATTAGACTAATTCTATGGTGTGGAAATCTGAATCCTTGTCTAATTACTGAAGGTGAACCCCAGTTGTTCCGGGGGATGTGGGGGTTTCTGGCTTTGCCTCCTCTCCTTGAGGTTCTTCTGTAGAATGAGAATCTTGGATAGGCGCTTTTTTAAAAACATCTTTATTGGAGTATAATTGCTTTACAATGGTGTGTTAGTTTCTGCTTTATAACAAAGTGAATCAGCTATACATATACATATATCCCCATATCTCTTCCCTCTTGTGTCTCCCTCCCTCCCACCCTCCCTATCCCACCCTTCTAGGTGGTCACAAAGCACCGAGCTGATTTGGATAGGCTTTTCAAGCATCATAAAAATTGTAACAGTTTTACCCACTCATCTGGAATCCCATGTCCCTTATAATTTTTCTGCAGCAGGTAATGTCTTCTCCAGGGCATGTGTCTGATGATTTTTATGTCCTGCCTCTATTTCTCAACTGTATATTTCCACTAAGAAAGCTGAGGCTCAGGGAAGTGAAATGAGGTGTCCAAGATGAAAAGGACTGTCATATCTGGATTTCCTTGATTCCAAAGCCTGTGATCCTTTCCACATGCTACCATTCATCCAAAGTCTGACTGTAAGATGTGATATTTTAGAGATATTAGTCCAAGGGCTTGTCCTCCATCAATTTCTGTGGATACTCATATGTTTCATCATTGGATCCAATTTGAAGCCAGAATGGCAATAATATTCATGTACATTAAATAAGACCTGGTAGAATTACTCTCCCTGCCTCTAACTTTTATTGAAAGAGATCACAAAAAGCAGGAGAATTTCTGTTAGAATTTAGAAACTAAGCGTTATAATTTTCTTCTGTGAGGACTTAATATGCTTTCTACTTTTATTAATAAAATTTGCACACCTTTACAAGTTTCTTTTTTACACTGACTGTTACAAGGATCAGAGTTAAATTGGATATTTTTTCATATGAACTAAATAATGTTTTTGGCTAAAATACTTAGTTTTTCTCTTCTTCTTGGTTCTGTTTTTCTAATTTATTAAGTGTACTTTGCATGTTATTCACTTCAACCATCTCAATTCATGTCAAGTAAGAGTAAATATCTTTATAAAGATATTAAGTTCTATTCGAACTTAATCCTTCTAATGCTGTCTTTAAGAGAAATTATATGCTGTATAATGTATCCTTTTATAGAAGAGGATCTGAATTCTAGGTAAATATTCTAGGGAGAATGACCATGTTGAAGATAAAGAATCCAGTTAAACTTATCTACTGCTTTTTGAGTACAGACTACGTGTTAGGCATTGTGGGATACTATAAGCATTAATGTAAATGAAAACGTAGCCCTTGACTTTTCCAGCTCACAAACAAGAATGCAAAAAAAATTGGCACAGTATATATTTAATTTTATAAAAAATTAAAAGGACTTAGAGAAAATTAAAAACCTCTAGAATATATTATGATAGTGACATTTTAAAACTTGAAACCATCCATGATAGTAACTTAAAACTTCTATTCTTGAAACTAAATAAGAATATCTCAACAACGTATTCTAATGCATGATTAACCTTGCGTTCTAATGTCCCTTATACTGAGCTTTTTATCCACTGCAACATACATCATAGTGTTATTCCATGAACAATACACTATGCACAGGCAATTGCATGGACATTGTAGCCTGTGGATTACATATCTTTTTTGGCTTATCAGCCCAACCTTTTCCATTCAAGAAAGCAGATGGGGATGCAAGTGAGAGTAATATTATTTTAAGGATATTAAATATTTGATATTTGAATCTGCTCTCATTTATATGAAAAGTGAATTATTTACAAACTACAACCTAATTGTGACTACAGTGTGTAAAGAAAATTGCTATGCCACACCAAAACAGGGTCAAAATGAATAGGTTTTCATTTTGTTCCAGTTTCAAATTCTTGAAAAATACTTGATCGCTATCACTCTTATGGAGTCTTTGCTTCTCTAAACTTAATTGTTTTAATTCCTTTAAACCATTCCTTGTGTCTTGTTTTTATTGCTAGGCAACTCGATGCCTAGCTCTGTGTTGGTAACAAATGGAAGACAAGGATCTACTAGTATCTGTGGACTTGTGAGCTTTTAGTCTAAATTAGCCACATTGATTGCCTGCACAATCAATTCATTGGATTCCAGGTCTTGTTTCACTTTTTACTGATAGTAAGGAAATCAGGATTGTGATCCTTGAATGTATTACTCTAAGAGTTTGACAAGACCTTTAACCTTCGTGTGTTCCTCAGGATTTCTGATATTTCTGAAATTTCTTAGTTATAGAATAATATATAATTTTAGACCAAAATATAACATTTTATAATTATACATATTGAGCTAAGGCAGGCAGGTATATGATTTTGGATGGGCTTATGGGAAACTTTTACCATAATGATACAGTACAAGAAGGACCTACTGTATTAGTTGGGGTAGGTTATGCTATAGTAACAGACGACCTCTGAATCTCAACATTTTATTTTATTTTTTTGCGGTACGCAGGCCTCTTCACTGTTGTGGCCTCTCCCGTTGCGGAGCACAGGCTCCGGACGCGCAGGCTCAGCGGCCATGGCTCACGGGCCCAGCTGCTCCGCGGCATGTGGGATCTTCCCGGACCGGGGCACGAACCCGTGTCCCCTGCATCGGCAGTCGGGCTCTCAGCCACTGCGCCACCAGGGAAGCCCTGTTTGTTTGTTTTGTTTTGCTATTGAGTTGTATAAGGTCCTTATTTATTCTGGATATTGACCCTTTATAGAATATAAGGTTTGTAAATATTTTCTCCCATTCTGTAAGTTGCCATTTCATTTTGTTGACTGTTTCCTTTGCTGAGCAGAAGCTTTTTAGTTTGATGTAGTCCCACTTGTTCATTTTTGCTTTTGTTGCCTGTTTCTTTTGATGTCATATCAAAAAAAAAATCATTGCCAAGATCAATGTCAAGGAGCTTTTTCCCTATGTTTTCTTCTGGGAGTTTCACAGTTTGGGGTCTTACATTTAAGTCTTTAATCCATTTTGAGTCAATTTTTGTATATGGTGTAAGAGTTCGATTCCATTCTTTGGCATGTGGATGTTCACTTTTCCTGACATCATTTCCTGAAGAGACTATTCTTTCTTCATTGTGTATTCTTGACACTTTTGTCATGGATTAGTTGACCCTGTATGTGTGGGTTTATTTCTGGACTTTCTATTCTGTTCCATTGGTCTATATGTTTGTTTTTATGCCAGTATCATATTGTTTTGATTACTATAGCTTTGTAATATCATTTGCAATCAAGAAGTGTGCTGTCTCTAGCTTTGTTTTTTCTTGAAATTGCTTTGGCTATTCAGGGTCTTTTCTTGTTGCAAATGAATTTTAGAATTGTCTCTATTTCAGTAAAAAAATGCAAAAATGCCTTTGGAATATTGATAGGGGTTGCTTTGAATCTGTAGATAGCCTTGAGTAGTGGACATTTTCACAATATTAATTTTTCCAATCCAAGAACATGGAATAACTTTCCATTTATTTGTGTCTTCTTAAATTTCTTTCAGCAGTGTTTTATAGTTTTCAGTGTATAGATCTTTTACCTTTTGGTTAAATTTATTCCTAAGTGTTTTATTCTTTTGATGCTATTGTAAGTGGGGTTGTTTTCTTAATTTCTCTTTTGAATAGTTCCTTGTTAGTGTATAGAAAAGCAGCTGATTTTTGTATACTGATTTTGTACCCTGAAACTTTACTGAATTCATTTATTAGTTCTAACAGTTTCTTGGTGGAGTCTAACTGGTTAGAAATGAATATTCTTTGACCCTACCATCCAACTACTAAATCAGTTTTCAGGTTAACAAGATTTTCAGGTGATTTGTATACACATTAAAATTTGAGACACATTCATTCAGACCATTCCGCAGGCTAATGCTGACTGGCTTTAGGAGTAAGATAATTTTAGAAATATGGAATAGTGACTCTAATTTAACCTTTAGATTTATTGGCTCTCTAATTATATTTTTCCAGAATTTTATGAACGAAGTAGGTCAAAGTTTTCAAATTGTGCTTTCAAAACTGTTTAATTTTGTTAAATCCAAAATGGCCTTGTAATTAACTTTAAACATGTAACAGCTAAAAACCTATATAAATTCACAAATGCAGTCTTCTTATAAGTCTGTAGACAAAAGGACCATTGAGTAGGTACATGATTAAAGTAATACAGTTTTCCCTCTGTATCTGCTGGCTTTGTATTTATGTATTTAACCAACCATGGATCAAAATCCATGGATGTGAAACCCATGGATATGGAGGGCCAATTGTATTCATTGTACTACGCCATTTTATATAAGGGACTTGAGCATCCTTGAATTTTGGTATTGGTGGGGACTCCTGGAACCAATCCCTCCCCTTCCCCACCAGATACCAAAGGACGACTGTATGTGTAGAGAATAACTTTAGTGGCTGGTTTGCTTTTGTTCTCTTCATGAGTTGATTAAATGTTTTAGATACATGTCTGTTGAAAAAGAGTGAATTTCAGTTTATAACTATGGAATGTGATAAAAGGTTCTGTGTTATGATATCTATTTATCTATCTATCTGTCATAAAAAAGTGTCCAGTATTTGTTATAGTATCCATGCCTATGCCAGTGTTTATGTTTATAGCTACATATATGTAATTTTAATCAAAAAAGAGTGAACTTGTGGTTTCTTAGTCATTCTTACGGGTCAAGGATGTTTGGGAAACACTGAAATCAATGAGTTAATGTATGTATAAATTTTTCTCCTTTTAAAAGAAAAATAGTTCATAAAATATTAAAATTAATACATTCTTTAAAATTTTTAAATATGTATTTAGAGTTAACTCTAAATTTAGTATTTTGAGTTCCATATTTAGTATTTTATAATTCATAAAGGTCTAAAGCCCTTTGAAATGTCATAAAAATTCAATCATTTTTACTCACTTTTAGGTTTTTAAAAATATATAAATCAAAAGAGGTAGTCCATGTCATTTGTGAAAGTGGATATTTTTATGATTATGAAAGAATGAACTAAGAGAGTATATACTCAACACAATCATTGGTGTAAAGTATATCATTAACTTGTTTGTCATTTATCTTGATGTTGACCTCTGTGTGTTCAGACTTAGGGGGTTGCAGGACCCGAATATTTGGTCTATATCTATGAACCATGCAGGGAGACTTCAAGTCAGCTGCTGAAAAAATAAATGCAAAATCAGAAAGAGACTACAATGGAGCTGGCTGCTAAAAAAAAAAAAAAAAAGGAAAACCAGATTCAGTAATTATCTCTGTCTTTAGCATAAGGGTGCACCAAATGTTTACAATCACTCGTTTGGCAAACTGAGTTTTTGCATATTACTCGTGGTTCAGGAGCCAAAACCATATGCTACTTATAATAATGTACTTTTTAGGGTACAAAGTTATCATATTCAAGTCACAGGAAATGTTTACATAGGAGCAAAATGCTCTAGCATCAGAACAAATCGGTAATATTTCAGAGTTCAAATTTCCATATGCTTCCTTGGCATAATAAAGAAGAAAAATTCTGAAGTTGTGTAATACACTTTAATTAAAAACAAAATTTTTCTACAAATCATGGAAGTTCCCAAATAGTGCAGACAGATATATCATTTTGCTGTATCATTTATCATCTTTAAGTGGAAATAAGAATAGAAGCTATAATGAAGATATTTTGTACATTTTCCTCTCAGAAAATATCAATTTATTTTGATCAATTAAAATAGGGTTTTGTGTGGATTTGGTTTTAGGAGTTGAGCCATGTTAGACTGCATCGGGAGAAACTGAGCTATGTTGTCTAGGTGATACAGCGGTATCTAAAGCATTTAATTCTTTAAAAAATTATGAATTAAGGTTTAAGTTCTTAAGAAAACATCTGCTCATTTTTTATGTTTGCAAACTTATGTTCTTTAGGTTTCTTTTTATCATAAATATAGTTTATACCAATAGTTGATGCTTTTGCTATTATTTAAAAGCTTATTTCACAGTTATTTTGACGCTCTTCAGTGAAGAAAGGTCAGCAGGAGTACATGTAACAAGATATTTTCAAAATAGGATCCCGACTATGATAGGAAATAGTCAATATGCTTGTGAAAGAATTCCGTTTATGTGATGAGTGATTTAATGTACATGCTTATTCTTTGCGGAAAAAAAGTCATTTGAATTATTCAGAGATACCCAGAATAACGAAGTTATTTATAGTCATTTTTGCAAAATATACTCTTGCACAAAGGTGAAAGAAATAACAAAATCAATTTTTTTTTGTTTTTCAAATTGAAGTTTCAGCCTTAAGTCACTAATGGGAATATTGAAGAAATGACTGTTGAAATACTTCTTGTTTGCAAAAAAAGCATGATTGAATTCAATCATCTAAACCTAGGATTTGGAATTATCATCAATTTCCCCAGACTGTTCAGATTAAAAAACTCTTGGATTTTTGTCAATTTGTAAAAGTAAGTAGTAGAGCTGTTAATTTCATATGAAAAGGATAAGAATCTCTATTTAGATCCTTGTTTTTAATAGTAATTGCAAATAAAGCAAAGAGCAAAATTTCAGATCTCCCTTCCCAATCATATCACATGTTTTAAAATAGAAAATACCAGCTTTTGTACTATATCTCCAAAGTGTAGACTAAGGAGAGCACACAGCTTCCAGTTGCATGGGTATTATATTTTGAACCCAGTAGCAGTAAAAGCATTTTCACTGTTGGATGAGTACATAGGCTTGAATGTGTTTTTAAGGTAGCCAGGATCAAACATAAGATAAAATTTTGCTTTTTTTTTTGCACTACACTTTGAGTTGCACCTGGAAGTAAATAGCTAACTAGAATAGACGAATGATGTGCTCAGTGTTGCCAAGAGCCACGGAGTAAGTACCTCTCCCCGTCTGGGTTCTCCAGTGAACTCTTAAACCATTGGCTTTTAATCCAGGAACACACTCTGAGGAGCGTGTCCCCTGCTCTTTATTACATTCCAGGGGCAGCTCCATCAAACTGCATCACTGTGGCTTAGCACAGCACATACTCTCTCTAATAAAAAAAACACTCCAGGTGCTATATTGAATGGATTATTATCAACGGAGGATTCCAAAATTTCGTTGATGCCCTCCTCTTGCAAGATTCAGCGTAGCCTGAGGTCCCAGATGTGTTTTATGAGTGCCAACATGACAACTGAAAAAGATCGGGCCGGATGCATAAAGATAGTCAGCAGAGAGCAACGTTCCATATTGTTGGCTTAGGAAACCATTTCAGCAGAAACAAAGATGGTTACTAAGCCCCTTTGTGAAAAGGGTATCAAAGGTAAAATGGTTGATAAAGAAAAAAAGCGAAACAGCAATAGCGAGGGTGAAAGAGAAAGCAAGCCAGCGAGTGAGAGAATACCAACGGGACCTACAGCATTGAGGAAACAATTCCTTAGATACAGTAGTTACCTTCCAAAAGGACTAAGTACCTGATTCCTTCCTAGAAAGAAAACCAAGAACTTAAGAAAATATATAAGTGACGGGATTCATAGTCCCTTTCAAGATTATTTAAGAAAAGTATTTTAATACTAATATAAAATAATCAAACCCTGGTAAACTAGGCAGCATATAAATTTTTAATGATAAATATTTATCTCAAAAATAGATTTCTGTGTACAAAATAATTCTTTGAAGTCAAAGACTAAATTCCAACATGGTACACAGTGGTCTCTTACCTGCTGCTTCTTTTCTTCCCTTACGAGTCTCCTCCTTTAAATCTTCCTGCTCTCACATTTTTATGTTTCATTAGCAGTGAATGGTACTATTATTCTCCACACACACCCGTTTTTTCCCTCATCTCTGTGGCTTTGCATATAATCTCTTCTGCACTTAGAACTCCAGTTCCTTTTTCGTCTATCTAACGCAAGCCTTATAGTGAGGCTCAGATCAAGAGGTGCCTCGTCTAGAAAGCCTTCCTTGATGTCCTCACCTCCACTCAGCACCTATGTGCGCACCCTTAATACCTACTGCATTTCTCCATTGCACTGTAATTGCATTTTTCTATGTCTTTCCTCTTAACCTGTCTCTCACTTGTTTGACTACAGAAACTGGATTGAATGCATCATTAAATTCCATGTTTCCAGAACTTAGTGGCTGTTCAGTAAATAATTTTGGAACGAATGAATGACTGAAGTGTCTTTAGTAAGTTGTAAACCTACCATTAGGAAAAATCGACTTAGATAATTTTATAAAGGGCAGTGTTTTGAGTCCCAGATTTGCAATTCTTGTGGGCTTCAATTAAAAGCCTTTAATTGCTGGCTAGGCAAAGCCAGGGTTAGAAAGATACTCTTGGTAGGTAGGAAGATATTGAAATGACTATTCTAACAGAACTAGAAACATTGGTACATACTGCAATGAGTCATTCAGAAACTGTGAATTTCATTTCATTTAATATCTCTTTAAAAATAAAGTAACTTCTGTCATTCATTCACATATTTATTTTTGAGAAATTATAATGAGCCAAGCCCTATGTTAGGATCTGGGGAAACAAGGCTGGATACGACACATGTTTTGTCTGTGAGAGTTCACAGTCTGGTCAGAGGTAATACTATGGCTAGCAGACAATCCTATGGGGATGAAAGATTTTGAGTGATGAGAATTTAACCTAGTACATGTAGAAAAATCTTCAAATAGAAACAGACAAGTTAAATCAAATCTGCAGACTAAAGCAGTATGGGAGATGGCAAGCCAGAAGTTCTCAGGAGCCATCAAGGTGGGCAAGAGCTCAGACTTGTGTGATTTATTTTCCTGGGAAGGATTTTCATGGAAGAAAGAGAAGGAAAACAGTGAAAAAGCCTGCTTGAGATAGATTATGGTGGTAGAGGTGGAAGGGTTACACCTTTGTTCTATAAGCTTTTGATACTGTCCTGAACTTAGCCTCAGTTTCCTCACCTGTAAAGTGGGTATAGAGAAAGGGTGATGTAAAATCTTTATGCAAAGGCAAAGTAAGAATCAGACAATAATGCTGTTTTTTTTTTTTTTTTTTAAATCAAGACATTTTTAGCATACTTTTATGCAGAGACTATAAATGCTTTGGGTGTTGTTGGCTCCGGCTGAGGTGCCCCTGACAGAAGACCCTCTGAAGGCCCCAGCCAAGGCAGTGCTGGCTGAGCAAGGCTCACTGAGCTCAGGAGCACAGCCTGGCCTTCTCTTCTCCGCATTTGTAGCTCGAGGCCTTAACCTCTTATCGTTATTTTAATGATGTTTTTATGTTTAACTGTAAATCACAACAGAGTTTTGACTGGTATGTCAGAGGGCTCAAAACCGAGTTAAACTCACTCTACGAGCTAAAGAATTTGTCAGGTCTGACGTGTTTAGTCAAGATGATCCGTTCAAGTGTGGAGATGTCGGAGAGATGGTGTAGGATGGTGTTTAATTTGTTTAGGATTTGAGGGGTGGAAATGAACTTGTAGTAGAGCTTTTGCTCCATAGTAGCAACTGTTAAGAGGATAATTTATGGCTTTTGTTAAGGACATTAACCAAGGCAAAAATGCCCCTGTAAAGCAACTAATTGTGTATTATGCTTAAGTTATTTTCTGAAGAATATGGTCACACCAGAACATGGCATAATTTAGGAAGGATTAGTGAAATTCTATACTTCCCTTATATTTCATAAATGTATTGTGGTAATGAAAGACAGGCGTTCATTTTTCTGTATTTGGAAATCATACCTTTAGGGGTCGAGAAAAACCATTTGTGAGTTTTTTATTGCAAATAGGTGTTTAAGCAAGAGCAATGTAAAATATAAACTAGCGACTATTAATACTGTTAATATTTTGATATATATAGTATTTTCACTCTTTTATATGAATAATATTAGTCAGGATACCTCAACTGCTGAACAGATATCCTCTAAAATATTGGGGGCTTAACGCAAGAGTTTCTTTCTTACTTAGAGGGGATTGCCAGCAGTGGGGGGAGCGGCGCAGGGGTGCTCTGGTCCATGCGGTCACTCCGGGCAGTGCCAGCATGAAAGCCTGCTACTGGAGATTCCTGCCCTTTGACCTCCAGCCAGTGGGGAGAGGGAGAGGATGGTAAGAGAGGTGTTTATACATTTTAGACCGCAATATGCCCAGTCTGGAGGGGAAGCAAGTTGATGTGCATATTGTCTCTGTGCCATAGCAAATATGTGTGTAAACAGGCTCACACACTACTATACATTCTGTTCACTCTACATTCTCTATGTACAACATTGTTTATTTACTCAGTCAATGTATCTCAACTACTTTTCTTTATTTGTATCATTGTTTGATTGTACTGCAATTTATTTTCCTTGTTAATTTCTCGTTAAACATTTTGGTTATTACCAGTTTTCATGACTGTGTGCAGTTACTCTAATCACATTCTTGTACTTTTGCTTACTAGCCAAGTTGCTTTCTTAAAAAATTCCCAGAAGTAGAATTTCTGGGTCAAATGGTACGTAATTAAAAAAAAAGACTTTTGACACTTTGCCAAATTTCCTCCAGAAATTTATTTTCCTACCAGCAGTGAGTGTACCAGTGGATGACATTTTCCTTTTGAGTAATGGGGCCTTAGGTGGAAGCTGAAAATTGCACTTACAGTGTCCTTTTTATTTTTGTGTGAATTAAAGAATCAATTATCACATACTTGAGCATCTGTTGTACTAAGTGACTGGCCTGTGCTGTAGGGAACTCTAAGTGACTGGCCTGTGCTGTATGGAACTCAAGAAAAGTAAGTAAGCTTGTTTTTATTGGGAAACAGTACCCTATTCTATATATTAACACAAAAGGGAGTTTGCAGTTTCCTGCCTCTCCCCAACTCAGTAACTGATGCTTTGGTTTTTATTGTGGCTATAGAAGGGAGTAGGGAGACTAAGGTTTTTCTTAAAATTATGAAGGATGAGACACCTATGCTATAACAAATTCAAATGAAAAAATAAGGTACTTAAGCTTATTCTTATTGTGATAATGAGTTCAAAATGATTTCTGGCTACAGGTGGTCGTAAGTCACAAAATTAGGTAAAGGCACCACTAATCCAAGGAATGTCTAGAGAGGACCTCAGAATCATGCCTCAGCTTTGGCTTCATGTATTTCTTAAAAAAAAAAAAAAAGGATATGTAATTACATTACTGTTGTATTGATAATTAAGTTATGAATTCCCATGGCCAGTAGTAGCCAAAGATAAGCTTAATTTTTAAGTTTAGCATTAAACATTAAGGATACTTTTAAAGAGGTGTAAAGTTTGAGGCATCTCATGAGCTTTCTTACTTTTTCTCATTACTTTGATGACCATTTTCTGAGTGGCTAATGATCACTATGTGCTCATTTTAAAATATAATGTTTGGATATACCCTGAGACCACATAGATTGACTGTATTTCAATGATAATTATATTTTTTCTTTCATTATTTAAAATTATATTGGATTTAACTTTTATTTTAAAGTTATGGATTTCTCAAATTTAGATTTGTTGCTATGTTTATGTATGTATGTATGTTGCTATGTTTATGTATGTATGTATTTGTTGCTATGTTTATGTATATTAAATGGAAATAATTTATTAGGAAATTCATTAATTAGATTCTTGTTTGCTTTCCTATTTTAAGCTATATAAATTTTTAGTGAAAGTAAGACCCTGTGTCTTCCTGAGATGTAGTGTCTATAGAAATGCTATTTCCATGAAATGGAAATATGGCCTTTGTTATTAGATAGATGAGTTATAGGTATGTATATATGTACCTCTATGATATATAAACATTTCTGTGAGCAGATAAATTGATGCACGTTGTATAGAAATCAGAAACTTTTCAGATAGATACTCTAGTCTTTAAATACTCAGAATGGCCCTGAGAAAGTTAAAAGAATAATAGAGTAGCTTTCAAATCTAGTAGGCATAGGTACTTGGAGTTGAGACAATAATTACAGCTGTGCCTCCGTATCTGTGGGGGACTGGTTCCAGGAACCAACCCCCGACAGATACTAACAGTCACAGATGCTTAAGTCACTTATATAGAACAGCATAGTATTTGCATGTCATCTGCACATATTCTCCCATATTCTTCAAATCATCTCTAGATTACTTATAATACCTAATACAATGTGAACGCTGTGTAAATAGCTGCTGGCATATGACAAACTCAAGTTTTGCTTTTTGGAACTTTCTGGAATTATTTTCCAGAATATTTTCTATCCTCAGTTGGTTGAGTCTGAGATGTTGAACCTGTGGATACAGAGGGCTGACTCTATAAACAACAGACAAATAAATCACACGAAAAAGGAATTCCCATTTAGGTATTTTAAAATACCTAAACTGAAATTCGCAATGTCTAAACTTGCCTCTCAACTACTTGTTAACTTCAAAAACTTTTTTTTAAACCTAAGGCCATTGACTCAATTAATTCATCAAGCACACATTGTGTGTGAGATACATAGTCCATTTTTCTTAAGTTTTCATAGTCTGCTGGAGGAGACAAACAGAGAACCACAATTCAAAATGATAAGTGCTCTCATAGAGGGAAGTCCTGGGTTCTCTGGGAACATAAGAAAGAGACCGAATCTAGAATACCAAAAAAGGTTTCCTGAAGGAGGAGGTCAGAGACAGAGATTGTTTTATATTTAAATTGACTAGTTGTATTTTGAAGCATTTGCTAATTTGTTAGTTTTGAAAACTTCTGAGTTATAACCGTTGCTAAAGACTCTTCTGACCATTCAAAGAGGAACATGTCTAGCTGTTCAAGTTTATGAAAAAGGACTATAAAAAGTACTGGGAAGGCAGTCTGTAGTGAACCGTAGTGGTCTGTGTGGCTTGTCGTCTTTAGACTTCAATTATTATTGATGTTACTACTCCAGACCATACTATTTGCAAAACTTATTAAAGTGTACACATCCTAAACTTAGGAAAAATATATACTGCATAAATATTAATAATTATGATGACGTGTGAATTTTGTTTATCCTCAATCCTGTAATTTTACAAGTGATCACAATGAAGTCCAAATAGACTTGAAATGGCTTAGGTCAAGGGGGGTTTGAAGGACTTGAATTGGACTGAGAGAACATCAAAAAGGACCAGAGAATCGACATGTACACACTGCTGTATTTAAAATGGATAACCAACTGTATAGCACAGGGAACTCTGCTCAATATTATGTAACAACCTAAAAGGGAAAAGAATTTGAAAAAGAGTAGATACATGTATATGTATAACTGAATCACTTTGCTGTACACCTGAAACTAACACAACATTGTTAATCAACTATACTCCAATATAAAATAAAAAGTTAAAAAAAGAAAAGGACCACAGAATCTGCAACTTAGGGTCGGAGTGGCCTGAGGTCAGGAAGAGGGAGGGTCTCTGTAAAAGTCTCCCAACAGCTGGGTTGTAAAAGGTACAGCTGGAGCAGTTGGAAGAGAGATTGGAAAGGCCTGAAACTGCAGAAGAATGAGGGTGAAATGAGATGTGACTTGCTCAGGACAATAAAGGAAAGGCAGGAACAGCTGCAGGGTTTGGATCTGAGATGCACGGCAAACTCAGTTTGCAGATGGCTTAAACGAATAGTGATGGGAAATGTATATTTATGTATATATAGATCTGAAGACACAGAAAACAAATGCTTAGGAAAAACTAACATGCTTAGAAAGTTCTGAGCAATGCCCTGGAACAATGAGGATTAAAAGCCAGAGAGAACTGTATTTTGATTATGCTTTCATGTTAGCAATGTACTGTAAATACCATGCTAAGAAATACTTGGAACTCTACACTGGTCACCAAAACCAGTTATGTTCTAAGTGAGTTTGGTATATTACAAGTTCTTAATTGGAGCCTTTAAAACATGCCCCAGTCTATTTTTACATGGACTAATAGGAAATCAATTTAACTTGCTCTACAACAGTTTAAAAATATTAAAACATTTCCATAATTTTGAGATATTTTTCATCGTAATTTTAACAGGGTATAGTAGTCGATTAATTTTTTTCCTTCATTGTTAACAATGAGCTTTTATGAAATTGCTGCTTGGTGCAAGAACTGCCTTCTATCTTTGGGTCATTAGATTTGCTGACTTGAATTTAAAGGGAAAATAATATTAATCCTCCCAAATATCTTCTCTTCAAATTATGTAGTGTTGCCTTTTTTTTTTTTTTTCTCTTCTGTTTTTCACTGCATAATATAGTCTGGCAAAAAGTAAGTGTGATCTTAATTGTTAGACTTGTTTATTCCAGGGAGGAACCAATGGAGCACTTACAGTAATTAACATATTTTCTCTGGTCTTCTCATTTTGTTAATGATACCTTATTGAAGGCTGTGCAGTAATTACTGCCCACTGAGGTACATATGCTGAAACAAATTAATGGCCAATGACCAATAATGATTACACTTGTAATTACCTCTTGTGAAGTATAAGCATAAAAAAATTGAAATTAAAAACAATGTTCTTTGAAGCTAAAATTAAACTATATTGTGAAATTGTCCTAAAAATCATATTAACAGGGCTTCCCTGGTGGCGCAGTGGTTGAGAGTCCGCCTGCTGATGCAGGGGACAGGGGTTCGTGCCCCGGTCCGGGAAGATCCCACATACCACGGAGCGGCTGGGCCCATGAGCCATGGCCGCTGAGCCTGTGCGTCTGGAGCCTGTGCTCCGCAACGGGAGAGGCCACAACAGTGAGAGGCCCGCGTACCAAAAAAAAAAAAAAATCATATTAACAACTCAACAGAGAAATGATATTTCATGACTTTATCATTATCCCAACCACTTTCACATAAGTTACAAGACACATTTTTTTGCTGTGTTTCAGAGCATAAAGAATAGGACGTGTTTACTTTTAGGTATGACTTTTGGGTATTGGTGGAACATTTATCTTAACATGGGAAGCATAATTTTCAGTGATTTCAAGAAGTTAAAGTAATTTTCTATACCAGCAGGCAATATTTCCTTCTTCCTTCTCAAGAGGAGATATTTTTTCTCCCCAGTGGCTTCTTTCTACCTATCTATGCTTAAGAAATTCTGGGTCACTTAGCACTTTTAGCAAGATCAATACTCTTTAATGTTCAAATTTCATTTATCTCATGGGTTTATCAAAATAAACAGTAATTTTCCTGTAATGCTGCCACTATAACTTGGGATAGAGGGTGGTGATAGATGTTCACACAATTTTCATATGATACAGTTTGATTTTGTAAATTTGAGTGATTTGAAACTCCTCTTTCTTTAGACTGCCAACAACTTCAGCATCTACTTTTTACATGTGGAAAAAATAATAAGTTTTAGCTAAGGATTAACATAGTACAGTATTTGGTTTCTCCAGACTGAAATAGAGAAGACGTGGGATCTAAGTCTGTGTCACTAATTAGCTGGCAAGTCACTCATTGTCTCTGGGCCTTGGCTTTCTGACCTGAGAAATGGGAGCTTTGTATTAGATCATCTCCAAGGTCACTCGTAGGCGCTAATGGACTATGGTAGGCTTTGTGATAAAGATCACAGGAGACTGGGAATTCTCTCTCTTACCTCTGGTTAAATTGTTGTGTGAAAACATCTTATTAAGATTTTTGGATTTTTTTTCATTATTTGGAGTTCAGTTTACAAGTCAGATTTTTTTTTTTTTGCGGTACACGGGCCTCTCACTGTTGTGGCCTCTCCGGTCGCGGAGCACAGGCTCCGGACGCGCAGGCTCAGCGGCCATGGCTCACGGGCCCAGCTGCTCCATGGCATGTGGAATCTTCCCGGACCGGGGCACGAACCTGTGTCCCCTGTATCGGCAGGCGGACTCTCAACCACTGTACCACCAGGGAAGTCCTACAAGTCAGATATTTTAATGTTTCATTCTCAATCCTTATCAAATACTTGGATATTGAACAGAATAATAAATTTTTGTTCACCTGAGTAGGAAAAATGAAACTAGCTTCTAAATCTGGATAACTAGCTTAAATGTATACATTTTCAAATTTCAAACACTATAATAAAATTTCTACATTTTTATTAAATATTTTAACTAAAAATTATATCCTTCTAAATATTATTTTTAATTATAGTGTTTTGTTTCTAATGAGAATTTGAGTTCCTGCAGGATCAGAATTAAGTTTTTATGTATTTTCATACCTGTTAGCACATTTTTGTGTTCAAGAAGTATTCGTCGAAAGAAAAAAAAACATGATTGTCAACATATCTTTGTTTTTGGACATTCTGTATGTTGCTATGTTGTTTTAAACTGTTTTCAGGGTAAACTATCTTCTCTCCCTCAAATGGGAAGTTGACTTTCTATATGACAACTTCAGTGTTCTACAATGAAGCAATTAAGGCTTGATTCTTTGAGTTCAGGTTTCTTATTTGGGTATGGACATCACAATGGAATTATGATCTTGCTGTTATGTGTTGGATATCACATCCAAATTACTTTTTTTACATATGAGGAAATTGGGCATAATGAGGATGGAAATTGCTAGATTACTATTATCTAAAATCTCTGCCCCAGAATTTGTGGTCTATTAAAGCTTATTAATGTCTTCTTTAAGATCCACTAGCAAAAGATGAGAAAAGTTGTTATCCAGCTTTAGATTTTTCAGGACCTCTTACTGCTTTTAATTTTTCCTTTCAGTTCTTGGGAGCTAGTCTTGTACGCCTGGTTGAACTTGGTTTAGAATTTTGACAGTTTTTTTATGTGTGTCCCATTTGGTTGTTTTTCACAATGTCCAGACTATTCACATTACATCTGAATAAGCACTGCCCAATGGTTTAATTCAAATTGTCTGACATACCTCTGATTAGTATTGTTAATGTTTACAGAGTATTCTTAATAAAATAAAACTTTCTGGCTTAATTTAAAAACAAGAAATGGTAACAGAAAAAATTTTAAATAAATGTAATGTGGAAATTGTCATCAGTTTTACAGAAAAACGTGCTTATAAAAACTAACTTTGATAGAAAACTCTTGGTTGGGATGAAATGAGAAATGGCAGAGTGCCAAAATAACTGTCTTATGATATATTTCTTATGATATAATTCCCAATTTAAAATAACCTTGATAGTCATCTATTCATATAGTTAGACTTAGCAACATTGGCAAACTGAAGGTTATAGAGATGTATATAGAGAATGGTTAGCTAGTCTTGCTATACTAGTAATTACCAGTAAATTTTAATTATGTCCAAATCCATTATATGCCTGCACATCTGTACGTATTATAGCAATTTAAGAGAAGTCAGTTTGCTACAATATTAAGTTAGAATTTTTTTCCAGTTCTAACTTAACAGTGAGTGAAAAACAACAGTTTCTGAGAAGATTATTATTTAAAGGTAGACTGGAAAAATAAAATACTCATTGTATGGCTATATGTTTCCAGCCCTGAAGTCATGATATGCTTTTGTTTCTTTTGCTCAATATCATTTAAAGAAAGTTATTTAAAAAGTAAATAAGGCAAGAACCTGAAATTTGTTTGATTTCAAAAATCATGACTTTAAAAAAGGGAGGTGCCAGGCTCTTGTACTATGATTTTGTCTCTCTAGCTAAGCTGCTTCATGAACTTGGGCAAGCGTATCATTCAGAGGCTCATTTTCCTCATCTGACATTCTAAACTTGTCTGAAGCAGCACTAAAGTCCTTTCAGAAACCATTTGCTATGTGTATATTGGTGTTTATGGTTTTAGTTTATATATATTATATTAGTTTACATGTAGTTTGTGTATATATGATATATAGCATTACAAATTATCTTAAAATTTATATGAACATTTATAATTTTTCAATGTAAATATGTATGTATACCTTTTATGTTAAAGAAGAATAAAGCAAAGGAATAGATTACTTTCCTTATTTTGTTCATATATTTAAAATATTTCCTACCATGTCATTTTCTTCAATGATGTGTGTATTGGAATTATGGTCATAGTAATATCACATTCATTATTCTTTTTTGGAAGCATTTCAACATTTCTATTCAAGGACTGAGTAGATTGTGTTTACAGAGGCTTTACAAGGCATCTGTTCTTAGCCACAGCTGAGAATGGGGCCCACCGTGCAGACTGGAAGCATCCACCTAGAATTTGTTGAATTAAGTCCTTGCACCTGGATATAATTGTCGAGCCGCTGTGCTGGGGTTTTCTTAAGCTACTGGTAAAACAAATTAGCTCAATTTTAAACTGGCACCCAGTAGAGAAGCAACAACTCACCTCATATAATCTTTTTCAAATAATTATTTTTGTATTGCCAGTTTTACCTCATGAATATTTTCCTGGGGGCTGAGTGAGAAAAAAAAATGTAGCTAAACCAGAGACGTGATAAAAATTCTCCTCATGTTATAGGCTTTGATATCATGGCAGTATAATTAAGATATTGGTAAATATGTGATTATAATTTCAGTTCAGCTGGATCTTTCCCCCCACTAAACAAAACATAAATTCACGTATTTAGTTGTGATGTAGAGTTTAAGAAATATTGTCATATCCATATGCAAGTTTCATAAACCATTGTCATATTTGCTGTACTTTAATGACGGCTATTTTTATAGATAGAAAAGATGCATGTGAGAATCATGGTAAACAGGAGACAAGACTCATTTATGTTTGTCAGTAGAATTCATGGAACTCATTTGGTTATGCATTTTTGAGTCATTTATACTTGGCAACAAATTTCACAAGTTTTCTAGAAATCCAATAAATTCAAAACTTTAATGGCTGGTAAGAATGGGGTTAGTTCTTGTGGAATTATGAAGCTAATACATGCATGTATTTCTGTGTGTATCCATTACTTATCCATTACTTATCCATTACATCCACTTATTCATTACTTATCCACTTATTACAAATTTCACTTATTACAAATTTTACAATTTAGGGGTCAGGCAGGATTCTCAGCATTGAGGACAGAGCAGGGAAGCATGAGAAGTTCCTGCCTTCCTGAAGTTTATGTTCTAGTTTGGGAGACAGACAAAAAAAAAAGAAAGAAGGAAGGAAAGAAAGGAAGGGAGGGAGGGAGGGAGGAAGGGAGGGAGGGGGGAAAGAAGAAAGGCAGAGAGAGAGGGAGGGAGGGAGGGAGGGAGGGAAGGAGGAAGGAAAGAAGGAAGGAAGGAAGGAAGGACGGAAGGAAGGAAGGAAGCAAGGAAGGAAGGACAAAACAAGAATTTAATTTCAGTTAGTGTTGTTAAGTTCTATGAAGAACAAATGTGGGTTAATTACAGAGTAGTGAAAAGGTACAATTAGATTGGTTAAGAAGACCTCAATGAGAAAGTTTCTGTGTTGCTCTGTGTAACAGTAAGCACATATGCTAGCTCATTAATATACACATTTATTTCTTAATATGCCTTCCAGTGTTTTACACAATGTCTGGCATAAGATGGGAGAAAAATGCCCTACTTGATTTGAGATGAAAGGCACCTAGCATTTAGAAAAGTCTGTGCACATGTGTAGCCATGTATCCCAAGTATAACATACAGGACACAATAGATCAATATTATATATGATTTATTACAAAGGTTTGAATGTAAAGCCCTACAGAGCCTTTCCTAACCATTTTTTCTTCAAATGTTGTCACTTCTTCCCATCATAATAACTTGTACATACTTCTTTTGTAGCACACCCCACCTTGCATTGCCTTTAGTTGTACACCAATGTCTTTTCCTTTCAAGATTTTACTCTTTGATACAGCTTTCCTTTATATATCTTTATATTTCCAGGGCTTTACACCAAGTCTAGAAGCAGATACAATGTGTTTTAATATAAATGTGTAATAAAGAGATTCTACTGTATTTCAGTTAACATGCTCAGAGCTGATTACATAGAAAAGTTTCACTGATTTATTGATGTTCCGAGAGTAAAATATTGTGTATAAGTGACCGAGCTGAATTCCAAATTCTAGCAACCCAGCTAGCTGACTTGTGCTTATTGTTGGCAATAAACATTGCAGCCGAGTTTGATCAGCAGTGACAACACTGCTGCTGCTAATGGAAATAGCTACCATTTGTTCAGCTCTTTCTAATGTCGGCTGTTGGCCACTATGTACATCATCCTCTAAAATCCTGACAATGAGGGCTTCCCTGGTGGCGCAGTGGTTGAGAGTCCGCCTGCTGATGCAGGGGACGCGGGTTCGTGCCCCGGACCGGGAGGATCCCACGTGCCGCGGAGCGGCTGGGCCCGTGAGCCATGGCCGCTGAGCCTTCGCGTCCGGAGCCTGTGCTCCGCAACAGGAGAGGCCACCACAGTGAGAGGCCCGTGTACCACAAAAAATAAAAAATAAATAAATAAATAAAATAAAATCCTGACAATGAGCCTGTGAAGCAGGTGTTATTGCCCCACTTTGCAGATAAGTAGTTGAAACTCAGAGACAATGAAAAACTGGCTGAAGTCACCAAGTTTGTCATAGATTAAAATAGATTATAATAATGTGTATTCCAAATTATATTTATGAAAGGTATGATGTATAATAAAAATAGTATAAAATTTCAAATAAAAAATTATAAATGGCTGCTATATCTATCTATCTATCTATCTATCTATCTATCTATATATATATCTTTGTGTTGTTATGTGACAGGGATGATCTTTCCAATGCTTGGTGAGGAAAGGGTGTGAAGTGGCAGGGATATGTACTTTGGTAAAGTTTGGGATGGTAAATACATGTGTGAGTGTATGTGTGTGAGTGTGTGTGTATATATATATGCTCGTCATATGCATAGATATTTGCATAGTTTGATACTATTAGTTTTGAACTGACTTATACTCATTATGGTGCAATGTCAACTTTGGAGGACAGGGCTGTTTCTCGGTTATCCCTGTATCCCCAATGTAGGTGCAGTACAGTGTAGGCACCTACTAAATGCTTGTTTCAAAAATGAAAAATTAAAACAATGTTATCACTAAGGCAATTCATGGAATAGGAACACTTAAGGTTTTTACTCCCATTAGCTTTAAAAACTAATGTCAACAACACGGGAAAACAACACATAAATATCTGTTGGTTTTTTTTTTTTATTTTAAAAGCTCAGTGGAGCTTTTTTTATTACAAGAATTAATCTATTTCAGTATTATAGTTCTGAGTTAGGCAATATGGTATGGAAATGCAAAACTTGAGAAAATCACACATATGTGGAAAAATCTAGCAATAGTTTTCCTTATTAAAGTCTAAAACTGGCATGTAATCAACAAAATAAGCAGCTAAATGAGGTATTTTATAAACCTGATGCTAATGGTCATTGATATTCACACATTTACATATAGTCAATCAGCATGTCATAATATTGACTACTATACGTGTGTGTTCTAATACATCATTCACACATATATACTCTGTAACTCAAAGTAAGGCTGCCACACTATAGAGCTAACTATATAGGTTCACCAAATATCACATGCTTTTCAAGTTATGGACTTTTTTGTTAATATAAACAAAGGCAGAAGAGACGTGCAGACAAAAAAATATCAGTAAGCTAAAAATCAGAAGTACGAATCTTTACAAATAAGCCTTTTCAGAAATATAAAAATAGGATTGGTTAAAAAGTAAGTAAAAGGATATTTTTGTCTTTCTATGGGGTGATGGAGGTGAAGGTCAGTTCCTCACTGCTGGTAATTTATGTTTATATGCCTCAAAGTACAGAGAAAGTAGAACTCACCCAAAATGCTTTCTAAGAATTTAAGCACACACACTCTATTCTATGCAGCTCAAAGTGAAGACCTGGTCTGGATATAAATGTAAGCAATTTTACTAAGCAAGCTTACTTTTATGTAGTTATATACTTCAGACACTAGAAAAACCAAAATATGATTCTCAACGAGTTCAACTTCCAAAATTACTAAGTGCACAGTAAGAATAATCCAGTCCACAGCGTCTATTTGTTAGAAGTGGGAGATTTTGGGTAGAAGCTCTTTAAAGACTGTGCAGTGCAAGTGCCCAATTCTCAGAATTAAAGGGAGAATTAACTCCCTTTAGTTCATTCTCTGGAATTGGAACCACCTTGGGAATAATGTCTCACAGAATGACATGCTGCCTTAGACATCCCAGTATAAGCAAGACTCTTACAGTTCTAATATTTTTCTTAAATTAATATTTAGACCAAAATGTGAATGTGACAGGATTTAAAATTTCCCACCTTGTCTGATCTACTCTTAGTGTTCCAAGTGTAGCTCTGAAGACAAATTAAATTGTGTTTGTTGAAAGATAGTGTTGGAGAGACTTATTATAAAGGCTCTAGATGTTACCTGCCTGTCACAGAAGATTTGTTTTTATGCAACTGAATGAGAGATTGTTGGTTTCATGGAAAATTCTATATTTTCAAACTTTTGATGTCCCAAATTTAATTTTACTAAATGATACCCGTAGAGTGGTTATGCTAAAGTGATATGGGGATAGGTAATTGGAAATGAAGAGGTACACAATAAGCTAGGTGCTCCAGACAAAAACTAAGGAGGCATTTTTGATTTTTCCCATTCTTTCATTACTGCAAATGCTCTACACTCTGCTTTCAAAGTAAGTATTGATTTCTTTTTGTCTTCACTTGAACCAGCACCAACTTCTGTCACCTGGACTACTGGGCTGGCTTCCCTGCCTCTGGCCTCCCACTTTAGACACCCTCAAATTCATTCTCCACACAACAGTCAGAAAGTGGGTTTTTGTGTGTGTGTAAGTCAAATCATGTCACTTCTTCTCTAAAAGCCTCCAGAGCTGGCCCCAACTTCAAAGAACCCAAATGTTTATCAACCAGTGAATGGATAAACAAATAGTACATTCTTAAAATGGAATTCTTTAGGCAAAAGTGAACAACTGATACACACAACAACATGGATGAGTCTGAAAGGCATTATGCTGAGTGAAAGAAGCAGGACACAAAAGGCTACATGACACCATTTATATGAAATCCTGGAAGAACTATAGGAACACAGATCAGATCAGTGGTGGCTAGCGGGGGAGGACACAAAGGAACTTTTGGGTGATGAAAATGATCTATTTCTCGACTGTGGTAGTTACACAGCTTTATACTTTTGTCTATAATCTTCAAACGCACGCACGAAAAGGGTGAATTTTATTGCATTTACGTGTGCGATGGTTACATATATATAGTACATATAGAGAGAATATACATAACCAGCACATATATGAATGTAATAAAACATAATAATTACGTACATATATATAATATATATATACATATGTACATACATATACATATATATATATATATATGAGAGAGAGTGCCAATTCCATAGATACACTAAGTACTAAGTGTCCCTGGAGAAACCAAGAGAATAAACCCATCTTTATAAAGTGCCTCCCTTGAACTCTGAGAATTGTACATGTATACTATGGAGCTTTTGAGGGGCTTCTACCCCAAATTATATACCCATGAGGTAAATTATATCTCAATAACCATGACTTAAAAAAAATAAAATCATTCTACTGCCTCCTCCTGTACTTAGAATAAAAATCCGTACGCCTGACTCAGGCCTGTAAGGCCCTTTGTGAACTAGCCCGTGCCTGCCCTTCACCTCATTTCTCTCCCTGCCTCATATAGTTCTAGACTATTTAGGATATTTTCTTAGACATTTGATTTGATGTTTAACTTTTAAAACAAAAAATTTATGTAATTATATAAAAAATAAATCATTAGCCTTTAAAAATGACATTTAATTTTTACTAATGAGGATTTAAAGTATAAAATTATGTGTTAATAATTCTTTTGCATAATACCTATATTTTCTCATAAAAATTAAAAAACCCATCTACAAATACTCTGCTGTCATCATCATGGGCATCCTGATTCTCTCTTTGTTCATGGAAAGGGAAGAGAAGAGGCAATAATTTTAAATGTCTGAGATCATCTTCAACTTACTTAGTGGCCAGGTACTTTCTGTCAGTTAAACATAATATAAGAAAAGATGAATGTATGCAATATTAATCAATTAATTAAACAAGTGATTTTGATACTATTATGTAGCAGGAGCCTCAAGGGGGCTATTTTTCACTTTATAAAAATATGAAAATTGAATTTAATTAAATAACCTCTCCTATTTTATTTACAAATATAAATGTAATATGCAAATGTTTAATCACATATATTTCAGATATACATCTTCAGGTATGTTGAATGTGAAGCCAACACACAAACATACAGAAAGTATAACATAAAAGAGATAGAAACTCTGTGTAGAAAACGCACACATCTACAACCACGTGCACATTTTATTCATTTCTAAGAAAAATATATTTTTCTAACAGTGGTACCATATAGAACTAAAACTTCAGTTCACATATCTGAATTAGATTTACAGAACTTCCATAAATGCATTAAAACAGATTCACATAAATCACTAAAATGTCATCTTAAAAAAACAAGTCACATATATTATCTGATAGTATACCTCATCACATCGGTTACATTTACATATCATGCACCCCAGGAATACATCAGGACTAGATAAAATTTTCAGCTCATGTGAGACATAGCAAAAATACAAGCTGACTCTTCAGTGGGATTAGGGCACTTGAATTTTATAAATTTTTTTAATTGACTATTTCTTTCCTCTCTCTTTTTCTACTCCTTCCTCACTTTCCTCCTTCCTTCCCACTTCTCATTCTTCTTTAGGCTTCCTTTTTTCCTTACGTCACTTAAAGAATATGGTTAATTGCAGGAAGTTTCCAGTTTATGGCTTTAGGATATTTTCAATTTACTCTAAACTTTTGCTGTTCATCATGAATACAGTCAACATACAGATTGCTTACTAGCCCAGAGTCCCAGAATTTGTTTCTTTTCTTTAATTTCTCTTTAAGCTATCCAAGAATAGGATGATATTATTCAGGAAACATCTTGTGCAATGATGCCATATCCATCACTGGACTAAGAGATTGTTTTCAATTTTATAAGCCAGTGGGGTAAGCTTCTGTTCCCAAGAGAGGGCTTAAAATGCACTGGGAAAAGCTCTGCTTCTTGAAATAGCTGTTCACTGTTACAGATGTTCAGGTGACTGACTGATGGTTTCCTCCCCCCATAAGACAGCTCCTGGGAAGCTCTAGAATGTGACTTTAAACTGGAATGACTCTGGAGATAAGTTTGATATGGCATGGTCTCAAGGCATTCTTAGTCTGAAGTTCTTCCAGAAAGTCTGGTGAGTTCTAAAACTTCCCTGGCAACCCAATCTGCTCCGACAGCACAAAGAGGAAAATGTAAACAAGGGAAATATCAAGGTCAAGGTTTTCTTTGGTGCTTCCTGGGTGTCATATAACATAGTGGTGAAAAGCTTTAGCTCTCAGGTTAAGATGCTTGGCTACAATTCCTGGGTTCACCCCTGCTGGCTGTAAGACCAGAGCCTCAGTTTCATATTTATTATTATTTTATAGTCATAATAATACTCTTACGATGGAATTGCTCTGAGGATTAAACTCAATTAACACAGAGCCTAGCACAAAGTAAAAACTAAAGGTTATCTATTAGTATTGTTGTAATTGCTATTATTGTCATCCTAAGCCTCGGAAGATAATTTGGCCATAGTTGAGAGACTGCTAGGGATTTTGTCCTTTTATCAACTATGAGAATAATTTATGCAACAGCTGTGATAAAATGTATGTAGAGAGCTAAGCACATTGGTAAGTAGAATTCAAAAATGCAATTGGGTGCTGAAATTTAAAATATTCAGGACTAGTTTATACAGAGGAAGGAAAACTTTCTGTTTTGAGTCAGGTTACTTTGTTAGTTCAGTTTTATGCACAAACATCTCATTTTCCTGGATTTCTAATTAGATATAATTTTTTTGTTTTGTTTTTGTTTTTGTTTTGCGGTACACGGGCCTCTCACTATTGTGGCCTCTCCCGTTGCGGAGCACAGGCTCCGGACGCGCAGGCTCAGTGGCCATGACTCACGGGCCCAGCTGCTCCGCGGCATGTGGGATCTTCCCGGACCGGGGCACGTACCCGTGTCCCCTGCATCGGCAGGTGGACTCTCAACCACTGCGCCACCAGGGAAGCCCAGATATAATATTTAAGGTCACTAAAATATTACTTACTGGAGGCGGCAGCTTAAGAAGAAAATCAATATGTGTTATATTTTTCTAGTATAACATTTCTGTGAGAAATTAGATTAAGATAAGAAAAATAAAATCTCCTGTTAAAGAGTTCCTTCATCATTTTGTAATACTCCTTATACAAAATGCTAAAACCAAAAAAAAAATCCTGTTTTATTTATTTACTGCACATACTTTGGTAAATTCTGTACCAAGTCTGGGAAGCTAATTATTAAAAGTGCATCTTCCAGGGCTTCCCTGGTGGCACAGTGGTTGAGAGTCAGCCTGCCGATGGTAGGGGACACGGGTTCGTGCCCCGGTCTGGGAAGATCCCACATGCCGCGGAGCGGCTGGGCCCGTGAGCCATGGCCGATGAGCCTGCGCGTCTGGATCCTGTGCTCCGCAACGGGAGAGGCCACAACAGTGAGAGGCTCGCATACCGCAAAAAAAAAAAAAAAAGTGTATCTTCCAGAAAATAAATAGGTAAATGTTATTATGCTGTTTTAATATAAAATTAGTAGAAAATATTAAACATTATCTTTATGGTATCTGTTTCCTCATCTTCCTTTGTTTCTCATTAATATTTTTAATACTATTATTATTAGTGTAGTGGCATAGAAATGACATACTATAAATACCAGTGAACACTGGAGGTTAAACTGGAAGTTAATTTATGCAGGAAAACTCCAACTAGAAAAGAGGGAAAACCATTTTTTACTTAATAAATACACTATTAGCACAGGTCATTTTTACCTGCTGAGTATTTCCAGGCATACCAAATAATTGTTATTCTCAACTGTCTCTTCTTGTGTCTTAGCCAAGCTAAGCCACAAAGGACAAGCAGCTCAGAGCTTAGTGAGTGCTTCTCTGCTGTCCCACATAAGAGCTGTGGGCAAGCCTGAAGAGTTTCCCAGAAGGCCTGAAAGCACGCAGCAGCAGCACCTTGGATAAAGCAGAAATGGCCTTGGATAAGGTTCACTTTGGATTCATCGTTTGGCTTTGTGCTCTTGGGAGAGTTACCGATCTTCCTCCATTTCTTCACACACAAAACAAGAGGATGAATACCTACCTTACAAATATTTTTTTAAAAATGAGAAACAAAGGAAATAATGTTTGTACAATATTTGCTAAGTGTAAAATGCTTATTCCAGTTAAATCTATCACAGTAGTTCAAAGTGTGCTATCAGTTTGATTCTCGGTTCTCAGATGGGAATAATAGTCTTACTGCTCAGTTGTTGGAAGGGAGCTATTACATATAAAGCAGTTGGGGCAATTCTTTATACATTTCAATCCTTTTGTTATCATTAGTCCACATACTTAATGTAGATTGCAGGAGTGATAGGGAAATAAGATTAATTTAAAAAATTGAAATCGAAAAGAATAACCACATGTTGTTTATGAATATGCAGTATTTAAGTTCTACATGTTGGACAGTGATCAGATGGTTCCAATTACAGAAATATTAACTGAGAGGAGTAATTTTGATCATTTAGTTTTTTATATTACTTGGACAGGCTCATGGGAGCATGAAATGAGATGGCTTTAGAAAGCCTTTCTGCCTTTGGCTGGAAATAATGTTTTTAATCGGAGGCTGTTTTGCACCTGGTGGAGTTTAACTTCTTCAGTAATTAGTACATGTAGCACTAGCTAGGTGGTTTTTGAACATTCAGAGATTTTTTTTTATCGTAAAAAGATTGTGTTTCATGATTCATGTAAAACATATAAGCTTATATGCTCTTTAAGATCTGATGAAAAGGAATGATTTTATTCTACATTAGAAAAACTGGGCTGGTTCTTCCTAAATGTTAACAGGTGCAGTGAGGACAATAAAATTAATCACAATAAAAAAATTCATCTGGTCAAGTTTGAGAAACACTAGGTTAATTAAACAGTAAAAGTAAAGCTTCTACTGCAGCATTTCTCAGAATCATTACTGTATAATGTGTGTTGAGAATTTCTAAGCATGGCAGTAATTGTTTGCTATGCTTGCTAATATTATTTGACCACTGTATCCTTTTCTTGAGGGGCTATCGTGAGGAATATATTTTGGGACGTGCTGGGCTAGAGGATTGTTGTGTTTCTTGTCTTCATTTTTAAATGAGGGCAAACAATGTGCATCCAAACGCCAGGATGACATATGAGTTTAGAATTTTCTACCACATTCCCACCTTGTTTGGTCATTTCCATTGGGGGCATCCTTGTAAAGTTAGCTTATTAGACAATTCCCAGGATAAGGGACGGTAGCTCCTGGTTTACCCCTTTCTTCCTTCTCCCATTTTAAAAGTGCAAATGATTTCATAGGCTAGGTCCAGAAAAATGCTGGGTTTGCTTCTGAGAGTGTCTGATCCTGAGGATGAGAAAAAAAGTAGCATCTGTGATTTAAAGTACCAGGAGAAAGAGACAACACTCCAAAGAAAAGTTGATATTCACAAGAACAGCCTGGGAACTTTAAAATATCATTTTAAATTAGAAATTTAGAGCCATCAATAAAATCACAAAGGTGATAGTGATGACAGTTGTTTTTATCATGAGTTTTATCTATCTTTCTCCAGGAAGGAGGGGACAATAGAAAAAAAGAAAATCTCAGTTGAGCATCCTTTTATTTTGTTTTGTTGTTTTTGTTTGTTCGGTGTTAGTCTTCCAGCCTTGACACTGTTGACCTTTGGGGCTAGGTAACTCTTCCTTGTGTGGGGCTGTCTTGTACACTATAATATGTTTAACAGCATTCCTGGCCTCTACCCACCAGATGCCAGTAGCGCCTCATTCCCTACCTGTGATAATCAAAAGTATCGCCAGGGTTTCCCTGGTGGCGCAGTGGTTGAGAGTCCGCCTGCTGATGCAGGGGACACGGGTTTGTGCCCCGGTCCGGGAAGATCCCACATGCCGCGGAGCGGCTGGGCCCGTGAGCCATGGCCGCTGAGCCTGCGCGTCCGGAGCCTGTGCTCCGCAACGGGAGAGGCCACAACAGTGAGAGGCCCGCATACTGAAAAAAAAAAAAACGTATCTCCAGTCACTGCTGAACGTCTCCTGGGGGTCAAAGTCACTGCCAGTTGACAGCCATTGGTCTACTCCTTTCCCACAGTTTCCACCCCTTTGGTACTAAACGATGGATGTAGACAATTGAAGGGCCTCATGCTGTATATGTTCATGTGAATAATACAGTAAAACTGCAAATAAGTTCAAGATGAGTAACAATTCTGTAAAAGGTTTTCTGTCATTTTTCTAAGTCTCAGTCTGGAAGTATGGGATCACTTTCTAATCTATTAGCTGACTTAATTTTTGTCCTTCTGCCCTGACTAATTGCCATTTCCACTTAAAAGAATACTAGCAAAATGTTTGCTCTTCACTTAAGAAGGAAATTACTAAACTGTGGCTTAAGCTGTCCCCTGGTTGGTGTAATGTTTTTGGAATTATTGAACTTTAGTCATTTAAATGAAATAAGTTGCCAAATATGTTGGTTATATCTATAAACCCAGTGAAATGGGATGGCATACAGTGCCTTGCCTGTTTATATACTGACATTATTTTGGGCCTTAAATTTACACCTATTTTTCTGTCTCAATAGTTTCCACTTTTCATACTGGTGTATGGGACTCCGTTATAAGACTAGAAATGAAACTGTCCATGATGGGTTAGAAAAGAGAGTGTCTGAAAATAAGATTGTGGTTTTCTAGCACAATCATGACTAAAAATTACATTGTGAGATTATTATTTATGTTTATACTTGTCTTGAGTGTCTAGGATTGAACATTCACTTCTGGAAGGGAACACAATGAATTTTAAAATTTAACTAACTTATGTTGAATTTGAGTAACTCCCTAAATAAAGAAGAAAAAAAAAGAATAACTGAAAAAAAAAGGCTATATGTTCTCATAACTATATAGATTCTCAAAGCTTGCTTCTGTGATGTATCCATGGAAAAATTTAACATCTTGACATATATTCTGTTTAATTAATATTCAATTATATATTTTCCAGTTTTAAATAGTGTATCTAATTATAGTGTAGGTAAAAGGATGAGCTCTAAAGACATCTATATCTTAATAGCAGGAATATTCTTTTCTTTTTGCTTCCCAAAGTTTTTATTTGAGTACAGAGTTTTAAACTGATACAAGATACATTCACCAACCACTTACTCTTAGTGCTTATATTAGCCTTAAATAATAAAAAGCTTAAAGCGCATTTTTTCATTTTTGAGCTGTACATGTGATTACATTTAATTTAATCTTCTTTATTTGTTTTCCTTTTATAAAAAGTTACTCTGTTACCTCTGTCAGATTACATTAGAGGATTTCAGTGACATTATTGTACTAGAGAAACTACAAACACTTGTGCAAGCTATGTATTTATGCAGCCACAATGGGCATAATCCTATTTTTATGAAGAATGAATAGAATTGACTTAAAAATAAAAATACCTTCCTGAAATCACCTATATTCTATTTAGTCCAATTAAAAAAATATCATGAAAGCATGTTGTAAACATTCAAATCAGATAAATTAGAACAATCCTTTGCCAAAGGTCAAAAAGATTGCAATAAAAATCCAAACAGACTATCAGTTGGGACCTGACAAGGCAAAGGAAATGGGCAATTCAAATAAATTTCTTTTTGAATACACATTTGCTCATCTTTGCTCAAGGGTCAAGACAGAATTATTCTGGAATAGAAATGGTGGCTATATGACCTGTTGTTTAATGCATGTTTCTAAACTGGTCTATAATTACCAAATTAATCTCAGTATATATTACAAACCTATTTGCACAAGCTACGTACAAGTAAAAAAGGGAGCAGGGCACTTTACCTGCATCAATACAAAGCATTGCATAACACGTATTTGTTTTTGTAGCTATTGTGGCTTTGGGAACAAGTAAATATAAACAGCAGGAAACACAAATACAGAGGCAGTGCGACTGGAGGTTGTCAGGGAGCAGTATGGTGGCTTTAGGAACTGAATTTGGCTTGAAATAAGCTTTGTCTCAGTATGCATAAGAGGCTTTGGCACTGTATCAGACCTCTGGGGCAACCACTCAGCGGGACAGGGATTATCCAGTGGTTTACTATGGTCTGTGCTTCCCAATTCATAGAAAACTTGCCTCCCTGTCATACTCTTACATTAACTCACTAGGTGCTGACGTTTCCATCTATTTTTTTTTCCTTCTGGGAGTGTGGGTCTTTTGGCTAAAAACGGTAGCAGATGTTAATTCAGAATCTAAAAAAATACTTAATGAACATGATTGAGAAGATACCAAATGTTTGACATCTACAGGTAGTAATAAAGCATAACCGTGGGTCGTTTTGCAAGCTAACTCCCATTTTCTGAAATTGATTTTCTTTTTATTGGTGGCCCTACCAAAATGTCCTAAGCACAGATGGGCTGTATTTTAACAAAGCTACTACTCACTCAAAGTTCCAAATGCATTTCTATTCTAACAATGAGATGTATTCTTTTTTTTTTTTCCTTTTTCTTTTCTTCTCTCTTTCTCTCTCTCTCTCTCTTTTTTTTTCTTGAGGCTTGACAGGGTTAATTCCATTTAGCTGTGGGAAGACGATGCTGTGGTGGAAACCCCATGGTTATTCCAAACGCATGACCATCAAAGAGCCAGATTAGCTGAGTGAGAAGGGAAAGGAAGCTGTGCACTTCCTGTCTCTTAATAAAGCTAAGATTACAGAAGTATTTAATAACCATTGTGGGTTTTCATAGGAAATTGTATGAACACTTTCGGTAATTCGCTCAATCTACAGTTACCGTTGAAGATTGTTTTTGTTTAAGCTAGCTTAGATATCTAGAAAATATTGTAAAACCAGGATCCTATTACGCAAAGCACTGCTAAGTAATCAACTATAAAGACATTACAGGTTCTTTTTGGATATCTCATTTGCACTGAGAAGAGTGGGTTGCACCATGGCCAAAGAAACAAGAGCAATAGTTTTATAAGCACTGAGAAGGCAATAAAATGTGGATTTCTTATGTAGGTCCAAATGTAGCAGCTGGATTTGGCTTTATGAACCATGAAAAATAGTTTCCATCTGGAAGTTGATGTTGAATAAAGATGCAACAGCAAGACAGCATTTTACATGAAACATTTTATATGTCCAGAACAATC
This sequence comes from Phocoena sinus, assembly GCF_008692025.1. Classification (NCBI taxonomy): domain Eukaryota; kingdom Metazoa; phylum Chordata; class Mammalia; order Artiodactyla; family Phocoenidae; genus Phocoena; species Phocoena sinus. The sequence continues at coordinate 27,670,017 of NC_045766.1, forward strand.
ATTGGTACTTTCTAGTTATAATTAGAAAATAATAATGGAGGATCCATGAGTTTAGTAACAAATACCCAAAACTTTCTTAATCTTGGAGTGATGTTTGTTTTGTTCATTAAAAACAAACTAGATGATAGCAAAATTGTTTTTGCATTTTCTTAATAAATAATTAGTACCCGGTAGTTACACAATTTCAACTTAGAAGTAAAAATTGTCATTGCCAATAATGAAATATTGATAATTAGTAAAAAAATGGTAAATTCTTTACTAATCGAAAAGTGTATGGTGATGTGTACAATGCCTCCCTTCATTATGCAGCATATAATAAAATATTAGTTTTCCCTTTGAGTAAATTCCCTATCAAGCCTTCCATGTAACCAATACATGAAGTTACATATGAACTGGACCTTCTGAGGTTATTTAACTATCCCCTTGCTTTTGAGGAGGAATATTCTGGAATACCAAATAAACATATAACCATAAATCCAAATTTATAAGATTGGGATAATGCTTGTCAGCATGTTCCAATCTCCCCCTGAATTTATTATGTAAATTGATCAAAATTATTGCTTACTGCCAACTCTTTTTAGTAGATGTTTTGCATTTAGCAAGGACAGACATAATTTGCCCCCTTTTTCCAGTTGTTTTGTCCATATTAAAATTGAGAGACTGAGTAAATAGTAAGAATACTGACATTGTTTATAGTCTATAATACATCATTTAATTTATGTTAATCTAACTATATAAGATATAAACTCAAAAATACTATTGTTTAGGTTCTTTCACCTTGATTCTTTAAAACAGATGAAGATTCTAAATTACTAATCTGTCTTTTTTTTTGCTTTTTAAAACATTGCATTTTTGAGTTACTTAATCATTTCAGATGAAACAAAGTCTGCTTTAGTATATCTGAAAATTAAAAATATCTTTGTAGCGTGGGATTGCCACAATAATTCTTTGGACAACTATCTCTCTATGTATCTATCTATCGATATGTGACATGATATACATATACATGTAGTTTTGACTTTGTATTTGTAATCTTCTACTCTTTAGATAGTCACACAGGTAAATTTAGTAACCAAGTACATAGTAGCTTTCTTAAAAGCAAACACTGTATTTTCACAATATGATGACTCATAATTCACAGCTTTGAATATGATGGGCACACAGTAAATATTTGTTGCTTCTCAATACTTGACAAAGCATTAAATCAGTAATTCTCAACCGGGGTGGTTTTGCCTCTCAGTAGACATTTGAAATGTTTAGACAGTTTGGGGACATATTCTCTCCTTACAGTGGGGGGCTGGTATGTGTGTGTAGGAATGTGGGTTGCTATTAGCATCGAGGGGAGGAGGCCAGGGATGCAACTAAACATCCTATGGTGCACGGGATGACCCACTTGCCTCCCTGACGTACTCTTGCTTACTAGGTACTGTCTTTGCCATCTATTTTTTCCTTCCAGGATTTTAGGTCATTTGGCAAAAAAGAGTAGACCCTAAGACAGCAAAATGTTATATAGCCCAAAGTTTCAATAGTGCCAAAGATGAGAAACCCTGCATTACATCAAATTCCATGGTCACACAGTTAAGTAGCAAAAATTCAAAAAGAATCTTTGCTGGGGAAATCTAAAGATATATAATTTTTCCTTTGTCCAGAATTTTACTAAATTTTGCATAGAATGTGAAATATTAGGCATTTTTATTATGTAAATTATGTTACTCTTTCTCCTGAATATTTATTTAAAGATCATGCATTTTATTATATAGATTTTACCATTTTGCCAAGTAGGTTCCTTTCTGGTTTGAAAGCAGAGACCTAGGGGAAAAAAGCCAATTGAAAAGTCATAGAAATCATATGTGTTTTACCAGGTAGAAAGAAAATAAAAATTAAGGCAATTTCTTAATTTTGCTTATTTTGGGAACTTAACTGATTTCAATATTTTATGTTGAAATATTTTACCTGCTTTCTCTTCCCTCAGATTAAACTCTGTACCTATCTTTATTCGTATCTTACCACTTTTACAACTAGGTAGCAAAGATTCCATTAAATTCAACTGTGCTTGGGCTGGCTGTAAATTTCAGAAAGACAGGTCCACTGGGACTTTTTTTCTGAGGGAATTAAAACAAACATCTTATGAGAAGGGAGTGGTACTTCCATCTAATGACAATGGAGAGTTGAGATTGCAAAATGTAGAACTGAATCCGTCGTAAGGTTTTTACTCATTTTGTTCTCATGCCCAGTCATCCCTTCCCTTCTTTCTTATACTTTGAGTCTGTGCCAGAGCCCTGGGGAGAAAACCGTCGTGATGGTCTTTGTCTCTCCAGTCTTTCTTAGGTTTTTGACACAAAACAACATAAGGTGGGGGAAGGAAGAGGCCATAACAATATTCACCTCTTTGTGAATATTGGTGTATTATGTATTTTCTTTTTAATATTTGAAGGTTTCTTCTAATTTGTAAAGTAGAAATATCAGGAATTAGCTTCTAAGTTTATCTTTTAAACAGCTTTCTTAGTTTTGGGACTATCTTTCACAGTTATAAAGAAATTTTAAGTAACAGCAATTTCTTACCAACAGCCTGGTACAAATTCTATGCCAGTGTTAGCATATTTAAAAACATTCTCAGAATGTTTTTCTTAGGAAGTAAATTGTGAAAGCTGTGGTTTAGCAAACTATGTAATTTGCATTATACGGTGGTATTAAATTCCTAGGTCTATTTTGCACTCTAGAACATCAATATTACTTTGTTGGAGACCAAACTCTGTTAGAAACAGTTATCCCTTGGTATCTGCTGAGGATTGGTTCCAGGACCCCCGCAGAAACCAAAATTCTTGGGTGCTCCAGTCTCATATAAAATAGTGTAGTGTTTGCATATAGCCCACTGCACATCCTCTTGTATACTTTAATCTCTAGATTACTTTAAATACCTAATACAATGTAAATGCTATGTAAATAGTTGTAGGCATGTGGCAAATTCAAGTTCTGTATTTTGGAATTTCCTGAAATTAAAAAAATATATATTTTGATCCTCCATTTGTTGAATCTGTGGAAGGGGAACCCATGGATATGAAGGTCAACTGTATTATATTTCAAAATAATAGACTTACTCTATATTGAAGCAGGTCATGTTTAAGATACTGTCAACAAAAATACTTTATGTATCCTGTTCCATAATACCATGATTTCAAAAATAACTTTCAGTTTCTCTGAGAAGTGATCTCAAGAGCCACCATGCAAGAGATGCATTTATTTAGACATCAAATTTTTATAACAAATATCCCCATCTATTTCTTTTTCTTTTGGCAAAGCTATCCCTCCATCATTGAATTGCTTTTGCACCTTTGTCAAAAGAAAGTTGAGTATATCTGAGTAGGTCATCTTGATTTCTTTCATTAACATTTTGTAGTAGTTTTCCTCATGGAAGTTTTGTGCAAGTTCTGATAGAATTACACTGAACTATTTATTTTAGTAAGTGATTATAAATAATATTATATACATATTTTTAACATCTTTACTGGAGTAAAATTGCTTTAAAATGGTGTGTTAGTTTCTGCTGTATAATGAAGTGAGTCAGCTATACGTATACATATATCCCCATATCCCCTCCCTCTTGTGTCTCCCTCCCATCCTCCCTATCCCACCCCTCTAGGTGGTCACAAAGCACTGAGCTGATCTCCCTGTGCTATGCGGCTGCTTCCCACTAGCTATCTACTTTACATTTGGTAGTGTATATATGTCCATACCACTGTCTCACTTCATCCCAGCTTTCCCTTCCCGCTCGCCGTGTCCTAAAGATGAATGGATAAAGAAGATGTGGTGCATATACACAATGGAATATTAGCCATAAAAAGAAATGAAATTGAGTTATTTGTAGTGAGGTGGATGGACCTAGAATCTGTCATACAGAGTGAAGTAAGTCAGAAAGAGAAAAACAAATACCGTATGCTAACACACATATATGATGGGATAGGGAGGGTGGGAGGGAGATGCCAGAGGGAGGAGATATGGGGATATATGTATATGTATAGCTGATTCACTTTGTTATAGAGCGGAAACTAACACACCATTGTAAAGCAATTATACTCCAATAAAGATGTTAAAAAGGGCTTCCCTGGTGGCGCAGTGGTTGAGAGTCCGCCTGCCGATGCAGGGGACGCAGGTTCGTGCCCTGGTCTGGGAAGATCTCACATGCCGCGGAGCAGCTGGACCCGTGAGCCATGGCCGCTGAACCTGTGCCTCCGGAGCCTGTGCTCCGCAACGGGAGAGGCCACAACAGTGAGAGGCCCGCGTACCAAAAAAAAAAAAAAAAAAAAAAAAAGATGTTAAAAAAAAGTGTTTCTAGGGGCAGGAGAGGAATAAAGACACAGACATAGAGAATGGACTCCACATCTATTTCTAAAATCCTGTTCAGTATTCTTAGATTAGCTATCATCAATTTTCCCTTTCTGGTAAGTTTCTTTTTCTTTCTTTCTTTTCTCAAATTCTTTATTCTTACAAACCCCCACTGATACTTGGAAAAATAAAATATTTTTGCAGAATTCTTTCAAATACCTTCTTTTTCCCCTTTTCCAGTTATAATTCTATGTATCCTACAAATGCACATTAAGTTGTCTTTTAAAATATTTGTCTCTATTTTGAGCTTATTCTAAAAGGGAATGACCAATGAATAACTGCAGTGGTGCTTTGAAGTGTGATGGCTATCATTTATCATTCTAGTTGGAGAATGAGACTACTGTTAAATTATAAAAAGTAATCCCTTATTGCTCATACACTTGAAAATGACTCACTATTTTGCAAATCATCAGTCTTACTTTTATTGGGTCTGGTTTCGCTTAGTCAAACAAAAATGTGAGTGCAGAAAAAATAATGTGGACATCCTGAATACCCAATGGTACTAGACTTTCGAAAGGAGTCAATGTTTAGGCTATAGATGCAGAAAGAGGTAGACAGTATTTAAAATTATGGGGTTAGAGTGAAGGGAGAGATAATAGGTAAATATGGTTCCTTTAAGAAATTTAAAGACAAGTAGAGAAAAGATATAGGAAATGTATATTAAGCTAATTCTGAAGTTAATTTCCTTTTTTGTTTTTATTACCTGCAGGAACTTCCTGCTGCCTCATTATCTTTTCTTTCTTTATATGTACAACTCTCCAACCACATGATGAACTCCTGAGGGCAGGAATTGAATTTCATTCTTTATGTCCCCTGGACTATATGAACTGAAGTAGCAAGTATGTTCATTGGAATAATCAGAATACATGAAAAAATGGTGGAAATATAGTGGTTTTGAAAAATCATCATTGAACTTTAAAAAATATTTTAAAAATTTCCAAAGCTACAGAACAGTATGGAAATAATAAAACAAACATGCATGTAACCAACATACTGATGTAACAGATGTTGACAGCTTGCAGTATTTGCTTCAAATCATTTTTAGAAGAGCTAAAATTCCTTTTTTACCTTCTTCAATCTCCTTCACTTCCCTTCCTCCTCATAGGCAATCACTTGTCTGACATTGGTGTGTTTACTCCCTTTTCATGTTTTTAAGACATTTAAGAAACTAACACAACATTGTAAAGCAATTATACTCCAATGAAAATGTTAAAAAAATACAACCTGTAAACAAAATAGTGTATTGTTTTTCATGCTTAAAATTTACATAAATGGTATGGTACTCTACGTGTCCTTCTACATCTGGTGAATTTAAAGTGTATAAAATCCTATCTCATTGTTATTTTAACTTACATTTGCATATCTCTGGTTTCCAGTGAGATTGAGCAAAGTAATATAGGTTTACTTGTTTGTGAGGTTTCTCTTCTGTAAACTGTCTATTCATACCCTTTGCCCATTTTTCTACCAAAAAGCACCTAAGTTATATGTATTGCCAATATTCTCTTCCTATTTCATTTGTCTATAAATGTTCATAGTGCCTTTTGTACAGGTATTTTAATTTTTTTCTTTTTTTCTTTGATTGTATTGAAATATAGTTGATTTACAATGTTGTGTTAATTTCTGGTATACAGCAAACTGATTCAGTTATATATATATATATATATATATATATATATATATATATATATATATACTCTTTTTCATATTCTTGTCCACTATGGTTCATTACAGGATATTGAATATAGTTCCCTTTGCTATACAGTAGGACCTTGTTGTTTATCCATTCTCTCTCTCTCCCTCGCTATATATATATATATACATAATAGTTTCATCTGCTAATCTCAAACTCCCAATCCATCCTTCCCCCTAAAGGATTTTAATTTTAAAGCAGACACATTTATCAATCTTTTCTGATAAGAGATATTTTATTTAAAGAAACTTTAAAACATATCATGAGGTCATAAAACTTTTCACTATATTTTCTTCTTTTCTAATGCAAGAGGTCCATTTAAGTCTTGTCCATCTGGAACTTATTTTGGAGTATAGAGTGTGTTAGGTTTCTTATTTTATTTTATCCCATATGGATAACCAATTTTTCTGGCCTTTTTCCTTGAGCAGAACATCCTTTATTCATTGCATTGTAATGCCATATGCCAAATTCCCAGATATGTGTGGGGTTGTTTCTGGCCTCTCAGCCTAATTTAATTGATCTATTGGTTTTTGTGTGCACAAATGCCATATCATTTTAATTAATGTATTGTTATATTATGTTTCAGTATGTACTAGAGCGAGTTCTACGTTTTTGTATTGGCCATTCTTGGCTATTTGCGTTTCATATGAATTTTAGGATAAACCTATGAAATTAAAACTTGGTATTTTAATTGTATTTGCACTGAATCCCTAAACCAATTATGGAGTATAGCATCTTCATGCTACTGAGTCCTTTCAACTCTGAACATTGAATATGTCTCCAGTTTTTAAAGGCTTTTTAATGTCCTTCCTTAGAATTAGATAATTTTCTCTCTACAGTCCTCATTCTTGTTTTGTCAGATTTGGTCTTGGCAACATTATTGATTATACCAGTATTGTTAGTGGAATTTTCCCTTAGTGTAGAGTAGATAGCGGTTAAGAAGTCTGGGTTCCGAATCCCAATGCCTGAGTTCAAATCCTGTCTCTACCACTTACTACATGTGTCTCCATTTATTTAGCGCTAATGTGGGAATGATAAGCACTTAATAGGGTTGTTGTGAAGAGTAACTGAAATAATATAAGGCTAGACCATAGTACTTAATATATTTGAGTTATTAGAACTACTCCAAATTTTATTACTCTTACCCCTTAGCTTTTGCTGTCATAAAAGACATTATTAATTTTTGTATGTTGCTCTGTAGCTACTCTTGCATTTTCCAGATAGAAATTTATATCAGACAAAGATGTCACAAAGAAATAATAATAGGCCAATAACATTGATGAACACAGATGCAAAAAACCTCAACAAAAATGCTCGCAAACAGAATTCAACAGCACATTAAAAGGATCATACACCATGATCAAGTGGGGTTTATCCAGGGCTGCAAGGATTCTTCAATATATGCAAATCAATCAATGTGGTACATCATATTAACAAATTATGGATAAAAACCATATGATCATTTCAATAGATGCATAAAAAGCTTTGACAAAATTTAATACCCAATATGATAAAAACCTTCCAGAAAGTAGGCATAGAGGGAAATTTCCTCAACATAATAAAGGCCATACATGACAAACCCACAGCCAACATCATTCTCAATGGTGAAAAACTGAAACCATTTCCACTAAGATAAAGAACAAGACTAGGGTGCTCACTCTCACTGCTATTATTCAACATAGTTTTGGAAGTTTTAGTGACAGCAATCAGAGAAGAAAAAGAGATAAAAGGAATCCAAATCAGAAAAGTAAAAGTAAAGCTGTCACTTTTTGCAGATGACATGATACAATACATAGAGAATCCTAAAGACGCTACCAGAAGACTACTAGAGCTAATCAATGAATTTGGTAGAGTAGCAGGATACAAAATTAATGAACAGAAATCTCTTGCATTCCTATACACTAATAATGTGACAGAGAAATTATGGAAACACTCCAATTTACCATTGCGAAAAAAGAATAAAATACCTAGGAATAAACTTACCTAAGGAGACAAAAGACCTGTATGTGGAAAACTATAAGACACTGATGAAAGAAATTAAAGATGATACAAACAGATGGAGAGATATACCATGTTCTTGGATTGGAAGAATCAACATTGTGAAAATGACTGTACTACCCAAAGCAATCTACAGATTCAATGCAATCCCTATCAAACTACCAATGGCATTTTTCATAGAACTAGAACAAAAAATCTCACAATTTGTATGGAAACACAAAAGACCCTGAATAGCCAAAGCAATCTTGAGGAAGAAAATTGGAGCTGGAGGAATCAGGTTCCCTGACTTCAGACTATACTACAAAGCTACAGTGATCAAGAGAGTATGGTACTGGCACAAAAACAGAAATATAGATCAATGGAACAAGATAGAAAGCCCAGAGATAAACCCACACACATATGGTCACCTTATTTTTGATAAAGGAGGCAAGAATATAAAATGGAGAAAAGACAGCCTCTTCAATAAGTGGTGCTGGAAAAGCTGGACAGCTACATGGAAAAGAATGAAATTAGAACACTCCCTAACACCGTACACAAAAATAAACTCAAAATGGATTAAAGACCTAAATGTTAGGCCAGACACTATCAAACTCTTAGAGGAAAACATAGGCAGAACACTCTTGGTCTTGGACATAAATCACAGCAAGATCCTTTTTGACCCACCTCCTAGAGAAATGGAAATAAAAACAAAAATAAACAAATGGGACCTAATGAAACTTCAAAGCTTTTACATAGCAAAGGAAACCATAAACAAGATGAAAAGACAACCCTCAGAATGGGAGAAAATATTTGCAAATGAAGCAACTGACAAAGGATTTTATTACTCTTACTCCTTAGCTTTTGCTGTCATAAAAGACATTATTAATTTTTGTATGTTGCTCTGTAGCTACTCTTGCATTTTCCAGATAGAAAATTATATCAGACAAAGATGTCACAAAGAAATAAAAATAGACCAATAACATTGATGAACATAAATGCAAAAAACCTCAACAAAAATGCTAGCAAACAGAATTCAACAGCACATTAAAAGGATCATACACCATGATCAAGTGAGGTTTATCCAGGGATGCAAAGATTCTTCAATATATTGAAGAATTCTTCAAGCAGCTCACACAGCTCAATATCAAAAACACAACCCAATCCAAAAATGGGCTGAAGACCTAAATAGACATTTCTCCAAAGAGGGTATAAAGATAGCCAACAAACACATGAAAGAATGCTCAACATCACTAGTCATTAGAGAAATGCAAATCAAAACTACAATGAGGTATTACCTCACACCAGTCAGAATGGCCATCATGAAAAAATCTACAAACAATAAACGCCGGAGAGGGTGTGGAGAAAAGGGAACCCTCTTGCACTGTTGGTGGGAATGTAAATTGATATAGCCACTATGGAGAACAGTATGGAGGTTCCTTAAAAACCTAAAAATAGAACTACCATATGACCCAGCAATCCCACTACTGGGCATATACCCTGAGAACACCCTAATTCAAAAAGAGTCATGTAGCAAAATGTTCATTGCAGCTCTATTTACAATAGCCAGGACATGGATGCAACCTAAGTGTCCATCGACAGATGAATGGATAAAGAAGATGTGGCACATATATACAATGGAATATTACTCAGCCATAAAAAGAAACGAAATTGAGTTATTTGTAGTGAGGTGGATGGACCTAGAGACTGTCATACAGAGTGAAGTAAGTCAGAAAGAGAAAAACAAATACCGTATGCTAACACATATGTATGGAATCTAAAATAAAAGTGGTTCTGAAGAACCTAGGGGCATAACAGGAATAAAGATGCAGGCATAGAGAATGGACTTGAGGACACAGGGAGGGAGAAGGGTAAGCTGGGATGAAGTGAGAGAGTGGCATGGACTTATATATGCTACCAAATGTAAAATAGATGGCTAGTGGGAAGCAGCTGCATAGCACAGGGAGATCAGCTCAGTGCTTTGTGACCACCTAGAGGGTTGGGATAGGGAGTGTGGGAGGGAAACGCAAGAAGGAGGAGATATGGGGATATTTTTATATGTATAGCTGATTCATTTTGTTATAAAGCAGAAACTAACACACCATTGTAAAGCAATTATACTCCAATAAAGGTGTTAAAAAAAAACTCAAAAAAGAAAATTATATCAGATGTGAATAATGACTCGTTTATTTCTCTTTTTAAATTCTCACACCTCTTATTTTTTCTTCTCTTATTATGTTAGCTAGGACCTCTAATATAATGCTGCATATTAACACATCGCTACTTCTTCAATTAAACAAATTAGACTTTCAGAGAATATTTATGTGAGTTGCCTTTTGTGCCAATGATTAATTACCATATAAGTGTGGTAATCTACTCTTTCTGCTTATTTTAGATATTTTGCAAAGAAGACAAAACACGGAACTGTATATCAGACTTTTCCTTCTGCCTATAATGTTATTCCTCTATCATATTCATCTTCCTAAATCCTACCCATATTCAAGACCTAGTCTAAATGCTACTTTCTCCATGATTCCTGTGGCTTCTTCTAGCTGGAAATAACATCTCCAGTCCCTTACTCTTTAATGCTTAACCAGCATCTCTCTTATTTATACTTTAAGTTACATTGTGGCTTTTCTACATGTTTTATCATTGCTACTCCAATCCTAAGATTTTTGAAGTCAGGATCAGCATCTGTTTTGTTTTGAGTTTCTTTTTCTGCTACTACTAGCAAAATTCACATTCAACAATTAGTAAGTAATTGAAAGAATAAATAATGTCTGGAACTAAATATCAAAAATGCCTAAAGCCTATAAGGGAAGAAGCACAGAACCAGAAGCATATCCTTATTCTTTTCTGGTAGCTTGCTATCATTCTTAAAAAAAAAAGTGTGTGGCCATTAGTATACATACATATAAATATTCTGCAACAAAGTAAGAATTTGACTACCACTGTGGTTTTTGATTAATTAACTCCTCTAGAATAGAAAGATAGTACAAGAGCACCCTCATGGGGACAACCAGGATGCACAAATAAATGTTATTCATCACTATTTAACAGAAAACTTAATCATCTATTCCATTTTATTCTCTCTAGCTTATTCTGGGCCATTTCAAGAGTGCTCTTTGGAGAAATATTTTTCAAGAAGTAAACTGACTCGGGCTTCCCTGGTGGCACAGTGGTTGAGCGTCCGCCTGCCGATGCAGGGGACACGGGTTGGTGTCCTGGTCCGGGAATGATCCCACATGCCGCGGAGTGGCTAGGCCCGTGAGCCATGGCCGCTGAGCCTGCGCGTCCGGAGCCTGTGCTCCGCAACCGGAGAGGCCGCAACAATGAGAGGCTCGAGAACCGCAAAAAAAAAAAAAAAAAAAAAAAAAAAAGTAAACTGACTCAGGTGTTTGTAAATATGATCTTTTGATATTTCTTCCTCTTTTTCGACACTTTTTTTTTTTTAATTAGAGGAATGGTGTATTGGAAAATACATTGTAGTGATTCCTATCATCATTCAGTCTTTGAGTTTTCCATAGTTGCTTCATCTTACATGGATTTTGCCCTGTTGGAGTCTCTAAGTTCTTTGCATCTAGACCGAGTGTCACAGCAGATAGAAACTGTTTGACATAAATGGCAGACTGTTTCACCTTTGAGAAGAAATAGAACCCAAGGTTTTTACTCATGAACCACACAGAAGCTTTATACAAAAAATGTTCTAAATATGTAAACATAAGATGTCCTAAAAATAATTTCCCGAGTTCTTAATTTATACCGTCTCTGGTTTTCGGAACTTGATCTCAACTTTATTTCTCAGAATATATCTGCAGAGGTCTGCAGGTTTCTGCAGACCAGCATCTGCTCCTGGAGGCCAAGTTTCCAGTTTGCATTGACTTTCAGGATTTTCCTTCAGGCACACACCTGGAGGCTATCATCTGCGCATGCCATTCTGTGAGCAGATGTATATGGGTAGGACAGCAGCACTTTATGCCATTAGAACAGCTGGGAGGAACGAAAATGAATGTGTTCTGCTTTCCTCTGTGTCATATAAAACTCCCTAAGAGTATTCTCACCTGGAACCCATTTTCCTTCTCTTATGGTCTTTGCTTGTTTGGATGGGGAAAGAAACTTGCCTTATCAACCTTCCAGGTTAAGAGGAAGTTTGTTCTTCCTTGACATCAATCAACTTGGTTGAGAAAGTTGCTTGGCCAGCATTCTTACATTTGCCTAAAATGTTTTCTTTTCCAGGAAGTGAGCCTCTTGAAGGGATTACCTGTGATTCTGTAATTACTCCACTGTATGGTGCCTAGTACAAGTTTAAACACACAGAGACACATAAATAATTATGATTTCCAATATATGTCAGGTACAGGTGAAAATTTAATGTGTATGATTTTACTTATCATTTAAAAAATATATCCTCAAATTTGTTTTATTGGTGAGATTTAGTTTGGAAAAAGTACTAATTTGATATTACACTTGAGAAACAAGTTTGATCCTTTTTATTCCTCAGTGGCATTCCATCGTAGATATATAGCACAGTTTGTTTATCCACCCAGCAACTGAAGGACATTTGGGTTGTTTCCAGTTTTTGGTGACTGTGAATAGAACTGTATAAACATTCATGTTCAGGCTTTTAAGTAAACATAGGTTTTCATTTCATTTGGGTAAATAGTTAGGAGTGGCATTGCTAGGTCACGAAGTGAGTGTACACTTAACTTTATAAAAACCTGCCAAAATGTTTTCCAGAGAGGTTTTACCATTTTGTATTTCCACAGCAATACAGCAGAAACATATTAAATTTTCTTAACTTTAAGACTTTTAGTTAAAGTAACATTGACCAGATGAAAAAAATCACACATAGTAGATACTACCAATTAACTCCAGGCAGTTTTAAGATTCTTCTTTGAAATTCCTTTCAGAGCCTCTGACACATATCTGAATAACTCATGATACTATTGTGTACTTGGAGGGTGGATTCAATTTTTAGACATGTCAGAAGTCATTTACTGGTCAGGCTTGGTAAGGGAGGTAGAGATCAGGAAAGAAAATACTTCCAAGTCTTTGAGACTGAATTGTACTTAAGTAACACTCCTTACTCCTCAGATTTAATGGAACAAACCCATATGGATGCAAATATTCTGCATATCTGTCCAAATCAATCTACTTCCCAGTTGATTCCTTGAAATAAGGACTGTGCTGTATTCACTGCTGTGTGCCCAGTGCCTAGAGCAGGAGTTGGAATGTGACATACATTCCACCGATAAGTGTCGAGTAGGAGAATATTATGATTCTCATTTAAAAACTCATGACACTGAATTTCAAATGGGTTAGATAGAATCAGAGAGTTTGTAGTTGGTGGAACCATCACTGAAATTAAATATATGATTTTCCTTATTCAAAATCCAGTTTGTCTCTCTGATTTTCTGCTAAATAGAAGGTTCCTAAATGCAGAACTAGGGAAGAACTGTGGGCTGTTGCCATATCAAATGAAGGCATGAAGATAGAATGAGGGACCCAGCTCAGTGGATTCAGAAGCAGAATTAAGTCTGACACGTATGATGATAACAGTTGGCATTTGTAATAACTTTATGTGGCGTTATGTGGCATTATATATTCATTAATAAGTCTACATAATACTTCGTTATGTGAGTTTTCATTACTGAATTTTAAGTACCTCAGAAATAACACTGAATTAGCAATTAAACTAAGCCACATGAATAAACACAGTACAGCATTCTATGAAGTCAAAGTGAACATTCAGTTCTTTGGAGTAAGAGCTCAGAAATCAGGCTTTTCTTCATACTATTAAAAGTACTTTCCTTTTCCCCCTTCTCTAGGGCATCATCTCTCATGAAGCAGCCAGACAATTCATTGAAAAGCCCAAGTTAATTGATTTTTGCATTTAAGTTAATTTTAGTTATGTAATCAATTTTTTAAAGTTTATTTCTGTCTTGAGGGAAATTAGTTATTTACAATTTTATTATCCAACTTTTTTTCTCCATGTAATATTTCTATTCCCTGGCAATGAAAAAAAAAGTAGAATACTCTTTTAAAATTTCCATTCCTCAATTGTACTTTAACTTTCCAAGTTGAAAGTAAAATAAATCCAATCAAGTTAGATTGGATAAGTAAGTAGAGAAAAGGCCAAAGCAAAAAAGGTGTGAATAATAGAAACTGTATTTTAAACACTAAATTTTAACAGAATATATACTATAAGTGAATCTTTTTTCCTTTTTTCATAAGGGAGGTAAACAGGAGGCAAACTTTAGAATAGCCTTTACTTTGTTTCAGAAAGAGATGTCTGCTAAAACAGGCATGTTCTAGTTAAAATGGGATTTTTGGGAAGGGAGAAGACTATTCTACATGTTTTTTTCCCCCTGTAACAAAGGATCCCCAGGAGGCAATTGAGCCCAGGGTTAGAGCCTTAAGGTACTGACACAAACAACAATGGCAGGCGAATGGGATTTTCCTCTGTGAATTCTGATTTTCTCAGGGCTTTCCAGAAGTGGAGAAGAGGCTGAGAGTCTTGCTTCTCCTGTCTGGCATAGGAAGAGGGAGACTAATAACAGAAGCTGTGCAGGGCTCTGCCTCCATGGGGATGCTTTCATTTGTTCACTTCTCCTCAGATGAGGCAGAATTATTTTTAAATGTTTGAAACTAAAACAGACAAAGTTAGTAGTTAAGAAACCCTAACTATAAATAGTTGTTACCCTTTAAAAGATATAAAAATTCTAGGTATTGGTTAAGTAGAAGACACCCAGGAACTATCAGGATCTGGTCTGGAGCATGACTGGTACAGCAGCATTATTTCAGGTCTTGAAGCAAGAGAACATCTGTACTATGGAGGAAATAATTTCATTAGAAGTCCCTAGAGGTGCACATAGCTAGGTGACAGTGAGCAGTGCTGAAGATCGCCCAGATGTAATGGAAATAATATATCTCTTCTTGGTGTCTCTAACTCCAGCTTGAGATAGATGAAAAGATGTCAATCTGGCTTTGGGGACTCTCTAACTGCCAATTTGGCTATAATAGTACTCATGAAGCAAGAAGCATACACAAGAGATAGCTGTATGGCATTGTAAACGAAAATGTAGTTAAAATCCTCTATAGAAATACTGAGAGAGATGCTTCAACTGTGAAATACTTTTTAAAAAAGTTGAAAATAGAGTCACACATTTCTTCTCTTTAAAAATTGCCTGTCAAGTTAGTGGTGAAGAAGTGTGAATGAAATAAGCTAATTTCAAATTTGAAATTAGCTAATTTGAAACTAATTCAAAACAGAGTTTATAGGGCAGTCAGATGCAACTATGGTCTAGCCATATGTTTCACTGGCAATATAGTTGTGTTATTCCAATAAGGGCAGATTTGTGTACCATTTCTGTAAGATTTTTAAAAATTAAATTTCAGAATTGCCTAGGCATAATGTGCATCAAAAAAATCATTTTAGGACTTCATGAGAAGAAATGTAGATGGGCCGCATACATATGAAGAGATGTTCAACTTTTCTACAAAAGAAAAAAATCAAATTAATAAAAATGTTGACGCTTAGTTTTAGAAAAAAACTTTAAGATAGATATTTTAAAAATCTGGTATTGGCAAAGATATAGCCCAATGTGTACTCTATACACATTACTATATATAAAATGGTAACTAGTTAGAACCTGCTGTATAGCACAGGGAACTCTAGTCGATACTCTGTAGTGGCCTATATGGGAAAAGAATCTAAAAGAAAAAAAGAGTGGTTATATGTATATGTATATCTGATTCACTTTGCTGTACACCTAAAACTAACATAACATTGTAAATCAACTATAGTCCAATTAAAAAAAAATGTGTACTCTCCAGAGCTGCAGAGTACATAAATTATTGCAACTTTTTTGACAATCTACATCAAAATTTAACTTTTGTACACAATTTGATCCAGCAAATATACTTGTTTAAATTCACTCTCAGGAAAAGATTGGACAAGTATCCAAAGATGATTTAAATATTGGAATAGCAACACTGTAGTTGGTGGCAAGTAGCAAATATTCATTAAGTGGTCAAGTACATTGTGGTGTATTCATAGAACAGAAAACTCTGATTACTAAAAATGATATTGTATATTTATCTTTATTGATGAGAAAAGCTCTCTATAAAATATTTTTGGGTGAACTATGGATATTAAAATGCAGCATTTAGATTAAGCCCATTAAAATTACATTTGTATGTATTGAGGGATGTTGAGGATCATGTTCCCCAAAATGTTGAGTGAATCTTCCTTAGTAATGGGATTACAGGTAATGTTCAACATCCTTTGTCATACTTTTCTGTTTGAACTGTATAATGGCATATATTTTAAAATCTAGAAAACCTAAACCTATTTTAATTTTGTAAAATAAATCCTTCTTGAATGCTATATATATATACTTTATTTTCTACAATAATAAAAGTAAAGTTCAACAAAATTAAGACACTTTTTCACTTGCTGTCACTATATCTGTCTCCCCTCCAATCCCCAGCTCTCAGTGTTGCCATGGAAATGTTGATTAGGCCAGCTATTCTACTTATAAAATTTCTATGGGATTTAAAAAGTTACTTCCATCCCCCTAATGATACAAAAGGTAAATTAAATTGCAAAGATTGCTACTTGTATGGCATTTGTTTAGGTAATGATTTAAACACAGGTAGTGTTGTACGGAAAACTAATAGACTACAACCAGATTTTTTTTTTTTTTAGCTTTAATTTCTATGAAGTTTGGTTTATTGTTTTGTCTCGTTTCCTAAAGTAACATAGATAACAATCATGTTTTCATTACTACAGCATCCCCAGTAAAGATCTATTCATATTGAAAAAAAAGTACTATATTTTTGAATTTGTTTACTCATTCTTTTATCTTGAGAATTTATTTTTGATAAACAAAAGGATAAATATTTCAAGTTATTGAAGTATTGAATTTAGTTTTTGAAGGATACTTATGGGCTGAATAAAGTTAAAAATAGAGGCTGTTTCTGACTAAATGCTCCTAATAAAAGTTTGTTTTGAAACTGAGATGATAGTAATAAATTCCAAAAATCTGTGTACAACTTGTAGCAAAATGAAAGTTGTGGTGAATTTCCCTGATTTTGAGCTCAGAATCTTTCAGCAGTTACATTTCTACAAGGTTCAAAATTAAATACTCATTATCTTGTTAAAAAAAAAAGAGAAATGCCTAGAAATAGCAGAAAGTGGCATCATAATTCTCAAATTCTTTCCTTAAACAATTTCATAATGTGAGTGGATGAAACCTACAATGCAGCATTACAGTAGCTATCATTCCACATGAATGAAATTCACTTCTAAGCTGTAAATTATAAAATTCTCATGAGTAGACAAAGAATTCTGAATTTAGCTGTGCTAGGCAAATAACTACTCTTTAATTTTTTAGGAAAAAAGAAACAAATACTTAATAAACACTTCGGATCTTTTTTCATCTTTTTTATTTTACTGTCAACTTTACTGAAGAGAAATTCCACTCCAAAATGAAAATGAGTCGACACGAGGTAGCTGCCCATGAGGTAATGAAACTATTGAATAATAGCTTATGAAAAATTTTATAAAGTTTTTAAATTTATGAATTCAAAATTTTATGAATTTGTGAATTCTCTATAAAAGAATTCTCAATTCTTGATAATATACCTTATTCTTCTGTCTTCTGTCTTGATAATATACCTTATTCTATTTATTCCACAGTACTTCTTTCTAAAGAGGTTGCACTATTTGGGATATATCCTTGGTGGAAAGTTTGACCGTGAGCTTTGCATGAAAATAAGATAATGTGGAAGCTTTGATAATTGGACTAAAACAATAGGCCATTATAAACAAAGACCTTTGAGTTGGAAGGAAGTTTATTGTCCTGTGGGTTGCATGATATAAGAAATGTAAGGACTTAAGGAATTTATAAATCAGTGGTTCTTCTTACTGGCATTTGTTAGTTAACTAGCAAAAAAGTTTAATGATTTGTAAAAACTCAGTTGATTAATTGACATGGAATTTGAATGAGCTAAGCTAACAGAAGTTGAAATTGTTTGGGTCAGTCTCTTGTCTGACTAAGGAATAGCTTTCTTTTAGTTACCTAGTCACTTTTAGTGACTAAACTATCCAGGCTCTTTTTTTCTTTCTTCCTCTTTCTCTCTCTTCCTTCCTTCCTTTTTCTTTCTGACAAAATAGCTTACCATGGAAACTTTTACTTTATGTGCTATTTCCATAGATCATAGATAATGCAACTTATTTATAACATAAAGTAAAATGAATTGCAATTACAATTTAGCAAAAGTAGGAAATAATATTAATAATAGAATCATAACCACTAATAAATTCCATATTAAGTATATCTACCTTATTATCTTGTAAAGTAAAGGGGAAAATAGGATTC
This sequence comes from Phocoena sinus, assembly GCF_008692025.1. NCBI lineage: Eukaryota > Metazoa > Chordata > Mammalia > Artiodactyla > Phocoenidae > Phocoena > Phocoena sinus. Next base: position 27,688,449 of record NC_045766.1, read on the forward strand.
TGTTAAACTTTTATTAAGTAGCCATTGATTTCATCCATATATGGAATGTTCATGTGAACCTTTGATTTTGTCGTAGTTTCTTTGAAATGTAAAGGAAAAGTTCTTGCTTCATTTGGAAAACTGTATATTCTCAACTGAAGCTTGATTTTACTTGAAAACAAAGACTGTAGATTTTTATGATAGAGATGTGATGATAATGACATATTTCAAAATTCTTTAAAGTTGATATATAACCGAGAAACTTAGAACATTGTACTATTTGAAGCCACTAGGTGTTCTGTCTGAAGGCCTTGGATGATATTCTTTGTGGTTTTCTTGACAACAGTAATTGAACTTATGTGGAGAAATCAAGCTACCAGAAAGACTTATGATCTACTTTATGCTCTTTGTTCCATTGAGTTTCCCTTTAGTTTTAGAGATGACAAAAATAGTAGTTATGCTTATCCAATAGTTTTATGGCTTCACATGTGTCTAGTTATCTTCAATTTTGTGTTGGTCATTGTATTTGAAAACCCATTTGTAGAAAATATTTCTGGTTTATATCTTCCTCTGAAGAAGATTTTCTTTGCTTTTTCTTGGCATGTGGGAGCACTAGCAATCCATGACCCCATTAATCCAAATTCAGAGTTTGATATATTCTGCAGTGCATAAATGACTTGAAGCTAGTCAGCAACCCATTGTAGAACTGGCTTACTTCCAATGCAATTCCTAAAGTGCAGCTCTTTGAGTCCCAGTCTAAGTGAGTTAGTTTATCAAAATGTCTACCCTTTGTGAGCCCTGAACTCTAACTATTGTCTCTAGTTCTAAGTGTCACCAAAAAGCAGCTCAGCTGATTTCCTACCTTTCAGGATTGGCAAGTACTTTACAGGTGAAGACAATCCAAGGGCCAGAATTATCTGTTTGAACTTGGGGCTGGTAATTATTTAATATATTGTTAGCTCTTTAATACTTTTAAAAGATTTCTAAAATATGAAATCTAGTTTTTAAGTTAATTTTAGTGGAAAGTGATTTCAAATTACTTTACCATTAACAGAAGCAGAAGTCCCATATTCCCTTTAAATGTAAATATTTCATCATGTAACCTCCTTGGGCCTTTTTTCCTGTGAAATTATTGTTACACACACACACACACACACACACACACACAAACACATATAACCAGGAATAGAATTTCTGGATCTTAAGATATAGTATCTTTACCTGGAGTAGATAATAGTAAACGGCTTTCCAATGTGGTATACTACTTTATACTCCCATCATATTATATGTGTTCCCAGATATTGCAAACTCTTTTAGTATTAGACTTTAAAATGTTTGCCAATATGGTGGGGTAGTTGTATTTCATTGATGTTTTAATTGGCATTTCCAATTTTTAATTTGATTGAACCCCTTTGTGTATCTTTATTTTCCATTTGAATTTTTTTCTTTTGAGGAGTGCCTGTTATCTCTTGCTCATTTTTAAAAATTGTATTGTTTGTTACTTTCTTACTGCTATGTATGATTCTAAGTCTTTGTCTCTTAATTGTGCTGCAAATATCTCCTCCCACTCTGAAGTCTTTTTCACTATCTTAATGGTATTTTTGGGTGAGCAGAAGTTATTCATTTTATGGAACTCAAATTTATTAATCTTCTCCTTTATTACTAATGCTCTGTAATCTCCTGAGGTCAGAAGATATTGTCTGAAATTATCTTTTAAATATCTTTTAATTTTGTCTTTCAACTTTAGGTCTTTAAACACTTGTAATTTATTTTTGTGTATGGTGTGATTCATGGGTTCAGTTTTACTTTCTTTTTCTAAAATGGATATCCGATTTTCCTACCACTGTTTATTAACAAGACCACCTTTTCCCACTGCCCTATTTGAAAGTAGAGGAGTGATAAGATGGTAACCTCTGTCATAAATTAAATATTTATATATGTAGGATTCTATTCTGAGCTTTTTGTCTTATTCCATTTTTCTATTTGTCTATCCTTGTATAAATACAGCACGATTCTAAATACTCTAGTTTTATTATAAATACTGATATCTAGTAGAGCAAGTCCTCACAATTTGTTCTGCAGTGTGTAATGATTATTTCTTGCCCCTTGCATTTTCATGTAAATTTTAGAATAAATTTCTCAAGGTCCACCAAAAATAAAAACAAATAACTTTTGTTGGAATTCCAGTTGGAATTGCATTTAAGCTATAAATAAATTAGGAAAGAATTGTCATTTTTATGATACCCAGTCTTCCAATCCCTGAACATCTTATAAACAATTTATGAACAGTTTATCCTGTAGGGTTTTTAGGCTGAGCAAATGCTAGTAGCTGAGTAACTCTTAATAAAATGTTTCATATATATGTTAGATCATCATCATCATTAGCAGGAACATTTTATGGTATATCACTCTATATCATATTTATATCTCTCTTTACTGTTTCTCAAAAAGTTTGATAATTTTTTGGTAATTTTCCTGATAGAGGTTTTGCACAACTTACATTTAATTTATTCCTAGGTACTTGATATTTTTATTCTGTTATAAATGGAATCATTTATATATTTTATTCTATGTTTCTTATGTATAAAAATTAAATTGATTTCTTATATTGATTTAAGTCTAACAACCTTGCTAAACTCTTTAATTAATTCTAATAATTAATCTATAGAATATTTTGGATTTTCTATACACTTAATTTTATCATCTGTTAACAATGACTATTTTTTTTTTTCTTTTCAAGACTGACCTTATTATTTTCTTTCCTTTTTGGACTGTGGGCTAGGGTCTCCTTTAAAATACTGAATTGATATTCTGACAGCAGATCTTTTAACCTTTTTCCTCAACTCAAAGGGAAAGTTTTTAAGGCTTTACCATTTAATACAATGTTCACTATAGGTTTTTTGTAAATACCCCTTATCAGGTTAAGAAAGCTCACTTTTGCTCTTAGTGTGGCACAAATTCTTATCATCAATGGGCTTTAAATTTTATCAGTGCTTTCTCTACACCTATTGAGCTTAATATATGTTTATCTCCTTTTATTTGTTGATGGAGTGGTGAATTCCATTAACTGATTTTTTAAAATAATGTTAAGCCAACATTTCATTGTGGGATAAAATCAGTTGGTCATAATATGTTATCCTCTTTGTATATTAATAGATTTGGTTTAATAACATTTAAAAACATTTTTGTATTAAAAGCGAGACTTGAAACTCACTTTTTTTTTTCTTTTTCTTTTGCGGTACGCAGGCCTCTCACTGTTGTGGCCTCTCCCTTTGCAGAGCACAGGCTCTGGACGTGCAGGCTCAGTGGCCATGGCTCACGGGTACAGCCGCTCCGCAGCATGTGGGATCTTCCCGGACTGGGGCACGAACCCATGTCTCCTGCATTGGCAGGCGGACTCTCAACCACTGTGCCACCAGGGAAGCCTGAAACTGACTTTTAATTTTCCTTTTTCATGCTGCCCTTTAGGTTTGCTATCAAGTTGGTTATAAATGAACTGGGATATAACATGTTTTTCTATTCTGTGAAAGAATTTGTATAAGTCTATGTCTTAGTCTGCCTGAGTTGCCGTAACAAAATACCATAGACTGGGTGGCTTAAACAACAGACATTAATTTTCTCACCATTCTTGAGGCTGGACACTTGAGATCAGGGTGCAGCATATTTGGACTAGGGTGAAGACTCTCTTCCTGGCTTTCAGATGGCTACCTTCTCACTGTGTCCTCACATCAAAAAGAGAAAGAGAGGGAGAGAGAGAGAGAGAGCGAGAGAGCGAGAAAGGGAGCAAGCAAGAGCAAGCTCCCTGGTGAATAAACTCATTGTAATCCAGAGCGTACAATCCCATCATTAGGGTTTCACCCTCATTACTTCATCTAAACCTAATCACCCCCCAAAGGTCTCTCCACTAGATACCATCACATTGGGGGTTAGGGCTTCAACATATAAAATTTGAGGGGACACGACTCAGTCCAGAACAATCTGGAAATGTTTCTTCAGTGACTGCATGGTAAACTTATTCATAAAGTTATCTGGACCTGTGGGAAGAATTTTTTTTACACTGGATTCAATTTCTTTAAAGGATTATTTAGGTTTTCCATCTCTTAGTCAAATTTTGTTCAAGATACACTTTTCGGGGCTTCCCTGGTGGTGCAGTGGTTGAGAGTCCGCCTGCTAATGCAGGGGACACAGGTTCGTGCCCTGGTCCAGGAAGATCCCACATGCCGCGGAGCGGCTGGGTCCGTGAGCCACGGCCGCTGAGCCTACGCATCTGGAGCCTGTGCTCCGCAACGGGAGAGGCCACAACAGTGAGAGGCCCGTGTACCGCAAACAAAACAAAACAAAACAAAAAAGTCCCCAAAGATACACTTTTCTAGGAACTTATAAATTTGTTCACAGTATCTCCTTTTTATCTGTTTCATGTCTGCAGCATCTGCAGTGATTTCTGCTATTCGTTCCTAATATTCTCTCTCTCTCTCCTTCCCTCCTTCACCCTCTCTATCTCTCTCTCTCCCTTCTTGGTTAATCTTATCACAGAGTTTGTCTTTCAAACATATGCTTTTAGCTTTGTTGGTCTTCTCTACTTTATATTTTTAAAACATTTTACTAATTTTTGCATTTGTCTCCATTTCCTTCCTCCACATTTCTTTGGTTTTATTTTTTGATAATTTTTCTAACTACTTTAGATATATGCTTAGTATGCTTAGTTTATCAATTTTCAACATTTCTCTTTTCTGTTACATGCATTTCCTGCTAATAATATTATTTTACATGTTACTTTATATTCATCCCATAAGCTTTTCTATATAGCATTTGTTATTTACACAGTTCAAAATATTTTCTAATTTCTTTTATGATATTTCTTTGACCAATGTGATATTTAGAACATATTGTTTAATTTCTGAAAATATGGGACATTTTCTAGTTCCAGTTTCTGAATGATTTCTGAAATAAATGCATTGTGGTCAGAGAACATACTTTGTATCGTTCAGATCTATTTTAAAAATATTGTGAAATATGAATCACACACAAAATGTGCATAAAATAGCTATATAGCTTAGCAAATTATTATAATGTGATTGCTCACGTTACTACCACACAGCGTAAGCTACAAAACAATGCCAAACCCCCAGAAATTACCTTGTGCCCCTTTCCAATTTTCTCTGTGTTTCTAATCCTTTGATATTTTTGACGTGTACTTTATGGCACAATATACAGACAGTTTTCTAAATGTTCCACGTGTGCTTGAAAAAAATATGTATTCTACAATTGCAGGGTATAATGTCCATAGGTCAATTTTTTAAATTATGTTTTAAAATCTCTACAGCCTTACTGATTTTTTCTGTTCATTTTATCAACAAGAGAGGTGTATCATAATCTCCCACTATAATTATGGATTTGTCCCTTATTTTGGTACTATCAATATTTGCTTTTTTTGAGGCTATATGACTAGATGCACACACATTTGGAAACGTTATTATTTCCTCCGGGAATTTTTCTCTAAATCTTTTATTTGTCTTTTATATACTCTTATATTTTTCTGTGTTTTTATCTCTATTTGCAGCTTTCTGTATATTTTCTCTGGATTGATCTTCCAGTTTTCTACTTTTTACTATTTTACTGCTGTTTCATCTGCTGCCAAACATGACTACTGACTATATTTTTAAATTTTTAAATTTTATTTTTTATACTTTTATAGTATTGAATTTTTATAATTATTTTATATGTTATATTTTTGCTGTATTGTATTTTGTAATACTTTTTATTCCTTTAAACTGTATTTAGTTGTTTTTCAAACTTGCTTTTTCACTTTTTGTAGCTTCCTATACTCTGCAGATATTTTATGTATAGTAAGTGTAGTCATATTGTAATCTGTTTGTAATAACATCACTATGCAAAGTCTTGTATTTTCCTTTTCCATGTGTGTTTGGTTATCTTCAACTCTCATTGCTCTTGAAAAATCATTTTTGAGATTCCCCAAAGCTTAGGGTCTAGATACCATTTTTTTGGTGAGATAATTTGCTTATACATACTCCAGTGGAGGGTAACAATCTAAGATCACGTTAAACTGATTTTGGAGCTTAAAGGTACAAATTTGCACAAAAACCACAGATGACATTGTAGGGTAGTAGATTCCTTAACCACTATGACATAGTGCGCCCTTAAAAAATAATTTTGATAAATGAAATGATGATTGACAGGAGTTTTGTGGTAAGCAGAATTTCTCCCCACCAGGCAAGGCCTCATTCCCCAGCAGGCAGAAGAAAAACAAGCAAAACACGTCTATAATAGAAATAGTAATAATAGGGATAGTTGTACATATTGAACACTTACTCTATACTAGGTACTGTTAAACACAATATAGAATATATTATTTAATCCTCAACTTATTTTGTCCTCATTTTGCTGTTAAAGAAAGTCTCCATGAGGTCAAGCAACTTGCCTAAGGCATAAGAGGCTAATAAATCGACCTGAAATTCATCCTCTGGTAACTCAAGAACATAAGGGCAGAGGAAAAAAAAAGTTTCATAGTATCATCTTTGGCATTTTCCCAAAAAGTACATTAGCATGTTAGTGTAGAAACAGTGGTTGGCAAAGGAAATACCTAAGCATTACCTTGCCTCCCTGACTTAGACAGTTAATTCATTTTATCCAGTCTTGAATAAATTCTCATGCTGCACTAAGCTATTTTTCTGGGTGAAAGATCATAAAATACTTTTGAATACTTCTGGATTAAAAAAAAGTAAGATACTCTTTTCTATTTGATTAATGTTGCTGCTGCTTAAAGTATTATTGATGACATTTGAAATGGATAGAAATGCCATTTTTATATTTTCTTAAAGAAGAAATAAGAAAAGAGCAATTGAGAAAGAAAAATAAAATGATTTTTTTGTCAGCTTGTAAGTGAAGCCTTTAAATAGTCGATTCTCAGTTTTAATGGAGGGGTATAAGGACAAATAAACAAGTCAGCCTAAAAATGTGAAAACTCAGGAAAGATATATGATTTGTTAACAGATAATACTGGCATTTTGTGAATCACAGTCTCTCTCTCCCTCTCTCTTTTTTGAAAGGCAGTAATACAGCTGTTTTGAAATCCTGAAAAAGCTTATTCAGGTTGCTGCATTGTCTTCTGTTGCTAACACTTCGGTACAATTTTTAACATGCAAAATCAGCTGCAGAGTTACTGTGCCTCTGTGCTTGGAAACTCAGCACCACTTTGCTCTGCTTATGTGTCATAACTTCTCATGCATTTTTTATAGTTGCTTACCTGGATAATTTGTGACACTGCATTCAGAATTAACTTTCCAAATTGTAAATTTGACCACAGAGCTCCAGTGCAGCTCCCTACTTAAAATCTTTTAGCAGCTTTTCTTTGCCTGCACTATAAGACAGAAATGTTACAGCTAGTATACAATGTCTTTCATTTTTGGCCTCTGGCTCATTCTTCAGTCTCACTTTAAATTTCCTCCGACGTAAACATAGAGAATGGACTTGAGGACACAGGGAGGGGAAAGGGTAAGCTGGGACGAAGTGAGAGAGTGGCATGGACATATATACACTACCAAACGTAAAATAGATAGCTAGAGGGAAGCAGCCACACAGCAGTGACCACCTAGAGGGGTGGGGTAGGGAGGGTGGGAGGGAGGCTCAAGAGGGAGAGGATGTGGTGATATATGTATACATAGAGCTGATTCACTTTGTTGTACAACAGAAACTAACACAGCATTGTGAAGCAATTACACTCCAATAAAGATCTATTAAAAATGAAAGGTATAGGCATAAAAAAAAATTTCCTCCTTACTTCCTCTGCCCTCAGCTACACCAAATTATTTGTTATTCCTCAAATGGGCCATGCTGTGTATTACACATGCTGTTCCATCTGTCTGTAATGCCCTTTTTTTTTTTTTCAGATTTCCAGGCACCTTTCTTCCTTTACCACTAGGTTCCCCTATCACTACCTCTTTGGAGCCTTAGATCCACCCCAACAGAAATTGGCCTTATCTTCAGTTCATTAACCCTCCAGGGACCTCACCCTGGCTTCTATATCAGTGCATCTCCATTGTATTGTAATTATTTACAAGCTTGCTACTGCTTTCCCAGTAGGCCTTAAGCCTGGCACAACAGCAAAAAGCAAAATATATTTTGTTGGATAAAAAAAAGCGCATGGATGATACCTAATTCACAAAGGTATTGTAAAATGATATGAAAAGATGGAGAGGAAACCCTTCGTAAGTTATCAGACATTATAGAATTGCTATTTATATATTTATCTATTTTCTGCCCAAATGCTCAGCATGCAAGCCACGCCTGACCACACCTAAAGACGTTTTGAGGAGGGATGAAAATTATGCATTTTTGTGATTGAGCTTGTAAAATGTGTAAGACTATGAGCATAATCGGGGATTTAAGGAATACTATCTGATATCAGAAAGCCTGTAACCTACACTGTGAGATAAGACATAAAAAACCCCAAATCTTTGGATAACAAATGATGCAGGATTGCCTAGTGGATGAATGGGTCTTTGGTGCTATAGGAGTTACTGAGTGTGGCGTGCGAAGGCCGTTATGAGGAAGCTGATTTTGAACTAGGTTTTAGGGAAGATTGAAATGAGAAGGGTGGTGACCTTTTAATTGAGGAGGGGGGTGTACCAAGGCTGAGTAAGGAGCTGCCGTGCTTTTTTCTATTAAATTTGTTCTACTGTGGGTGCAATGTCTTCTCTGAGATCATCTCTTTCATGGATTTCTCTGGCATTGATCACATGATAAAATTCTGGGCATTCTTCAAGGTTTAGCTCAAATGTTACTAAAAATACCCAATGGAAGTAATCCCCCCCCCTTTTTTCCCCCTCTGAATTTCCAAGGGCATATCTTGTAGGACCAAGGTCAACTTTAGATAACAGAACCACCCCCCCTTCCTTCTTAATAGCTTAAGCAATAGAGGTTTTTTTTTTTTTTTTTTTTTAACCTCTATTACCTCCACAATCATCAAAGACTCAGGCTCCATTTTATTTTTCTCTTCCTCCCGCTTCCACTTTGGATTTTCTCATCATCCAATGTAGCTGCTGGAATTCTGTTAGGTAGTTAGTCAGACATTAGCAGAAAGGAGGTGACAGCAGCGAAAAGACAATAGGGGAATAGTCAAGTTACACCCCAACCATCTGGGGACCCTCCCCTGACCCACCCAGAACGGGCGAAACTATGGTCGGGTGGTGGGCAACTTAACCTGATAGAGAGAGAGCACGGTAACACGAGGGAACTTCCCCGGGCTGCGCATGCCCAGACTAGACAGGCATATAACCTAGAGTAAACCCAAACTCATTATACCATCAGTATAATAAAATCTGCATGTAGTTTTGCCTCCCGCCCCGTGAGCTTTTCTTAGCGAATGAAGGGTGAGGGCAGGCGCAATAATGAACTTGTTACATAACTTGGGACTGTTAATCAAATAATGATCCCCTGTCACTCATCCATGATCGCACCCCGCCTCCTCGCAGAATGCTCTTTATAAACACCCTTAAGCCTGTACAACAGGGCAGGTTTCACTTCGCAGAAACAGCCCACGCTCCCTCTGAGAGTGTAACTGTGCTTTAATAAACTTTGCCTTGCGCTTAAGCCCAAAGTGGTAGTGTGTAATTCTTTGCTTACTATCACAAGGACCGAGATTTCTGGTCCGGGTCTTCCACTGACCTTCTCGATTGAAGCTATTTGACCCAACGCACGCCAACCCGGTAACATAACCATCTTGTTTTAAGTTTCAGACAGCAGGAAACAGGAAGAGAAGCAAAAAACAAACATGCCCCTATAAAGAGCTTGCCAAGGAATCCAACTCAACTTTGGCTTTCATTTCATGAACCAGAGCTTCCCATGGCCACATCAGTTGCAAGTGAAGTTAGTAACAAAGCCATACCTAACCACAAAGGTGCCTAAGAACATTTCGAGCTAGAAGAAAAACAGGGTCTGGTATTAAGAGGAAGAGGAACATGGATGTTGTATGTCAGTCTCCTGGATGGGATCAGGTGGTGTGTGCACTGGAGTACTGGGAGATAAGAAAAGCAATGTAGATTAGGACTAGATTATAAAAGTAAGGAGTAAATAAAAATGCCATTATCTGGGCTTCGCTGGTGGCGCAGTGGTTGAGAGTCCGCCTGCCGATGCAGGGGACACAGGTTCGTGCCCTGGTCTGGGAAGATCCCACATGCCGCGGAGCGGCTGGACCCGTGAGCCATGGCCACTGAGCCTGCGCGTCCGGAGCCTGTGCTCCGCAACGAGAGGCCACAACGGTGAGAGGCCTGCGTACCGCAAAAAAAAAAAAAAATGCCATTATTAAAAGTTGTAAGCATTTACCTCAATTTCTACAAAGGATAATTAAGGAAATAAAATTGACCTCTCAATTTATTTGAAGTTTGTGTCAGTGCAGTGACAACTAGCAACTTCATTTTTTCTCCAGGAGGAATAAGTAGCTATGATATTGAACTATCCAAAGTGAAAATGGTAAATAAAGGAAATTAGCTGTGCAAAATCTGGTTGTCAAAAAGTATACACAGAAATGACCCTTCCACATGGGACGTTTCCTTCAAAGAGATAAGATGGAGAACAAAAGAAACAGACATTTACACATTTGACATTTTCTACAAAACTTCCTTTTTTTGGAATTTGCTAGAATGTGCAAGATTTTGCTGTGCTTCATTAAAATATTTATTTTTTATATCAAAGTCCTCATACTAAAAAAGTCTTTCAAGAGCTTTTTAGAATTATGGCCAGCACTTTATTCACTGTGGACAAAGAATCTATTTTCTTAAATCAGTAGCCTTCAAGTTTTTAAAATCATGGACCCTATGGGTAAAACATTTTTTACTCTCCTTACTTATTTACACTTATTTATTTCTAAATTCATGGTGAAATTTACTGTGTATAATAGCAAATATACTCCAATATAGAAATTAAACAAAGGATGATATAAAATATATATTACTAAAATTCCACTATTTTCTTCTCACCCCAATGTGGATCATCTTCACACCTTTACATACCAGAGAACAAACCTCATTTAGCCGCCATTGCCATCTCCCTTCACCCCTCACCTCTATCCCTTTCTCCCCAGAGAGTTGGGAAGACTATTGAGGTTAAGCAGCGGCTTTCAAACTTTTTGGACTCAGGAACACTTTACACTCTTTTTTTTTCAATTTGAAGTATAATTGATTTACAATATTATATTAGTTTCAGGTGTACAACATAGTGATTCAGGTATATATATATATATATTTTTTTTTTTCAGTTCTTTTCCAGTATAGGTTATTACAGCATATTGAATATAGTTCCCTGTGCTATACAGTAAATCCTTGTTGTTTATTTTATATATAGTGGTGTGTATCTGCTAATCCCATACTCCTAATTTATCCCTCCCCAATCATTTTCCCCTTTGGTAACAATGTTTGTTTTCTGTCTGTGAGTCTATTTCTGCTTGTAAATAAGTTCCCTTGTATTATTTTTAAAATTCCACATATAAGTGATATCATATTTTTTTTTCTCTGTCTGACTTACTTCACTCTGTATGATAAGCTCTAGGTCCATCCATGTTGCTACAAATGGCAATATTTCATTCTTTTTTATGGCCAAGTAATATTCCATTGTGTGTGTGTATGCCACATTTTCTTTATCCATTTATTTTTTGATGGGAACTTAGGTTGCTTCCATGTCTTGGCTATTGTAAATAATGTCGCAATGAACATGGAGGGCATGTATCTTTTCGAATTAGCATTTTCTCTTTTCTGAATATATGGGAATTGCTGGATCATATGGTAGTTTTATTTTTAGTTTTTTTTAAGGAACCTCCATACTGTTTTCCATAGTGACTGCACCAATTTACATTCCCACCAACAGTGTAAGAGAGGAATCCCTTACAGTCTTACAAAACAGTTGAGGACTCTGAAAACTTGTTTATGTGGATCTTACCTATAAATATTTATCATATTAGAAATTAGTGCAGCATTCAGCCTTTGAGATATTTTGTTTAGGTTGAAGTAGATCCAGAAAACCTGGCTTCACATGGATATGTCATTGCAAAAAGGAGGACTTCTTGGACCCCTTGGAAAGACCCTAGGAATCTGCTGGGGGTCCTTGGACCACACTGAGAACTGTTGAGATGAAATAATAGGTAGCTACAAAGTGTTAAAAACCAAAAAAAATATCCAAACAGGATCCCTTTTATGGTGGAGGGAAATACAAAATTTGTATAAATACATTATTATTTGTTTTGAAGACTCAATTCCATCAGTTTGTAGAGCATATTTTATTATACTGACATCTGTATGCTTCTGTTTAAAATGAGGATCCAGAATGCAAGTCTCACTTGCAGAGTTCTGAGAAAGAAGAGAGTTCTGTCCAATAGCATCTATAAGTCTGTTAAACATTTACTGCCTGCTTCATTTTAGAAAAGACAATGTCTTTACTTAAAAGTCATATATAAATGAGATAATGAATGTGAAAGTGTTTAATCTCCCCTTCCCTCCCTCTTGTCACAGCCACTCTGGGTAAAGCCCTCCAGAAAGAAAACTAATCTTTTGAGGAGAGGTCTTTCTTCTAATTAAAAATATATGTAAACATACATACACACATCCACACCCAAAAATGTCTTAGGAAAAACACATTTTCTTTTTAGCTGACCTGGTAGTCTGCTGAAGGAAGATATGCAGGTTTGGGCCTGTTTTCACTCTTAATTATGATTCAGTGTCGTTTATGCAGTTGAAGGAGGCTCAATGTGGCATAAAACAGAGCATGGCAGAGGACACAAATTTTCATGAGTCCCTTGGAATATTCCTGAGGCCTTTGGATACGGATGGTAACCTGCTAATTCTATGTCTGGGCCACCACCGTTTTGAAGGGACACACGCTTTGCTTAGATATGTCGAATTACATTCCATACTGTATGGATGAGACAGTGCGGGAATCTTCCTCTCCCTTCCTTTAACTAGTTCCGGCCTTTCTTTATGAAGTCACACCACCGTCACATGTAGTTTATTAGTCTCCTATTGCTGTTACATCAAACTACTACAAAGTCATAACTTAGTAACTTAAACAATACAAATTTATTATTTTACTGTCCTGTGGATCAGAAGTCTGACATGGGTCTCAATGGGCTAATATCAAGATGTCAGTGTGGCTGCCTTCCTTTATGGAGATTCCATTTCCTTACCTTTTCCAGCTTTTGGAGGCCACGTAAATTGCTTAGCTCATATGCTCCCTTCCTTCATTTTCAAGGTCAGCAATGTAGCATCACTCTGAGCTTTCATACCTTTTTCTAACCTCAGCTGTGAAAGTTTTTCTGTTTTTAAAGACTCATGTGATTAGACTGAGCTCACCCAAATAATTCAGGATTATCCCTCCATTTCAATATCTGTACCCTTATTTACATCTGCAAAGTGCCTCATGCCATGTGAGGTAACATCTTCACAGGGTCCAGGGACCAGGGCATGGACATCTTTGGGGACCATTATTCTGCCTAACACACTCAAATCAATGTCAGTGGTTTTAGTTTTGTTAACCCCCACTTTTAAACCATCAAAGCAAAAAAGGGAAGCTAGAAGAGGAGAAGAAATCTATGGAAAAATGGTATTGATGTCATCAACTGCAAGTTGGAAAACACATATTTAATAATCTATTATCCCATATATATTAGGTTAAAACTTTAGGATTCCCTAATCAATAATGTTTGTTATATAGTCAATTTTACTGTAAGAAAGACAAATGTCTGCACTTCACAGTCAGCTCATGTACCATTTGATTCACTGGTTGCTATGGAGATCACCCATTTTAAGTAAATATTAGACAGTATATAGATCTGCATAAGATGATGTGATGTGAATGGGCATGCATTCTGAGGTCTTTCTTGTTCCTTAAAAAAGGTGTCTTTTCCTTTTATCGATTTTTTAGCTGAACTCTTACCTCATTTTCTTTTGCCTTATAGAACTTTTCAGACGTTAGACTGACATATCTATTTTATTTACACCTTAAAATGTCTCTATGAAGATGGAAACTCCCACTTCCTGATTTTGTTCAAATTGTTGAAATTAATATAAAGACAACATTCTTAGACAAATTTTAGGTAGGTTAACTTAAGTTAATTAACATTATTTAGAAACTGTATTCAATCTGAAAAATATGTATTTTGTTTTTTTCAGATTTATTGAAGTATAGTTGACAAATACAGTCGTAATATATTACATGACATCATCCAACGATGATGATGATTTGATATATGTATGCATTGTGAAATGATTACCACAATCAATTTACTTAAAATATATACCACCTCACATAGTTACCCTTTTTTAAAAATGAGAATGCTTAAAATCTACTCTCTTAGCGGATTTCAAGTATACAATACAATATTATTAACTATTAACTATGGCCACCAAGCTGTACTTTAGATCCTCAGAACTTACTCATTTATAACTGAAAGTTTGTATACTTTGACCAATATACCCTTATTTCCCCCATCCCCACACCTCTGGTAACTACCACTCTACTATTTGTTTCTATGAGTTTGACTTCCTTGTTGTTGTTGTTTTTTTTTTTTTTTTGGTTTCCACATGTAAGTGATACCATGTAGTATTTGTTTTTCTTTCCTGGCTTATTTCACATAGAACAGTGCCCTCAGGGTTCATCCATGTTGTTTCAGATGGCAGGATTTTCTTCTTTTTTAAATGAATTTTGAAGATTACATACTTAATATGTATAAGCATTATATGCAGTTCATAAGTCTATAAAATGCAATATTAATTTGCTGGATGGATCAGGGGTAAACCATGCATAACTTAGATAACTGGCAAGGTTATCATTCAGAATTGAAGGAGAGAGAAATAATTTCTCAGAAAAGCAAAAACTATAGGAGTTCATCACCACTAAACCAGCCTTACAAGAAATGTTAAGGGGACTTCTTTAAATGGAAAAGAAAAGGCCATAACTAGAAACAAGAAAATTATGATTTAAAAAATTTCACTGGTAAAAGCAAACATGTAACAAGGGTAGTGGATCAACCACCTATAAATCTAGTATAACGCTTAAAAGACGAAAGTGGTAAAACCATCTATAGCTAAAATAATTAGTTAAGCAACACGCAAAATTAAAAAATGTAAAATATGACATCAAAAACATAAAACATTTGGGGGGGGACTAAAAATGTGCACAATGTACTCAAACTTAAGTGACCATCAACTTAAAATAGACTGCTAAATACATAGATTTTTATATATGAACTTCATGGTAACTACAAACCCCAAACCTATAACATAGAAACAAAAAATGAAGAGAAAGGAATCCAAACATAATACTAAAGAAAGCCATAAAATCACAAGAAAAGGGAACAAGAGAAGAAAGGAACAGAGAACTACAAAAACAACCGGAGAACAATAAACAAAATGGCAATGAGTACATACCTATCAATAATTACCTTAAATGGAAATAAAATAAATGCTCCAATCAAAAGACATAATGTGGCTAAATGGATAAAGGAGACCCATATATATGCTGCCTACAATAGACTCATTTCAGACTTAAGGGCACATACAAACTGGAAGTGAAGGGATGCAAAAAGATATTCCATGGAAACAAAAAGAAAACTAGGGTAGAAAGCTGATATGACAATACTCATATCAGACAAAATAGACTTTAAAGCAAAGATTGTAACATGAGACAAAGAAGGGCATCAGATTGTGAAAAAGAGGTCAATCCAACAAGAGGATATAAAAATTGTAAATATCTATGTACCCAACATAGGACCACCTAAATACCTAAAGCAAATATTAACAAACGTAAAGGGAAACACAATATTAATAGGGGACTTTAACACCCCACTGACATCAATGGAGAGCTCATACAGACAGAAAATCAATGAGAAAATTTTAGCCTTAAATGACACATCAGATCAGACACAAGATATATACCAAGCACTCCACCCAAAAACAACAGAATACACTTTCTTTTCAAGTGCCCATGGAATAGATCACAGAATAGGTCACATGTTAGTCCACAAAACAAGTTTAAATAAGTTTAAGAAGATTGAAATCATATCAAGCATCTTTTCTGACCACAGTTGTATAAAACTAGAAATCAACTGCAAGAAAAAAACTAAAAAAACATAAACATATGCAGGTTAAACAACAAGCTTCTAAACAGTCAATGGGTCAATGAAGAAATCAAAGAGACAAATGAAAATGGAAATACAATTTTTCAAAATCTGTAGTGGGGAAAAGACAATCTCTTCAATAAATATTGGGAAAACTGGACAGTTACATGCAAAAAAATGAAACTGGATCACTTTCTTATATTATATACAAAAATAAATTCAAAATGAATTAGGTGTAAATGTAAGAACTGAAACCATAAAACTCCCAGAAGGAATCATATACTCTTTGACATGTCTTGGCAATATTTTTTTGTATATGTCTCCTCAGGCAAGAGCAGCAAAAGCAAAAATAAACAAATGGGACTACAGCAAACATTAATTTGAAAAGATACATGCACCTCTATGTTCATTGCAGCATTATTTACAATAGGCAAAATATGAAAGCAACCTAAATGTCATTGGTGGATGAATGGATTAAGAAGATGTGGTATGTATATATAGTGGAATATTACTAAGCCATAAAAAAGAATGAAATCTTGCCCTTTTTGACAACATGCTTGGAGCTAGAGGGTATTATACTAAGTGAAATAAGTCAGACAGACAAAGACAAATAACATATGATTTCACTTATATGTGGAATCCAAAAATCAAAACAAACAAAGAAAACAAAACAGAAACAGACTCATAGTTACAGAGACAAACTGGTGGTCTCCAGAGAGGAGTGTAAGGGGATGGGTAAAATACGTGAAGGGGATTAAGAGGTACAAACTTCTAGTTATAAAATAAGTCACAAGGTTGTAATGTACAGCATAGGGAATGTAGTCAATAGTATTGCAATAACTTTGTATGGTGACAGAAGTTACTAGATTTATTGTGGTAATTAACTTGCAATATATATAAATGTAGAATCATTATGTTGTACACCTGAAACTAATATAATATTGTATGCCAACTATAGTTCACTAAAAAATAAAAAGGAAAAAAGATTTATACATGAAGCATAGGCAAAATATCCTACTTTTGTTTTTCTGTTTTCAAACTGTATGTGAATGTAATAATGCTCTAAGTATTCTTTGGTGCTTTGCATTTTGATCCAGCGTTATGTTTATAAGATTCATCTGTGTTATTGTGAGTAAATTTAAATAGTTTGTTTTCATTGCTCTGCAGTGCTCCATTTCATGAATGTACCAAAATTTACTTATTCATACTACTCTTGATGGACTTGAGTTGTTTTTAGTTTACATACCTTTCTTCATTGTAGGCACCAGACTGGAATTGCTGTGTTACAGTATATAGAGAGCGATTTTTGTGTTTGACTATATGTTGCCAAAGTGTTTGCCAAAGTGCTTGTGTCAATTGCACTCATACCAGCCCTATGTGAACATTTCTATTGCTCCCCATTCTTGTTAACGTTTGACATTGTTGGGATTTTAATTTTTTAAATAATCTGATGTGTTTTTAATGTTTTCCATTATACTTTTAATTAGCATTTTCCTATTTCTAAATAAGTTGAGTAGTTTTTCTTTTGTTTACAAGGCATTCATATATCTTATTTTATGAAATGTACACTGAGGTCATTTTCTCATTTTTCTATCTAGTTTTCCATTTTCTTTGTTTGGTTTGTAGTTCTTTATATATTATGGAAACGATTATTTAGCCTCTTACCTTTGTTGCGAATATTATCTCCACTTCTGTGGGTTACCTTTTTACTCTCTTAATAGTGTTATTGAGAAACAGAATTTGTTAATTTTAATGAAGTTCAATTTCTCACTTTTTACTTTTTTGTTACTTCTATTTTTGGTTAGTTTTTTTCCAAGAGAGTGTGTTTTGTTCTGTCCCTATCCCAAAGTCAAGAAGATGCCCTTCTCTATTAGGTCTATAATCTGAAAAGGAGAACAATAAAGCTTCCAGGAGATAATTAAGGAGCATCTCTTTATGACCAGGGGATAGAAAGATTTCTTAAATAAGAGGCAAAAATATCTGTAACCTTAGTTTATTTTTATTTTGTGTACAATGTTAGGTCAGGGTCCATTTTTTTTTCATAGGACACCAAATGTCATAATACAATTTATTGAATATGATTCTTTTCACACTGCTGTGCATGCTACCTTTGTCATGAAAGTTTCATTCTGTTCTATTGGCCTATTTGTCTAATTTATGCCAACTAAACACTCTTTTAATTGAGAACTGATGGAGCAAGTGCTTCCACCTTGTTCTTCCTCTTCAATAGTGTCTTAGCTATATATCTTTTTTTTACATTTCCATATACATTTTAGAAATAGTTTGTCAAGTTACACAAAATATCCTGTTGCTATTTGACTGAGATTATATTAAACCTGTAGAACAATATGGGCAGAATTCAATATCGAGTCTTCCAACATAGAAACATAGATATACATCCATTTTTGTGAGTCTTTTTTCATGTTTCTAAAAAACATTTTGTAATTTTTCCTTATTTGTGTTTCATTAGACTTATTCCTAAGCAGTTCATGTTTTTGATGCTACTGTCAATGGATTTTTAAAAGTTATATTTTTTATTTGTAAATGATGTATAAAAATGCATTAAATTTAGGTAGTAATTTTTTATTCAGCAAACTTACTAACTCTCATTAATTACAGTAATTTATGTGTCTATTCTGTTGGATTCTCTATGTAAATGATTATGATATTTTAGAACAATGACAGTCTTCTTTGTTTCTTAAAAAATTTTTCACTAGTTATTTCTTTTTTTTTCTTATTGCACCAATTATGACATAATTAAAATGTTTAATAGAAGTCTGCGTAGAGAACATCTTTATGTTGTTCCCCAACTGAAAGTGAAAATTTGTTATGTTTCATCACTTATTATGATGCTTGCTATGGGTTTTTTGTAGATATTCTTTTTCAGTATTTCAAAGATCCCTTCTATTTTGGCCAGCTCAAAGTTGGTTTTGCTTTTTTTTTTAAATCATTAACACATGGTAAATTTTACCAATGTGTTTTCTACATCTGTTAAGATGATTGCATAATTTTTATTCCTTCATCTGTTTATGTGGTAAATTGCATTAAATCTCTAGTATTATTTTATTTTAATTTTTTATTCTTTCATTGTTATCATATATTATATGTCAGGTGATATACGAGGCATTGGAAATATAAAGATGAAGAAGCTTTGTTCCAGCCCAAGGTGTTCTTGTTCTAGTGGAGAACATATAGGACTGGGTAATTATACAAGGTGACACTTGGTATGAGAGAAGCAAGAGAGGAGCTGGCTCTGTGCCAGAGTATGGGCTGGATCATGGCACCTGGAGGAGGAACCATTTCAAGATGGGCCTTGAAGGCTGAAGACAAAAGAAGGAAAAGTCATTCCAGAGAGATGAAATGGCATAGGCAATAGCATGCTCAGAAAATAGTAAGGACTTCAGGGCCATGGGAAAAGACAGGAGGAGACAGATTTAAAAGACATTTTGTAGGTAGAATTGGTAAAACTTGTTCATTTGAATATAAGAGTTGACAAAGGCAATGTAAGGATATTGCCAAAGATGACCTTGAGGTTTGGACTTCTGGGTTAATCAGTATAGGGGATATTTAGTTCTGAGCATAGTGAGCTCTTGAGGTGAGTGTGTGGAACTTACCTGAAGGTACTGGCTGCGCTACTAAGATTCTAGTCTGAGATTTAAGGGGTGGCTGCTAATAGAGGTTTGGGCTGCTTCTTATGGTCATGGGCCCTCACCAAGTAACTTTCTGTTGTAGAGAGAGCATCTAAGTTTGATCTGTGGGTCAAAGAGCATGACAGAATGCATTTATTCTACATTAATTTTAGGCTTTAAAGAACAGATGATCTGTTTTGCTTTGGGAATTTTATTGAAGAGAAATCTGAGAGAGAGAAAATTATGGTATATGTATTCTCCTTTAAGTATAATTTAAATTGAGAAAAGGAATTTACAGTAAAGTTCTTTAGAAGGAAGGGAAATAGAATAATCAAAACGCTTCATGGAAGATACGGCATAACCCTCTGTATTCTTTTACGACCCCTGTATTTTTACAAAACTTCAGTGGAATTTAAAAAAATGGGCAATTTCAGGATAATGGTAATGGGTGTTTTCCCTGATTGTTAGAGGATAAAAAAGAATCACTTGCAGCCTGACAGAAGACATGTAAAAAGAGATATCCAGGGGCCTTGATGTTATCCATACTGTTTATTAGAACTTTAATTATTTGCTTGATATCACTTCAATGGAATTTTCTTATTGGTTAAAGATTTAAAATTTAAAAGCACTAGAGTTAGGGCTTTAGGGAGTTACGTGGTCCTGATAATATTCTGTACTTGATCATAACTACATTCACTTTGCAAGATTCATTAAGCTATACATTTAAGATCTACGGGTATTTTGGATATATTTTATACATCAATAAAATGTTTACTAAAAAAAGCAATAGTGGGACTTCCCTGGCGGTCCAGTGGGTAAAACTCCGCACTCCCAATGCAGGGGGCTCGGGTTTGATCCCTGGTCGGGGAACTTGATCCTGCATGCATGCTGCAACTGAGTCGAGTCTGCATACCTCAACTAAGAAATCCACATGCCGTAACTAAAGATCTCACATGCCACAACGAAGATCCCAAGTGCTGCAGCTAAGACCTGGAGTGGCCAAAAATAAATAATAAATAAAATAAATTAAACAGACAAACAAACAAAATCCCAAAAAAGCAATGGTACATGTTTCAGATATACATAATGTGGTTATTTCTTATGCTTTTATTTATTTATTATTACTTTTTGCGGTATGTGGGCCTCTCACTCTTGTGGCCTCTCCTGTTGTGGAGCACAGGCTCCGGATACACAGGCTCAGCGGCCATGGCTCACGGGCCTCGCCGCTCCGCAGCATGTGGGATCTTCCCAGACCGGGACATGAACCCGTGTCCCCTGCATTGGCAGGCAGACCCTCAACCACTGTGCCACCAGGGAAGCCCCCTTATGCTTTTTTTTTAAAAAGTACGTGTTCTGCAGTGAAATAATTTGATTAGAAATTTTACATACTGTTACTTGTTTTTGTCTGTTAGATTTGCATATGTTTTCACGTAGTCACATAAAAATTGCATTGCACCAAGCAAACTGGTTTGAAAAATACAGAATGTTCTCTATGTGTGTCAGGTGATTTAAGGTTTTCCAAACAGTGTTCAGAGATTCCATTTATGTACCCAAACTGCAAACTAAAACTTAGAAAAATGCTTCCCTGAGGTGAAGTTAACTTGCCTGGGACAGAAGACTTTTTAAGGATGCCAGTTTGCCCACTGTATGGCCAAGTGTTTATTCAGCTGAGGCTTGGATGAAAGCCACCACATCAATGTCACAGTCTCAGCACATGTGAGGAAAATACATGTGATACATAGCAAATTAGGTGTCATGCTCTGGGAAGGGTGGAATGGGATTGATTTGCCACTTTTAGCAATGCTCTTTTACTGTCAGCTGTGGCTTTGAGGAAAGCATTAGAGATTCTTGTCACAGATGTTTCTTTCATAAACTGTTGTGGGAGAATGACGTTCTGCAAAAATGGTTTACTACTCTTCTTTCTTCTCTTGGGGAAACAAAGTATGCTCACCATCCTAGCCAAATGGATTCAAGGAGCGCTCTTCATTTCTCCCACAATAGCATTAAGGATCATGACATTTACAAAGTTGATTTTAGAACTTAGCTCGCAAATGTAGCATGTTTAGGTATTTATTCAATGTATGTGCCATGGAGGAGGTTTGTAAGACTCATTATGGGGGAGGTAGAAACCAGCCCTTTGGGTGTTTATTAAAAAATGTTTGTACAATTTTTATTTAATGGTTCACAATTAATTAAAGTAATTCTTCTTTTTAGCATATTATACTCCACACAAACTACTGAATTACAAGAAGTTAAGAATTCTTTCTAGCTCAGCCATTGATGTTTATAAGATGATGAAATTTATGAAGACCAATACTGGTATGAAAAAACATGATAAAACTATTTGACGGTAATTTTAAACTTAAGGGACAAGAGCTGCATATCCGCTGCACATTTTAATTCATCACTTCCATTGGGTATAATTTTCACTGAGAATTTGGTGAGTAAATGTAAGCATTCTCTACATAGTATTTTCCTGCTGAACAAAAATACAGTTACTATAGCAACTGCAACATCACATAGGATCTAAGCGATAGAAAGAATATTTTACAAAAGTGTGTTATCCATGTGTCCTATTAATTTTTCTACTTTATACTATGGGCGAGTCAGAATATTTTCCTTCGGTGCTATGTGGATATCCAGTATTAAATTATTCGTTAAAGGTTTTTATTTTTAAATGTTCCAGATTGCCTACAGAAGTTTTTCTCTATTTTAAATATAAGTGCATACCAATTGAGGTATGTAAAATGTCACTTGCCAATTTAAATAATGAAGATTAAAATAGGGCAATTGCCTGTTTCTTTAAAGTGAGTTGATTACTTTTTAAATTTATGTGAAAAAATAATGCACCATATTCTTTTGAGGTGTAAGGAAAGCAAACCATATTAAGGCAGGTCATATTGCTGGTTGAAACATTTTGTCCTCTTCCACCAGGTTGCAAATATGAAGTCTTAAATGTTTATTTTGAAAGACTCCCATCCTCTTTGCTGACAGGGAACTTAAATTTTTGATTAATTGAGTGTAAATGAATGAGAAACAGATGGTGAAAATATTTTTGATACAGATGAGTTTAAAGTTATATTTTCCTTTTTTTTTTTAAAACACAAACATGTAGCAATTTACTCATTCTGAGGTCTGGATGGTTTCCTCTACGAAGCAGAAACATGTCATGGAGCTTTTCTGTATAATTACCTCCCAATTCTATGCTTCAGAGTATCTGTTCTTATTGCACTTTGGAGTCTGTTTATTCGGTGGAAAGTGTTTTCCTAAAATCATCTTTAGAACTATTACTTTTGTGAAAGAGGCTGTGTTCTCTGGAAGTTTTGCTAGATAACAGGTTCACTGAACTAGGGTGGAAGTGACCTCAAATTCTTTTTTTATTTCATACTCTTCCTTTGTGAGTTCCAAATTCACATGGTTCATGACAGTGATTTAAAATCTGAAGGTCACTGAGGAGAGATTGAGAGAGATGTTTGGAGTGACTCTTCTCTAAGAAATACTGTAATATCTTACTTAAAAAAGATTCAAACTAGAATTGTTGGAGCCACAAAAGACTTTTTTTTAGAGGCAATGCCTGTAACATAAACTGAGGGCCATTTTTGATGAAAAGTGTCTCACAAAGTTAGATAAAATTCAACAAATAAGAGCTTGTGTGATGGTTATAAAACATTTGTTGACTTGAATTTGTATGCATATTATTTCAGAAGTGTGTGGATTCATAGTCCAAACGGGCACTTTGACATGGTAGTTTACATGCTTGTTTCAGGTTCTACTCCAATAGTGATTCACAGTCAAACACTTGTGTGCTAGAGATTAGCATAAAGGAAGTACCAGCCTTATCATTACTTTCTTCTTCCCCAGTACAAAAAAGGGATTTGTTTCAGTCTGTAGAATTGGTACTTGACCTCTTCATTTACAGGCTGCTTGACTGTTGTAGACATCTGCTTTCTTCCACCACTTCCTTAAAGAAAACACAAGTTAGCTTTAGATATTCACATTTAAATTCTCTTACTTTATTTATTTATTTATTTATTGTTGTACGGTACGCGGGCCTCTCACTGTTGTGGCCTCTCCCGTCGCGGAGCACAGGCTCGGGACGCGCAGGCTCAGCGGCCATGGCTCACGGGCCCAGCCGCTCCGCAGCACGTGGGATCTTCCCAGACCGGGGCACGTACCCGCGTACCCTGCGTTGAAGAATTTTGGTTATTTGTAATAAATCTTGAGATTAATTTCCATTTGAAATAGTGATATAGCAGGAGACTTGCACAAGCTTCTCTTTCCCCATAATGCCATGCCAGGAAGTAGATTAAAATTGGGTTGAATTGGGTGAATTTTTGGCATCTGTGATAGATCTTGTGTATAATTTCCATTTCAGATAATGATAGAATAGCATGAACTTCGCACAATCCTTTTCTTTCATACCATGTACGGTAATGTTGAAAAAACCTTGACTGAATCAGCAGACGAGCAGGTGTGGGTATTCTCAGGACTTTAGAGGCCAATTTTAACTTCCCCAAAGCCTTACGGTCACCAGGGCTGTGTGTGTGCGTGCGTGCGCGCGTGTGTTTGTGTGTGTATATGTGTTTTAACAGCGGAAGCTGATGAATGGAATGAAGGTATATGCTGGTTGCTAAGCTTACTGATACTGGGCTTCCTTACTACTTTACTGCTGGAAATCACTCAGACCATGCATATATACAGCAGACATATTCCAGTTCGGCTGGCCTTGAAGATAGATTTGTTTCTCTAAATGCCTTGTCTGGAAGTTAAGGCTATGAATGACCCCTAGGTAATGGTGTTATATTATGTCCTACGTCCTTGTCATTTAGTCCTCCTCCAAACACAGATGGATGAGATGCAGAAACTGCTTGATTCAAAAGGACATGTGTGCTCTTTCATAATATATTTTTAAATTAAAATAAAAATAATTAATTAAATAACTGCTCAGTAAGGAGTGGTTGGTCATAACAAAATACAAGATATGAAGAATTAAGAAACCCAGATGTCATCAAATTTTTTTTTTTTGGATCCCCGTTAGGGATAGCAAACTTACACAGAGCTAGTGCCAGTTCATGTCATTACCTTTCTACGGTTCACCAGGATTTTCACTCAGGGGCCAACCAACGGACTTGTTGACTCTCAATGATCTCATTAGCAACCTGCCTCCTCTTCTGTTGTGCCCTACACTTGCTGTGGTGAGGCAGTCAGGGCTGATCCTTCTTGGGCTGAGGCTGCTGCTACTAAACAGCAACCACCAAAGAAGTGTTGATGCCAGTAGCATCTCTACTGTCAAAACTTTTTTCTAAGTTAGAAAAGACACCTGCTTCTCTCTAACTCTTCTGACTTAACAGTTCAGGTCAATTCATATCCACTAAGGATTGGACCTAACCTGACTGCCCAGAAGTGTTAAGACTCCCCCAGATATCAGACACACCTTCTGCACTATTTCTCATTCTCCTCTATCTTCAACTCCTTCTCCCAAACCTCGATCCCTGGCTTCTTAAGGCGACCAGCTTTGGACAAGCTTCGTATATTCAGAAGAATTTGTAAACTGTTTAAGAAGTGACTTTTCAACTTGTCCTTACCTTTTTTAAACGAATCCAGATTTTTTTCAATTAACCTGACCCACTTTAATCACTCATTATTCCACAATCGCAAAGTCAATTCATACTGAAAATATTTTCTTAGAAAACAGAAAATTAGAAAATTCTAGAGTAACAAGGCAATCTTTGCTTTGAAATTCTTTCAATCTTTTTTTTCTCTTTCAATCTTTTAATGAATTATTTTAAATATTTTCTCACCAACTCTTTTTTTAAACATCTTTATTGTAGTATAATTGCTTTACAATGGTATGTTAGTTTCTGCTTTATAACAAAGTGAACCAGCTGTACATATATATCCCCATATCACCTCCCTCTTGCATCTCCCTCCCACCCTCCCTATCCCACCCCTCTAGGTGGTCACACAGCACCGAGCTGATCTCCCTGTGCTATGCAGCTGCTTCCCACTAGCTATCTATTTTACATTTGGTAGTGTATATATGTCCATGCCACTCTCTCACTTCGTCCCAGCTTACCCTTCCCCCTCCCTGTGTCCTCAAGTCCATTCTCTACATCTGCGTCTTTATTCCTTCCCTGCCCCCATGTTCTTCATAGCCATTTTTTTTTAGACTCCATATTTATATATTAGCATACAGGATTCGTTTTTGACTTTCTGATTTACTTCACACTGGATGACAGACTCGAGGTCCAACCACCTCACTATAAACAACTCAATTTCGTTTCTTTTTATGGCTGAGTAATATTCCACTGTATATATGTGCCACATCTTTTTTTTTTTTTTTACATCTTTATTGGAGTATAATTGCTTTACAATGGTGTGTTAGTTTCTGCTTTATAACAAAGTGAATCTGCTATACATACACATATGTTCCCATATCTCTTCCCTCTTGTGGCTCCCTCCCTCCCACCCTCCCTATCTCACCCTTCTAGGTGGTCACAAAGCACTGAGCTGATCTCCCTGTGCTATGCGGCTGCTTCCCACTGCTATCTATTTTATGTTTGGTAGTGTATGTACGTCCATGCCACTCTCTCTTTGTCCCAGCTTACCCTTCCTCCTCCCCATATCCTCAAGTCCATTCTCTAGTAGGTCTGTGTCTTTATTCCCGTGTTACCCCTAGGTTCTTCATGACCGTTTTTTTGTTATGTTTTTTTCTTAGATTCCATATATATGTGTTAGCATACGGTATTTGTTTTTCTCTTTCTGACTTACTTCACTCTGTATGACAGACTCTAGGTCCATCCACCTCACTACAAATAACTCAATTTCATTTCTTTTTATGGCTGAGTAATATTCCATTGTATATATGTGCCACATCTTCTTTATCCATTCAACGGATGATGGACACTTAGGTTGCTTCAACATCTGGGCTATTGTAAATAGAGCTGCAATGAACATTTTGGTACATGACTCTTTTTGAATTATGTTGTTCTCAGGATATATGCCCAGTAGTGGGATTGCTGGGTCGTATGGTGTTCTATTTGTAGTTTTTAAAGGAACCTCCATACTGTTCTCCATAGTGGCTGTACCAATTTACATTCCCACCAGCAGTGCAAGAGGGTTCCCTTTTCTCCACACCCTCTCCAGCATTTATTGCTTGCAGATTTTTTGATGATGGCCATTCTGACCAGTGTGAGATGATATCTCATTGTAGTTTTGATTTGCATTTCTCTAATGATTAGTGATGTGGAGCATCCTTTCATGTGTTTGTTGGCAATCTGTATATCTTCTTTGGAGAAATGTCTATTTAGGTCTTCTGCCTATTTTTGGATTGGGTTGTTTGTTTTTTTGATATTGAGCTGCATGAGCTGCGTCTATATTTTGGAGATTAATCCTTGGCCAGTTGCTTCACTTGCAAATTTTCTCCCATTCTGAGGTTTCTCTTTTGGTCTTGTTTATGGTTTCCTTTGCTGTACAAAAGCTTTGAAGTTTCATTAGGTCCCATTTGTTTATTTTTGTTTTTATTTCCATTTCTCTGGAAGGTGGGTCAAAAAGGATCTTGCTGTGATTTATGTCACAGAGGGTTCTGCCTATGTTTTCCTCTAAGAGTTTTATACTGTATGGCCTTACATTTAGGTCTTTAATCCATTTTGAATTTATTTTTGTGTACGATGTTAGGGAGTGTTCTAATTTCATTCTTTTCCATGTAGCTGTCCAGTTTTCCCAGCACCACTTATTGAAGAGGCTGTCTTTTCTCCATTGTATATTCTTGCCTCCTTTATCAAAAATAAGGTGACCATATATGCGTGAGTTGATCTCTGGGCTTTGTATCCTGTTCCCTTGATCTATATTTCTGTTTTTGTGCCAGTACCATACTGTCTTGATTACTGTAGCTTTGTGGTATAGTCTCAAGTCAAGGAGCCTGATTCCTCCGGCTCCACTTTTCTTTCTCCAGATTGCTTTGACTATTTGGGGTCTTTTGTGTTTCCATACAAATTGCAACATTTTTTGTTCTAGTTCTGTGAAAAATGCCATTGGTAGCTTGATAGGGATTTCATTGAATCTGTGTTTTGGGTAGTATAGTCATTTTCACAATGTTGATTCTTCCAATCCAGGAACATGGTATCTCTCTCCATCTGTTCATATCATCTTTAATTTCTTTCATCAGTGTCTTATAGTTTTCTGCATACAGGTCTTTTGTCTCCTTAGATAGGTTTATTCCTAGGTATTTTATTCTTTTTGTTGCAGTTGTAAATGGGAGTGTTTCCTTAATTTCTCTTTCACATTTTTCATCATCAGTGTATAGGAATGCAAGAGATTTCTGTGCATTAATTTTGTATCCTGCAACTTTACCAAATTCATTGATTAGCTCTAGTAGTTTTCTGGTAGTATCTTTAGGATTCTCTATGTATAGTATCCTATCATCTGCAAACAGTGACAGTTTTACTTCTACTTTTCTGATTTGGATTCCTTTTTTTTCTATTTTTTCTCTGATTGCTGTGACTAAAACTTCCAAAACTATGTTGACTAGTAATGGTGAAAGTGGGCAACCTTGTCTTGTTACTAATTTTAGTGGAAATGGTTTCCGTTTTTCACCTTTGAGAGCAATGTTTGTGATGGGTTTGTCATATGTGGCTTTTACGATGTTGAGGTTAGTTTCCTCTATACCTACTTTCTGGAGGGTTTTTATCATAAATGGGTGTTGAATTTTGTTGAAAGGTTTTTCTGCATCTATTGAGATGATCATATGGTTTTTTTCCTTCAATTTGTTAATATGGTGTATTACATTGATTGATTTGCATATATTGAAGAATCCTTGCATTCCTCGATAAAACCCACTTGATCATGGTGTATGATCCTTTTAATATGCTGTTGGATTCTGTTTGCTAGTATTTTCTTCAGGATTTTTGCATCTATATTCATCAGTGATATTGGCCTGTTTCCTTTCTTTGTGACATCTTTTGCTGGCTTTGGTATCAGGGTGATGGTGGCCTCATAGAATGAGTTTGGGAGTGTTCCTCCCTCTGCTATATTTTGGAAGAGTTTGAGAAGGATAGGTGTTACCTCTTCTTTAATGTTTGATAAAATTCATCTGTGAAGCCATCTGGTCCTGGACTTTTGTTTGTTGGAAAATTTTTAATCACAGTCTCAATTTCAGTGCTTGTGATTGGTCTGTTTATATTTTCTATTTCTTCCTGGTTCAGACTCGGAAGGTTGTGCATTTCTAAAAATTTGTCCATTTCTTTCAGGTTGTCCATTTTATTGGCATAAATTTGCTTGTAGTAATATCTAATCATCCTTTGTATTTCTGCAGTGTCCGTTGTTACTTCTCCTTTTTCATTCCTAATTCTATAGATTTGAGTTTTCTCCCGTTTTTCTTGATGAGTCTGGCTAACAGTTTATCAATTTTTTTTAATCTTCTCAAAGAACCAGCTTTTAGTTTTATTGATCTTTGCTATTGTCACCTTCATTTCTTTTCCATTTATTTCTGATCTGATCTTTATGATTTCTTTCCTTCTGCTAACTCTGGGTTTTTCTTGTTCTTCTTTCTCTCTAATTGCTTTAGTTATAGGGTTTGGTTGTTTATTTGAGATGTTTTTTGTTTCTTGAGGTAGGGTTGTGTTGCTATAAACTTTCCTCTTAGAACTCCTTTTGCTGCATCCCATAGGTTTCGGGTCATCGTGTTTTCATTGTCATTTGTTTCTAGGTATTTTTTGATTTCCTCTTTGATTTCTTTAGTGATTTCTTGGTTATTAAGTAGTGTATTGTTTAGCCTCCATGTGTTTGTATTTTTTACAGAATTTTTCATGTAATTGATATCTAGTCTCATAGTGTTGTGTTCAGAAAAGATACTTGATAGGATTTCAGTTTTGTTAAATTTACCAAGGCTTGATTTGTGACCCAAGATATGATATATCCTGGAGAAGGTTCCATGAGCATTTGAGAAGAAACTCTATTCTGTTGTTTTGGGATGGAATGTCCTATAAATATCATTTAAGTCCATGTTTTTTTAAAGTCTCATTTAAAGCTTGTGTTTCCTTATTCATTTTCATTTTGGATAATCTGTCCACTGGTGAAAGTGGGGTGCTAAAGTCCCCAACTATGATTGTGTTAAAGTTGATTTCTCCTTTTATGGCTGTTAGCATTTGCCTTATGTATTGAGTGCTCTTATGTTGGGTGCATAAATATTTGCAATTGTTATATCTTCTTCTTGGATTGATCATTATGTAGTGTCCTTCTTTGTCTCTTGTAATAGTCTTTATTTTAAAGTCTATTTTGTCTGATATGAGAATTGCTACTCCAGCTTTCTTTTGATTTCCATTTGCATGGAATATCTTTTTCCATCCCCTCACTTTCAGTCTGTATGTATCCCTACGTCTGAAGTGGGTCTCTTGTAGACAGCATATATATGGGTCTTGTTTCTATATCCATTCATCCAGTCTATGTCTTTTGGTTGAGGCTTTTAATCCATTTACTTTTAAGGTAATTATCGATATGTATGTTCCTATTATCATTTTCTTAATTATTTTGGGTTTTTATTGCAGGTGTTTTCCTTCTCTTGTGTTTCCTGCCTAGAGAAGTTCCTTTAGCAGTTGTTTTAAAGTTGGTTTGGTGGTGCTGAAGTCTCTCAGCTTTTGCTTGTCTGTAAAGGTTTTAATTTCTCCGTTGAATCTGAATGAGATCCTTGCTGGGTACAGTAATCTTGGTTGTAGGTTTTTCCCTTTCATCAATTTAAATATGTCTGCCACTCACTCTGGCTTGCAGAGTTTCTGCTGAAAGATCAGCTGTTAACCTTATGGGGATTCCCTTGTATGTTATGTTTTGTTTTTCCCTTGCTGCTTTTAATATTTTTTCTTTGTATTTAATTTTTGATAGTTTGATTAATATGTGTCTTGGCATGTTTCTCCTTGGATTTATCCTGTATGGGACTCTCTGTGCTTCCTGGACTTGATTAACTATTTCCTTTCCCATGTTAGGGAAGTTTTCAACTATATTCTCTTCAAGTATTTTCTCAGTCCCTTTCTTTTTCTCTTCTTCTTCTGGGACCCCTATAATTCAAATGTTGGTGTGTTTAGTGTTGTCCCAGAGGTCTCTGAGACTGTCCTCACTTCTTTTCCTTCTTTTTTCTGCTCTGCAGTAGTTATTTCCACTATTTTATCTTCCAGGTCACTTATCCATTCTTCTCCCTCAGTTATTCTGCTATTGATCCCTTCTAGAGAATTTTTCATTTCATTTATTGTGTTTTTCGGCATTGTTTGTTTGCTCTTTAGTTCTTCTAGATCCTTGTTAAGCGTTTCTTGTATTTTCTCCATTCTATTTCCAAGATTTTGGATCATCTTTACTATCATTACTCTGAATTCTTTTTCAGGTAGACTGCCTATTTCCTCTTCATTTGTTTGGTCTGGTGGGTTTTTACCTTGCTCCTTCATCTGCTGTGTGTTACTCTGTCTTCTCATTTTGCTTAACTTACTGTGTTTGGGGTCTCCTTTTTGCAGGCTGAAGGTTCGTAGTTCTAGTTGTTTTTGGTGTCTGTCCCCAGTGGCTAATGTTGGTTCAGTGGTTTGTGTAGGCTTCCTGGTATAGAGGACTGGTTCTTGTGTTCTGGAGGATGAGGCTGGATCTTGTCTTTCTGGTGGACCACATCTGGTGATGTGTTTTGGGCTGTCTGTGACCTTATTATGATTTTAGGCAGCGTCTCTGCTAATGGGTGAGATTGTGTTTCTGTATTGCTAATTGTTTGGCATAGGGTTTCCAGCCCTGTAGCTTGGTGGTCATTGAGTGGAGCTGGGTCTTAGTGTTGAGATGGAGATCTCTGG
The DNA here is from genome assembly GCF_008692025.1 of Phocoena sinus. Taxonomy (NCBI): domain Eukaryota; kingdom Metazoa; phylum Chordata; class Mammalia; order Artiodactyla; family Phocoenidae; genus Phocoena; species Phocoena sinus. The sequence continues at coordinate 27,719,993 of NC_045766.1, forward strand.
GAGAGCTTTCACCATTTAATATTACATGGAGCCAGGAGCTCTGTGGTGTGCCAGTGTTCTGAACTTGGCTCTCCCACCTCAGAAGGCACGGGTCTGACACCCAGCCGGAGCACCAAGACCCTGTCAGCCACACGGCTCAGAAGAAAAGAGAGAAAAGAAGAAAGAAAAAATATAAAATAAAATAAAGTTATTAAAATTCAAAATTAAAAATAATTATTAAAAAAATTAAAAGTAATTTAAAAAAGGAAAAAAGAAAGAAAGAAAGAAGAGAGCAACCAAACGCAAAAACAAATCCACCAATGAGAACAAGTGCTGAAAACCTCACTAAAGGGGCTTCCCTGGTGGCGCAGTGGTTGAGAGTCCACTTGCCAATGCAGGGGAAATGGGTTCGTGCACTGGTCCGGGAAGATCCCACATGCCGTGGAGCGGCTGGGCCTGTGAGACATGGCCGCTGAGCCTGCGCGTCCGGAGCCTGTGCTCCGCAACGGGAGAGGCCACAACAGTGAGAGGCCCGCGTACTGCAAAAAAAAACCCCAAAAAACTCACTAAAACAAACAAAGGAAAAAACAGACAGATCCCTAGGACAACTTGTAAAAGCAAAGCTATACAGACAAAATCACATAGAGAAGCATACACATACACACTCAGAAAAAGAGAAAAAGGAAGAAAAAAAAATACTGTTGCTCCCAAAGTCCATCTCCTCAATTTGGGATGGTTCGTTGTCTATTCAAGTATTCCACAGATGCAGGGTACATCAAGTTGACTGTCAGGGTACATCAAGTTGACTGTGAAGATTTAATCTGCTGCTCCTGAGGCTGCTGGGAGAGATTTCACTTTCTCTTCTTTGTTCGCACAGCTCCCGGGGTTCAGCTTTGGATTTGGCCCCGCCTCTGCGTGTAGGTCGCCTGAGGGCGTCTGTTCTTTGCTCAGACAGGACGGGGTTAAAGAAGAAGCTGATCCCGGGGCTCTGGCTCACTCAGGCTGGGGGTAGGGAGGGGTACGGAATGCAGGGGAGCCTGTGTTGGCGGAGGCCAGGGTTACATTGCAACAGCCTGAGGTGCACCGTGTGTTCTCCCAGGGAAGTTGTCCCTGGATCACAGGACCCTGGCAGTGGCGGGCTGCACAGCCTTCTGGGAGGGGAGGTGTGGACAGTGACCTGTGCTTGCACACAGGCTTCTTGGTGGCGGCAGCAGCAGCCTTAGCATCTCATGCCTGTCTCTGGACACTGATAGCCATGGCTCGCGACCATCTCTGGAGCTCCTTTATTTTGTGCTGTGAATTCCCTCTCCTCATTCACCCCAAAACGATGGTCTCTTGCCTCTTCGGCAACTCCAGACTTTTCTCCGGACTCCCTCCTGGCCAGCCGTGGCGCACTAACCCCCTGCAGGCTGTGCTCACGCTGCGAACCCCAGTCCTCTTCCGGCGCTCCGACCGAAACCCGAGCCTCAGCTCCCAGCCCCGCCCACCCCGGCGGGTGAGCAGACAAGCCTCTCGGGCTGATGAGTGCTGGTCGGCACCGATCCTCTGTGCGGGAATCTCTCCGCTTTGCCCTCTGCACCCCTGTTACTGCGCTGTCCTCCGTGGCTCTGAAGCTTCCCCCTCCGCCACCCGCAGTCACCGCCACTGAAGGGGCTCCTAGTGTGTGAAAACCTTTCCTCCTTCACAGCTCCCTCCCAGAGGTATGGGTCCAGTCCCTATTCTTTTGCCTCTGTTTTTTCTTTTCTCTTTTGCCCTACCCAGGTACGTGCGGAGTTTCTTGCCTTTTGGGAGGTCTGAGGTCTTCTGCCAGCGTTCAGTAGGTGTTCTGTATAGGAGTTGTTCCATATGTAGATGTATTTCTGATGTATTTGTGGGGAGGAAGGCGATCTCCGCGTCTCACTCCTCCGCCATCTTGAAGGTCTCACCTTAAGCTATTGAGAATGTATTTGGTCTTAGCCTGCAAACAATAAACTGCAACATATATTTGTGAATTAAAAGACTTCTTCCAGATGAAATCTTTTAAGTATGTTTACAGAAAATATAACACAATAAATTTATGCTTAATGTAAAATGGTCAAACAGTACAGAAATATTAAAGTAAAAATGTTACTCTTCACCCTTTCTCTTAATCCAATCTTCTCTCTGCACAGAAGAGCAATGTTTATAGGTTGGTAAATGTCCCACAGGCCTTTTCCATGCATATGTACACAAACATACAACTCTATAAAGTATGCACATTTTTCTGTCTTGAAGATCTTTCCACGTCACCCTATATAGTTTCATTACTATTAACAGGCATACAGCACAATAATTCAGTTATCTTCTTATTGCTACATACTTATTGGAAAAAACTTAATATTATAAAAATACCATAAATAAACAGTTTTGTCCAGCTATGATGATTTCTATAGGATACACTTACCAAGAGTTGCAATGCAAATGTGGTTTTAAAAAATTGTATTACAGTTTTATAATGATTCTGATATTTCCAGTAGGCACAGAGGCTCTTATTGGAATTTTAATATATGTTCAGTCACTGAATTTTAAGAGGGCTATAAGGAGATTTAAGAAAGTGGTTTAGGGAGGATGACAACAGTAATTAAATAAATACAGAATGAGCTCTTTGGAGATAAGTTGGGAGTAATGGCAGTTTAGTCACAGAAGAGAAGGCTGTTTTAGGATGCTGCCCATTTTTTTTTTTCACTTCTGCAGAAATTCCAATTGTAGATTTACATTTCAGTAACTGAAATCAACCAGATGTGGTGAACACTTCGTTGTTATACTTTTGCTTATATCCTAGGACTAAGTAGAAATGGACGTTATTAAACCTCTGATTTTTGAAGTCTGAAAATGGAATAGGCATCTGCATTTTTTATGAGACCCATGAGTTATTTTTTTCCCCATTTATGTTCCCACCGCTTTATTGGTGCTAGTTTTCAACATAAATCACATCCCTATAGGAATTTACAGAGATAAATGTAAGACTCAATATTCTCTCCCAGAAACACTGATAGTTCCCCTCTGAACTCTTGCGGTTCTGGTTTATCCCACTCACATATCTCATGAAAGACTTTGGAATTTATCTGGGCACTGTCTCGTCTCCTTTAAGAGATTTTAGACATCTTAGTGGAAGGGAAAAAGTTTTGTTTATCTTTGTGTCCTGCCCAACATTTGGCACAATTTTTCATGTACAAACAATGCCCAGTAAATATTCTTATGAATAATTAGCGGATAAAAGGTATGTTTGCCCCTGGGCACAAGGTGACTCAGAAAACCTAACACTGTTATGAGAAATATGGTTTAAGGAACGGTCTGAATGATAGGGAATCAGGATCACTTTCTCACACAGGAAGGACAGTATCATTTTATGAAAATCCTTTTTAGTGTGAAGGGAAAGTGGTATAAAAATCATCAAAAAAATGTAAAACAAGCTTCTCTAGAAAATTCCATTGCTTCTGTATATACAGTATTCACACATTATAGGATGTTATGATCAATTTTCTGCGATTTTCTTATTCTATACTTTCTAATGAGAATTTTTGATGTTTATCAAAATATTTTTTTAAGTGGTTAATTAGAAAAAAATTTTGAGTTATTATTCTCTAAAGAAAGAACATGGTGTACTTTGAAGCTGAGTTAAGGCGTAAACACAAAGAATAGTATAAGCTAGAGTCTGCCTCTTAGATTACCTAACATTGCTACCAAAAATAAAATGGATACATTAGCATTAGCTAGGAACATAGAGACAGAAATAGCTTTCAATAGAGATTTACAGCAACACCTTTCTTTCTCATATCAAGGTTTTCTTTTTCCCCATCAATTATTGGGCTAATTCAAGAGAACTTTACTTTGATAGGGCTTTGATGATATTGAAGCATCTTGTAACAGTATCATTCAAAAGTCTAAAGTGGTTCACAGAACTCAGGGAAACACTTGTGCTTATTAAAGGATGCGATAAAAGATACAGATGAACAACCAGATGATGAGATACATAGACAAGGTCCAGGAGGGTCCTGAGTGTCGGAGCTTCTATTTCCATGGAATTAGAGTGCATTATCCTTCTGGTGGGGATGTGTTCACCAACCTTGAAGCTCTCTGAATCCCATACTTTTGGGGTATTATAGAAGCTTTATCACAATACATGATCGATCATTAACTCCATTTTCAAATCTTCTCTGTTCTCAAAAGAATGGGGGCATAATTTTATCGTAATTTGCTTGTTTGACGTAAATTAGTCATAGTCTAGGTCAATTTTTGATGTCGTTCTTCATGCTCTTTGGTACACTAAACAGAGATTCCTTTTTTTTTTTTAAGAGTGAAAACTCATATCCTGGCATCTCCCTCAGAGAGGAGGGGAGGGCCTGAGTGTTGATTGTCATGTACATCTTTGTGGTCACTGCTGGGAGAGAGTTAAGGAGGTATGTGTCTGCAGCCTCCAGTCTTGGCACATCTGCGACCTTTTCTGCAAATGGATGGTGCAGGGATGGTGTGATTCTTGGGAGTCTTACTGGTCTTTTTTTTTTTTTTTGCGGTACACGGGCCTCTCACTGTTGTGGCCTCTCCCGTTGCGGAGCACAGGCTCTGGACGCACAGGCTCAGTGGCCATGGCTCACGGGCCCAGCCGCTCCACGGCATGTGGGATCTTCCCGGACCGGGGCACGAACCCGTGTCCCCTGCATCGGCAGGCGGACTCTCAACCACTGTGCCACCTGGGAAACCCTACCCTGTGACCTTTATAAAATTATGGACGTGGGAGAGACTGAGACCTGAGATTGACCAGTTAGTTTCCAAAATTGATTGGTGAACTGTGAAAAATTTGTTGGGAGTTCTTAATACAAATGAAAAGGTAAATGGATTAACTACCAGGCATTAAATTTTGAGAGGAGTGATACATTTAATCTTTATATATCCATAATGTTAATATTTTTGCTTTGGGTATATTCATATGGAGACTGGATATATTAGCAAGATAGAGATAAAATTCTCTCTAAACCACAGCTTTAGTAATATAATTTCTAATAAAAAGCACCAATTGACATTAGGAAGGGGCAGAACCATTTTGGCAAGTAGTGATTGAGTCTCCACCAAAAAATATTTAATCAAATAGATTTCTTAGAAAGGCAAACCAGATACCATGATTTAAGGTGATTAAGAGTAAAGTCATTCCCTGACTAGAGTAAACTTGCTTTTGGTTAATCTTGATAAACACAACAAAATACCGACTGACATACAAACAGGAGAGTTTTGAGAAGATTTAAAATTAACAAGAAGGACTATAAAAGAGCATTAAACTCAGTTTTTGATTCACTGGTTTTCAGTCAGGAGATAGCAGACACAAGCCACTCTATGTTGAGGTACATGTGTTTCCATGAGGGTTTTTTTTTTCTTTAATATAAGCAATCTGATATATATTTTTGGATGTGGGAGAAGTGAAGCATGTAACAATTGCAGCCTTTGTAACCTTTGTTTCTTTCTAATGGAAAGGACCAGATTGCATCCAATAAAAGCTTTCTTCCTAGCCAAAATTTGGTCAGATTTTGGTGAATAGGATTTTCCCAGACTGGAACTACTAGCACTCAAATTACAGTAAATTATTAGAATTTGATCCTATAAGACACATAAAACTATTTTACAGTGCTACATTTATTTCCATCATCTCTTTCTTTGCCAGCTTTAAAACATTTAAGTTTTCAAAGCATAAATAGTATTCTGTCTAGAAATAATTGGATGACCACATAGATGGGTCCTGTAGTTTTGGAACCATTATGACATGGCTGTGGAAGAAATCAATGTTTTACAGTATTATTCTGGGTAATGGGATTGATTCTCACTGAAACAACAAACCATCTTATTTACATAATATAATAGCACATTCATTACATAGAGAGAAGTAGTAGAAATGTAGATGGTGAACATTCCAGACCTTGTCTTTTTCTTAAAGTACAAACTTTTCACTCTGAATCAGGAGAATTTCAGACCATTTAAGCTACTTTTTCTAAACCCAAGGATAAATAAATAAATAATATCCATTAGATTTAAGGTTTCATGAAACTTGCAGTGATCTCCTTAAAAAGGTTAGGTTCTGTTTCTTTGCTTATTCATCCGTTTGCTTGTTGATGGGCATTTGACTTGTTCCCACTTCTGGGCTATTAATAATGAATAATGTTGCTATGGATAACAACTCTGGAAACTGACTAAAAATCATTGGATTGTTCACTTAAAATGGGTAAATGTAATAGTATGTAAATAATACCTCAATAAAGCTGGTTTTTTAAAAGGCTAGTTTTAAATACAGCTAGATTATACAGCTCTAGTTGATTATTTGCAAGATGTCAAGAAGACTTTCTTGTCCCAGTGTATCTTGCCCACTTACCTTTATCAATATCTGACATTTCACCATTAGAGACTTATTGTTTGGGTTATGAACTTAATCATACTTGAGATGACATTGGGAAGGATAACACGTGAAAGCTAATCACTTTGTTGTGGGAGGTACAATCAATGATATACAACTGAATTAAAAATATATATTTGTCTTTCTATGTCTGGCTTACTTCACTTAGTATGGTAGTCTCTAGGTCCATCCATGTTGGCACAAATACCATATGATATAGCTTGTATGTGGAATCTTAAAAAAGGGTACAAATGAACTTATTTACAAAAAAGAAATAGACTCACAGACACAGAAAACAAACTTATGGTTACCAAAGGGGAAAGAGGGGGAAGGACAAATTAGGAATTTGGGATTAAAATATACACATTACTCTATAGAAAACAGATAACCAACAAGGACCTACTGTATAGCACAGGGAATGATACTCAATATCTTGTAATAACCTATAATGGAAGAAAATGTAAAAAAAGACTATATATATATTTATATATATTTATAACTGAACCACTTTACTGTACACCTGAAACTCATACAACATTGTAAATCAACTCTATTTCAATAAAAATTTTTTTAAAAAGAAAAAAATATAATTGGATAGAGTCCAAGGGATAACTTTGCAGGATGCTGGTTGGAGTAGAACATGAAAAGGGTGAAATAAAGGTCCAGAGCAGGGGAAATTCTCAGGAAGAGAAGCTGTAGATTGGGTACCACAGAGGAGGTCCCAGGGAAGCAGAGAGACACTGGAAGCCCTGGGGAGGGTGCATCCAGCTTGTGCATCCACCATTCCAAAATGGTGCTAAGAGGTTACTCTCCTTCCTGAGCTTTGCCCTGCTTTATAATTTAGCTTAAATCTTTCCCCGGGTACTGAAATCACAGTGCTTACATCTATAAGTATTTACAAAAGAATACCGGAGTCTCACAGTGAAACAGTAGGCTCTGGCAGCCTACTGGTGATGATCAGATTCACAGACCCTAAGAGATGTAAACTATTAGAGCAGTATTGTGGAGAAAGCTAGCTTTTGGGTAATCTTAGAAAAAAAGAAACAGGATGTCATAATGAAAAGCAACATTTTAAGTTTTATGTTACGTTTGAATTCCTAAGAGTTACTGTTGATTGCAAACGGGGCAAATATTCCAGTAGTATAATTCTTTTGACTGTATAGTGAATTATGTCCCAAACAACAGTGTTTTTGATGACATTTGTTAATGTTGATTGTGGTATTTTTTTTAAGGTCAGAATTTCTGTTCAGGCCAATTTTTTACTGAAGTTGCTGTCTCACAGCCACCTGTTTTGTAATAGATTATTTTCACCCAGCACAAAGTCATCTCTAAATACTTAGCTATAAGCCTCAAGCTTTCTATTCTTCTATATTCAGTATGTCTGGGTTTTGATTAATAATTCTAAACCAAGCACGAGAGATAGTAGTAGACAGAGAATTACTCTTATACAAGTCTCTCTGTTATTATTTCATTGGAGCTTAATGAGGATGGGGCCAGTTGATGAGTTTTTCATGTAATGCGTAACTGTCACTCCAGTACCTGGACCCCCTCAGAGTTCCACAGATTTTACCAAAATGTTTTGTAGATTTCTAGTTTTTTAACTTAAAAATATGGAAGACTTGAATGAAATGGATAGGTCTCCTTCAAGAGTCAAAAAATATTCAATTTCATTGCTCAGCATGTAACATTTTTTCTTTGTATTTCAAATTATATTGTGAAAGTAAATCTCCATGTCTTTTTAATACAAAACTTAGTGTTGTACATTGAAAAAAATCATACAATACATTAGCTTTCTGTGATTATGCTTTCATTTTTAATAAATAACTTTTTCTAATGCTATTAGTAGCATTAGTAGCACATTTAAATTTTATTTCTTAAGGAAGGTAACATTTAAGATAATATTTCCATGACTATGAGGAATGAGGAATCTATGCAAATACAGAGAACTTACATCACAGATGTTTTGGCCTCTTGTACCTAAATACCTTCTTGCAAAGAATGCTGTCAGGATAACTCTAAAGGCTAAGTGTGACTGGCTGAAATATTTATCTGAGGCCTGATTGGAACCCTATTGGAAAATAGCATCATGCCAGGAAGAGGGCCCATAAAAACACTAATTTCCTTAGAGATGATTTCTAGTAATGCATTGATCACTGTATTGTATATAAGAAACAAGTGAAGAATTTTTTGCATTTGATGATGGATAATATCTTATAAATATGTTGAAGTCAATTTGTGGGATCTAGAACTTTTAATTAATCCAAACATATCTAGAATGTGCTTTCAAGTCCACATTACCATAATCTACCAATAGAAAGGCTATTAGACAAATACAACTCCTGCAGTTACAATTTTTTTAAATAAAAATGACTCTCGGTAGTTGCTAAAGGCAATTCAGGTGACAGTTCAAGAAAGTGAAAGGATAATGGAGTAGGTGTCATGTAAATAGTAGCACTAAAAGCTAGCATTATTGAGCCTTAGCTATGTGGTAGGACTGTTCTAAATATTTCACATGTTTTTTTTTCACAGTTAATATTATAAAGGACTTGAGGTAGCTACAACTTTATAAAGGGTACCTGAGTTTTGCAGATGGGGCAATTAAGCAAGAATGTCATTAGAGAACACATAGTGTGGCAAATACTAGGATTGCCTGCCCAATATTTATATCTGCCACCAGAACCCCTGTTGCAGTGATGTTCTCAGATGCATGTAATGGATCATTATTGGTCTAAATCTAGGGCCAGGAAACTTACTGTGAAGGATCAAATAGTAAATATTTTAGGCTTTGTGGGCCAGGAGTTTTATCTTGCAATTACTACTCAACTTTGCGATTGTAGCATGAAAGCACCTATATATAAAAAAGAATGTGTGTGGTTGTTCCAATAAAACTTTATTTATAAAAACAGACAGCAGGCAGCATTTGGCCCATGAGAATGGGATGTAGTTTGCTGACTCCTGGTCTAAACCAATCACGGCCATTCTGTTTCTCATTTTTCAGCCTCCGGTGCTGTGATTTTATGATAAACTCAGATAAATGAAAGACAATATCTGCTGGGAGTGTGGTGAGACCTATACAACTGGCATTACCCCTCTCTCTTTTCTTCTTTTTTCTGATTTTAATGCTTTGCTGGAGCAAAAAGTTCCCATTTTATGACCATGAGGTAACAAGGCGGTATGTTAAGAATGGAAGAACAGATAGACAGGGAGTTTCCCTATGGCAAAGTTGAGGCTCTGGACCATTGTCTGCAGCTGCCTGTCTTTGGACTTACTGTTATACGAGAAAAAGTAATTATTTGTCTAAAACTGTTCGGCTTTATTGTTGTTAGTTGCAGAGGAAGGGAATTCTGACACATTTCTCCAGAAATTCGAATTTAAATGCAAAATCCTAGAGAGTTAAATTATTCAATGTTGTAATTTTTCAAAGAACAACGATATTTTTGCCTTTTAAAATATGGTGATCTACATTCTGAGCACACATGAACCTATAATTCCTAATTTTGGAGGTCATGAATTTATCCTTTGTACAGAGTACAAATTACTCTTTAACAGACCTCAACATTTTCTGAAAGTGCTTAAAGTCTCATTCTCATCCTTTGTCTCACTGGTGGGTCTCAAACTTTTGAGCGTATACAAAGTATTGAGAGTTTATTAAACGTTCAGGTACCTGAGTTCCATTGCAAAAGTTTCTGACATTGCAGGGTTGTACATAAGTCTGGGTTTTAAATAATTACTCCCAGTGATTGTGAAACAGGACCTTGAGAAACACTGCTCTAAGGTCTAGACTAATTTGAGTGGGTAAGAAGAGCCAGCGTGGTGGTAATTTTTATAGATAGATGTATTGACAAAAATCATGACTCTGAGACCTCTCTCTTAGTTCCCACCAACAACCAAACGTCTGTCTTACACTAATAACTTTTAAATGGAATTATTTTTAGTTGACAGGCAATTTGATTCAGTGGGAAGCTTGATTCTTTTTGCTTTGGCTGAATAGCGTTGAGTGATATCCAGTAGATTCAGTCATGAAACAGCCATGGATGCTTAGGTTGCAAACACATGGGCGTGTTTTTCTGGCTTTGGTTAGGAAGTCTGTGTGGATGGTATCCAGTACTTTGAGCACAGTAGGTACACAATAAATATGTTGATTAGATTGTAGTTTTTTATGGTAGAATTGGCTGAGATATAGGTTTCACCAACATTTGAACCTAAATTCTTTATGGTCACGTGCAGTCAATCATTCACCATGAACAGCACTCTCTGAGGTCCAGGCATACACTGTGGTGCTTAAGAACATACCTTAGAGCCAGATTTTGGCTCTATCTCTGAGTGACCTTGGGTAAGTTAGTTAACCTCTCTGCAATTCAGTTTTCTCGTCTGCAATGAGAATGCTTCTAATTTTCCCAATTCGTGGGGTGGTTGTGAGGTTTAAATTAATTAATAGATGTAAAGCAGTCAGAACAGTGCATAATATGCCCTTAGTAATGTTAGTAAATACTATATTTATATATAAACACCTACATTGCATCCAGGTAGATTGTAGGCCAAACTTATAAATACCATGCTTATCCAAAGTTTGAGTGGGAAATGTATTACCTAGTTTGCCAAGTTTCTACCATTCTCTTTTAGTTGTCTCTGTACCTTTCACATATTTACACTGACTGCCTTATCACCGAAGACTGAAGTTTATGACCTTTGCTCATGACTTATTGTTATAGTGTAATTAATTTAAAAAGTAGGGCTTCCCTGGTGGCGCAGTGGTTGAGAGTCTGCCTGCCGATGCATGGGACATGGGTTCGTGCCCTGGTCCGGGAAGATCCCACATACCCTGGAGCGGCTGGGCCCGTGAGCCATGGCCGCTGGGCCTGCGCGTCCGGAGCCTGTGCTCTGCAATGAGAGAGGCCACAACAGTGAGAGGCCTGCGTACCGCAAAAAAAAAAAACAAAACAAAAGGATAATGGAAAAATTGATTGACCTACATGCAGAAAGGGAGTTAATGAGTGTCAAAAATAAGTTGAAATATTCAAGATTCAGGATACAAGGAGCCCAACAAATGGGATACTGTAATGGCAAATTCTAATGACAAGTCTTTAGTAGATTAATTAGCTAAGTTCTGTCTGAATTTAAGGAGAGAAGTCATAGGGCCCCAATGATAACTCTGGTTCTAGCTTCTGGAGTCTTTTACATTTCAGCTCCAGTGTAACTTTTCAGCACCTCTCCCCTGCACACAGCAATTAGTTCAGTTTAACCTTGCAATTTTCTGTTTCTGCAACTGGCATCTTTGCTCAAGAACACTCTTTTTGCAGTGCTCCAAGCTGTCTTCACCAGGGACGCCATTAGAAGGACTCTTTCTGTCCCCTAATATCTACAGCCTGGGTCTGCAGATTTTAAATGTTCCTTATTTCTTCCTACTATGTGACTGTACAGTACAGTGGAAAGAATATGGGCTTTCAAGACAGAGAAAAGAAAGTTAGAACTATGTCTCATGTTTGTTGGATGACCCGTGGGGCTTAGTAACCTCATCTATAATGAATGTAATATAACCCCCCTCCCATTCAGAGTTGTAGTAATCATTGGAGATAATCTGTGGTCCTAGAAGGAGTCGCTTCTCCCTGGTGACCCGAGTTTTGCTGCTGCTTCTCTGTCCCAGGTTAGCATGACGTTCAAGGCACATAAAGGCATGACTTGGCCATCGGATTCATGACACAAGATGCAGGAGCCTCCTAACTTTGAGTTACCCCAATACTTGTTTTATTCTTATGCCAGTGTTAGTTCAAGGTAGGAGGCTTGACAATCTGTAGTTCTCAAAAAACACAATTCAAAGAGCTGCCTTAAACAAATGCCTGAAACGTGCCTCTGATTGATTCCGCTGCCGTCTCCCTCCCAGCAGATGTCCTGGCAGGGCAGGGAGTCTGGCCTGGACCACAAATGGCTTTCAACACACTCCTGTTTTATTGCCTCTTTGTCTGCATTGGGTAACCCCCAAATGAAGTTATCAGTAGGGAATAGGGGAAGTGAGAAGGTCAAGATAGGCAGGCTGCTGAGGGTTTGGCCTCTAAGTTCCAGGTAAGTGTTGTACTTCACATCTCAGCCTTATGTGTATATCATCGAAAATGGTGATTGGCATGTGATAAGTATACAATAGTTACCGGCGACTGTTATGCCATTTTTATTTCTTAGTGAGAGTTACCATTATTCATTTCTTTATACCCTGTATGTAGCACAGTGCTTTGAATGTAGCAGGGCCTTACTGTATTTGTTGTATTTGTTAAGTAACACATAAAAATCTTGTAGGGGGTTGGGAATAAAAGAAGGCACTGGGCATATAGAGGGCAGAAGATACAGCTGTGGAGAAGAAAGGGTCAGAAAGGAGAAAAAATGGATGGAAAGGCAAATGTCACTGAATTATAGCTTTGATGCGCAGAATGTACCTTGACCTTATGTGTTTGGACCCAAAGTTGAGAACAAAGGTGTGCTTTGCCTTGGTTACCATCAGTGCTATCCTTTATTCAGGTCATTTAACCATTGGATAGAAGTATTTATTGAATGTCTGCCATTTGTCAGGCCCGGTGCTAGGTTCTGGATGTATAACATGAACAAAAACAAACAAGATCCTTACCTTTGTGGGACCTACAGTTTCCTGGGAGAGTTAGATATTAATGAAATAATCACATGAATAAATATAAAATTATTATTTGTTTAAATGCTAGAAGGAATTTCATGTTACACTATAAGAGTGGAAAATAAGAGGATGTAACATAATGTAGGATCAAGAATGGCTTCCTTATAGAAATGATACTTGGAGTGAGATGTAAAGAATGAATAGGCGTTAAGCTAGCAAATGGAGATTGGAATAAGGTACAGAAGCACACGTTCAGTTGAGGGAACATCATCTGCCAAAGACTTTCTGAGGGAGCATGACACAATTGAGAAATGTGATATAAAACCCATGTGGCTGGACCACTAAGAAGAAGTGAGAGATGAGTCTGGCGTGGGGATTCTTTGGGGCCTTGTAGACCCAGATTTATTTTGAGATCAGAAGGGAATACTTACTAGGTATTTTAAATATGTTATGACATGATATGATTAGCATTTTAAAAATCACTCTGGCTGCAGTAGACAACAGATTGGAAGATCTGTTGGCTAGATCAGTTAGGTTATGGGTTGTAGTTCAGGAGAGAGGTGAAGGCACCTTTTTGGAAAGAGGAGTGAATGAATTTGGGATCTCAAGATGTAAAATTGAGAGGAATTGATGGTGGATAGGATATGGCTGGGAGAAAGGAAAATGTCATAGATGACGTGTGACTGGATAGATGGTGATGCTATCCACTGAGGAAGGCAGTACTGGAAAAGAATCAAGTTTGGAAAAGATCATGAGTAAATCAGAGAGTCAGCTGGTTTTACTGGAAAGCTATATAGTGTTGGCTTCTAAAATTAACTTCCTATCATACATGGATTTTTTTTTCTAGAGATAACTTAAGAACCATTTCTTCAATGCCCCCCAAAAGTCCCCAGATCTATGTGTGCTACCTTTAAGTAATGTTCTGTCTCTACACCTTAAGCAAGAGTAACAATTTAAAAGTGTGTGCAATTATGGACACCAGGTATATTCTTTACCAGTAAGGAAAAAATTGCTGAAAGATAACCCTATCATCTCGGCATATTGTTTTTATTTTTTCATGTCTTTTTAATTTTGTGTCCCTATTAATCTTTTTCTATAGTCATAATCAAAGTGTGTAGTCCATTTTGAGTGGCGTGGAATAATAGAAAAAAATACTTCAGTGAGACATGGACTGAAAATTCCTGCTTTGTTTTCTAGCTACATGATCTTTAGCAAAAGTTTTTATTTCTCTAAACCTAAGCTTTTCCATCTGGAAAATGGGGTGGAGGAAAGGGTTATCATCCTCTCCATTCATCATTGAGGTAATGATTAAATAAAGTAATAGTTGTGTAAAATACTTAGTGTTTGGAACACGGTGCTTAATAAATGTTAGACATTCTTTCCGTATTTCTTGTAGCCTGCCTTTTCCACACAGCATTACATTGTAAATGTTGAAAGATCAGTATAATGTTTATAATTATACTTCTGTTTTCTTCAATGAGTTTGTGTTGCTTAATTTTCTTTAACTCCTTTCCTACTGTTGGATACTATTTTTCCAGTTTTTGTCAATTATAGATAATATTGCATCTGTGCATGTATTTTGAATTATTTCTTAATAAACATTCAATATTTTGATTACATTAGGTCAAAATTATGATGATTTGTACATTATTTGGATGCAAGTTTCTTGTATTGGTCTATAGAGTCATAAAAGTATGAATGCACCACATCAAACTTTTGCACTAGTATAACATGCTTCATGGGACTGGGGGAACAGCCCTAGGTTGGGAACACTACTATCACAGTGAAGAAGAACAGAGGCTCTGAACTCAGTCTATGAGTGGAAAATCTCAATTCCTGCATTTATGTATGACTTTGCACAGTTACCTAACATCTACAAATGTCCGATTTTTATCTCTAAAAATGGGGAGAATAATAGTGCCTTCCTTTAGGGTTTCTGTGATAAATAAATCACAATAAATACAGTGTCTAATATATAGTAAACATTGTAAATATTAGTTTTTAAGTTACTATGTATTACAATAGCTAGTTTATAGGTTAAGCTGCTATAACAAATAGACTGTCTTAATGTGTTAGAAATACCTGACTTAATAGGATAGAAGTTTGTTTCCTTATATAACAGTCTGGAGATAGAAAGATGCTTAGAATAGGTTGGTGGCTTTGCTCTGTGGAATTATCTGGGACTCAGGTTCCTTCTATATTATTAATCTGCTATTCCATGAGGTGTTACCCTCATCTGCATGGTCGGAGCTGGCCAGTACGATATACCAGTACCTTGGAAAAGGAATAGAAGAATGGGGTAAGAGCGGAGGATTATCGGTTTCCTTTTTAAGACTGGGACTCAGAAGTTGGATACAATACTTATGTTCATATTCCAGAATATATCTTACTTGATTAAACCTAATATGCCACCAATTGGGAGACAAACCATTATTATATATGTCAATTAAATGATGACAGTGATTTATCATTCCCTATATGTTTTTATTTTAAACTTACAGAAAGAGCTCTTTTATATCTATTTACTCACAGTTTTTAAAATATCATATATCATTTTTGTGTATTCATAAACAGAAAAATAAAAGTGCAATAAATTGATTAAGGTATTCTTAAAACTTCTTTACATTTGAATGTAGACTACTGAATCACTTTTTGGTTACGAATTGTTGATGTCCATATTAATCTGTACAATATTGTTCTTTGTGCCATCAATTTCATTCGCGATATGGCCTTTCTTGAGTGCGCTCCACTGTTGTCCCCAGGATTACACTTCAAATCACTGACACTCATTCTGTAATGTGTATACCTTCTTATTTGATGAAGCTCATGAACTAATTTTTCTCAGTGAGAATGCCTCAGTTGAAGAGGATGAATTTTTTTAATAGCAAGGCTTTCAAACATGCTTTTAAGCATTTGACTTCTCTGTTTTGTAACAGTATCTCAGATTGAACTCATAGCTTTCCAGTTACTTTTAAGTTTCCCAAAGTTTGACTCAGTCGAGTCTAAAGTAAAATTTAGATCTCAAATTCATCTCAAGATTTACTCTGTCCCACAACCAGAATAGCTCTTGGCTTGAGGGAGGTGCACCTGTGAGGGAGACATAACCTATTCTACTCTGCTTTCCTTTCTGGGCTCCCTTTCTCTCCCTGGTGTGCAGTCATGAGGAGGTGGAATAGAGAAGAAGCAAGGACCTTTTTACTTAGCTGCCCTCTGTTGGTTTTGGAGACCTGCAGGATACTTGTGGATGGGTTTACTTGGATGTCATGCAACTGTCCCCCTACTGCACAAGTTTCTAAACTTGAAAGATTGCTCTGGTGTGAACATTTCCTTCACTGCCCCCTTCAGCTCATTCTCAAGGCAGTGCACCTGTAGTCTTTATCACCCAAGGTTTCCTCATCTAGAAGGCGCCATGTCCAGGAGTGGCAAAATGGCCTAGATCCAGCTGTCTTCTATGGTCCACTTGACCTGCAGGCAACTCACACAGCCTTGCCGTGTCAAACAGTGGGAGTACAAACTGCTCTGCTGCATCTCTCCAATTCTTTTTTTCCTTTCTTTAAACAGGTACCCAGGGTAGCCACAGTAGTCTACCTTATAAACCAAAATTCAAATGGGAGGTGAGCTGTCAGATTTCCCCTGAGAGTTTTTAAAAGGTTCTCTTAGAATCCTTCTCATCTGGCTCTAGGTGAAAGAAGGGAAGATGAGATGCATCCCTGAAATGATCCTCCTTGATTCCTCTCATTTCATTATTATTATTATCATTTTTGCTCTGGTATGGTGATGGTAGGGGTAGCCAGGCACGTCTGCCTTCTCTTGGTAAGTTCTGTGGGGATGTACTGGGTGGTACTCTTTAGTTTGTGAGGCTACTTAGACTCCATTGTTCTTTTAGCATTGGAACTTTAGTGGCATTCTATGAAAACAGGAAAGATATGGGTTCCTTCTGGGGTTACAGAATGTAGATAAAAAAGTTTTGTGATTCCTGTTATTAAAATAGCCAAATCAGTTACTGAAATATGTAAATAACCGTTCTAGTTCATATAGGACTTAATCTGTAGTAGTGATTTGTTGCTATGCTATCACCATCTATATGTGCTCCAAATATGTAACAACTGATCATTAGCCTTTTAAGTCAGGCTTATTCAGATATAACTTACATGCAGTAAAATGCTCCCCGTTTAGATGTTTCAATGCTTTTTAGCACACATATACATACAGATATATCTATATATCTATATGTATCTATAACTATACTTTTGTAACCACCACCATCACATTTGAGTTATAGAACATCTCCATCATCCAGAGAAATCCCTTCACGCTCCTCTGTACTCAACCCCCTTGCTTGACCTCCAGTCCCTCATCTGATTTCCATCCCTATACTTTTTCTTTTGCTAGAATGCCATATAAATGGAATTATACAGTATATGGCCTCTTTGCTTCTGGCTTATTTCACTTAGCATTAGTATTCTGGAATTCTTCCATGTTGTTGCAGATATAAGTGATTTGTTCCTTTTTATTGCTGAGTAGTGTTCCATTATATGAATATTCCACAGTTTGTGTGAACATTCACCAATTGATGAATATTTGACACGGCTCCAATCTTTAGATACTATAAATAAAGCTGCTATCAGATTTACATATAGGTATTTCTGTGGATTTATACTTTTGTTTTTTTGGGAAAATGAATTATTTTATTTAGGAATGAGATTAATAGGTTACTTATTAATTGTATGTTTATCTTTCTAATAAACTACCACACTGTTTTCTTTTTTTCTTTTTTTCGTGATACGCTGGCCTTTCACTGTCATGGCCTCTCCCATTGCGGAGCACAGGCTCCGGACGTGCAGGCTCAGCGGCCATGGCTCACGGGCCCAGCTGCTCCGCGGCATGTGGGATCCTCCTGGACCAGGGCACGAACCTGTGTCCCCTGCATCGGCAGGCGGACTCTCAACCACTGCGCCACCAGGGGAGCCCTTTTTAAAATAAATAAATAAATGTATTTATTTATTTATGGCTCTGTTAGGTCTTTGTTGCTGTGCTCTGGCTTTCTCTAGTTGTGATGAGCAGGGGCTACTTTTCGTCGCTGTGCGCAGGCTTCTCACTGCCGTGGCTTCTCTTGTTGCGGAGCACGGGCTATAGGCGCACAGGCTTCAGTATTTGTGGCACTTGGGCTCCATAGTTGTGGCGTGTGGGCTCTAGAGCGCAGGCTCACTAGTTGTGGCGCAGGGGCTTAGCTGCTCCGCGGCACGTGGGATCTTCCCAGACTGGGGCACGAACCCGTGTCCCCTGCATCGGCAGGCGGACTCTCAACCACTGCGCCACCACGGAAGCCCTGCTACACTGTTTTCTAAAGAGCTGTACCATTTTGCATTCCCACCAGCAAGGAATTAGAGTTCAAGTTGCTCCTCATCCTCATGAGTACTTGGCATTGTCAGGTTACCAGGTGTTTCTGTTTATTTTTTTAAATTTCAGTCATTCTTGTAGGTGTGTAGTGGTATCTTATTATAGTTTTAATTTGCTTTCCCCTAATAACCAGTAGTATTGACATTTTTAGTCTACTTATCTCCCATCCATATAACTTGTTTGGTGAAGTGTCTTTTGCCTATTTTGGGAAGGAGAAAAGGAAGTTGTTTGTTTTCTTATTATTAAGTTTCGGGAGTTCTTTACATCTGAACACACACAGCTGTGTTCTGCCCTCCCCAACTTGTGACTCATTCGATAGTGTCTATATTGTCATTTCATTAGTAAATGATTAACAAAGAGAGGAATAATTGACTCGGTACCTTAAACTTTAAATAGAAGACCAGCATTAGAAGCAGGAGATCCATAAAATATTACCACTCTTCTTCTCAAAGACAGTTTTAGAGACCTAGATAATAAAAACAATATGGCAATTCTTATTTTACCTTGTGGTACAATTGATATTCATTTGAGTCTTACTTGTTGGCCATGTAGGGACTTGATTCTTTGGGACTGATTTGTGTGATGCTGATAGGAAACCTCTGATCAAACGACCTTATACAACTAACCCGTTAAAGGATTAACTCTTGCCATCTATTCTCTTGTAGAAATCAAGGAGTCCTGCAAGAATAAAACACAAGATACAGCAAATTGAAATTTTGTGGGTATATGATGTGTAGACCAACAGCATACAACTTAGCTCAGGGCTTCCTTCCTCACATATACATTACGTAATCTTGTATTATAAAAATTCTCTTTCTACGTTCTTAAAAACAAAACAATGACAACAACAAGCTCTGTATTGGTATTTTCATCAGTAGTTTGGCAAAGGAAATAAAACAAGTGAGTAAATTTCTTATTTGTTGGTGCTCTGTTGCCTTTGAGCTTAAAATGAGGTTTAGTGATTAATTTTAGCTTTCTAATTTTTTATTTCCTGAAGCATTGAACAAAGGCAATGGGAATTTAATTGCAGCATGAGAGATTTAAGTTAAAGAGAAGAGAGGCTGGGAGAAAAAGCATATATCCTAGTATTGATCACTTACTCTGTACTAACACTGTGCTAAATGTTTTTTATATCTTACTTTGTATAAGTCAATGATAGTTGACTTTGAAAATAATACTAAAAAGGCAAATTAGGTCATCCTCTTATTTAGAAATCATTTATTGAGCATCACGTTTGTGTACAAAACATATACCAGAAGATAAAGAGGAGGTAAAAAGATTTGCAAATATACATCTTTTCTCTGGTTATAGGTTAAATCACCTTGGATCATCCTTTTTGAAAGAGAATGAGTAGGTGATTAGATTATATCCCAAGTCACTTGTAATTCTATCAGTATAATTCAGTATGTCTTATTCTACTACAAAGAGAGGAATCAATAAGTAACCACAATGCAGTGCTTTTAAATGTGTCGCTTTCAGGTACACTCTTGTAAAAGGAACACTTCACAACACTGTGTCTTCAGGAATGATCTTATCTGGGCCTTTTATCCAGCACTCATAAAGCATTTGTTGACTTAATTTCTTTATATCTATCTAAAATATTGCTAGCTGGAACTGTAGGATTTAACAAGATGCATCTCCTGGTCTCAAGGAGTCCACAGTCTAAAGAAAAGCAGAAAGGCAAACACTATTTACAATACAATTTGACAACTCTTTTATTTTTATTTTTTTTGCGGCACGCGGGCCTCTCACTGCTGTGGCCTCTCCCGCCGCGGAGCACAGGCTCTGGATGTGCAGGCCCAGCAGCCATGGCTCACGGGCCCAGCCGCCCCGCGGTATGTGGGATCCTCCCGGACCGGGGCACGAACCCGTATCCCCTGTATCAGCAAGCGGACTCTCAACCACTGCGCCACCAGGGAAGCTCTGACAACAGTTAAATAAGAGCATTGTAAGCAGGAAGACAGAGACTCTAACTCCACCTGAAGAGTCAGGGAAGGTCTTGCTTCAAAGAAGAAGGGAATCAGCTGAATTGAGAAATTCACCAGGTGAATCACCAGGTGAATGTGTGGAAGCACAGCCAAGAAAGAGCAAACAACATGTGTAAATAGAAGAAAATGCTGCCTTGTTCCATTGGCTAGAGACACAGCTTGGGTTTCGAAGGATTAGCTGGAATAAGGCTGGGAGAGGAAGATGGGGAGACAGGTTACTGAGGGCTTGGCTTTACTAGTCTTTAGATTAGAGCTTCTCAAACTTCAGTGTGCACACATTTCACTTGGAAAATTTATTAATATTGCAGATTTTATTCAGTGGTTCTGGAATGGGGCCTGAAATTTGGCCTTTCTGAGAGACTCCCAGCCCATCTGCTGGCCCCCAGACCTCAATCTGGGTAGTAAGGAGTGGGTAGGTGTTAAAGATTCTGAAACAGTGTAGAGGATAATTAGATTTGTTACTTTAGAAAGACAGCCCTGGACATAGGGTGGAATGCAAATATATTGGAGGGTTGTCATTGAGATGCTTTTTTTCCCAATGAAAACTTATTAATTAGTACCTGTATGAACAAATTTAGGAGCAGTATAGAGGACAGCTGGAAATAAGTTTCACCGAAGACCAACTATTTCAAAAAAGATTGTCTGATCACTGATATATCATGATTGAAACAATAAGAATATTGTTTCTAATATTTTTGCCATCTTAAATGATACAGTTAAGCATAGACACCAAATTAATCTCTTACTTACCCTACTTTGACTTTCTTTCTTCCTCTCACTTTTCCTTTTAATAGTTGACCAAGCAACCTCAAAGTAGTATCATGATGAATATTTGTTGAAAAAAGTTAACCAGCTCCTAGTCTCAGGAGGCACACAATCAGAAGGGGAAAATGTTATTTTTATAAGGCTATAATAAATATAATAGTACAAATCCTACAGTAATATCAAGCCCATTGCAGTTATCACATCTTAGAAATGAGCATTCTCAAGAACAGCTTATCAACTGTGAAACGTGTAATGATTATAAATCACAAGCACATTACCCAGAAAAGAATAAAACATAAAACTCTTTGGAAGGATGTATATGGTTAGGAGTTCTATAATTTTGGTTGTCTATTCACATTTGGCTATCTCAGTGGTATTTATCCCTCTGGAAGGGAAGAAAAATTCTCAAGACAGCAGTTAGGTCCATGGTTCTGAATAGCTGGCTGAATGTTAGAATCATCTGGGGAACTTTCAAAAAATACCAATTCCCAAAGCTCCATCCCCAGAGATTCTGATTTAATTAGCTTGGAATGGAGTCACAGCACTGATATTTTTTAAATGCTTCATATTGAAGTATAATACATACATTGAGAAGAGTGCATATAGTTTGATAAATTTTCATGAACTGAAAACACCCATTATTCAACACACAAGTCAAAAACAGGATATTACAAGTCCTCATCATAGCAGCCAAGATTGAGAACCACTGATCTGGCTGATGACCATTCAAATCTGTGAGATTTCAAAGAAAGGAGACATCTTTTCAGGATGGATGGGGGAGGATAGAGAGAAAACTTTTGTTCATTGCATGGAGGATGTGACATCTGAGACTAGGCTTGAAAGATGGCGGAATTTGGATATACAGGTTTTGGGGAAATGTATAGATGTGTGAATGAAGGAAGACTGACAGGAAATCAATGTGATGTTTAGGGAACAAGGAATGGTTCAATTTGGTTGTACAGGAGAATGCTTGAGGTGAAGTGGAGTTAAAAATAGGGTGGAGGGCTTCCCTGGTGGCGCAGTGGTTGAGAGTCCGCCTGCCGATGCAGGGGACACGGGTTCGTGCCCCGGTCTGGGAGGATCCCACATGCCGCGGAGCGGCTGGGCCCGTGAGCCATGGCCGCTGAGCCTGCGCGTCCGGAGCCTGTGCTCCGCAACGGGAGAGGCCACAAGAGTGAGAGGCCCGCGTACCGCAAAAAAAAAAAAAAAAAAAAAAAATAGGGTGGAAAGTTGACTATTTATAAACAGGGCTAAGTTAGTATGGTAAAGAACATCACACATGACATAGCATTAAATTATTTCACTTATGGAACAAAGGTAAACTGCATGGTAGCCTATTTATGATTTTAGGCTTTTGTATTTGTAAGTCTGTATTTAACAATACAAGAAAAAACTATAATTAACATAAAGTATACATATGGTCTGGCACACTCACTTGATAATATTTTATATGGTTTTAAATATTCATTCATTTACTCATTCTGAATAACTTACATGAAGCAATTTTCAAAAAAAATTAAAAAGCTATTAATTTTAACTTTCTTTTTTAGAAAAAGAGCCTCCAATCCTTATAATTTGTGCAATATTTTTAGATCTTCCAGTAGCACAAGAAGGGAATGAAAATCATTTTTGTAAGCAAAGATAATCTTTTATTTCAGGTGTATATATGTACTCTGAATATAAAATTCATCATAATATAAATAATTATCCCTGTCACTTAAAAATGATAATTATCTCATTTACATATCTATGACTTTTAAAATGTATCATACTACTTCAATAAATTACATTCTGGATCATATCAGTATCTCTTCAAGAAAATGAAGTTAAATCTTTGTAGTAACCAGCAGCTTAATTTTCCTTAGGCTAGCTACTTGATAATTAGTCATGCACCATAAATCAAATCGCCAAGTCTTCTTCTGGTTTCTTAATTGAAAATTATTGTTTCTTGGCTCTCTGGTTGAAAGTGCAGCAAGTGTGAGTGTGATCGATGTGGAATCCGGCACAAACAGTTTGAGACAGTCAGAACTTGATAGATCATTGCCCCGGAGGGGCTTGCAATGGTGGGTAGGCAGAAATCTCCAAATTAAAGATTTACTTTTAAAATTGCAAGTGCCAAGAAAGCTCTGGTATATCCCATCCATCTCTACATTTTGGCCACTTTACTTTTTTCTTTTTTTTCCATTAAAAAAAAATGTCAGTTAGAATCTACCCATTTGCACCAGTGACTGTGGAGATAATATAAGATTATTGGAAAATCTAACTTCCTGTTTGGGATTAAAAAGATGAAAATATTCCTCATTAATGTCATAAACAAATATTGAATTTGTTGGTATTTTAAAGTAATTTGAAAACATTGACTAAAAACACTACTCATCTGACAGCTAATCGGAGAGAACAGATGGCTACCCAAGTATTGCCCCCAGTCATGAAATCATTTCAAATATGATACTGTTGAAGCTAAATAAAAGACTTTGCAAGTAATAAGGAAAATATTGCTTCATTGAATGGCTGCAGCTTGTTGCCATTTTTCTTCTGACAATCTAGGAGGATTTGCAGGAAACTTTGGTCATGTTTGCAGTTCTTTAGTTAAGAACAGCCACGGGGTGCTCCAGCATTCATTTCTTGTTTCCTAGTGGCCTGGCAGCCAGGACCTGATGAGGCCCACAGCGGGGAGCACTGTGAAATGCACCATAAATTTCAATGTGTGAAGTCAAAAGAGCTAAAAAAAATCTGGGCACAAGAACCAGAGTTAGAGTTTGAAAATTACCTGGGCAAATGCGCCCTGAAATAAATACAGCATTTTACCAGTTCCACGTATAAAGCGAAGTTGGGGGGGGTTTGTTAAAGAGGGGTGCCTTGCCAATAGTGCATGAAGACTAACGTTGATATTATTTACTCCCGCATAATCACACCATTGTTATATGTTTTAGTTACATCGGCCCTTCTGGATGGCACATTGAAATAATTTTGGTTGGTTTTGTGAAAGGAATTTAAATAAAGCTTTTTGATAAATTACGGTTCAGGCTAAAATAAGACTGAGCTAGAAAGCCTGTGGAGATATGATACCTAGCCATGAATTATATTTTAGAACTCAAGGAATCTTACCACCCTTCAAAGAAAATCCAAAAATAATGACATACATATATTTTACTATCTTTAAGACTTTGAGCAAGTTGTTAAATCTCTTTAGACAAAAGGTATCTTATCTATAAAATAAGGAAATTGTGGTCATTGAACTCCAATACTTTTTCCTATTCTAACATCTTGTGATTTTGTGGAAAATTGGTATATGAGGCTAAATTCCTCATTCTTGATTATATTGGATTTTGCCTGGAGGAATAATTAGAATCCATACTCATTTGCATAAGGTGTCTGTGTTTGTGTATGTAGTTAAGGTATGTGCAGATAGATTCACAAAGTAGCTGTATGAAGGCCTGATTCTATCAGTAGGTATGTTTCATTTTACCAAGAGTGTGTTAAAAATTCTTGATAATTGCCAACATTTCAAAATCCAGAAATGTCACTTAGAAATCTGATTTCTGACTTTTTCTATACAACAGAAAATAAAGAAAAACATCTTTTTGCAAGAATATAATCACCTAGAACTGGGCTTCCCTGGTGGCGCAGTGGTTGAGAGTCCGCCTGCCAATGCAGGCGACACGGGTTCGTGCCCCGGTCTGGGAGGATCCCACGTGCCGCGGAGCGGCTGAGCCTGCGCGTCTGGAGCCTGTGCTCCGCAACAGTGAGAGGCCCGCGTACCGCAAAAAAAAAAAAAAAAAAAAAAAAAGAATATAATCACCTAGAACTGAATGGCAGTTTCTTTCTCTACAGATTACAATCTCTCCAATTCTAGTTTTCTTGTCTATGCAGAGGCTGGGTGTCAGTTACCATTTATCAGTGTTGTTGCCCTGTTATACACTTGGGTCCACGTGGTTTCTTCACTTATTTATATTATGTATTGTGGTGGCCATGGCCAGGCCATGTGCAATGAAACCTCCAGTAGGCTTGGTGATAATACAGGATATATTATGCAAAATGTAAGTTAAGCACATTATTTTTTCCCCCCTAGAAATAAGGGAAGTGCTGACATGCTTCTCTTCCAGCCACTCAAAAAAAAAAAAAAAAAAAAAAGTGAGCCTGAGGTTCTAGAATTTGCTAATTTGCCTGGTTCCTCACCCTATGAGTACTGTCAAACCTGTTGAAATTTAGACAAAACTTTGAGGATCCAGGAAGGCAACAGGAGCTGTGTCTACTGAATTATACCTTTAATCTGATGAGTATCCTTTACATTCCTTGTTTGCTGAATCAATAGTAAACTGACATTAAAACAACTTCAATGGAGTTTGAGTCATGGTTCATGCCAGTCTTTGAACCTATACCAGTCATTGTAGACTGGTCCAACTCACCTTGTTGGCCAGTGTGTTCTAGGTACTATCTGGATTTTCTTTGGTTGTTGTGTTAGAGAGGTTAATAATTTTCTCTAGATTTTCATGCTTCTTTCTAAAAGAACCTTTCCAACTCTAGTAGTCTGAGAAGAGGCCATTCCCATGTACCAACTAAATCTCTCATGAGCACTGATCACAAAAGCTGACCTGACCGGGCTAATCAGATTCATTCTTCCAAGTAATGGGATTGAGACATGGAGACTGCACCACTTAGTTGGGGGAACTAAACTAGGTGATCCTCTGGATCCAAGGCTGATACTACCATCCTGGGAGGATATTGATGTGGCTATGAGAAAGCAGAGGAAGAGTCACAGGGGAAGACAGAGATAAGTCACAATGTGGCTCAGTGGAGCTATAATGTCTTTCTAGCAACTGTGTTCTGGGAGATTTCCTGTGATAAATTTCTTGGTGACTCACTCTTAAATATGAATGAAGAGCTAAGACTTTCCAGCATTTGAGCAAAGACTTAATTACAGTAATACAAAGGTCAAAACAAATCAAAAATGAGCTATAGAAAACTCCTAGAAGAAAGCATAGGCAAAATACTCTTTGACATAAATTGTAGCAATATTTTTTAAGATCTATTTCATAAAGCAAAGGAAATAAAAGCAAAAATAAACAAATGGGACCTAATTAGACTTAAAAGCTTTTGCACAGCAAAGGAAACCTTCGACAAAAGGAAAAGACAGCCTACTGAATGGGAGAAAATATTTGCTAATGATATAACCGTTATGTTTTGCATTTGAGCAGTTCAATTCAATAGCCACTAGCCACATGTGAATACTGTGCACTTCCAATGTGTCTGGTGGAACTGAGGAAGTGAATTTTTAATTTTAATTCTTTTAAATGTAAATAGCTAGCTCAGAACCTAGAGAAGTAGACAGTGGAGGTGCAGGAGGAGAAAGGTGGGAACTGAAGGAGTAAAGTTTTGAGTCAGTGCAAAACATAGTACCTAAACCGGTGTGGAACAATGGCACTAGGAGAGAAAAAAAATATATTTTCCATTGTTAGAGGAGGAAAAAGGAAAAGACGGAGTCACATGGAGTAAGTTAGTAGATGAGTGGGAAAATGAGGGCGTTGTCATAACAATGAAGCATGAAGCAAAGATAAGAGGGAGGGAAGGAGGAACAGATGGATGTTTCAGGAGGGGCTATGTGGCTGATCGTATTTCTTATACATAAAGAGTCTATGAAAAAATACATAAAAATTATCTGACTATAGGGGGGGAAACTGGATGGATGGAAAGAGGGATAAGAAGAAGAATTGTCACTTTATTTTCATTCTTTATTTTGCATTTTAAGCCCATGTAAATGTATTACTCATTCAAAAATTAAAGTTCAAAATACTAGATAAGAAGAGTTAGACATGAATTTATCAGATAATAATAAATAGGGAAATGCTGAGGACTCTGTAGACATTTCAGCTTTATAAGACACATGTTTTGTTTCTGTTTCTCTTTTTTAAAAAATGTGTATTTTCCAGTGCATATTATCATGGAAAATACTGATTCCATCTGCGCAAAAATAACAAAAAGTTTTAGATATTTTGATGTAGTAATGCAGTTAAATAGATTTTATTTAATAAATCTGTAGATTTAGTATACATCTGTCATATATGCATATTTATATAAATCCATAGATTTATAGCTGTGTGGTCCTTGATGGGTACTGATGGGGGTGAGGATAGGATAGTGATTGTGGGTGGATCTAGTAACATTAAACTGTTAAGTAGGTTATAGTTCTTTAGAAACTAGTTTTAAATAGATTGGACACAACAACTGGGCCCTACTGGCAACTAAACATAGTAGGGCTATTCCATGGTATGTTTTGTATAAGTAGACATTGCCCAAGCCCCAGGTTTTTGGATAATGATAATGTGCTGTCAGAGAACTTTATGCCATTAAAAAAAAATCATTCGGCTAAACTCTTAAAAGCAGGTTTTCTTCCAGTTTCCTGTTTCCTTGAAAAATTTTGTTTTCCTGTCACCTGAACCATCCTTCTTTGACTCATGTTTGCTAACACTTCGGACTCTATGTTCTATAGCAAAATAGCCCTGGTGGGCTCCCTGAAACCTGAACTAGGAACTGGGATCTCATAGCAAGATGACAAAAATGGAAAAGGGGAAAATGAATCCTGCTTAAGTTTGTACCTATTTTGCCCCCATTTTCAACAGAATGAGGCCTATGGGTATCACTTTGCCTTCTCATAGAGACTTAATCCATCAACCACCTTTTCTTCTTGCCTTCCAACTTTCTTGGAACTAAAATACACTGGCAGCCTGTTCATATCAGTGTCAAATGCAAGGCTCTATAACAAAAGATATATCTTAAATGCAAGAAAAATATAGAAAATCAAATGCCTTTGTGATCTCAGCTCTATATTTATGTGTGGGATCTATGTATATTATATCAAAGAGGCTATTACATATTAAAATTAGATTTTATGGTGATCATTCTCCAAGTGTCTTCCACACAAAACCTCTGCACTGAACAATAAACATTCCTTCTTAATGAAACACATTGCTTAGCCTGTCATGATGCAGCCATACTCTTCAGTAAAGACTCTACACATGGGTTTTTCTCAGCGTCCGTAGAAAAATGTGTCAAGAAACAAGCAGCAAGAACTGTGTCTGATTTTAAAGGACAGATTGCTTGGTTGTTCTGGGGGGGTCTACCTTGTTCAGGGGAGAATTTTCCCCAAACTCAGTGAGAGATTCCCTTCATTTTTGTTCACAACTCCTAGAAGAAATGACACCACACCTTTTTGCTTTTAGACCAAAATAAATACATCCTGTTGAAAGAGTAATTCCAAATAACCTATTGTTATGAAGGTGAGAACATTTAGTCATTTAATATTCGACCTGAAACATACCAGGGTATTAAGTAGAAATGCCTGGTATTTTAAGGACTTGCTTTCTACAGTAACCCAGTAGCGGAAGGGGATCACTCACCTACTCTAGGCTATTGGCAGAAGGCACTTAAAATGAGATTGAGTATGAAAATGAAACCTAACACCAGTGGGTCTCTTCTGACCACTCTGCCTAATCTAATGTCCTTAAACTCTTCCCGTAAAGTCCTGCTGCTTTTCTGTTGTTTGATATTCTGACCATTTTTGAACGCTTGAACTCTGACAGAGGAGGGACTTGGAGAGGCTGTCATCTGATCTGTGTTAGCAGCAAAAGGAATAGCTTTCTCTCTAATAGCACTTCTCTCTGTTAAACAGTTGGTGGGAGATTAAAATGCTCTAGGTGGAGAAGACTGGTGAAAGTTCTGGGGACATCACCTTTTTGGGAGGGCTTGTCTGTATGTCAAGAAAACAAGCAGGGTTTATTTTTTCCCCCTTTTCTTTGCTGTAGCACATTCATAATATTTCACTGCTTATTTATCCATTTTTATGATTTACTCCAAGTCAAAGGAGAATGAATTCCTGCTATGCTCCTATTTGGCCAGGATCATGGTTAGACTCTGACATTCTGAGTTCCAGCCATATTAATTTCTGGATAAAGGCTATAATCCTTCTCTCTTTGAAGCCCAAGGCTGATTTTTAGGCAACACTTCAAAAGCAGAGCACTACAAACACTGAATTACCACGATTGACTCAGCTTGCGTTAGTCTACATATGCCTTACATATTTGGTGACCCAACCAAACAACTTGATTTTGATACTAGAGAGTAAAAGAAAGTACCTTTCATTATCTAAAGAGTGATCTATAACTCCATGTGAGGTAGATTTCCCTGGTTGCTTAAAACACCTTAAAAATAGAAACACCTAAATCACTCTTTTCTTACACTAGAAAACACCATGTTTGAAACTCCTCTCCTCTGTCTCTCTCTTTCATGTTTTGTCATGACATCATATAAACCATCGGTCTGGGTCCTCTATGATTAATGACAAAAGCCCATGTAGACAAGGCATTTCACACATTCTCAAATTATTATATCCCTTGTAAGTTCTTTTCAAAATAATTTTCAACATCAGCTGTGTAAAATTCAACCCAATATATATAAAACAATTGTAACTGAGATTTTAAAATAAGGAAGTATGAAGTATAAATGTTCTGTAAAAGACTAAACCAAAACGACAAATACACAAAAACTAAAAAAGCAACAACACAAAAAATAAAAAAACTCTCAAGTAAAATGGAAGTCCATGACCAATATGGAACTCTTTGTTGGTGTCTATTTCACTTACAGCTTGTTTCTCTCTGGCTCTGTACTATAGGGACTTGCTCATATAGGATTTGCCAAGTATACTTAGTGTGCTATGTTTGAGAAAGATTAACAGTGTTGCAGATCAAAGGAGGACCCTGCTGCATGGTCTTAGGAGATTGTCATTCACTCCCATTATGGCTCATTTGCACAAGATTTTCATGTAATATGAGCCATTGTTTTGATGGCAGTGATTTGACATAAAGACAGGGCCGAACTGCATCTCAGCGTCCTCATCAGTCAGGCTGGGGGTATCTTGGTCCCAAAGAACTTGCCAATCATAAAAAGGCAACTGTTAGTTATGGATCAGCCCTCCCCCTCCACTGTCCTCTGCCCCCTACCTCCTTGTTTTCTAAGGTGGAAAACTTCTTGAATGTTCATGGATACCATAAAACTCAGACAATGCTTACTTGTGCTAGATTAGATACAGTTTAACCAGACAAAGTTTCAGATACCCTATTCAAAAGAGAAAGTTATGAGCCATTTTAGTGAACTGCTTTTTCTTCTTGTGCTTTCTGCCATGCTTATTTTGATTTTAAAATAACTTGAAGTGGTGAAAAGTTATGCCTGAGCTACAGTCAAAACTTTTCTTTAAGCTATATTTATGTTCTTCTAGTGATTTCGTTTAGTGGATATGCATGGAATATATATTTCCATATACTAGTCACTAATGTTCTCTCCCTCTTTCTTTCTGCAAGTTAAATTTAAAAGAAAAAGAGAGATGCTACTGCCTCTTTGATAGTGACTGATAATATAAGTGAAAAAGAAATATTCAGTCGAAGTCTGGATAATTTCAAATGTAACTTTATTTAACTAGAGAGAATATCCTTTTCTTAACTCTATTCAGCATATATCACAATATAAAAAATACATTTAGATGTAGCAAATATATAACTATGGAAAGAAAACTTTCGAAATGGCTGATTCTAAGTCTTACATTAAATGTAAAGAATTAAGAATGAAGACTACATTAGAATAATATAAGCTATTTTTAGTGTCTGGCTAGAGTTTTCTAAGTTAATGCATTTTAAATCTGGAATTGTAACGCTTGTATAGCATTTGCCATTTCTGGTAAAGTGCTGGTTTGTTGTATGTAGCATTTATTCAATGCCTTCTATACAAAGATGCATTCAAATTTTTAGATTTTAAAAAACTGATTTTTTAAGTTATAACAACGTCTTACCTAAATTTTGTGTTTAGAACAAGACTGACTAAGATTTGCTTGGTTTTTTTAAAATCTATTTTTAAATTCTTTACAGCAACCATATGTTATAGAACAAAAGAAGTGAAATCAAATGACTTCATGATATTGAAGAAAATGTTTAAAACTCAGAGAAATCACTATTATATACTTATTTTAAAACATTTTGTAAAAATAGGAGTGAATATGAATTTTTATTTTAAAATTATTTTTCTCTGCTCAATCTTAATCAATTAATGAAAGAAGTATTATATTTTTCATATACTCAAGATAAACTTTTACATTTTAGGACTGCATTAAAAGTTAACCAAAAAGAAGCTAGCATGCTCAGTGATATATTTTTAAAATATATACTAACTTAGAAAAATAATTAACAGAAATAACCATAGAAATTAAAAATGAGTTAGAACATTTCCCCCAAGTTTTTAGTTTGAAGAATTTCAAATATAGAAAATGTTGGCAACACAATTTAACAAACACTTGCAAGTCCCCCACCCAGAAGCAGCAACTATTAACATTTTTGCCATTTACTTCTTTTTTCCCTGAGCCATTTGAAAATGACACCCCTAGACTTTTCAGCATGCGTCTCCTGAGTCACAAGACCGTTCTTTTTACATAATTATACTACCAAAAAGTTGAAATATTCATATAATATCTAGTAACCAGGATGTTTAAAATGAATTAAAGTTTCACTAGAACTCAGGGATGTTTAGAAATACACATATCCTTAATGTCAAATGCAACGACTTGAATGATCAATTACATGAACAGCTGCTTTAAATTTAAATTCAGGCTTTACACGTTAATACTTCCATTGTAATTTATAGGCAGGTTTTGAAAAACAAATACTAAACTATTAGCTGAACGTGTTTTGCTTTAGGAAACACTTTCAAAATACATGAACAACAGCGCCCTCTACATGTGGATAGCGCATGATGAAAAAGATTTCACTGGTTGAGCAAAGGAGCATTTTAACAATAATCACTGTGGGTTTGGGGACAAATGATGTGATTGTAATACATTACAAAATTGCACGGTAATCTCTCATATGAGTTTACAGTATTTTAAACCATTGATTTAGTATGGGAACTCAAAATCTGGAAATTCAGTATTGTACCATTCAGCAAACAAACTGACAGAAATAATAGTCAAGAGGAAATAGAAAGCTCTCTAGGAGATTATAGAAAGCTGCTTCAAAAATAAACTTAATCATATTATTTAATAGGTTTTCAGAAATTAGTTGTGAGTAGTTAGAATCATATTATTTTCCTTTCTTGCTTATATAAATAGGACGTTGTGATGTTTTCAAATTTGGAAATGGACTGAAGGTTTTTTAAAAATCCTTTATAGTTTTCAGTATCCAAATATTGAAGAAATGACAGACTTAGAATCTAGCATTTAATACGTTTGCTTGAAATAAAATAAGTTCTTTTGAAGATTCTTTTTCAGATTAAGTCGTAATAAAGTTGATATGAAATTATAAAGACATAAAAATATAATCAGTCATCTTATATGTAGACCTTCATGTCTGTAATTAATTAGCAAAACTATCCCCCAAACAATTAGAATATCATCCTTTAAATAATTCAGAAGGGAAAAATTATGCACATATGTTATACATTTAAGAAAATTATAACTGATTTTGTATAGCATAGAATAAAAATTTTAAATATATTTGCAATTCCTTTTTCTACCTATAAACTCTTTATTTTATGACACCTAAATTTTAATTTCTCTCAATAGACAACTCAGTTAAAAAAATGTGTTTAATAGCAATAAAATCAATCTAATAGATTGGCATTTGAAAGGTTTACTTTTCTGTTTAGTTTTGTTTTCTTAGTGCAACTTTTTCACTTAAGGAAAATGCTTATTTTAAAAATAATATTTTCCTTAAATGTATTCTTTTACACGCAAGTTTGATACTGCTTCACTGTGAAACTTTGAGGACAACTTAAATACTAGAGTCTAAAGTGAAAATCTTTCAGTGAATTATTTGTAAGCTCTCAGTTGGCAAAGAACAGATTAAGATAGGTAAAAATCAGAAACATATTGTGTTAACTCTCATCAATTTAAAGCAAGCGTTTCAACGTCTAAGTCACTTCATTTTAATAGAAAACAACATAAAAATTAGAAATGAATAATTAACAAACACATATCTATGTTTTAAAGAGTCAACCACTAAACTAACTAAAATAAACTCCTGCAGACTGCTTTGTGCATTTTAAGTTACAGCAAACCTGAATAATTATATAGCTTGTGAGAAGAAAAGAATGCTCTTTGAGATGATTCCTTCAGTCTTTTCCTTTGCTTAAGGTGCCATGAAACATCCTACAGCATGCTCTAAATTTATAAAGACAAAATGCCAGTGACTCTGGGGATCATCTTGTTCGTTTTAAGAACAAATTAAAACAGTGAAAGAATGGTGCAAATAATTGTTTCATATGTTCTTTGCTTGTGACTGCTGTAATCATCGGGCCTGATTTACAAATGTAGACTTGAAGGTTCCTCAGCTTCCTGCAGGGTAGGAGACTGTTACTTTGGCACTCACCCTCTCACCCTTGTAATCACCACTCAAAACTGTGCCTTGGTACTTCCAATTCCCAGTGTCTTGATTGAACACCTCATTCTGTGCTAACAAGGTGTTCAAGGTATTTGAACAGGGGCTTCAGTCAGAAAATTGTTATTGGTTTTGCTCATTAAGAGTTGCTGTACTTGTTTTGGTAATTTGGTAACTGTCTAAATTGCAAGTTGGTTTTTTCTGCCTTCAGCTTATGGAAGGATGCTAAATTTAAGACAGTAACGGTGCTCTGTTTCAATATTAACAAGGGAAGTTGAGTGCTGTCTAGATTATGATGCAGTAGTTTTCACAGAATTAATAAAATTATTTTGAATGTCTAGGTTTATTCCTGAGTTATTTTCAAGACATGATTAAAAAGGAAAGTTGAAGATAAAAAATTTTCACAGGATGCACCTATGAAATAGCTAAGATTTTCTAGAAGCTTAAAAGATAAATAGCAACAAAAATGATTTCTTTAAAAACATGAGAAAGTATAGGGTTATGACAGTGCTTCTAAATACTTTGTTAAAATAAAATTGATTAATTCTATTTTTGACACCTACTCTGTTTCTATAAATATATAAGTATATCTTTAAAAAAACACATGTAGCCTATTTTATTTTTAAGAAAATATGTTGATTTACTTTGTTTGCCATTAGAATGACTTTTTATGATCATAATTGCAAAGCCCATTTAATACAAAGATAGGCAACTTTAATAGATATATTTTTCTACTGAATGGTTATTTTAAAAATAATTTTAGATATGATCTGAATGCTTGAATTTGACTTTTCCAAATATACATAAAAATCCTGAGAACATTTTTCATGAGTTTAATTGCAGTCGCCTCTATGGAAATGGCCCTGACAATGACAAATTCTTTTACTTACATAATCCATTTTTTAATATTTCTATACTTTATAAAAGATACATTTCCCAAGAGGAATTAAGAAAAAAGTCAATATTTATATATCTTTTGGTTTAGTTTAAAACCTGTGATTGACTTTATCCATTCAGATTTAGAAGGGAGAGCATTTCTGAAAAGAG
This sequence comes from Phocoena sinus, assembly GCF_008692025.1. Lineage (NCBI taxonomy): Eukaryota > Metazoa > Chordata > Mammalia > Artiodactyla > Phocoenidae > Phocoena > Phocoena sinus. The sequence goes on from NC_045766.1 coordinate 27,754,595, forward strand.
TTTTTCTTACACATTCTCTATTTTTTTCTTTCATAATCATGAAAGGCTTTACTAAGTTTGGCAGCAATATCTGCAGGGATTTATTTTAAATTACTTTTAGTGATTTGGACAGTTGCCATTTTATCATAGAGATGAAAAGGTGGGAGATGAGATTCAGCTGAGGATGGAGTTTTTCCCCTATACAGAGCAAAGGGCTATTTTAAAGTGATTTATGTGGCAGTTTTCTTCTGTGTCACCATTATGTCCCTGCTGCCTGAGTGTGACAGCGCGGTGCTTGCTAACATTTTGGTAATAATTTATTGGGATGAGATTTTTTTGCCTGGAGTTCAGCCTGCAATCCTTTTAACACTCTGCTAAAAGGCGTAAGTTCTCTACAGGCTTATTTATTTTTCACTTTGGAACTGTGCACTCACACAAAAACCTGCCTACATAAATCTGCAACTTTTCTTTTTGAATTGGAAGTTGAATACAGACCATGACTTGTGCATATAAAAAAATGCAGAAATAATGCCCCCCTACTGTGTAAGTATTTTTGTTTTTCATGAATCAAGCCCAAAGTTATTTAAATTAATTCTAGTCTCATCATGGTAATAGAATATCATTTTTTTGCCCCTTAAAAATACTAATGCATGGATGTAATTTTACCGGTTACTCGACCAAGTTTTTCACACATTTTAAAATTCTCTAACACAAAGAAAAAAACCTATGGCTATAGTTTCATGTTAACAGGCTTTAATAAATCAATGTGAAAATATAATTTTTGATGTTTACAAAGCATTATATTTTCATTATATCTTTGAAAATCTAGAAAACAAAGAATTTACGGGGTTTTTTTCCCATGTGTTTACATTGAAAGCTGTGCAGCTGATTAATCAATCAGGAAACTTCTGAAATCTTGTCCTTTGGAGCTAGGGGTTATGATTTAGCAATTCTACTGCACATCTAGGCTGGATACATTTGCTTGAAAATAAAGGCTCTGACTTCCCTCTATGTCTGGCCATAAACATAGGCAGGTTAAAAATATAGTTTATTTTACTAGACCTAGTTTTAGTTATAAGTGAAAAATAAATTAGTGGTTTTTTTTTCCAATACTGAAATCTTCAACACCTAATTTAATTGATCTTTCCAGTTGTTTGACACTGCAGAGATTTCAATATGCCCATGAATGTATTAGAATGATTTTTGCTAATATTAGTGGCAAGTAGTCAGAGATTGGATTTGTTTTTTTAATCTTGGGGGTAAAACAACAGATTTCTGCTTGGAAAATACCACTGACTTTCATAATCTTGTATCTGTAATTAGGATATTATCAAGCCATAAACTAAAGAGATAAATGTTAAGTGCTAGAGATTCCAAGCTTCTAAAATTACTTTTGGAGTTTTCTATTGTGGTGTGATTTTCTTGACAAAACTAAGTACTGCTACTTCAAAGAAGATAAAATTGTTTTACAATGCTTTGGCTAGATGATATCAATGTATGTAGTCAATTTAGGTAATTCGTTTCTATATGTGGTCCTGAGAATCACTCAAAATTTGTCTGTGTTTCTTGTATGGACAAAACGGTTATAGAATATAGTAAAAGAAACTATTATCTAGCTAGTTATTTTAAAAATATTTTGACTAGGCATGTTAGCATTAGTTGTAACTTTAAATTATGCTGAATGTACTTTTACCATTATAAAATAGGGCTGGCTCCACAAAGGGAAGGTAACACTTTTTATCTCCTTTTTTTGTGGAGGGGGAGGTGAGAGCCTAACTTTACATGTGTCTCAGTGCTTAATGTATTGTTTGTTTTTAATAATTGCTGAAGTGCATGCTCAGAGTTTGCACTCTAATTTCTATGAGAAGGTAATGCACTTATTACCTTAAAGGCTAGTATCACACTGTGAAAAGACAGTGAGCACTGAGATGCTTATTGTTATCAGTTTTGTTTATGTTATACTCAGATGTCTTACATCTTAAGTCATGATTATGGTAAGAAATCTAATGATGTGGCTCACTAATCTACAGAGAAGACAAAATTTGATTTCAATATAATAGTATAAAGAATTGTCTTTTAAGTGACTAAAATATGATGCATTTCGAAGCCTGTAAACATTTTGTCTAGAGTGAATTTATTCTAGTGTTTGAGAAAGCTGGCTTCATGTTGATGTTTAGGGGAATTCACATTTGCTTTATTTTGTCTATCACTGCTATTCAAAGGTGAAAATAGAAGTCAGTGTTGGAAGGGATGTTAAATGTTGATTTGCAAATGGGCAAAATTTGATACAGAGTTAAGGCAAACTTGCATATAAGTCTTCTTTCTAGAACTTGAATTTTAGAGTCAGAGACTTTTTGGTTAAATTATTCCAAGGGCTTCATTTTAAAGATAAGGAAGTTGAAGGCCTGAGAATTTCAGAACTTTTCCCAAAGTCCCACAGACAATTAGCAGTCCCAGGACTAGAATACAAGTTCCCTACTTCCTAGGCCAGTATTCTTTCCATCCCCCCAGCCCATTCAGTCACATCAAAATTAATACCTACTTGAATGGTTGTATTGAATAGAAAACTAGCAGTTGTGCTGACTTGGAATCACTGAACTATTGAAGATGATTTGATCCTACTCATTGTGCATTCGTTACTTGTTAAAACACATTTAAATCATTCTTATGAACTAACTCGTGGTGCAAAGATTAGAAACAGGATGACAAGATGAAGTTTTGCTAAAAAGACTAGGAAATTTGGAAAACAGATTACTTGTGCCTTTTACTGAAGTTATCCTGAATATGAGAAATATTGAAAGAAGACATTTATATATGCTTGATGCTGAGCTGGTTTTCATGGTATTACTATGCCAATGGAGATGGTACATATTTTAGAGAAAAGACCTAAGTGTGCGTGTATAGGTATACATGTAGTTGAGTGTATGATATATGAGTAGCTGAAGTTGGGTTGGGTATGTTCTTGGGGATATTGTGTTCATCTATTAGTTTCTATGCTACTGTCTAGAAACCACCCATAAAAGTTATGACTTAGTTGTAGGAAACAAGTGTCTGGGATCCAGCCAATCAATGAGGACTGTTACATGATTATATAATATGGTGGTATAGTCTAAGTCAAGGGGAATAGAGATAGGAGAGCTATGATACAATCAGAGATGATCAGGGACCAGTGGAGGTAAATTTTATGAAAAACCTTGAAGGATATATAGGAGATCATTATACTAATGAGGACTATAGAGAAGGTTATCATAATGAGAACTAACCGTATTTTCTGGCCTACTGGAATATTCTCTGTGTTTTGGTATGCAGTATGCTTTCTCATCTCTGTGAATTTTCTCATTCTCCTTTTTCTACCTAAAATACACTTGTTCTACCAGAAAAATGCCCATTCATTCTTCAAAACCTGACTGGAGTGATGCTACAGCTCTTTAGCTCTCTTGGACTTTCTCGTGCCTCAGTCAAAATTAAATGCTTTCTAACATACCACACATTACGTTGTATTCTAAATTACAAGAGTAATAAATGCTAATTTAGAAAATAAGCATTCGCGATCCTGCCACCAGAGAAAACCATTTTCACATTTTGATATTTTTTTTCACCAAAAATACACACACATGCTCATATATACATGCTATTTACACATTACATATATTCATATATAGTTAAAGTTATACTAGTCATACATTTTTTATCCAATTTATACAATTTTTAAAGTGTTTTTGTTCACTTAATATCATATTGGGAGTATTTGCACTTAGAATTGTCTTCTTTATTTTGGCAATACCCAAAATCCTCTTTGAATTGAACAGATATGGGTTTTAGAAAGAAAACTGGAGGAGGTTGAGAGAAGACAGACTGGAGGGAAATTAGTTATTATAGTGTTTCAGGCAAGAGCCAATAAAGGATGAAGCCAGGGTAATGGGAGTGGGGAGCAGAGAGGGTAAGGACTCAGTCATGTTGAATGTGCTAGAGAGAGGTCAAGTGAGGTGAGGATCTCAAAGGTGCCCCTGAACATGACAATTAGTAAATTGTTAGTAATGCTGGTGAAAATAGTTTAAGAGAAGTAGAGGGGCAGGAGGAAGATAGCCTGGATAAAGGAGCAAATGAAAGATGAGAAGTTAGATGCTACAGTATGGATTCTCCCCCAAGGATTTTGGCAGAAGGGAAAAAGATAAATAATATAGAAGATTGAGGGGGAGGCAGTGACCTGTGAGGTCTTTGCTACTTTCGCTGTTTAAGAAAATAATAATCACATTTGGGTTCAAAGTGGGAGAAACCAGTGAAGAGTGGGGAAATGGATAGATGCACAGGTAATTTGCAGAACGATACCCCAAGGATGCAGAAGGGATAGAACACAGAGTAAATCTGCCTATTTATAATCCAAATCTTTTAATGCTTGTATCTATGTATCTCAGAATTTTGAAATTGAACATATGACAGAAATATTTGTCATGAGAAATTTTTATTTGGCTATGAATAAGGGCTATGTGATTTGACTGAGCAGTCAATATGGAGGTTCTAGTGCAAATACTCAGGCTGAATGAGACCTGGCATGTTTGAGGAAAAACAAGGCCTCCAGTTCTGAAGCATAGTGAGTGAGAGGATAATAGAGCAGAAGTAAAGAATTAACACGTGGCCACATTTGGTAGTATAGAGGGGCTAATTTCCTCATCTTGAGTAGGGCACAATTAAGATGTCATCAAAAACTTCATAACAAGAAATAGAAGTTGATTATGTTAAAGTTTACTCACTAATTATATTATGTAAATAATAGAAAGTTACAAAAGCAAACAATAGAGAATTAAAATTAACAAACATTACTAATAGGGGAAAATAAGCTACAACTAAGTTCCTTAGCTTTCAAAGCTATCTGTAAATATATGTAAAATAATAAATGATGAGAAACAAGTCTAAGCATTTTATTTAGATTCATGGTTTTTAACAAGTAAAAGAATAAAGTTTAGATTGGGGGTTCAAGATAGCCAGGTAGGAAGATCATGAACTCACCTCGTACCATAGACAAACCAAATCTACAGTAACATATGGAATAATTCTCTCTAAAAAAGAACTGAAAACTAGCTGGACTCTTCCTCCACAACAAAGAACCACAGTGAGATGGGTAGGAGATGCAGAGACACAGTCTTTCCAAAAAGCCGACCCCCAGAATTGCAACTCAACATCTCGGAGAGATCTCACAAGTCTGGAGCTCCTTTTGGTAAAGAGAAGTGTTTGTGCCGCACATCAGGAACCCCAATGCTTGGGACTTGCACCAGACATATGTGCCTCCAAAGGTCTGGTTTAGAAAGCCAATGGGATTTACATCCGAGAGACCCAACGGGATGTAGTGAACTGAAATTCTCCTTTTAAAGAGCTCATGTGAGGTTTCAGTCACCAGTTGACCCAGTGCAAAAGCAGTAGTTTGAAAACTGGACTATATGTGGAGACTCATTTGTTAATCTTAAAGCATCTGCTGGAAGGGCAGGGTTGCCACTCATCTAAATGCTTTGGATGTGCTCTCAGGGAATGTACACAGGGATACACTATCCTTGTGCACTCCCTTGGCCTTGCTACAGCTCAGTGGTACCTCCCAGAAAGGGGCTTACACACTCAGCTAGAGCCCAAATTCTGCATACGAAGGGACACCTCCAGATCCCCTGCTCTGGAGGCCAGTAAGATTTTCAACTTTAGCCCCACAGGACTATATATATTTGCATACTTTAAAAGCTGCCACCTGAGGGTCTGGCTTCCAATCAGCCTGAAACTAGGTACTAAATGAAGTCCCTCTCCTTGTAACACTGACAAGTTTTGGCACACCTTCAACAATGGGAACCTGTTAAGAATAAATCAGGCTGCTTAGATAATCACAAAGATACAAGAGACAACCAAGAGCTAGGGCAAATTTGAACAATAAGATTCATTAACCACACAAGGCTACTCCTTCAAGACTGGAAAAAGTAGCTGTTTTGCCTAATATATAAAAATAAAGAGTCAAACAAAATGGAATAAGAGAAATATGTTCCAAATTAAAGAACAAGATAAAGCCTCAGAAAAAAACTTTAATGAAAAGGAGATAAGTAATCTACCTAATGAAGAATTCAAAGTAATGGCCATAAAGATGCTCACCAAACAAGGGAGAAGAATGGATGGACACAGTGAGAATTTCAATTAGAGATAGAAAATATAAAAAAGTACCAAGCACACTTGGTATGAAGTCATAGAGCAGAAGAATACAATAACTAAACTGAAAAATACACTAGAGGGATTAAACATCAGTCTAGACAAAGTATCATAAGAGACTACTGTGGGAGGACCTTCAAGACAGTGGAGGATTAAGACATGGAGATCAACTTTTCCCCCACAAATACATCAAAAATACATCTACAAGAGGAACAACTCCTACAGAACACCTACTGAATGTTAGCAGAAGACCTCAGACTTCCCAAAAGGCAAGAAACTCCCCACCTACCTGGCTGTGTGGCTGACAGTGTCATGGTGCTCTGACCTGGTGTCAGGCCTGAGCCTCTGAGGTGTGAGAGCTGAGTTAAGGACATTGGACCACCAGAGACCTCCCCACATAATATCAAATGGTGAAAGCTCTCCCAGAGATCTCCACCTCAATACTAAGCTCCACTCGATGACCAGCAAGCTACAGTGCTGGACACCCCCTACCAAACAACTAGCAAGACAGGAACACAAACCCACCCATTAGCAGAGAGGCTGCCTAAAATCACAATAAGTTTACAGACACCCCAAAACACACCAATGGACGTGGTCCTGCCCACCAGAAAGACAAGATCCAGCCTCATCCACCAGAACACAGGCACTAGTCCCCTCCAACACGAAGCCTACAAAACCCAGTGAACCAACCTTACTGGGGGCAGATGCCAAAAACAACGGGAACTATGAACCTGAAGCCAGAGAAAAGGAGACCCCAAATGCAGTAAGTTAAGCAAAATGAGAAGACAGACAAATACACAGCAGATGAAGGAGCAAGGTAAAAACTCACCAGACCAAACAAATGAAGAGGAAATAGGCAGTCCACCTGAAAAAGAATTCAGAGTAATGACAGTAAAGATGGTCCAAAATCTTGGAAATAGAATGGAGAAAACAAAAGAAATGGTTAACAAAGACCTAGAGGAACTAAAGACCAAACAAATAATGATGAACAGCACAATAAATGAAATTAAAAATTCTCTAGAAGGAATCAATAGCAGAATAATTGAGTAAGAAGAACGGATAAGTGACCTGGAAGATAAAATAGTGGAAATAACTACTGCAGAGCAGAAAAAAGAATGAAAAGAATTGAGGACAGTGTCAGAGACATCTGGGACAACATTAAACGCACCAACATTCGAATTATGGGAGTCCCAGAAGAAGAGAAAAAGAAACGGACTGAGAAAATATTCGAATACATTATAGTTGAAAACTTCCCTAATATGGGAAAGGAAATAGTCAGTCAAGTCCAGGAAGCATACAGAGTCCCATACAAGATAAATCCAAGGAGAAACATGCCAAGACACTTATTAATTGAACTATCAAAAATTAGATGCAAAGAAAACATATTAAAAGCAGCAAGGGAAAAAAAATCATATAATACACAAGGGAATCCCCATAAGGTTAACAGCTGACCTTTCAGCAGAAACTCTGCAACCCAGAAGGCAGTGGCAGGACATATTTGAAGTGATGAAAGGGTAAAGCCTACAACCAAGATTACTCTACCCAGCAAGGATCTCTTTCAGATTCGACAGAGAAACGTTTTAAAACCTTTACAGACAAGTAAAAGCTAAGAGAATTCAGCACCACCAAACCAGCTTTACAACAAATGCTAAAGGAACTTCTCTAGGCAGGAAACACAAGAGAAGGAAAACACCTGCAATAACAAACCCAAAACAATTAAGAAAATGGTAATGGGAACATACATACTGATAATTACCTTAACGTAAATGGATTAAATGCTCCAACCAAAAGACATAGACTGGCTGAATGGATACAGAAACAAGACCCATATATATGCTGTCTACAAGAGACCCACTTCAGACCTAAGGACACATACAGACTGAAAGTGAGGGGATGGAAAAAGATATTCCATGCAAATGGAAATCAAAAGAAAGCTGGAGTAGCAATTCTCATATCAGACAAAATAGACTTTAAAATAAAGACTCTTACAAGATACAAAGAAGGACCCTATATAATAATCAAGGGATCAATCCAAGAAGAGGATATAACAATTGTAAATATTTATGCACCCAACATAAGAGCACCTCAATACATAAGGCAAATGCTAACAGTCATAAAAGGGAAAGCGACAGTAACACAATCATAGTAGGGCACTAACACCTCACTTTCACCAACAGATCATCCAAAATGAAAATAAATAAAGATACACAAGCTTTAAATGATACATTAAACAAGATGGACTTAATTGATATTTATAGGACATTCCATCCAAAAACAGCAGAATACACTGAAGTCTTCATGGAACATTCTCCAGGATAGATCATATCTTGGGTCACAAATCAAGCCTCAGTAAATTTAAGAAAACTAAAGTCGTATCAAGTATCTTTTCCACAATGCTATGAGACTATATATCAATTACAGGAAAAGAAACTGTAAAAAATACAAACACATGAAGGCTAAACAGTACACTACTAAATAACAAAGAAATCACTGAAGAAATCAAAGAGGAAATCAAGAAATACCTAGAAACAAATGACAATGAAAACACGATGACCCAAAACCTATGGGATGCAGCAAAAGCAGTTCTAAGAGGGAAATTTATAGCAATACAATCCTACCTCAAGAAACAAGAAACATCTCAAATAAACAACCTAACCTTAAACCTAAATCAATTAGAGAAAGAAGAACAAAAAACCCCAAAGTTAGCAGAAGGAAAGATATCATAAAGATCAGATCAGAACTAAATGGAAAAGAAATGAAGGAACTGATAGCAAAAATCAATAAAACTAAAAGCTGGTTCTTTGAGAAGATAAAGAAAATTGATAAACCATTAGACAGAATCATCAAGAAAAAAAGGGAGAAGAGTCAAATCAATAGAGTTAGAAATGAAAAAGGAGAAGTAACAACTGACACTGCAGAAATACAAAGGATCATGAGGGATTACTACAAGCAACTATAAGCCAATAAAATGGACAACCTGGAAGAAATGGACAAATTCTTAGAAATGCACAACATTCTGAGACTGAAACAGGAGGAAATAGAAAATATAAACAGACCAATCACAAGCGCTGAAATTGAAACTGTGATTAAAAATCTTCCAACAAACAAAAGCCCAGGACCAGATGGCTTAACAGGCGAACGCTACCAAACATTTAGAGAAGAGCTAACACCTATTCTTCTCAAACTCTTCCAAAATATAGCAGAGGGAGGAACACTCCCAAACTCATTCTGTGAGGCCACCATCACCCTGATACCAAAACCAGACAAAGATGTCATGAAGAAAGAAAACTACCGGCCAGTATCACTGATGAACATAGATGCAAAAATCCTCAACAATATACTATCAAACAGAATCCAACAGCCATTTAGAGGATCATACACCATGATCAAGTGGGATTTATCCCAGGAATCCAAGGATTCTTCAGTATGTGCAAATCAATCAGTGTGATAAACCATATTAAGAAACTGAAGGAGAAAAACCATATGATCATCTCAATAGATGCAGAAAAACCTTTCAACAAAATTCAACACCCATTTATGATAAAAACCCTCCAGAAAATAGGCATAGATGGAACTTTTTTCAACATAATGAAAGCCGTATATGAAAAACCCATGGCCAACATTGTTCTCAATGGTGAAAAACTGAAAGCATTTCCACTAAGATCAGGAACAAGACAAGGTTGCCCACTCTCACCACTATTATTCAACATACTTTTGGAAGTTTTAGCCACAGCAATCAGAGAAGAAAATGAAATAAAAGGAACACAAATTGGAAAAGAAGAAGTAAAACTGTCACTGTTTGCAGATGACATGATGCTATACATAGGGGATCCTAAAGATGCTACCTGAAAACTACTAGAGCTAATCAATGAATTTGGTAAAGTAGCAGGGTACAAAATTAATGCACAGAAATCTCTTGCATTCCTATACACTAATGATGAAAAATCTGAAAGAGAAATTAAGGAAACACTCCCATTAACCATTGCAACAAAACGTATAAAATACCTAGGAATAAACCTACCTAAGGAGACAAAAGATTTGTATGAAGAAAACTATAAAACACAGGTGAAAGAAATTAAAGATGATACAACCAAATGGAGAGAGATACCATGTTCTTGGATTGGAAGAATCAACATTGTGAAAATGACTCTACTACCCATAGGAATTTACATATTCAATTCAATCCCTATCAAAGTACCAACCGCATTTTTCACAGAACTAGAACAAAAAATGTTGCAATTTGTATGGAAACACAAAAGACCCCAAATAGCCAAAGCAATCTTGAGAAAGAAAAAAGGAGCTGGAGGAATCAGGCTCCCTGACTTCAGACTATACTACAAAGCTACAGTAATCAAGACAGTATGGTACTGGCACAAAAACAGAAATATACATCAATGGAACAGTATAGAAAGCCCAGAAATAAACCCACATACATATGGTCACCTTATCTTTGATAAAGGAGGCAGGAATGTACAGTGGAGAAAGGACAGCCTCTTCAATAAGTGGTGCTGGGAAAACTGGACAGCTACATGTAAAGAATGAGATTAGAACACTCCCTAACACCATACACAAAAATAAACTCAAAATGGATTAAAGATTTAAATCTTAGGCCAGACACTATAAAACTCTTAGAGGAAAACATAGGCAGAACACTCTATGACATAAATCACAGCAAGATCCTTTTTGACCCACCTCCTAGAGAAATGGACATAAAAACAAAAATAAACGAATGCGACCTAATGAAACTTCAAAGCTTTTACACAGCAAAGGAAACCATAAACAAGACGAAAAGACAACCCTCAGAATGGGACAAAATATTTGCAAATGAAACAGCTGACAAAGGATTAATCTCCAAAATATAGAAGCAGCTCATGCAGCTCAATATCAAAAAAACCAACAACCCAATACAAAAATGGCAGAAGACCTAAATAGACATTTCCCCAAAGAAGATTATGGATTTCCAATAAACACATGAAAGGACGCTTATCATCACTAATCATTAGAGAATGCAAATCAAAACTATAATGAGGTATCACCTTACACCAGTCAGAATGACCATCATCAAAATATCTACAAACAATAAATGCTGGAGAGGTTGTGGAGAAAAGGGAACCCTCTTGCATGTTGGTGGGAATGTAGATTGATACAGCCACTGTTGAGGACAGTATGGAGGTTCCTTAAAAAACTAAAAATAGAACAACCATATGACCCAGCAATTCTACTACTGAACATATACCCTTAGAAAACCATAATTCAAAAAGAGTCATGTACCAGAATGTTCATTTCAGCACTATTTGCAATAGCCAGGACATGGAAGCAACCTAAGTGTCCATCGACAGATGAATGGATAAAGAAGATGTAGCACATATATACAATGGAATATTACTCAGTCACAAAAAGAAACGAAGTTCAGTTATTTGTAGTGAGGTGGATGGACCTAGAGACTGTGATACAGAGTGAAGTAAGTCAGAAAGAGAAAAACTAATACTGTATACTAACACACATATACGGAATCTAAAAAAGAAATACATTCTGACGAACCTAGGGGCAGGACAGGCATAAATACACAGACATAGAGAATGGACTTGAGGACACGGGGAGGGGGAAGGGTAAGCTGGACTGAAGTGAGAGAGTGGCATGGACATATATACACTACCAAATGTAAAATAGATAGCTAGTGGGAAGCAGCCACATAGCACCGGGAGATCAGCTTGGTGCTTTGTGACCACCTAGAGGGATGGGATAGGGAGGGTGGGAAGGAGACACAAGAGGGAGGAGATATGGGGATATGTGTACACATATAGCTGATTCACTTTGTTATACAGCGGAAACTAACACACCATTGTAAAGCATTTATACTCCAATAAAGATGTTAAAAAAAAAGAGAGACTACTATAAACAATTATACACCAACAAATTGGACAAGCTAGAAGAAATAGACAAATTCTTAGAATTATACTGTCTTCCAAGACTCAATCAGGAAGAAATAGAAAATCTGAGTATAACAATTACTAGTGAGGAGATTGAATTAGTAATCAAAAAAATCCCTATAAGCATAAGTTCTTGACCATATAATTTTACTCATTAACTCCACCAAACATTCAAAGATTTGCTACCTCTCCTTAACCAAGGAGGTGAAAGACCTGTACCCTGAAAACTATGTCATTGATGAAAGAAATTGAAGAAGACACAAAGAAATGGAAAGATATTCCATGTTCTTGGATTGGAAGAACTGATATTATTAACATGGTATGTTACCCAAAGTAGTATGCAGATTCAATGCAACCCCTATCAAAATTCCAGTGACATTTTTCATTGAACAATGAAATTGTTCAAATGAAATAGAACAAACATTTCAAAAATTTATATGGCATCAGAAAAGATCCTGAATAGCTAAACCAGTCTTGAGAAAAAAAAGAACAAATCTGGAGGCATCACTCTCCCTGATTTCAAACTAAATTACAGAGCTATAGTAATCAAAACAATAGAGTATTGGCATAAAAACAGACACATGGATCAATGGAACAGAAAGGAGAACCTAGAATTAACCTCATGCATATATGATCAGTTAATTTATGATAAAGGAGGCAAGAATATACAATGGGAAAAGGACAGGCTCTTTAATAAATGGTACTAGGAAAACTGGACAGCTACATGCAAATGAATGAAATAACTACTATGTTATACCATACACAAAAACAAACTCAAAATGGAGTTAAAACTTGAATGTAAGACCTGAAACCATGAAATTCCTTGAAGAAAACCTAGCCAGTAAGCTACTTAATATTGGTCTTCGCAATGAATTTTTGGATGTGACTTTAAAAGCAAAGGCAACGATACCAAAAATAAACAAGTGGGACTATATCAAACTAAAAAGTTTCTTCACAGCAAAGAAAACCATCACCAAAATGAAAAGACAACCTACTGAATGGCAGAAAATGTTTGCAAATAATGTATTTGATAAGGGTTTTATATCCAAAATATATATAGAACTCATAAAACTCAGTAGCAAAAAACCCCAAACAATCTGATTAAAAAATGGGCAGAGGATCTGAATAGACATTTTTCCAAAGGACACATACAGATGGCCAGCAGACACATGAAAAAGTGCTCAATCTCACTAATTGTCAGAGAAATGCTAATCAAAACCACAGTGAGATATCACTTCACACCTGTTAGAATGGCTGTTATCAAAAAGACAAGAAATAACAAATGTTGGTGGGGATGTGGAGAAAAGGGAACTCTTGTGCACTGTTGGTGGGAATGTAAATTGGTGTAGCCACTATGGAAAACAATATGGAGATCCCTCAAAAAATTAAAAGTAGAACTACCATCTGATCCAGCAATTCCATTTCTGGGTATTTATCCAAAAGAAACAAAACAGTAATTTGAAAAGATATATGCACCCCTATGTTCATTGCAGCATTATTTATAATAGCCAAGATATGAATGCAACCTAAGTGTCCATTGATAGGTAAATGGATAAAGAAGTGGTATATATACAATGTAATACTACACAGTTATAAAAAATAAATAAAATCTTGCCATTTGCAATAACATGGATGGACCTTGAGGGAACTACGCTAAGTGAAATACGTCAGACAGAGAAAGACAAATACCATACGATTTCATTTATATGTGGAATCTAAAAACAAAACAAATGAACAAAACAAAACAAAAATCACAGATACAAAGAACAGAATGATGGTTGCTAGAGAGGAGGAGGTTAGGGAGTGAGTAAAGTGGGTGATGGGAGTCAAGAGGTACACATTTCCAGTTATAAAATAAGTCATGGGGATGTAATGTACAGCATGGTGATTTTATTCAATAATATTGTAGAGCATACTTTTAAGTTGCCAAGAGAATAAATCCTAAAAGTTAACTTTGTATGTATAAATCCTAAAAGTTAACTTTGTATGGTGACAGATAGTAGATAGACTTAAAGCATTTGGTGGTCATTTTGCAATGTATACAAATGTTGAATCAGTATGTTGTACACTTGAAACTAATATAGTATTATATGTCAATTACACCTCAAAAAGAAAAAAAAAAGAATAGAGTTTAGAGTATTTAAGCCTAGGGAGTGAAAATGGGGTTAGTGAAAAATACTTTTGCATTCAGTTTAATACTGTTCTTTAGTATTTGAATTAGCTTATATGCATATATAACTTTTATAATAAAGAATCGTAGAATAAATAAATGAGTTAAGCATGTTTGGGGTTTCAGATTCTGTTCCTCAGAGTTCAGTTCAAGTGCGTCAAAAAATGTTCTGAGTGTTCAGGGTGGCTGAAAAATCAGGGTACTATGTTTCCTACCCTCACTTCACAAGAGCAGTTATGCTTTTATCATTTTTTAGAATTGTCATACTAGATTTCATTTGAATAAAGGATTCTGTTTCTGTTCTCTCTCATCCTTCCCCCTTCTTCTTCTTCCCTCCTTCCCTCCTTCCTCCCTTGTTTTCTTTCTTTCCTTCTTTCCTTCCTTTCTTTTTTTGTCTTTCTCCCATTAATCCACAATAGGTTTCCATTTTTTTCTATGACTTATTTGTGTACCCTTGTTGTAACTCTGAATCTCTCAGCAACTCAGTTCTCTTTTGCAAAATGAGATAATATTGATCTTTTAGAACTGTTTAAAGAATAATGTGAGATAATTCATGTTAATCATTCAAAGAAGAAAAAATTCTAATCACCTGCACAGACGTAAAAAGACACAATTATAAATTTTACTTCATCCTTGATAATAATCTTTTAGTAACATAGGAATAGACATACTTCTTTTTTTAGATGATAAAAATATTTACATTTCAAGACTAAAGCTTAATGGTGAAACATAAGCTCATGACTTCCACAATTATTATTTAAAGTTTTTCTGGAATTAATGGCCAATGTAATTACAGAAATAAGGAATTGGAAAATTATCATTGTTTACAGATAATATGATGATATACTCAAAAAACTCTAGATAAAATGTAAAAACTATTAGAAAAATAGGAGAATGACATACCATTGTTTTGATTAAAATACATATACTTAGGTTCTAGAAAGTTTTTCTCTGTTAATGTTTATTTATACCACTCTTCCTACTAAGGATGTCATTATGACTCATTCATTTAAAATTACCTTTTACATAGAATAAGAGACTATCTGGCTGCAGTGCATGAGGAAGGGAGGAAATAGTTATTAAAGTAGGTTTAAAAAAGGCAGATCCATCCAGACAAAGAGCGAAGAAGGAGCAATCAGAGGAGTGGAAAGAAATTCATAGAATTTAAGACTATGGAAGCCTAGATGACAGTTTGAAGAAAGAGAACATGGGTAATAGAGAAAAATAGTGTGAGGAAGGCAAACATAAAAAGACTGGAGAGAGTGTGAGAGGTGGCATTTTGAAGGTCAGTGTTTGACAGAGTAATTTCGGTAGAGAAAAGGGGCTGAAATTAGATTGAAGTGAGTTATTGTGTATTAAGAAAATCGAGGCAGAAAGAGAAATCTGGCAACTTAAAGAGGTAAAGTCAATTAATTACTATTATTTCTTTTTTTTAAGTTGGGAATTTTTGGAGTCAGAAAGTAGGAGAAGAGTTTTAAGATGATACAATGTCTCAGAGAAAGTGAAGTAAATGCAGTAAATAGTAAAAATAGAGGAATTAGGCTTGGCACCCATTGAAAACAATTCTCTCTCAGAGACTGGCATCAAGAAGGCAAAAAAGCACAAATATGATTGAAAATTTTTGAGATGGGGGAACCATAGTCAGATGGCTGCAGTCTTCAGTGTCAAATAGGAGAAAAGGTTGTCTGTGAGTGTTTTGGGGACAGCCATTGGATTAGCTACTTAATGTGGTAGACTTTTGCCAATAATGTCATAGAATAACAAATAATAAGGAGGATTAAAGGATTTTTGAGCAGGTAAGGACCCAGTAGAGGCTAAGAAAGAATGTAATAATATGAAAAAAACCTAAACAGCTCCCACTGCGCTTCAAAGAAGTTACCCAAAATAATTAACATGCCCCTTTTTGTTTGATCACCTTTATTTGGACATCAGAAGTTACACCTTGAATCACCATTTTTGGCTCCATTTTTCAGCCAGTTCCAATTTAGTTAAACCTGGAATATTTAAAATTGGAAAAATAGGAAAATTGTTTACTATTTTAAAATAATTTTTATCTCTTGGAAATTCTTTTTGTGTTTCTACCACTATTATGATTAAAATATGTATGCTTAAGCTCTAGAATATTTCTTCCCCATTAATGTTTATTTTATCCCACTTTTCTAACCAAGGATGTAATCATGGCACATTCATTTAAAATTGCATTTTACATAAAAGCCTCCTCATCCTGAAAATGTCATTGTGTGCGACTCCTTTCAGTCAGATTTTGTCCCATCCAAGAACCCCTCCAGTGTAAAATAGTAGTTTAAAAATCATTAGTGTTTGGGTTATCTGGAGGACTGTGCAAAAATTTAAGTTTCCTTTATGGTTTTTAAAATGTTTTATTTTTATGTAGAAGATATTTTTGCTTAATTTTTCTTATTGCTTTGGCCGTGAAAAGAACAATTTTTCACTTACCTCTGGATAGGCTTCACTCATTCTACACTGAGAGAGTTCCAAGTTTTTAGTAATATAGTAGGGAGTAATGGTTAAGAAAGATCCACATTTGAATTCTGGTTCTGTCACCAACTAGCTGGATGACTCTGGAAAAATTATTTATCTTTTCTGGGCCTCAATTGCTATTTTTCCCAGCCTACAGTGGCTTTTCCTTTTCATTTAGAATTTCTTACAACTGGAGGTCTGTATTAGTTTCTATTGCTGCTGTAACAAATTACCACAAACAACACAAAATTACTGTTCTACAATTCTGGAGTTCAGGAGTCTGAAATGGATCTCCCTGGGCTAATGTCAGTGTGTCAGCAGGGCTGCATTCCTTCTAGAAATTCTAGGGGAATATCTGTTTCCTTGCCTTTTCCAGCTTCTAGGTGCCACCCTCCTCTTGCTTGTGACCCCCATCCATCTTGAAGGCAATGAATTGCATCACTGTGACCTCTGCTTCAGTTGCTATGTCTCCTTCTCTGACACTCTTACCTCCTTCATTCACGTATAAAAACCCTTGTGATTAAAAATAATCTAGGATAATCTCCAAATTTTTAAAATTTAATCACATCTGTAAAGTCCATTTTGTCATGTAAGGTAACATATCCTTATGTTACAGAATACAGGGATTAGGATGCAGACATCTTTTGGGGAGGAGGATGCATTATTCTGCCCATCACAAAGTCAGAAAGGATACGCTCTATAGATTTCCACCTCTTCACCCAACTACCGCCAGGGAAAAGTATCACTTTTATGAAAATTCTCCATGTTAGTGAGAAAAATATCTCTTTTTCTTTCTGAGTTTATTTGTATAATGAATTATCTCTCTAAAAATGCCAGCGTGTAAGAGTTCCATTAGTATGCTTGAACATTAATTAACAGGGACACTTCTTATTTCATTTGACTTTCATAGGTTTTGTCCATCAATACTACACTGTGGAATGGATGATTCTTTCCCACTGCATCATCTTATTTTATTTCCTATGTATGGCTTCATGCTAGCCAAAAGGTTAGATGTTACAATTATTTATGCTAATCTCAATTTGCTTTTGTGCTGTAGACAGTACAAATAAAGCTGCAGCAATGATTACACATCGCTGACAGCAGAAGAAACATACAGTTTCATCAATGAAAAAACTGAGTCATGTAACAAGTCAATAGTTATGTGCAGCCTCATGAGAATGACAATCAAAACCAGGTCGTAATGATATAAATATTTATTGAGTACCTCATTCTGCTTGGTGATTTTAATAGTCTGTAAAAAAATATGTTTAAAAGGAAACATTTCTGTTTTTATTGAATACTCTTTTGTAAAATACATTGCATTATATTGGAGTTTTAAGTATTTTTACATTGAGTCTCTTGTTTTTAAGTTTTATTATTTTATAGTCATTTGATTTAATCTTAAAATGCATAAATATCATATTTAAATATCTATATTAACAAATATTTCTATGTCTGACACAGGTCTATTGTTGTCTTATACGGATATTATTTTGGTAAATTACACTGAGGAATAGTTAGAAATGGTATAAATGTGTAAAACTAATGTCTTAACAAACAGTTAAAATAAACATCTATAAAATTTATTCATCAAAACAATTGTCTGAGGCTTTGTAATAAATTACTGAAAGAATAGAAATAGAATGCATAACTTCCAAAGTGTTGGGGGAAAGAAAAAGGAGAATAAAGAAAACTCTCTCCATTCAACAGAAGTCTAGAAAGGAAGGGGAAAAATAATATCAGAGAATATATAGGCCAAATATTCAGCAAATATTTAATGAGCATCTGCTATAGACCAGAAATTTTTCCCTGAAAATGTTATTCAAACAAACTGGTAAGTACAATAAGTGTAAATAGATTAAACTCTTCTATTAAATGTCAAAGACTTTCAGCTTGGATACACTGGTTTTCTAAAAGACTCTAGATGTATATTAGTGACACAGCTAAATCAAAACATACAGAAAGACTTATAACAAAGGAATGGGAAAAGATATATAATATGAATGTTTCATCTAATGACATAACCTTAAAATATGTAAAGCCAAAGATACAGAATTACAAGGTAAAGCCAACAAATGCACAATCATAGTGGGTTTTTAAAAAAAAATTTCAGAAATTAATCTATCATAACTGAATTTAGTAAGGATTTAAAAATCCTAATATACAGACTACATTTAAAAAATTAAAGTTCAGCTTTAAAATTAGCAGAAGACACATCATTATTGTTTCTATTTAGTTGTCATTGACTAAATTGTCAGGCTATCTGATCAATCTAACAAATTATAAAGCAAAATATTAACAAAATCTTCTGATTCTGAAATCAAAATCCTCTGGCAATCTGGCTAATTAGTCTTAACAGACCTGCTTTCTGCCTCCATTTGTTCCTTGCTTTTCCAATGAAAAGTTATTAAAGAGTATTAAATCTCAGCCCTCAAGGAAAAGAGGACACAGATGAGAAAGTATCTACTTACTAAAGCATTCTCTATGAGTGAAGGAAATCACACTACTTTCTAATTCTGTAGAAGATAGATATCCTTTGCATATTTTAACACACTCAGATTGCCTAAATGAATGAGAAAATAACACAAAAGTTTTGAATTCTACAACTATTCATTCTAGTTGCCAAGAAGAAAATTACATGATGTGGGCATTCTAAATTTATTTTGGTAAGTAATCTTAATGAGGAAATCTTAATAATAAATAAAATGAGATGCAATATGAAAAAATTATCATATTCAAAACTGTATTTGGTTGTTTAAATTGGGTTGCATTATTTTGTTCTGAAGCTTGGTAGATAATGTGGTACTATATCATTTGGATTTTTTTTCGGTGAAACACAGATTGGGTATTTAAACACAAAGAATGCCTACAACACCCTGTTATATCATGTTTTCCTGACTCAAGGGTGTTCTTTTTTAGGTAGGATAACTAGTGAATAGAATCAGCCTTTATCACAATGAAATTAGACAGCATCCTAATGTTTAGCATACATCCAAGCAAAGAATACTCCTTTCAGAGAGGAATGAGAAAACAGATCAATCAGAAAAGATAATACTATGAAGTTAACATTTCAAATTATTGGAGTTTTTTGTGCGTTTTATTTTTTTTTGGTGTTTGGGCCTATATCTTATTAATTTCGAACTGGTTCTTCTGGCTGTTATGTTAATCCTCTGCAAAGTATCAGTGATAGCATGTAGAAAATAAGATGTGATCTCCAAAGCAGTGTTAATCTAAGCATAATTTTTGGTTTAAAAGGTCTTCACTACACACCTTTAAACATGGCCACACTTTGCTAGACCCAGGACTTTTAACATTTTTGATGATATTTGATTACTGTAAAATAGAAATGTAAAAGGTGTCTTTGAATAACTCCAGAACTGCTAATCAACCTAAACTAAGAATAAAAACCAGAATTAGAATCTCTTCCTAGTCTAAAATTTGTTATTCTTCCTATATTCTTTAATATTCTTTCTGAGAATATTCTTTAATATTTTTATTCCTATTTGTTATTCCTTTTCTTTATTACTGTATTTTTAAAACCTAAAACACTAAAATCTAAAACAGTTTAATCTTTCTTAATTGCCTACAGTCTATAACTTTTTTGTATTACACATGATTACATAACTGATATAAAGTTTAAATACTTAATCAAAGGTAGGTTGAGGGAGAGAGTGGGAGGAAATAACCCATACTAGTACTTTCATTGTCATGATGGGCCACTGAATTATTTTGATTAAAAATCTCCTCTTACTGGGCTTCCCTGGTGGCACAGTCGTTGGGAGTCCGCCTGCCGATGCAGGGGACACGGGTTCGTGCCCCGGTCTGGGAGGATCCCACGTGCCGCGGAGCGGCTGGGCCCGTGAGCCATGGCCGCTGGGCCTGCGCGTCGGCGGCGGGAGAGGCCACAACAGTGAGAGGCCCACGCCAAAAAAAAAAAAAAAAAAAAAATCTCCTCTTACTGTTCAAATAAGTTTGTATTTGAACAGTACAAGTTAGTAAGTTAGCTAGCTGGACCAAAATTTTTTACCAGGTCAATAAGGAAAGCTGCTAACTATTATCTT
This sequence comes from Phocoena sinus, assembly GCF_008692025.1. Lineage (NCBI taxonomy): Eukaryota > Metazoa > Chordata > Mammalia > Artiodactyla > Phocoenidae > Phocoena > Phocoena sinus. The sequence continues at coordinate 27,775,390 of NC_045766.1, forward strand.
CTCAATTTTAGTTGAAAATGTCATGTAACTTAACTTTACCATTTAAAAAAATCAGCATTTACACTAATAACTTCTCATGTTAGGCTGGAAATATAAATCCTCCATTAAAATATTTTTCTTGTTATATGATATAGACAAGTTAAATAGAATATCCCATATAATGTTATTTCTTAAGTTTTTTATTGATTTTTTTTTTTCACTGTGGATGTCATTAAAATATTATTGAAATGGAGAGTCTATAGAACTTTTTTCTGTCGGTCCCTTTGTTTTATGGAATAAATTCTGTGACCATATGTATCTTTATGGACTGGAACTGGAAATATATTTTTCATTTTATGTAATATAATAAAAATTTTAAAATTATGTATAATAATCACCCAGTATAAATTTATTATAATGTTTCACAGTCTTTGATGTAGCCTGGAAGAAAACACTGTGCTAGACAATGGCATGATTGAATTGACAATTAAATCCATAGTTGGGCTGCATTCAATAGAATTTCAGTCCCTAGAACCAAGGAGGTAATACCCTGACTCTACCCTGCATGCCTATTTTATTGTCTTCATTTCTGTTTCCCACTAAAAAGATTGTAGAATCAATCTGGTGGTGAGAAAACAGGATAGAAAACATTATATGGATCAGGGCATATGAGGAGCCACTGGAAGAAAAGAAAAATGGAAGACTCTTGGATTATGTGATAATAATCTTAAATAACTTACTGAATAGAAAAAAGGATTTTACATTCTTCTGTGTACGATAGAGAAGGATAAAATGTGAGATTATATGGACATAAAATTAGATTCAATAAGAAACAATTTAAGTTATATCAAGCTGGAATGAGGTAGTGATTTTCTTCCATGGAAGCCTGAATAATCATTTATGGATGGTATTTATAAAGCATTTTGGTGTGGTTGAAAACCTAAGATAGATTACTTCTGAGCTTTCTCTTAAACTCTAAATTTTATTTTTCCATATTTAAAGAGTGGAAGAAATTCTCTACCAAAATTCATCTGGGCCATGTGGAACATTGATCTCCTGCTAATTGTACTCTAATAATAATTATTAATGATAATAATAGATAAATAGTATCATTACTTCCATTTTACAGATGAATATACTGGGGCAAAGTAAAATTCAGCAACATGCCCAGTCACAGAGCTAAGGAGACCCTTGGAACTGGGATTTTAACTCAGGTGAATCTGACTCCTGAGCCTGAGCTCTTAATGCATATATTCTGCTGCCAATTTATGGAAAAAAAGCTTAAATAGCCAATGTGCTCTCAAATCTCTGGAGAGTCATTTCCCTTAAAGAAATTAAAGTTGCAGGATAGGTATTTTATTTCTTATGCCAAAATTTCAGAGGACATGATAATAATGATAGTGAAATCAACAATTACACTTTCTCCTGAAACAGTTGCTGCTATCCTAATTTATTGGGACTTACAAAGTCGCAGCCACTCTGTAAACATTTTCAGGTATTATCTCATTTAATTCTTAAAACAATCTTTCTTGTAAGGTAGGTACAATTATTTCTGTTTAACAGATGAAGAAGCTGAGGTCCAAAGTTATACTCTGAGAAATGATAGCTGTCTTATTACCTAGAGCAGCTTTTATTCACTCAGCTTAGTCTTTCATTCTATAGAATGAGTCTATTCTCATTTTATAGAGAATCATTGTCTCTTATCTAGAAGTTTCTCCAAATGCAAAAGTTGGCATGTTCTCAAACCAGGATCATAGAATACTCTCTTAAACTCATTTTTAACAGCTATTTATAAACAACAGAATTCCTATAGTCTATGAAGAATAGTCTATCAGTCAATTAATTACCGAATTAGTCAGCAATCAGTGTGCTAGATACTGTGAAGGATACAACAACAATTCCTGCTGTCCAGGAGCTTACACCTTAGCTGAGGTGTCATAAAATGTAGACCTAAACACTTAACAGTAAAAGAAAGTCAAATGATTGGTACAAACAGTAAAAGATTTTGCAGTGAAAGGAACTGTATTATGGTGCACCATTAGTGCTAGGGAAAGCCTCATGGGATTTACCCTGTCTGTGGATGAATGACTGATTTAGATGAGTGAAGAGAATCAAGAGAGAGCATCTGACATAGAGAGAAGGAAAAGAATGAACACTGACAAGCAGTTTGTAGTATATAAGACATGTTGGGCTCCAGTGACATCTTACATGGGTAAGGCCGTGGGCGAGTGGGTATTTTACTTGATTATTTATAATGTTACATTGGTTCTTTATTTTCGTAGTAATACTTTTACATTTTCCTTAAGAATATGTACAAATATCAAAAGCAATAGATTCTGATTGAGAAGCACGGTAAGATGTAAAAGTTAACTTTTTCAAGCGTCTTATCTATAGATTGGCTGCCCAGAGGAAAATGTCCCCTTGCAAAGCTCTAGTAAATTAGTCTATTCAATCCTGGTGCTGTCATTTACAAACATGGCCCAAATCTATGACATTTTCCCATCAGAGGGCTGGGTCTAGGCCCCAACTTGGGTGGAACCATGCCTGCTTTTACCAGTAGAGTGGAGCAGACATGACACTATGTGATCTCCAAGGCTGAGTCATGAAAAGCCATGAAATTCTGTCCTTTTTCCCAGAACACTCACCCTTGGAGTCCAGAGCCAGCGTGTAAACATGTCTGTCAACCCTGAGGCTACCGTGTTCTCCTTAGGGAGAGGTCATGTTTGGATGCCCTGGTCAACACAATCGGCCTCCTTGTCCTTGCCAAGGAGCCAGATATGTGAGTGAAGCCATGTTAGACCCTCCAGATCAGCCCACTTGCTGAATACATCAGTTGTATTCAGCCAGCTGAATGCAACTCAAGCTCTGTCAGTGCCACATTAAACAGAAGAATCACATAGCTGAGACTTGACTGCATTTCTAACTCATGAAATCATGAGGTATATATAATATAGTATGTTTTTTATGCAGTAGTAGATAAGTAAAAGACCTGATCAACTGTAAGGCTTGAATCCCAGCCCCGACCACTGACCCCTGCCATCATGCTAGTAGTGTACCTTTTGCTTCCAGAGTTAGGAAACCTGATATGGCAAATACCTTCACTATCCTGCACTGCCCTAGAATGTAATAAGCTCTGAGGGAACTGAATCTCCTCTGTTGCTCCAGTCCCTGTGAGTATTCCCTGGTGAATATTGCCAAGCTGACCTAGCAGAGGGTGTACTGCCTGTTCAACCACCAGCTCTAGTTTGCGCAAACATGGGTTTTTCAACATTCCATGAGATACTGTGGGACCTCATTAGACAATCTAGAAGTAGGGTGGGCACTAAAACACTGGAGAAAAAGATATTCAAAAGCAGGGTACTGACCACACTCTACTATTGTGAATTTTCTGGGGCAGCCCTGATTCTAAATGTTCTATCTCTATCACCAAAAATTATTGAAACATCTTAGAATTTCCTATATTTTTGGTGTCTGACATTTCTTCCAGACTACCTCTTTCACTGGAAGAGTCACACAATCTTTTGTCAGACTATATGTCCCAGTTTTGTGTTCAGAAAAATAGGCCAATGTACTTTTAACTCAAAGTTACAGTGTGACAAATTTGGTACCTCTCATCAGAGTATAGAGGCTGAAGGCCTGCTGGACATTATAAAAGGAGAAAGTAGAAGAGAAAAAGTTTCTGTATAAGGTCTATATTTAGTTCATATATACAGATATCCTGAAAAAGTCATAATTTAGCCTAGTTTTTTAATTGTTGAAATTGTCGTTATAAGTCTTTCTGGTAAGTGTGCATTTCTCAACAATATTTTCTTGTGGATTTTTAAAGATGTGCTTTTAGTATCATAAGAGAGGAAAAATTTCATCTCAACAAGAAGCTATTGAAATTCCTTAACCTATTTTTGTGTTTGTCTTTTTCCCTGTTGATATACTGAACTTTTAAAATTATGGTAGACCATAGTCATTGCTATAATTCACATTTTACCTTTACTATATTCTGTCAGACTAAGAGTGAGGGGAAAGCTATCAAAACTTCATGGATCCATAGCTCAACTGGGTTCGGGACACTCCACAAATAATGTGTATGGGGCTAATACTGCCTTGACACGCAACTGTTTACCATATACAGCTGAACTTTCATGAGGCACCTCCTTGCTAGAGATGGCCAAATGGACTTTATGTACTAGTCTCTTTAATGATAATCAAATTAAATGAGACTTAGGTCCATGGAAACAATATCTGTCAGCTAAGGTCTTTTCCAGGATGTCAACGTTATATAAGTAATTCCAACATTATTGGTGTACATAATTAAGAATTTTTTGTAAAGTATAGTCTTCACATTTCTAATTATATCTCTAACATATCATGGAGTAATTTTATCACCATATTACTCTGCATCTTCTAATCCATCATTGTATTTTCCCTTAAATTTGTTTACATTACCGCCATAAACTGGATTATCTTATTGATCAGTAGTAGTCTATAAAATGAGAGGATATCTGTATTCTTTCCTATAAAAAAAAGATACCTTAATGGTTAATTGACACAATTCTCCTAAGGAAAAATTTAAATTTTACTTACAAAGAAACTAGGTTACTCTGAGGTTTACTATATTTTAAAACTTCTTGAGAAAATATTCATTAAAAAAAATTTCTTAAAGGGAATGGCCACTTTAGGAAATAAGAAATGATGACAGAAGAATGCAGATAATAAAAATGCATGATTTGGTCAAAGATGGATTCAAGTAGTTGAATACATATAAAGGAGGAAAGGGAAAGTCAATTAAATGAATGAGTTATTTAATTGCCAACCTTCTTGAAAGAAAGTGACATCAAAGTATCTGAATAAAAATTTACATTGATTAGGTGCACATAGTTTGGCTGTTTCTCCAAGTTTTTGGTTTTTGATGGAGAAAAGAGAAAAGATTTATAGAAGCTGAGAAAGTGGTAGAAAAGACAGTTGGAGGCCTGCTTCAAGATTAGCAAGGCAGCCCCTTTTTTTTTTTTTCCTTTGCGGTACGCGGGCCTCTCACCGTTGTGGCCTCTCCCAATGCGGAGCACAGGCTCCGGACGCGCAGGCCCAGCGGCCATGGCCCATGGGCCCAGCCGCTCCGCGGCATGAGGGATCCTCCCGCACCAGGGCACGAACCTGCATCCCCTGCATCGGCAGGCGGACTCTCAACCACTGAAGGCGGCCCCTTTTTAAGAGCTTCCTTGCTTAATTAAAGCTAAGTGCCAGGATAGAAGTTAATCTATCAGTGATTCTGAATTAAAGCATAATGTAGGGGAAAGTAAGAAGTTTTGTAGCTGGTGGCTTGTTTAAAGTCATGGACAGGAAAAAGAGATAAGATATTTCAACTCCTAAGAGCTCTGTCTTGAAAGCAAAGGCATATCAGGAATGGAAGGGAATCTAACATTTAGTTAGGAAGCCATTCATCAACAGTTCAGTGAGGCAAAGCTCTACATGCAGGTGTTTACATTTGTTTAACTTGACACTGTGGCTTGCCTTAAATACATTAATAATATGCCTGGTGCAGTAGAGAGCATGTGGGATCACGACTGGATGACTACATAGAAATTAGAATTCTGATCCTTATCAGTAGTAAGTTCTTTATAACTGGCATAAAATGATAACCTTTGTATGTACTTTTATTGTAATATTATTGAGTTAAAACATAGGTCAGGGAAACGTTAGCTTGGGTGGAGACTCTGTCTTATAGTCTCACCTATTCATGCTGGAAAAGGATGGGGCAAGGGAAAGCAATTTACATTTTTTGAATGCCTACTGCATGCCAGGAATGAGACTAGACACTTGATTACTCAGTTCTGGGGGAAGTTTGTGAGATGGTTAATCTCATACCCGTTTTATAGGGAAAGAAACTGGGCTTCAGAGAAGTAATCTGTTCAAGTGTTGATGATGATGGTTTATACAGTTTGAGAATCAGACAGATCTGCATGTCTTTAAAGGTCATGCTCTTTCTTTTCTACCAACTTCCTGATAAAATCATATGAGGAAAAAACTGTTCTTCAGTCATTAAATGAAAAATCTAGTAAAAAAAATCTAGTAAATGACAGGTAATAACACTCATGAGGGTGGGTGTTCAATTCCTCTAGCATTTTTTTCATGGCTGTTTCAGGGGCCAATATTCTCACACCCTCTGCTCTCCTGCAGTTCCTAAATATATGATAGTCATTTCAACATTGGTTTAAATTTGAATTGGTATACTAACTCTTCCAGCAAGATTTTCATTTTCATTATTATTTCTACTGGTAATAATTTTGAAAAGCTAAAACGTGTTAAAAGGTGCCTAGTAAAAAGCATATTGTGTGCCTGTTGTATGCATCAGTTCATTTGAATCTCATGATAACTTTTGAGGTGATTTACAACTGTCATTGTATCTTACAGATATTGAAATCAAGGCTTGGGAGATTGCCTACATTCAGACAGTTAGTGAGCAGAGGAGCTTGGATTTCTAATACCAAAGGCCTTCTTCCTGGGCACTATGCTGCTCTGTTAGATGCCTAGAGGTGATGAGTATCTCTTGTTAGCATGACCACTGATGCAAAGTTCATGAAATGTGCAAAACATGCTAGGGATGAGAACGTTCTTAGAGCTCTTGATAATATTAACCTAATGTTGACCCTCGAGTGGTCACACAATGTAAATTCACACACACAAACACAGACACACACATATCACAATGTTTAAGGAAAGAACAGATGAGCTAAGTGATGTCTAGGACCAATTTTGTGAAATGATTTTTAGAATTGATTGAATGTAAAGTATTCAATATTATATTTAAATATTTCCATTTCCACATGAAGTATATGTTTTTGAAACCATATCCTAAATCTAATTTCTGCTTCAGTGAACAAAAGAATACCCTCCATGAACAGCAACAGCATCAGATATATGGGTAAGAGAATATAATTTCTGGTTGACTTGCTTAGAACGACACCATGGTTATGAGGGGAGCATTTCTGAATTCAAATTTCTGCATGATCTCTGAATTTTCTCACCAAAGTCTGGCTTTGGATATCCAGCCATACTCTAGGAAGATACTCAGATACATTTTTTTGTTGTGGTGGTTTTTAACAGAATATCTGGTATTTATTGGCAGAATGCATTATTGATGATGTCCTGTAAAATTTAAGCCAAAACTTGATGGAGTATGAGTTTGTTTTGTTTTATGTCACTTTCTCTGTGTGAAATCCAAAGTCCAAATATTGCTTCCTACCTACAATGGCATCTGAAAACATACTAATCACAGTCATTGGATTTTAGAGATTTCAACTGAAGATTAGCAGAGCATTAAGATGAAATAGCAGATGAATAATTTAGAATGATAACAGACTCTAATGTTAAATATATAGGAAAAGCGACTTCACAAAAATACACCTTTTCTCTTTTAGTTTTCAATATTGTTGGAAAGAGACATATCTTAATTTCATTTCTCAAAGCGCAAGTATATTCCCTCCTGAACCAATCTTTCCTCAGCAGGCTGATTTAGATAAGAAAATGAAAAGGAGATAACTGAATGGATCCTCCAATCTTGTGATTCAGGAATTGGGGCTGGGTGCCCCTTGGGGTGGCAGAGCAATTCTGAGGCTGTTGAAGCTCTCTGAACAGCTGTTTGGTAGTAGTCTCAACAGAGCCCATTAGCACAGCTCCTGGTCAGGGCCAAGTTAACTGCATCCTTTTACTGTCGCCACCACACTCCCTCTTATCATGTCCCTCCATTATCACTTGCTCGCCTCCCCAGCTTGCTCTGTTAGCATTTCTACTCTCCTAGGAGGAAAGAATTCTCTCTTGTTCTTTTCCCCACACCCCCAACTAATTCTCTCTCACCTCTCCCACTTTTCCTCTCTATCCAAGACTGCTGCCTCTTTTCCTTTCCTCCTTCTCCCATGGCTATTTCTCCCAAACCAAATAAGTAGGTTCTTTCTTTCCCGCTGTCAAGCACCACTCTTCACTAGTTTCCATACATTTGATGGAGGAAACTGCTTGAATATCTTAAACCATCAGACTAGAGGTGTATTCTTTTCCTTTGGGAGGGAGGCAGTAAACAGAACTGGTTAAGAACACAGGCTTTGAAATTAGACTAGAACTTGACTTACAGCTCAGTTCTGACATGCTGTTGAAAGCAGCGCACATTACTTATTCTCCCTTAGCTCCCATTTCCACCTCCATTAAATGGGGATGATAGTATCTTCCTAAAGTTAAGTATAGGGATTAAAGAAACCATTGTCATAAATGCACTTTACCCAGTAATTGGAACAGAAGCAGCAGGCAATAAAGAACAGCTCCTGTTATTCATACACCATACTTGTTGATCAGATAGGACTGGTGTCAAGTCTCTGCTAAATTCTCTGTCTTCCCTCTTTGCCCATCCAGGGATGCCTGTTCACCTACAAGTACCTCATTCATTTATTCACTGTTCATTCAGGAACCTATCTAGAGGATATGTTATGTCCTATCCACAGGTACACTTTTTTATTATGAATTTTATTTATTTATTTATTTAGGCTGCGTTGGGTCTTCGTTGCTGTGCGCAGGCTTTCTCTAGTTGCGGTGAGCAGGAGCTACTCTTCGTTGCGGTATGTGGGCTCCTCATTGAGGTGGCTTCTCTTGTTACAGAGCAGGGGCTCTAGGTACACAGACTTCAGTAGCTGTGGAACACAGGCTCAGCAGTTTTGGCTCGCGGGCTCTAGAACCCAGGCTCAGTAGTTGTGGTGCATGGGCTTAGTTGCTGTGTGGCATGTGGGATCTTCCCGGACCAGGGCTCAAACCCATGTCCCCTGCACTGGCAGACGGATTCTTAACCACTGTGCCACCAGGGAAGTCCCTCCCCAGGTACTTTTTATCACTCTACCATAGTCACAAAAATTAATCCAACGAACAATCTAATTAATAATTAATTTAATAATTTAATTAATAATTTAATTAGTCGATAAACTTCTAGGCATTATTCCTTCTAGACACTTTAATGATCTAGAAGTGGGAGAAGGGAAAGAGGAAATGAGGAAGAGATAAGGAAGGATGGTAGGGAGTCCCTTTAACTTCTAAAGGGTCTTCTGTTCCCAAAGAGTAGATTTCCTGGTAATGGACCAGCTGTGTGGGCAGGAATTGTGAACTGATGAAATTACAACAGCCATAAAACACTGATTTTTCTACTTGCGCTATTTAGGTCAAAAGAGAAAGCACAGTTTCACACCTCACCAGAGAAGAATGAAGATTTGAAATCAGAAGCTGCAAGCTAATGGACTTCAAGGTGAATCACACTCATAGACATATGTGGTTTAACTCACCCTGTGTTTTAGTTTTGGTTTTGTCTTTCTTTCTTTTTTTAAAAAATAAATTTATTTATTTATTTTTGGCTGCATTAGGTCTTTGCTGCTCAGAGTGGGCTTTCTTTTTAGGTGCGGCAAGCAGGGGCTACTCTTCGTTGCGGTGTGCAGGCCTCTCATTACAGTGGCTTCTCTTGTTGCGGAGCACAGACTCTAGTCTACGGCTTCAGTAGTTGTGGCACATGGGCTCAGTAGTTGTGGCTCGTGGGCTCTAGGGTACAGGCTCAGTAGTTGTGGTGCACTGGCTTAGTTGCTCCGTGGCATGTGGGATCTTCCTGGACCAGGGCTCGAATCCATATCCCCTGCATTGGCAGGCAGATTCCCAACCACTGTGCCACCAGGGAAGCCCAGGATTTTATTTCTTTCTTGAATTAATTGAGAATATTTAGAAATCAATAGATTTCACATACAGATTCAGATGTCTAGTGTCACTTGAAAGATCAGATGACTTCATAACACTGGGCTGGGGAGTAGCAACTTCTACGGGGCACACACCCTCCAGTTTGCCACAGTTGTCCTCTGGCTGATTTATTTTATTTGCTTAGATCCTGTAGCATTTGAAGTTTTGATCCCAGGCTTAAGGACTAGTTTTCAGATGACATTTCCAACATATTCATTTTTGATCTACTTCCAATTCACCTCTTTTATCTGTGGGCACCTACATCTTATTCTCAGGGTGGGTACCCAAGAGATCAGACTAGTGGGCAGCTGGCTTCCAACCACCAGGCACCAACCAACTAGAAAGAAGTCCTCACAATGCAACCTGCAGGATCTCATGCTGGGCCAGTTTCACCCCTTTTGTTTCTAAACCTTGGGAAAGTTGGGGGAGGGGCTTTGGCAGCCAAGGTGAAGGAGGGTATTCCAGTATGGAAATGCTTCACCATTTAAACAAGTAGGACTACTGTGCTGGTGCCTGCCCATGGAGGATCAGCCCTGCCTATATCTGAGGCAAAGTGTGCAGTGTCTTTGCCCTTGAACTCACCCTCCACAAGTCTAACTCTGTGCATTAGCTGTGTATGTTGTGTGTGTTTGTGTGTATGTCAGTTTTGCTTACTAGATTTAAGCTTTACAAAGGTAGTATAGAGCCTTGCACAATGTAGACAGGTCATAAACGTATTTTAAGTGGAGTAGATTGAATTATTTATTTATTCCAGGGTCTCTGTAATTTTCATTGCCATGTGATAAATGAAACCATGTTTGGTTTCCTTGTGCATATTTGATTTTCATACACCTGTATTTCATATCAAGGAGAAAACCAATCAACACTGTCATATAGAAACATCCCTGAACCACACATAAAATATCTTAAAAAAAAAACATTTAACCTTTGAAATTGAAGTATAAACAGAAGAAGAATTCATAGATTTTTCTAATTGTCTTATCCTGCTGTGGGCACTAGCAGACATTCTCTCTATAGCTATGACTGTGAGTGCACACAATAATTAATGCAGAGCCTAGGAAAATTAGTTTAAAAGTATAAGGTCACTTTCAGATCACTAGATATTGATAGTACTTTTTATTTCATCTTCTACTATAATTTGAAGCTTGGAAAATTTTAATACAGATAGAAATAATTGCTAGAGGAAATATTTCTATTAAAATGGTGGATTAAGGAGAAGGTAAAATTTTCCCAGCTGAATACAAATTTTCCGTATAATTATACAAAAATCTTAAAATAATCATAAAAGATTCTTCCAATAAAAGCTATTAAATGACTGTGTAGTTGATATAGAAGATTTGGCTCAAATATTCCATGTGTAATAGTGCAAAATACTTTCTAATGGAAACTTTTCAAGGAGCCATATTGAGTCAAGAAATTTCTTTCTGTTTAGACAATACTGTGAATAGTAATTGATGCTTACCAGGGTTTAAGAGACTATTTCTCTTTGAAACAATGGATTTTCCTCTAACCCCATTGCCTTTTGTAAAAAGATGTCTTTGGAGATATTGGTAAGACACACACAATTACTGAATTGACTTTATTAAATGAATCTGCTGTGTTATTTTACTCCAAAAAAAAATTCACATGCATTCTGAAATTTGATGACTTAAAAGTTAATTTTAAGAGAAGATGCAAGTAATTGAAGCAAAAAATAGTTTCTTTCAATGTTTAGAAGATTTCGTCTCTAACCATACACACTCACTTTACCATAACACAAATAGGATTCTTGTATTTGTTCTTTTCAAGTGATCTATAATTTCAAAGTCTGGATTACACAAAAATGGATATTTAATTTGTCTTAAAAACAACTATATAGTGGCACAAAAGTGTTACCAAAAAAGCCTAACCAAATTAGAATTATGTCAGTGGAGGGAAAGTTTGGTGCCCTGGCAGCAGCAGCCTGCTTTGGCTGCCTCTACTCCTCAACATCTCCAGAATGCTGGGCTGAGTCCAGGGTCTTCAGATGGCAGAGTTGATTTTGGGTTGCTTAGTGAAGAGCTGTCAGCACCAAAATGATAGTAGCAAAGCTGAAACTAGAGGCTACCCACGGTCAGTCAGATGTTGAGTCACACAGCAGGGGATACTGGAGTCCATCAGACTGAGAGTCTGGAGGGATGGGTGAGTTCAGAATCTGTGGGTTCTGTCATGGAAGCATTTCTTTTGAAGACTTCAGGACTAGCCACTGAGGTCATGGCTTTGGCCAGTCTTAAAGGTAGAGTACTTAGAAATTGGGACATGACAAACAGCACCGGAAATGTGGGGTTTTCTCTTCAGTGGAAGATAAAATGTTCGCCTTATTTCTCCATACCTTGCAAGCTGATTGGCCATAAATTCTCATGAGAATTTCATGACTATGCCCAGTCATGTATGGTCATTTTACTCTGCTTTACTAAGATTTCTGGGCTAGGCTGACACTTCACTTGAGTTCTTCGAAATTTTAAAGGGTCTTTGTAATAATATGGTGAGTCTTCAGTAGGTCTCCTTAAGCCTCATGGTATATTGTGTTATTGTCCAAGTGTCATTTCAGATGAATAGTTATTGTCTATGTCAAAAGACTAAATCCTAAAGATGCAATTTAAGCAACGCATGGAGTTGCCAACATGCAAATCAGTTTGGTTTTTCAAGAAGTTCAGTTGTTTTGGATGAATGAAAGATTTTTACTCCTTGGACTCTGAGTATAATATTGGTGGATGCAACACGGAACTCAGTCAGTCCTGGGAAATTTTCTTGGATTTGTTACTTGGGCTTTGAATCTTGGGTTTCTCCATTTGAAAATAATTCCTATCTTACAGGCTTGTTGTACTAATTAATAATAAGCTGGATACATATGAAGAAACTTTATGTACAATAATACACTATACAAATGTCAAGTAAAAAAAAATACTTTGCCTATAGGTAAAATCAGGAGTCAGTGGGTACCAGAGCTGTTGGTAATGATATTTCATGCCCTCTAAGAAAATTAATTTTCTTTTTACATTTCTATTCTGAACAATTGAAACATCTAACTATGTGAAACATACGTTACTGAACACAAGTTCCTGTGCCTGATGCACCGTGAAGCCAACATCAGAGTTTGGAGCAGAGAAAGGTTTACTGCAGAGCCATGCAAGGAGACATGCAGCTCATGCCCCAAAAACCCCAAACTCCTCAAAGGGTTTCAGCAAAGCACTTTTAAAGGCAAGGCGAGGGAGGGGAGCAGGTTGGTTGTTGCAAACTTCTTGGTGTCTGAATCCTTTGTTCTTGCAGTTGTCCACCTAGGTCAGGTCATGATGTTCCTGTAAACCTCCAATAAAACAAATGTTATTCTCTGTTCTGCAACTTTATATCTCTATATGAATGGACTGTTAAAGGTCAGAGCCCTGAGAATAGGCTACCTTGTGTATTTCAGGCTATAGGCAACATTCTTTTACAAAAGGTGCAGAGCCAGCATGACTAAGCACAAGCAATAGGACAGATCTAATATGGAGTCAGATTTGTTCTTCCCTATTACATATACACTTACTTTCCGAAGATTCCAAACTCTAGAAACAGGGAGGTGGATATATTTACAATATAAGTAATTTATCCCCTGGTTCTTCTCCTACATCTATGTCCATTACTTCTTCTTTCCTTGGGTTCTTTTTCTCTCTTTTTATTTTTTCTGTTTCTCTTTGTTCTCTAGCTTTTTCTCATCACAATTTTGTCATATACCACGGACTTAGTGACCACTTAACAAATATTCCTCAATCTGCATTTTTAGCTCAAAACTTTCTTCTGAACTGCAGAGTAGTGCACACCTAGGTATTCACAGATGCCTGAGCTCCCAAGCCCCTAAACTTGTTCCTTTTTCTGTATTCCGTTCCTTGGTCATACTCCATTTAAATTTATTCTCCGCTGGAGTTAGCGTTATCTTTCTTAAATGCAAACCTGATCATGTTAAGCCCTTATTTATTAAACCCTTCTATTTTCCATCCCCTTTAGAATTCATACCTGTTTATCTTTCCAAACGCAACTCCTCACAGAATTGACTTGTGGTTTTCCAAATGTGTCGGACAGCTTCTTTCCTTCACCCTACTGTCCATGCTGTCCTCTCTGTCTGGAATGGCCTTTCTGATCTCGTCTGCTTAGCAAGCTCCTGTTTCACATTCAAACAGTCAAAATGTCTTCTGTAACATCTGTCACGATATCCTCTAAGAAATCTGACCTGCCTGCCTGCTTCTCCAAACAGGATTAATTACTTCTATTATTGTACTTCGTACACTGTATTACAATGATTTGTTTATGTACCCTTCTCTCTTACCAGGCTCTGAGTAACTCAAATATGAGGTCCATACCTTATTCACTTGAGCACATGGCTCACGGCACAGTTTCACACACACATAGATGTTTAATGCTTGTGGAGAGCAGTTCAGTGAAGACTGGAACGTTGTTACACAATTGATCTCTGAACTGGTTTGAGTCTATCTGGGCAGTGAGGAAATGTGGATGTGGAGAGGATATTACTTTTGTCTCTTACCTGTTCATGTCTATTCCTCTGGAATTTATGTACTCTGTTAAGAAGATTCTTTCCTGGTTGGAAAAAAATAAGACTGTTTTCAGTAAATATTTTCAGTGGATTTTCTATCATCAGGAAGTAATAAGAAAAATACTCATTGAATGTAATTTACAGAGAAAAACATCATTCATTCATTGAACACATGTTCTCTGATGACCTACTGTCTGCCCAACACTGTTCTGAGCATTTGAAATATAGCAGTGAATAAGGCAGACACAGATCTCCACCTTCATAGCAAGCAAGCAAGCAAGCAAGCAAGAAAGAAAGAAAATAAAGAAAGAAAGAAGGAAAGAACATTAACAGAGAAAAGGCACTTATCTTTTCCACAGATCTTATATGATTTCTTATTCCAAAATCCTCCTTCCTACCTCCCGACTTTCTCACTTTAGGACATTTTACAGGCTTAAAAGAAAAGGCAAATACAAAAACTGAAATGTTCTCAGAAGGGCTAGCTTAAAGCTCATGACAAATTTTGGAAATGGAGTGTTCATGTATACTTTGTAGAAAAAGTGAGAAAAGACCGCCATTTTTGGTAAGGTTAATTGGGATGCCAAGGATAGAAAATCAGTGTGTTCTGCAATATGGATTCCACTACCAACCTGTGTTTTTGATCTAATAAGTTTTAAAAAATATGTTTTGCTAAATTATTGTATCCTTGTCTCCTCAGTCAGAATGAATATATGTGTGTGGTTTGTGTCAAGGCAGCTCTTCAAAGTGCAGTGGATCTGATACTTGTACTGTTGGAGTGTGTGCTCAGTAATTTTTCACTCGAACGGACAGCATGTAATATTCAGCCATCCCAGGGCAGTAGTAACTCGTACTCTCCACTTTTTGATGATTCTTTCAAAAGATTTGATGAATATGTATATCATATGACAGTAAGAGCTATGTCTACCCATTTTCCATCTTTTCAACTGGTTGTAGTTTAGTTGCCTAAAACCAAAAGTTTACAGTGCATAACCACGTTGGAGAATGGAAGGAGAATTTTAATGGATGTCAAACAAGAAAAGCAGCAGACACCTAGAGCAAAGTGCTCTACACTCCCCTTGAGTAATGATAGTTCATTTACATGGGTGAGAGCCAAGTCTGCTTGGCTAGGAGGCAGTTTTTAATAGTGTATGTCAGGGACACAAAACGAAGCTTTCCATGTATCCTCACAGAGGAGTCTTACATTCCTGAAGTACTGATTAATGAAGTTTCTGTGCTAGAATTTTGTCATATGGATTTTATTTTCTCCTTCGTTTAGTCACAGCTTTTCTCATTTTCCTTTATGGCCAGCTCCTGCCTTTGGAAACTATGCAAACACACTTAGGCAAAAGCACAAGAACAATAGTTCTGGAAAATGTAGGCCAATGTTGCTGAGAGCCCTTGCCAGAAACTAATTTTAGTTAAAGAGATCTGACTATTTTCAAGCCATTCACTTTCCACCCTTCCTACCAACCCTGGAACATTACAGATGAAAGTGCCTCACGGAGTTGGGAATTTGTGACAAGAGGGTTCTTTAAACCATTTTCATCATTTTATAACAAATTCAAGACTTATACTGGGTCAGGGGTTGGTGACCTTTGGCATGCACACCAAAAGTGGACTGAGATTAAGGGACAACATTTTGGATACATTCTTCCTTTCTGACAAACACTCCTTTCCTTCCTCCAGATAGAACTTAGCTCCAGGAGGGCTGCATACCCACCAAAACCCTCACCCAGTTTCTTTCTTTTTTTAGGTTGGCTTCTAGTTGCTAAGGTGTTAACTGCTAGATTAAATGAGTGAATTAAGGGCAACCCCTTCCAAATCATTTGCATTTAAAAGGAGATAGTAGGAGATTGGAGAGCCAAAGGCAGCTTTAGTCCTGGAAGGAGAAGCAGAGGGTGCTATTTTCAGACCTGGGCAGCTAGGCTTTCTACTTTGTACTCTGCCCCTTGCACTTACAGCCAAGATCATAAGTAGATGGTTACAAATTGGTTCCTTAGGTCCAAACTCCATTTTCATAACTATTTTTTTCTATTCATAGCTTCAACAAAAAGAATCTTAGACATATTTTACAAACATCAAAATCCTTACTATGTTATTCCTCAGGCATCCTATTTTTTATTTGGAAAATTTAAATTCCTGTTAAGATTTCTTTTTATGGTCATCTAATTCTAATTCTTTGACCAGTGTCACTGCTTTCTTTTGAACTGTCTCCAGGTTATCTTTTTTCTCTTAATTGTGCAGTCAATAACCAAATATATCTCTAGAGTAATAGTCAACATACGGAGATATCTGAAAGAAAAATTTCTACAGGTGATATTGTTGTTTTTTTACTGCTTTAAATTTATTAATTCCAAGCATAAAATTATTGGTGAATTTGAAACTATATCTTTTTATATATCCAAATTCAGCAAGATTCACAATGACTTTTGGGAGATAACAAAGCTAAGCTGAAATTATAGCCGTTTCTTGTTCAATTTGCAGCCCCAGTCTAGACCCTTAAAATTTATTCACAACCATGCCCAGTACATTTTTACTTGATATTTCAATAATTTACTTTAAAATTGTACCATCCAGTGTATGTCTCTTTAGATAACTCAAACTTTTCCTGATTATTTTTCCAAATTATTTAGATTTTCTTGAATTTTAATCAAGTTTTTGAAAGGTTAAGCAACGCCTTCTTCCAGGATTTCATGTTTAAAATGGATAAACAGGATCCCTGTTTCATCATCCAATTTGTGGATAAAATGTGTTAAAGCCTTTGGCTTACCTTCTGGCTTGAAACACATCCAAGCAGTCCTTCTTAATTGGTGTCCTAGATTGTATAAATTAGGAACACTATTTCTTTAACGCTTGACCACTGCCACCACAGTCTGGGAAATGAACACTGAATTTCCAACCCATTTGCCTAACTCGAACATTTCACATTACTGAGACAGAGTTTGGTAGGCAGAGGACGGATGGATGCCCTAGGCAATGCTATCATAAGACATTAGAAAGTATTTTTGGGGAGTGAGGTGGCTTGGGCATGGAATGGGAGAAGACAAATTCCTGGAGGGCAAGAACTCTAGTCCATTAAAAGAATTCAGAACAGTCAGTGCATTAGCCATGAAATAGTTGAAGAATATATTCAACATTAATTTGCAGAAATTACGTACCCTCTAGCTGTAAGATGGTAATTTATTCTTTATGATAAATATCAGAATTGATGGGGGCTTCCCTGGTGGCGCAGTGGTTGAGGGTCCGCCTGCCGATGCAGGGGACGCGGGTTCGTGCCCCAGTCCGGGAGGATCCCACATGCCGCGGAGCGGCTGAGCCCGTGAGCCATGGCCGCTGAGCCTGCGCGCCCGGAGCCTGTGCTCCGCAATGGGAGAGGCCACAACAGTGAGAGGCCCGCGTACCGCAAAAAGAAAAAAGAAAAACTCAGACTTGATTAATTGAGAAATAGAGTGAGAGAGACTTGAGCTTCAGTCAGATGATTGACTCTTGGCCCAACTGCATGGCTTTTTTAGCAGTGAGGAACCGCAAATAGCCCAGTGTCACCACTGGTTAAGAGTGAACTGGACTATAATCCATGTTTATTAAATACTAGGACAGTGTTCTTTCCAGTACACCATCACTCACATTATAACTTACCTAATCACTATTTATCAGTCTAGCAGTTCCTTTCAGTGACAGTCATTTACAGTATAGTTGAAATGTATCTATCTCAATTGCATTTTTTCTGAATGAATTACTGCTTTTGCTATGGTCTGATAGAAGTTTTATTAATAGTAGCTATCAATTTCTATTAATTTTGTTGCTCAACTTTATTACCTTGATTTCATATTTTGCTTATTTTTATCTGACTTTTCTCAGTCTTTTACTTAAATAAATTTAAACAGAGCAAAAAAGGTAAACTTCATATACCCCCAAATCAGATAATTATAAATTTTCAGTTGTTTTATTGAAACATTCCAAAACATTTCCAAACTGCAGTTAAAATGTTGAATTCTAGCTTTATCAAATATGCCATTTCCATCAAGAAAGAAATAAAAAATATGCCGCAAGTGTCTTCCTTTACAGGTTGTCCCCTGCCACCCATTGTGATTTTAAAAAGTTGCCTTTCTAAATCAAGTACTTTTTTTTTTTTAAAGTATGGTGTATTTCTAACTGTAAACCCTCAAATATTGTATATGTTCTTGACCGGGGAAAATTTTGGAATTTACAGTGTGTCAAGGATATTCTAATTCTGCTAAATAATTTTCATGGCAGATGATTTGAGGACTTTTCCACAGACTAACTTCTGGCTCTTATTTCTTGGCCACAACCCATGTACTTCCTGCACCAGGCACCACAGGGTATGTTCAGATCACAGTACAATCTCTAGCCCTGCACATTTATGTCATTGTACTAAGTTAGCTCAGTGAGCAGTTGAAATATTTATAGAAGCCTTTCCTAAATGTGTATAACTAACAGTAACTTAGCTACACAGGGAAGTGACTGCAAACCTCATAAATCTATTCCACTAAGCCAAAGTAAATGTGTCCTCAACTCAGCTTCCCCTTAGCTAGACCTCAACTCTGTCCATGGTTTCTCCAATACAATGGTGTATGGTAAGTGTTTAACAGCCAGTTCCCCAGGACAAAAGGTATGAGTATATATATGTACATATATTTATTGTAGATTTTACACATATAAAGGATTTATACATAATTTTTAACTACTAATAAGATATACAATACTCCACTGTAAATTCCTAACACACCCAAATTGATTTTCACAGAAAGTTTCCCTTGATTTTTGCTGGACTCTTGGATTGGTGACCAACCTATGGTTTCCATTCAACTATGACTTGACAAATGCAATTGCATCTCTTTTCTTATAAAAAGACGGAAGAAAATAAAAATAGAAACAAAAGCCAAAGACAAAAACATTTTAGGTGAAAAGAGTGATAATTGTTGAAATCTTTATCCTCATTCCCCTGCCCCATTTCCAGGCTAAGAGGCAGTCCCTGTCAGCCGTTTCCTTCTAGGAATTTTGACGGAAACAGCATGATGTGGTGAAGAGGCCACTACCTAGGATCCAGTTCTGGTGCTGCCATCTGCTCTGTGTGATCACAGGCAAGTTCTTTACCTCTCAGTTTCTTCATTTGAAATTTGGGGCAATAATAGCACCTGCATCATAGGGTTTGTATGATTAAATTAGTAAATGTAGAATTTGGGGCACTTAATAATGAATTAGGACTAAAAGAGTTAATATATCTTAGCGCTTAGTACATGGAAGAGAGAGAGCTACAAAGATGAAAAAGGACATAACCTTTGCATATAAATAAAGTTACAACTTGAAAAAAGAAAACATTGCAAACCAATTTGAACTTTGGAAATGTACTTTTAGTATAATACAGGCTGTTCTTTGAGGTCATCACCCCCTTTAGCTTACATTCATTGATTCACACATTCATACATTTAGCAAGTATTTATTTAGCAGATAATGGATAGAAGATACTGTGTGAAGCATTGGATGAGTAATTGTACTATAGTCTCAAGAAGCTTGGATTAAAGTAGTCAAAAGTATACACATATATACACACACATCTTTAAAGAACGATAATATCTGGTAAGCGTATGAGCACATACAAACAATCTATCTGTGAGTTCAGAGATGGGGGAGAGAGTTTCTAACCAGTACGCTCTAGAAAAGGAATAATAGAGGTAGAGGATTTGGCCTGACCCATTGAAACAGAAGGGAAAACTAATCATTCAAAGGCTGAATTTGTCACCAGGCTAAAAATGCACAATATTTAGAGGGTTTTTTTGTTTGTTTGTTTGTATTATTTTCCAACATTTAAACATTGGAAATTTTCTCAGAAACATCTGTGTTTTGGGCTTTTATTGAAAAATTGGAAGATCTGACAACATCCTTAACCTCTGTTCCAACATTGCCACTATCATTTGGAAGCAAGTTATCTTGGTCCGTTCAGGCTGCTACTACAAAATACCATAGACTGGAGAGCTTACAAACAACAAGAATTATTTCTCAGGAGCAGAGGCTGCAAAGTCCAAGATAGGGCACCAACAGATTCAATGTCTGGTGAGAGCCTGTTCCCCAGTTCATAGGCCACATCTTCTTACTGTGTCCTCATATGGCAGAAGGGCAGACAGCGGAAGCTAGCTCTCTCATGGCTCCCTTAAGGAGTCCCAAATGTGAGGCAAATGCTAATCTAATCTCACTCATAAGGGCTCCACCTTCATGACCTCACGTAATTCTAATTACCACCCAAATGCCTCACCTCTTAATACCATCACATTGGGGTGTAGCATTTCAACATATGAATTCTGGGGGGACACAAACATTCAGTCCATAACACCAGTAACAGTTACCCCTCTAGAAGGGGCATCCACTCTTGCCATGTGGCAGCAGTACCCACATACTCAAACCTGTGAACTGGATTTCAAACTTGCAGCCGCTGAAGAACAAATGGCACAGAGCAATTAAAGACTTCAATTCACTAGGTTTACACACTGTTTGGCTGCCAATCACAGTCACTCTTCCACCTGTTTGGCTTTGTTGAGAGGCAAAAAAATGTACTCAGCAATGACACGTAATGTAATTGAACTTGTCAACTCGCTGCACAAGTAGATCAGTGACATCTTGCATTGTTACAAAAAGCACTGACCACACCTTTCCAGGATGTGTACCATATCACAGGAGGGCTCTAGCCCAAAGTAGCAAAAACACCTTTGAACTGCTCTTTTCCCCACTTACCCCTGTCTTTATAGTCCTGTGTTCCTTTTCTTTTGTTTAATTGTGGTAAGATTTATGTAACGTAACATTTACTGTTTTACCCACTTTAGGGCTACAGTTCAGTGGCACCAAGTACATTCACATTGTTGTACAACCAGCATCACTATCCATCTCCAGAACTCCTTTCATCTTGAAAAACGAAAACTCCAAACTTATTAAACATCCTAACCCCTGGCAATCACCGTTCTTCTTTCAGTCTCTCTGAATTTGACTACTCTAGGTACCTCATGTAATTGTATGTGGAATCATCCAATTTTTATCCTTTCATGACTAGCTTATTTCATTTAGCATAATGTCTTCAAGGCTCAGCCATGTTGTAGCATGTGTCAGAACTTCCTTCCTCTTTAAGGCTAAATAATAGTCCAATGAAAATGTTAAAACACACTTTGTTAATCCATTCATCCATCAGTGGACACTTGGGTTGTTTCCACATTTTTGCTATTGTGAATAATGCTGCCGTGAACATGGGTATACGAATATCTGAGGTTCTGCTTTCAATTCTTTTGGGTATATACCCAGAAGTGAAATTACCAGAAGTGGTAATTCTGTGTTTAATTTTTTGAGAAAACACCAGACAATTTTCCACAGCAGCTGCACCATTTGACATTCCCACCGGCAACACACAGGGGTTCCAATTTCTCCACCACGGTCATATGGTCCTTTATCTTTTCTCCCCTCCCTGCAGCAGAAACTTCCTTTTCTGTGGCAAGTTTGAAGTCTACCTTAAAATATGGTGTGACAAAAGAAAAATATTAAAATAAGTGTCAGAGTAAGGTTCAACTTGAAAATTCCACAGGACTAGGAAAAGATCATGTAACACAATGCTTTTGCTAGGCACGTGGAAAACCCTAATCCCCCTTCTTCCAGGGAGAAGTTTGGTCCCTTCTAGTTGGAGAGATTTAATAAGTGTTAAAATGATTGCGACTTGAGCTTAAGGAATTACAGAATTTTAATAGTTAGCATAAAACATCCAACACAGACATACTTAAAAATTCTATACAACACAGGAGGAGAAAATTGGGAATAAAGAACCAGCTAAAATGAATCCCTTGCGTGATATTAAAAGGAGGCCTGGGGAACTATTTCCGTGACTATGTTTGCCAAATTGTACAGTAAATATATGAATGAGAATGGTGCTAGATAGAGCTTTTAGATATAGTTTTTGTTCTTATTCAACTCGCATGTGTAGTTTAGAAACTAGAGGATCTAGAGAGCAAGGGACTCAGCCTCCATCACTTGCACTTAACAGAGACTCAAAGATGGGCAGAGGAGAAGGAGAGCTTTCTAGTAGAAAAAAGAGAAGCCTTCAGGGTGTACCAGCCACATTCCTTGCCATGTTCCATGCCAGTTATTTGTTGGGGGTGGGGCTGGTCATCCAATTTAAAAAAAAAAGAAAGAAACTAGGGAATCTAAATTTAATAGGAGGATATGACCATTCTTACAGAAGAAAGGGTTTGGAGGCATCATGATCTATGCAGCCCAAGAGACTCTGACAATGCCAAAGCGGTCTGCAAAACTCTACACCAGGTGTCCTCCTATTACTGTAATAGAACCAAGTAACTTGGAGATATGGGAAGTTGCACTTTATTTGAGGGGTGGGAGTAAGGCCAGAAAAAATTCTTATCTCAGATAAAGTTGAGTAGGATCAGAGATAGGTGTCTTATTGACTGAGATCCACACAGCAAGCCTCATGCCCTGGCTCATTTATCTCCCTGCTCCAGGAAGAGGAAGAATGATGATATTTAAGACCCTTGTGCTCTAGCATTTTTAGGATCCTTCTTATACTGCTTGAGTATTAGTTCGGCTTTTATTTATTTTTTTACTGTTGTTACATGTATTGTTCTACTACTTCTGGATTGGGATGGCTCGGTGACGTACCACTGTCATGCTTACATTTATTTATTCCAGTTAAATCTTTACATATCCTATCAGTTTTTCTTTCTATAATAGGTTTTAATACAAGCTCATTTTCCTAAAATGTGATTGATTCTGGTATCGTTAGGTTATCTCACCATTTTCACATGTCTTTTGTACTTTTTTAGGAGGCGGCATCTAACTAGCGTAGTTGCAAACTGAAGTACCCTTGCTCAAAAAAGACAATTCATTTAGTGAGTCCCCATAATACCTGTTATTTAACCAGAGAAATTAACCTTTGGAACAAAATGTGTTCTTCTCTTCAATCAGCAGGTCTCTTTAGTGTTCTCGCTTCTCAGACATGCTGTGCTTTAAAAGCAGATTAGAACTGACAACAATTAGTCACATGTCTGAATTTTAGACGGAAAATAAAAATGAGCTCCTGTGCACAGGAAGTCCAAAATTCATCTTTCTTTCGCCTAAGGTTTTCTTTCCTCAATATCAGTTATCAGTTTAATATAATAGGGTTGACTTAACAATGATATATTTCAAGCTGAAGGCAGAAATGAATTTTGCATTAATAAATTGTTTGGAGATGGATTCAAAGAGTATTTCATTATATAAGAAGGGTAGCTATAAAACATGTTTGGTGGTCTTTCCATCATGACTACCTGTGGCCCATTTGTGGAGATGACATTTATCAGTGTGACAGGGAATATTAAGCAAGTGATAGACAGTTATTAGCTGAAGTCCTGATATATTTACACCGTGGGAAAATGCACTTGGTATTTTCTTTCTGGCAACTGGTCGGCTGTTCATAATTTTATGGAAAATTGATTAATCACACATTTAACTCAATGCAAGATCTTCTGCACTGTAATAAATTATGGCCATTAATCAATAAGTACAAAGTAATTCCAAGAGTCTGGAGACACGCTGGCTTCTAATAGAAAAACTTGCACTTAGGCCTTTCTGCCAGTGACCACTTCATCTGAGGTATTTTGCACCTGCCTCGATCCAATTAGATGACATAATTAATGAACCTCAATGCTCTTGATAATTTGTTACACAAAAGAAAGAATGCTTTGGCACATCCATTAAAACCTGATGTATAACACTTTGCAGAAAAGGAAAAAAAACTGATGAACTAAAGCAACAGAGGGGCTTATGCTGGGAATCTTTGTGTTCAAGTGTAAACGTGAGAAGCTGCAGTCTTACTTCATGTTGGGTGAAGATTCAGTTGCATTTGTTAAAATAATCCAACGGGGACCTTTTTTTTCCATTAGAAAAGTGAATTCTGCCTGTGTGCAAAATTTCATGCCATCTTGTTTCTTTTATGACAAATTAAATGGTATGATTAGAATAAGTATTCAGGAAGTATTGTTTCAGAGGCAATCTAATAAATGTTTCCTTGGTTAAGTATCAGTTACAGTTTTACATATCACAGTCATTCTGCACCTGTTTTATGCAGCTAACAATAGGCCTCTCAATAGATTTCCATGAGAGAAAGCCTGGGAAGATAAAAAGAAAACCAGTTTGCAGCTAATTCTGTCACTAGGAAACGCCAGGAGTAGATTGTGTTTAGAGACTTTGAAAAACAATTAGCTATGGATTATACAACTGAAAGCCCTTTCCTAACTGTACCTGGAAAATACTTTGCCCATTTAATGCCTTCTAAGCTGTCACTGAGCTTGAACTTCAGTCCCAGTGATTAATGAAAAGCTGCAGGGCACAGCTAGGAGCTAAAGTCTCAATTATGAAAAAGCAGTAACTAGTTTAATGTGCTGATGCTTTTATACTTAAAGTGACAGCTATGAAAAATGGCAATATTTCCAATCACGCTTTAATAATTTATCATTCATTTATTGGCATGTCCAATGTGCTTGACTCCCACTGTTTTTTTTTTTTTTTCTTTTTCTGGGCTCCTGGTGTTATGACACTGAAGAACACAATGTGATCTGGTTCCTTAAAAAACAGACCTTCCTTTTTGGAAGCTGGGACCTATCATCATAAAAGTTTTATGTCTGTCTGTCTATGTTTGTCTGTCTGACTCTATCTATCTGTCTATCTATCTATCTATATATCACCTGTCAATTATCTATGTAATTTCCAGTTAGTGCCAAGATATAGCAATCGAGTTTTTGAAAAGAGCACGGTCCAGTGACTCTTGTCTCTGTGTAGGTCACGAATTGCCACCTTAATTCCTCACAGACACCTTGAATTATATGCCTTTGGTTATAAGAGAAACTAGACAGGGGTGGGTGGAAGAATCAACGTTAGTCTCCCTGTGCCAAAGGGAAATCAATCCAGATGTGCAGACAGTGGACAAATAGAAGCCAATTATAGAGCAGTAAATGAGGTTGGGGGAAGACACACCATATTTTTGTGGGTAGTGCTACCAAGATATCTTGTAAAGTTATTTAGGTTTAATTTTACATTTTTAATTTCAGGAATGAATTGTTTGTTCAACAGTCATAGTCATTCCCTTGGTTTGTTTTGTTAGGTTATATTAGACTGTTCATTGTAGTTTGTGCTTGGTAACAGGCCCCCAAGGATTCAGATCACAAGTTGGTAAAAGAATATACCTGCAAGTGAGGTCATAAAACTCAAGTTTCAAGGCAGGTGGCAGTTTTGCTAGTAAAATATTTAAGGAACCACTTGTAACTAAAATGGGCTTAAAGTACTTCTTGTTTGTCCTGGTGGCAGCTCAATTTTGACCCAGATAACAGTGGTGCTGTTCACCAGACCACATGGATCTTGGTTTTTGATGAATTGTTAGGATGCTATTCGAGTACAGTGATAGAAATGGTACACATTGTCATCTCTCTGTGTTTGATCTGCTCCCATAAATAAAGCAGACAGGTGACAACCCATTCACAGGACTGAACTTATTAAAACTGTAAAAGTAAAACTGGAGACTGGGTTTAAAACTCACTTTTAAATTCAGCAGGCTGTCTAATTTTCTTTAGGTAAAAGACCCAGATATTTGGGGGCAAGGATATTTAATGCATTTTGAAAAAAATAATGCAACAATATAGTTACAAGGAAGAATGATGTCCCTTTTGGGCACTTATATTTAGCCATATTAAGAAGTACAGGACATTGTTTAATTTTACATGGCATTCATTAGTTGGTTAATTTTCTTTTTGACCCCTCTGTTTAAGCTAAGCCAAGAGAATATGAGCCCTTGTTTATCCTATTTCCTACCACTCTTGAGTCCGTGTAAATAACTTGTTAGTCAGACTGTCTTTACTATTATCCTGTTAGTGTCTTACACAGTACATTATCATGCTCAGATCACCTTTTCATACCCAGGCATGCTTCTCTGGATTTTTCTCTTTTAATGACATGATTTTCTTATGCTATTTAACTTATCTAATAACTTTCTTTTCAAAACGCTTCAAATCACTTTCCAGGATTATTCTTAAGCTTAAAGTTGATCATATTCTTTAGGCCTTTATTATAGTTCAGATCCATTCCTCCAGCAAAATTTGGCTGGGGACTCTGATAGGTCATATTTTCCCACCCTTTTCTCCAAACATCTGTGAATTTACCAGCACACGCTGAAATGTACCATGCATGCTGCCTTGTTATTTTCTGTAGACATTGATACAGCCATCTGTCCACAGACATTTTCTTACTCACATATGTGGCTGCACACACACACCACTCACACACATACATACAAACACAACCTACACATACATATAACACGCACACACGCACACACACAACCCGTGCTCTGTTTTGGATATGAATAGATTTGCAGTTATTTAAGGCTATCAGCCTTTGTCTCTCTTTAGTCTAGTCTTGTCCCATATAGAACTTTAAAAAAAGTTATGTTTCTTTAAATAGCTTCATTGCTCCTCCTTTGAAAAAAGGGAAGAAACAGCAGCTTAAACCCAGTTGCTTGGAGCACAGTGATGGAGTAAATATCCCTTAGGTGGCAGAAAACAGCTCTAGGCTCCTTGGATAAGAATGACATGATCCTACCACGGAATTTTAGGAAGTTTTGGAATTTTCAATTAAACTGTTCCATCTACGGGTAGTTTCCCCAAAGCTATGGGGGAAGCTTGCCCAGATCCTTTTTCCCCGCAGATCAGACAAGGTCAAGAAGTGGGAGCAGTGCCAGGAGCTTGAGCTATTAGGTCCAGCTGTAAGATTTTTTCTTCTGTATCTGTCTTGTGGGGTCATTCCACCTACGCTTCGTTTTGATAGATAGTTCCTAACACAGGAGCCGGTTTTCCTCTGGGACGATCTAAACAATCATAATAGGCTTCAGTTTTAGAATGTTTTTAGCTGACATCTTCTCAACATTTTAGGAGGTCTGTATATGTGAACTTATGGTCTTCTTTTTACAGTAATAATATAACAATAATTACCGTGCTCATGGTGATTGCTGACATTTATTACACATTGTTCCAATATATTTGTAGATATTAATTTATTAAATTTTTACCACAATCCTATGAGCTATTCTTATCCCCTTTATATAGAGGGGGAAACTGATGCATAAAATGTTTAAATATCTTGACTGAATCTATACAACTGGCAAATGACAGAGCTGGGATTTGCACGTAGGTACTCTTACTCCAGAGTGTTCACTCTTGATTGCTATGCTATATTTCTAACTAGTATGAATTACTTTCTATTTTATAACATGGGTGAAACATAGCAGAAATGAGGTCATTACAAAGTAGTTGCTATGACAAGGTCTCTAGCAACTGAAAATTTTATACAAAACCCGTTTCTATCATAATCTCTTCTTTCCACACATAGCCCATTTGGCATGGATTCTTTGTCTCTTGATCATAAAAAGTAAAATGGAGAGAGGAAACTCATCAAGCATTTATTTTTATTATTTTTATTTTTTTTACTTTTGCGGTATGCGGGCTTCTCACTTTTGTGGCCTCTCCCGTTGCGGAGCACAGGCTCTGGACGCACAGGCTCAGCGGCTGTGGCTCACGGACCTAGCCGCTCTGCGGCATGTGGGATCTTCCCGGACCGGGGCACGAACCCGTGTCTGCTGCATCGGCAGGCGGACTCTCAACCACTGCGCAACCAGAGAAGCCCAAGTATTTCTTGATAATGTCTCTCAATATCTGGGAAATGCTGCTCAGCCTCTCTGGCGGCAACCATGTTTTCATTTCTGTACCAGCCACTGGATTCCCCTCACTCTTCTTTATCCTATTTCTACCTCATCAAACTGTATCAAAATTGCAAGTGAACATAATTCTTTGGAAAATAGTTGTTTATACCTGTGCAAAAATATTATTTCCTTCAGGGAACCCAATATTTTAAATTTCTGACCAGCTACATACTTAATTTTCAGAAAATCTACCATATGTTTGAGTTTTATCTTTCCATTTTGGGTTCTGGAATAGCATTATTTCCTCCTGCTTTTAGATCTCTGAACCATATGCCAAATCTCCACAACTCCATATACTGCTTTATAGTGTGGTACTATAAGCCTTAATTTGTTGATGTTCTCTGAATATTTTATAGAGTTGTTTTATCAGCCAATTTTATATATTCCACTCTTTAAAAATATATCATCTTCACATTTTATCCCATTGTTTTTAGTTTACTATATTTGAGAAAGTTAAGACTAGCATTTCAGAAAATATTTTAAATATAGTAGGTTAAGCTATAAGAAAATAGCTACCTACATAAGAAATCATACATTTTCTAAAAATTCCATCATAAACATTCATTTGAGAAAAAGGAGTTAGGAGATTGAGGTTTTCAGACCTATAATTAGAAGGCTATATAATTTAAAATAGTAAAATAACTTATATTATTGAAAACTAAAATAATCAATCAGAAAATCATATCTAGAAACTCCAAGTGAATCTTGAAGTACATTTAGACTGGACCAAAGTCAGTGGGTTTATAGACCATTAAAACAAAAACAAATTGCTACATGGCTCACAACATCAACAGAAGACCAAACAAACAAACAAACAAAAAATATCCAGCATTGAGAAGGCATCTCCTACAATAAAACAGCTGTTTATCCCTATACTGAAGCAAAAGAGCTTTAAAAACATGCTCTCAGTACTATTTGCTAATTGTCATTATGTTATAATCAATTGTGGTCCATATTGCATTTCTTAATTGATTTAACATTTTAGAAAATGATTGGTGTTGGTTTTTCAGTAGTGTAATAGAGCTGGTCTGTGCTAATTTGCAAGAGCTGATTGCTACACTTTGAGGAACTTTGAGAACCAGTTGATAAGTCTAGCCATTATTAAAATGTAAATGATATAAACTTACAAATAAATTGGGTCATAAATTCTAAAAAATTCACCACTTCCTGAATATTTACTACATTTTACTATTACCTGTGTCTTGAGTTTATTTATGTCTATTGTGTCTGCATGGTAGAAATAGCATGTAATGGTGTTCACGATTCTTTCTGACTCCACATTCAGTGATTTCACATTGCTCACTTGGAATTGATTAGTAAGAGTATTTACACCATAGAAATTGATGAACTCTACAAATTAAGACACTCTCCAACCCTCCCAACCCACCATCTAGAGCTGGTTGTTAAGCATTTAGCAGACCACCATTGTTTGGCTTTCATACAAATCGAATTAATACAATGAGATTCTACCTTAGTATGAAATGGGTATTTTCAGCATTCCTAAAAAAAACATTAACAGGAGAGTAGTTGGACTTTCTGATCAAGAATGGTCTTATTTTAGGGACTTCCCTGGCGGTCCAGTGGTTAAGACTCCTTGCTTCCACTGCAGGGGACGCAGATGCAATCCCTTGTCAGGGGGAACTAAGATCCCACATGCTGCCCGGCACAGCTCAAAAAACAAACAAAAAGAAGTATTTTTTAATTTTAAATATCAGAAACAATAATTAGAATTAATAGATAAACGTGATGCTTACAGTCAATCAATTAACAGGTGGCCAGTCAGCAAATACTACTGAGCTCTGTGATATTAGCTGCAGTGAAGAGTACATTAGAAACAGCTGTGTGACCAGTTTCACTTGTATTGTACAATGCTTTTTAGGATATTGTCCATTATATCCCATAAAGAACCCATTTTGGAGGACCAAATGGGTCTGACAAGATTTCTCTCCAACTCAAATAAATAGAATTTACTAAATTGAGAGGGTTTGCTTTTCCTTAGCTACTGGACAGTTTTTTCTCATGCAAGTGGTGAATTTTGCAGCTTATTATGTCTCCACCTTTAGCTTGGCTATTATGATACTTAGAAACAAATATGCAACCCCCTTTAACAACTGCCCAGGACCTCCTGATGTGCATTTTTGTGTATCAATTTTAACACTGGCTTTATTTTACTGTTCTAATTTTATTTTCTGTTTTGTACTCTATTTTTAGTGGGTATGTGTTAAACTGTCTGGCTAGGATCCCTTAGGTGGGAATTTTCCCTTCCCCACAGCCTAATGGATCTACTTAACCTGAGGTAACCTCATTCTTGGCCACAGGTGATTGGGCCCTGACCTAACCTGAGCCAGATGAATCTCTTTCCTTTGGTTTGGACTTGGGGCAGAGGGAAACAAGTCAGTCTCTCTTCAGGGACCTCTAATTAGATTAAAACTTGGTGTACTTGATGACCTTGCGCTGCCTTGTGGACCAAGAACAAAGGAAGAAAGTCAATAGTGAGAAAACAGGGAGGGTGGAGCAGACGCCGGGCAAGACCACAGTTAGGAAACCCTTAGAGAATGTGCCTACCACATTTGGTTTTGTGTATGTTTGGTCTCAAGGCAGAGCTGCATTCCTGTCCTTGAACCTCTGAGCCCTCCTCAAATCCTTATGGTAAATTCTCTTTTAGGTTTTTATTTCTAGTTGCTTTCTTTTACTTGCAAGCAAAGACTGCTGACAGCACACTAAACGTTATTCTACTATACATATTTTTGTTTGATAACTCTGTCTATTGGTAATGCGGTAGATGTAAATAAATAAAATATTTATAATCAGTGTTATATTATTGCAATATTTTATTTATTTAACAAAGTTTTCCAAGTGATAAAATTGCCTTAGGAAGACAAACCTAGGTACTTCCCAATTAAGTACATAGAAACATTTTATATTTTGCTATTTACAATGAAGAAGAAAATGGCTTTGTAGTTTTGCTTTGTGACTCAAAATTTTACTGCCTCCGCCTCAGCCCCTTTCATAATTCCCCCTCCTCCTATATTCTAACTTAGTGTAGCTTGATTTTCTATTGCTGCTGTAACAAAATTCCTGCAAACTCAGTGCATTAAAACAACAAAGTTCTGTGGGTCTTAAGTGTGTTATGGATCCCACCAGACTAAAATCAAAGCATTGGCAGGCTGTTCCTTTCTGGAGGCTCTAGGGGAGAATCTGCTACCTGTTCATTCAGGTTGTTGGTAAAGTTCAGTTCCCTGTGGATATAAGTCTGAGATTGCAGTTCCCTTGCAGGCGTTCCCAGCTGAGGAGTGTTCCCAGCTCCCAGAGGCCATCTGCATTCCTTGGCTCGTAATATCGTTTTCTCCATCTTCAAAGTCAGCAATGGAGTGGACTTTGTGGAGTCCTTCTTACATCTCTTTTTTACACAGTTTGATGGCTCTTTATAAACAGTGAGAGTTGTCTATGACCTGACTCCTATCTATTTGTTTATCCTCATCTTCTTTGTTCCCTTTTTCAAACCTTCAACCTGTGTATATCCACCACTTTTTGTTCCCTATTTTACCTGTGCACATACTGTTCTCTTTCCCTAAAAATGTTTCCCCCACCACCACCATTTGCCTCCTTCTGAAACCCTGCCATTCTCTTGGTAAACTACTGTTCACTTCTGAAGTCTTAATTTAAACCTTCTCTGCACCTCTTGGTCCTCTGAGCCATCACTATAATTTATAAGTACCTCTTTTTAGCATTCTTCATAATGAAAGAGATATTTTTTTTTTTTATATGTGTGATTCTCCTTTTGGATTTTACCTCCATGAAGTTGGTTACAATATCCTTTTCATCTTTGTGTACCAATGGACCTAGCATAGTGCCCTGCACACAGATACACAATAGTGCCAAGTGAATGGATCTACAAAAGTAACAAGCTATAAAAAATTTGTAGAATACATATTTTGAATCCAAACTTTTAGCTACTTAATTAGTGCTGGTCTGGAAAATAAACCAAACATTCAGATTTTCCTAACAGTTGAACTTTAGCAGTTGGAAAGATAGAATGGATCTATGTTTTTGGATAGAGTTTAAGCACCAAATGATGTCAGGGTTCCTGAAGATTTGACAATTACTGCATCAACAAGTTACCACCAGTAAAGGATTTAGATATTCACAGGAAGCCCATTTGGTAAGCTTGTTTCAAGATCATTTTTAATGCTTTTTCATTATATCAGTTATAATTAAACTACTTTATATATGTAATTATGTGGCCTAGTAATCGAGACAGTATATTATGGAACTGTGTAAAACAAGTCCTACAGATTTGTACTTCTTCCGGGCTCTGTTAGTATTTAATCGGTTTCTGGCCACCCACTGAGCTGGTCTGGAAGAAGCTGCCTTTTGATCCCTTTTGTGAAATGACCTTTGAGGGCAAAAATAGATGAGACTAAACCTTAAAAGGTTTGTTATAAATATTCTGTTTGGCATCATGTATCTTTCCAAAATGCCAGAATAAAACACTTAACTGAAAAGGGTAACTTTAATGTTTTAGACAAACAAGGCTAAGCCCACCACTATAGGCTGCTTGTAATATATGCTGGTCCAATTGGCCACAGAGACCCGCACAATTGCCTTGTCTAGGGGCCAGCAACAAGTGAGGATGATGAAACTCCTTCCACACTTGATTACAATACCAGAGGTGGTCTTTTGTTATTTTAGTATCCCTTTTGCCCTGTAATCCTCACTCTTTGCAGTCTGTGTAACCAGCCAATGCTCCCATCTGTCATTAGAAGCAACATAAGTACTCAGAAGGGAGAAAGAGTTCATTTTAATGATGCCAACCTGTTCTGTCCTTCTTTAATCAGAAAAGGCTTATATAAAGCCTGTGTAAAGGGTGCAGGTGAAAACAGCTTATGACAAATGTAACGGGTCCGGAGACTATAAAAATATATTTTTTATTACGACTAGATACAAGAACAGTGACTGTCATGAAATGATGTAAGATTTCTCTTGAAAAAATGATGTAAGGGGGATTGATTCCTTCTTTCAGTGTTTAAATCTCTGAATCAGATTAGCTGACCCATTCTCCATCACTTATTCATACAACAAACACTTACTGGTGACTTATGTGAGAGGCACAAGTTGCTAAAAATAGAGCAAGGGTCTACAACTCTCCACACAGATATATGCTTTATATTCTCACTGTTATAAGTCAAGGTTTCTATAATTCTTACCATGCACAACTGTTGAATTTTCTTTGTGTATGTTTATCTTTAACGTCTCCCGGAAGTGGCTTCTATTTTAGTTTATTTTTGACCAAATGACCTGCTTTTGTTGAAGGAGGGCCTTCAAGACAGAGACCCATGATTGTACCATCTCAGAGAAAAGTGTATCATCTCAAAGAAATGGTGTTGGGATGTCACGTTGGGATAAAGAAAAGTCTTGTTAGGCAGAAACTTAATGTGATGTTAAAGGGAGAGTAAGACCAGAAGTGTTTGAAATGACGTAAAGGTCTGAACAAGGAAATCAGAGGAAAAATGAGGCTGTAAAACAATTTCATCATTCAGCATGTAGATTTATAGATGTTTACTTCCTGATCTAAGATGACAGCAACTCCAAGAAAAGTTACACACACAAAAACCTCTCTCCCTCAAGATACACCAGAGAGGAAGGCATGTGTAATTGTAGGAGTGAACAACAGATTAAGCTGAAGAAGAAATAAAAGTAGAGAACAAGATGGAGGAATTATGAGAACTAGGTAAATGTAAAGATAAAGATAAAAATTCTTATTTAAAACAGGTTAAAACTTTGAAACTATAAAGTACCTATCCATAGAGTGTGGCAAATAAGTCAATTATTTGACCTATCCAAAAAAGGCTTTATAATTTCTTTAGGAACACACACACACACAAAGCAAGCAAATTTGGAGAAAGCCTATTTAAATTTTATTCCATTTTTAAATTAAAAATGAATAAATGCTAGTTTGCTAACTTCTGGAATGTTAGAGTTAATGCATATAAAATTTTAGAAATATCTTAAAACATTATAAATTCTAATCAGTAATAATGCATTTAAAATTTTGAAAAAAGGAAATAATTACTTACGATTTTAATCGGCTAAGTTAAATAACCTACCATAGATAGGTTAACTTAAATTCATTAATATTTTTAATATTAGACATATTATCTATTATCTATTAAATGTCAGAGAGGGACCCTACTGGATGATTTCTAGTAATAATCTATGATGTCATTATTCTATTTTTATATATATTTACATTTAGTTGAATAATTTGTGTCACTTAGAAAAGTTCAAGATATACCTAAGCTTTAGTTTCTTGAGACAGTAAACTTATAGTCCTCAGAAGATTGAAGTTATCCTCTAAGCATTAATTTATTCAATGTGCTTGTTAGGTGGGAAGAAAAGTAGGTTGTCAGTAAAAATCAGCACAGGATATTTACAAGTTATTATTCTATTTCACAGCAATAGCTATTGCTAGTATTTTAGTGTATGTTCTTTTCTTTCCCCCAATGAACATAATGTCTCTATATTTGTACTTTTAAAATAAAACGCACTGTACAATGTGTGCTGTTTGGTAATTTGCTCTTCTACTCAAACTCAGTGTATCATAGACATATCTTTCAATTTCAACAAATAAAATAATGGCTGAATATGTTCCATATTTTTAAGTGTACCATAATTACCAACATATTGATGAGCATTTTGTTAACCAATTTTCTTCTTTCTAAGCATGGTCTTCTATATACATCTATACACATCCTTAGGCATGTGGGGTCAATGGTGTTCATGTTTAAAAATTTTTTACATATTTTTAAAAGTTGCTCAAAAGATTGTACTAATTTATGTATTCATAAGCCATACAGTTTCGTTGTCCTGAATTCGGGACAGTAGCAGTTATTTCTACTTTTAATCTTTGCTAATATGATTTTGGAAAAAAATGACACTTTCCATCAAAATTTCTAAATTGTATTTTTAACTAGTGGAGAGGTTGAACTTTTCTTTAACCATAAATTTATTAGTGCATTATAATCCTTCTTTTGTATGGTTTCCTCAATTCTATCTCTTTTTTAATTGAAGTAAAGTTGATTTACAATATCACATTAGTTTCAGGTGTACAACGACTAGGTCCTTTTTTCCACTGAGGTGTTTCTCTAGTTTTTGTTGATTTGCAAGAACCTTTATATATTAGTAATTTTGTCCTCATACATTTCAAATGTCTTTCCCCAGTTCAGCATACAAAATGAAAAATTTTTTAATATTTGTTATGCGGTGAACAAAATACGTCCAACCACAGGACAATAGGGAAATTCTTATTTTTCACTTTAAATTCAAGTGGAAGAAAAAAAGTGTCAAGGAAGCTGTTTCTGTATTCTCTTTTAAAATAAATTTCTGTAACAATTTGAGTTAATTTATCATTTCCAAGATGCTTGAGACTGTTTGAAACCCAGTATTGACTAAATTACTTATGCCATTGTTAAATAATAAGCTGTTTAAAATATTAGATTTTTTGAAAAATTGTAGAAACAAACGATATAGACTAAATATATATTCTAAAGATATAGACTAAATATATATTCTATATACAGAATTTAATCTCTGAAAGACTTAATTCTTAATCTCATACTATGACTTATTTGATTTTAGATACAGAATGAAAATCTTCATCCTTAGAGATCAGCCCACAGGTAGAAATGGCGATCAGCTGTCTTTTCCCCAGGACACCAATAACCCATATCAATTAGATCACTGACATCTGTGTAGTTCCTGTGCAGGATTTTACTTCTTTCAATGAACGAGGTCTTTCCATTCTGTTTTTATTTGCTGACAGCAGAAAATATGTCTACAGTTCATTCACATAATGAATGGGGTGGGAAATTAATTCTATGGAGACTAAGATTGTTTGGTTTGTCATGAGACCTACTCGGCATTTACGGCTTTTTCCCTTTTGTGCTATTCCAGTACACTGTTAAAAGATTGTGCCATAAATCCGAAAGCATGTTTTGCAAAGTTCATATCTGCATTTGCTACCTTTAATATTAATAGGAGTGTATCTTTAAAGTGAGTAAATTGAGAAAGTGGCTGAAACTATAGCTTATAAAAGAAGATTAGTGGGTTTAATATGCACTGGAGAGTAAAATAAAAATCTTATTACTGTATGGAGAAATTACCTCATAAAGAAGCTAATACAACAGGCTAGGGAGTAATTTTTAACAAGGTTTTTTATGAGGCACAAGTGTAGGCAAGTTAATGAACTTATCTTTCTAGTTATTTTCAGATTGTAACAATGCTAGCCTTTTCTAGTTCTTGGGTTTTAAAAAGTAAAATACATTTAATCACCTACAATAAAACTAATTCATTACTTTAATAAATCGAGTACAATCTTATACTGTATACTTAAATGTTGTGTCAGTAATGCTGGAAACCAGATCAGGTGCTAATGTTTACCATGGAATAGAGCAAAAGGTAACCAGGAAGCTTATTTATTATTTAAATTAGTGTCTCATTTTGACAGTCACAGTCAGTTTGGAAAGATTTGCCTCTCTTTCCAGCTATTGGATGCAGGAAGTAGAGACAAAAATTGAGAAAATACTTTGTTTTGGTAATCACACACCGCTTTGCAGCATGACCATT
Organism: Phocoena sinus; assembly: GCF_008692025.1. Lineage (NCBI taxonomy): Eukaryota > Metazoa > Chordata > Mammalia > Artiodactyla > Phocoenidae > Phocoena > Phocoena sinus. The sequence continues at coordinate 27,812,073 of NC_045766.1, forward strand.
TGCTCTTTGAAATTCACACAAACAATTCTGAAGAATTGTACATTCAGCGGACAAACAACTTGGGGAGGGATCAGTACATCCGGAATGTCCATCTGCCAACATCTAGCGTGGAACAGTTAGGGATTATTTAGGAAGAGCAGGTCTGCGTTTTTTCTGCTCAACGACAAAAGACAAACTACCGAATCTTCACACTAATTGCTAAGAAGCTTCCTATCCTGAAAAAAGTGATGAATTTGTAAAAATAAAGTGAAGGAAAAGGTAAGTGGATGAAGAAGTGGTTAGAAAAATAAATCTCTTTGTAATATCTAACCTAAATCAGATTTATGATAACAGGTTCACATCCATCACTCCAAATTATAGTACATAACGTACACACACACACACTAACCTCTTATTTTAATTTGTACTTTTCTTCAACATTGGGATACCAAAGAAAATCATTTGAATTAGAATGACCAGTGTAAAATCCTGCGTATGTGCCATGTTAGAACCAGTGATGAAATGCTCTGTCTTAGAGATAGTAGGTGCCCAGTCTATCCTGATTTTATCAACTTAATAACACAGCCTTTCACAGAACCATTTAGGGTCCCCGTGCCCTGCAGCCAAACACTGGTTTTTAGGGTCCCTTGCAGTAACTCTGCTGAATGTCACTCTGTCTGCTGGACATTTCTTATCTCCTTTCACTATCCACCTGTCTCCAATCAATATTTTTCTGTCTTATACTACGCCCTTGGTACTTTCTCTGCTAAATCACAGAGGATCATATTGAGTTTAAGTAATTCAAGCGGAAGTGTTAGCCAACTGATAGATTACCATTTATAGATAGTAAAATGCCTATTTCTTTATAGTACTATTGTATGATACTGATCACAGTAAATTCAGGCAAGATAGTAGCCCAGTGGTGAAGGTACCATATTTTCACCAATGTTACTTAAGGTGCCCTTAAATTACCACCTACAAGTAGCTGCCTACTCTCAGTTTTGGGGAGTTGACTTTGCCTGGTAATTAATGTTACATAATAATGAAATATACCTGTGTTTAAAAATGTTGTTTGCTGCACACAAAGTAATTTATAAAATACTTTGTATAGCTGAATGTATATTGCTGTATATGTATATATAAACATGTATGTGCCTATGTTTGGAATAAACACAGGTAGAGCAGGAACGAACACACTTAACTGCACCTAAGGATTCACTGAATTTATTCTGCCTAAGGCTTGGTTTCTGAGTTGCAGAAATTAGATGTCTTACCTGATATCCAAATGATGGCAGCCCCACCAACCCAGTTTTCAAAGGTAATAAACTGGTACAAGGGTAGAATTTCTTGATGCCCAACTATTATTGTTATGATGAAATAATGTGTTTTTCCATATTGAGGGATTTTACAGCCAAAGTAATTCTAGGTTGTTGGGAAGATTTTGATAGATTATATGTGTTTCCTTCCAAGGTCTTGGAAGATCAGTCAATGGTGGGAAAAGTGTCACAACAACCTAGAAGGCAACCTGGAGTGCTTGATCTCACTCTGGAGATTTGGTTGGATTGTTGAATAGAATTCCACAGTCAGCATTGAACTGAAATCTTTATATGTAATGTTCATCTTTATGCTCTAAACGCTTTATTTTTTTCTTTGTCTCACTGGGTAACTCCTCTCCAAATCATCAAGACCATTGTCCTTGTGTTTTAAGGGAATGGATACCTCTGGGAAGTTCTTTCTACTAAGCCAGACTCAGAAAACCCCTCATAAGAGATAAGATGTGTACAATGGGATAACAGAAAGAAAGCAGACAGAAAACTGAAGTGTGAGTAGGTGTGTGCTCCAGGCCTGACCATCTGGGAGTGGAGATGGAATTGGTCACTGTGGTTTTGGCAGTGAGGGTTGGGCTGGGAGAGATCTCAGCCAGAACAGATAAGGGCACTGGGTGGTGAGATTTGATAGAGACAGTGTGTAGCCATGTGGCTGGGGGCACTGTCTAAAGCCTCCAGAAATCAGAGAGGTGACCTGTTGGCAGATGTCTAAATGCCTAATGCAATAGTTGGATTTTCTCAGGATAAAGTTTAATTGTTACATAAAATAAATAACTTTCATTGTTTTTTCTCTTAATTCAAACGAAATTAGTTTCTGAATTTGGGGTGTTTAGGATTTTACTTCCTTTCCTTTCCCTGTCTTCCTGCTTTCCCACCTTCCTTCCTTCATCCCCACTCCATCCTTCCATCCCTCTTTCTTTTCAGTCCTCCCTCACTTTCTCTTTCTCCCTCTCTTTTTCTTCCTTCCTTCCTTCCTCCCTTCCTTCCTTCCTTTTTTCTTTCTTCCCTTCTTCTTCTTTTTTTCTCTCTTTCTTTCAATTACAAGCACTACCACAGTTGCTGCTTGGATGCATTCTAGAAATATAATTTCTGAATCAAAATACATTTTAAAAATCAAAGGCTTTTCATTTAAAAAAATGTCCTTCACAAATATTCTAACAGGGCTTCCCTGGTGGCGCAGTGGTTGAGAGTCTGCCTGCCGATGCGGGGGACACGGGTTCGTGCCCCGGTCTGGGAAGATCCCACATGCCGTGGAGCGGCTGGGCCCGTGAGCCATGGCCGCTGAGCCTGCCCGTCCGGAGCCTGTGCTCCGCAACGGCAGAGGCCGCAACAGTGAGAGGCCCGCGTACCGCAAAAAAAACCCACAAATATTCTAACAACTTTCCCTCCCTCCAACAATACATGAGTCCCTGTTTCTCCGTCCCCTCATCTACAGTGGATATTACCATTTAACAGTACTTTTGATAATTTGATTAAGTATAAGCTTAGTATCAGAAATAGTACTCATCAAAACTCAATATTTCTCAGAAAATGGACTAGAATTTCCCATGATGAATTACAAGAGGGGCAAAGATCTTTCTGAGGAATAATTTTAATTCTATTTCCTTGAATCATCCCTTTTTACTGGGGTAGTTCAGGAAGATTCTCTTTTTCTCTCTGTGACAAAAATCTCAATATGATAATTTTAACGTTCTGGTTCTCTAGTCATTACAAAATTCCTAATCCATGGTGACATTCTGGTTTTGAAACTAATGAATTGGTTTTAGGGATTTCTTTTTCTTTTATGCCTTTTCCTTGTACAATGGAGTCATCAGAGGCCCCCTGACTTTTTGTTGTCCTTTCCTTTCTAGGTGGTATTCTATGGGCGGTCAATTTAAAAGTTGGTCTCAAGTGCAACTGGTTGTAAGGACTGGGGTCAACTGATGTTCCTCATTTGTGATTGTCTACAAAGATAGCAAATATCTCAGAGGTAGTCCCCTTGAAGTAATGACATTCGGGGCTACACTGCACACATGCATATATATGAGTATGTGTGTTTCTGTTGAGAGTGGGGGGTGAAGAAATAGTGGATAATTGAAGAAATGATTCTGTAAATGAAAGATTCAATGTGAAGTGTTTTTTTCCTGAAAAAATTGTGTTATTACTTTTTTTGTGATATAAGAAAAAATAATAAGCACAAAAACTCACCCATGACATGTTCCCAGTCTTTGGAAATGTGATTTTAACAGATTCCATAGTTTCATCAGCTATGTCCTGTCTGTCCTATGCCTCTCCACCCCTACAAAGTCCACATCATTCTCTTTGTCCAATAGCTCAGTTAGGAGCCTGCTGAACATATCAGCTCATGAACATGTGGTACATGTTACCTACCTTGTTTTGTTAATGTATTCCACGTGTCCCCGGCCTATTTTATGAAATAGTTTCCTTATCTATTCTATTTGTCTCTATTTCTTACTGTTCTGAATACAGCCATTCTCTTTCATGTTATTTGCCACTGAGAATATTTAATATAAATGTTTTCCATTCATAAATTTACTTTACATATAAATAATGATGCTTTCAATATAGTTCAGGACCACAGAGGGATAATCCTCCCTAAACCATGTGGTATGAATATTTGAACTTAAAATATAGGCTTTAAAGACAAGTATTCAATCGGCAAGGAAACAGTCTATTTAAAATCTGTTACTCATAGAGACATCAAGGAACATCACACGTTCTCATTTGCTATTAGCTGTTTGTTATTAGGAAAACCTTTTACATGGATAATCAACCATGTGAGAATTACAAAGCACTTCACAAATCCATTTATGAAGCCGATCTGCCTAGAGTGACTCTGGACAGGAGGCAAATAGAGTTTGTACACTAACATGGAGACACCAGCCCTTGACTGTTATACAGACTGGAGCACACCTTCATCTGATAAATGAATGAGTCATGCTAATCCAGATGTGCTGTTGATTCAGCATCTGGCCTGGAACATAATGCACCCTCTTAAGATGTGAGAAGGGGAGAAGGAAAGGACTAAACACTCTCCCTCCACACCCTTCCTGAACTCAGAGGTTTATATCTAAATTAAGGCCAAGAATCACTCAGCCAGAGCTGTCAGCCTCCATGGTCACTGACCTAACAGCTTTCAATAACGCTGAGAAATCTGTCATTCAAGATGCAGCTGTAGAGCATCTGCACATGGGCAGGGTTGGCCTTGCGCGGCTCAGGACTGGTCACGTGAATGTGTTTGCATTTCTGTGTTTGTCTCCAATTCCCGGGAAATACCTGCTCCCTTTCCACTCCCTGTGGCCCAAGGTAAAGCACAGAAAGAGTTCTGGCCCAGGAATTAGACTGGACCAGCAGTAGCCTTGGATCTGAGATGAACTGAAGGAAACTCACTTTACTGTTTCATATTCTACAACAGCTAAGTGTGCAATAATTCTTATTTTGCCTTTATTCATAAGGATAATGTAAGGATAAAATTATACAATGGGCATAAATATATTTTGGAAGTTTAAGTGTTCTTCATCTTTGTGCTTTTCTCTATGTACATTTTTCTGCAGTAAATATGTATTTACTTTTTAGTATAAAAGAACCAATACATTCTATTTTTAAAAAAAATTTTACCTACATATGGTATGAACATGTTCTAAAGAATGTATACTGGAAAATTAAAATAGCAGTACTTAATTGTGGCAGGAAAGTGCAGCTTGGTTGCAAGTATACATAGATTAGAATTCCAGCATGAGTTTATTTTTAAAGATCTGTGAAATTAATCAGGGCAAACATGTACTTTCTAAGTCCTTACTACATACTGAAAACACTCCAACATAATAAATAGTGTTAGCCCATAATACAGAAGCCTGCCTGTTTCCTCACCTCAGTGTCATTGATGAATCAATGTAGCAATGAGACAATTAGGAATTTGGGAGTCCCAGGAAGAGCTTCAGCAAGCTTCTTCTTTGTGATGATGAGCACCTTACCAAGCAGAGTAACAAGATCCTGGTACCTGTGTGATTTAGGAGGTGCTTGTGTAATTCTTGTTCAGGCTTGTAAAAAAATTAAAAAAAAAAAAAGAGTAAGTGGCTTCCCCGGTGGCGCAGTGGTTGAGAGTCCGCCTGCCGATGCAGGAGACACGGGCTCGTGCCCCGGTCCGGGAAGATCCCACATGCCGCGGAGCGGCTGGGCCCGTGAGCCATGGCCGCTGAGCCTGCGCGCCCGGAGCCCTGTGCTCCGCAACGGGAGAGGCCGCAACAGTGAGAGGCCCGCGTACCGCAAAAAAAAAAAAAAAAAAAAAGTAAGAACAGAAAGTAGGAGCTGTCTCTCTCTTCTGAGAACTTGCTTTCCAGCCCTATGAATAGTTAATTCCCTTCATTAGTTAATCTCCAGCCCTGTCCTGGCCATCATAGCACCCGTCCTTGCCTTAAATTGTGCACGAGATGATTCTATTTGCATATCTTGCCTTCATTACACTCAACATTTCCAAATTCAGATAGCTATCACATCTGGAAAAGATATCCTTATATTAGTAGAAGTGTAGACACTTGAAAATAATTATTGACATCATAAGAGAAATTACAGGAAACTAGTCGCTGTTGGAAAGCATACATTGGAGGAGAAAGAACCTGTCTTCCTCTGGCCAACACGACCTTATTTAAGTGACATGTTGGTTACATTTCTAATGATATGTTAAATTGGCCTTAAGTAACCAGGTCACAAGGTTAGTAGAAGCCAGCATTAGTTGGAGAAGAGTTTTGAATCTCCTGAAATGATCATCTCCTTCCTCTCCCCTACAGGCAGTCAACAAAATGCATATGTTTATTATGTGACTTTTTTTTAATGTAGAATTTTAAAAATTGTTTATGTATTTTAACCTCATTTCTGGGCCTATGGTCTTTTTCACATTTTTACTTCAAGACACCTCAAATTCTGTTCATTTCTGAGGTTAAAAATACCTTAGGTCTTGATGGTACTGGAACCAACAAAGGATGTTTCACTTCATAGAGCCCCTAAACTTTTCCCTTCTACAAAGTAAATGGAGAGGTGGGTGTGACTTTCTCTTAAGATGCAGGGAAGAGCTTAGTTTGGGAGTGAAACAAAGTAATAAGAGTAATACCACAAGCAATGCTGATAAATACATTTTATTACTTAAAAGTCACCTTGAATTTTAGGTAGTGACGGAAAGTATGTTAATTTCTCAGTCTTCAAATCAGGACTCCAACACGTAACCCTAAATTTGCTAGGAAACTGGAAACAAAATATCTAATACCTGTTCCCATTTCCTGTAACACTTCTATCCACCATGGTTCAAAACATCAGCAAAATTTTTTTTTTTTTTTTTGGCGGTACGTGGGCTTCTCATTGTTGTGGCCTCTCCCATTGTGGAGCACAGGCTCCGGGCACGCAGGCTCAGCGGCTCCGCGGCATGTGGGACCCTCCCGGACCGGGGCACGAACCCGTGTCCCCTGCATCGGCAGGCGGACTCTCAACCACTGCACCACCAGGGAAGCCCAGCAAAATTTTTGATTTACATTTATTTCCTCTCTGTAACTAGTGAGTCATCAAAGTAGTTTTGATTTTCCCTTTAGAATGACTGGCTATCTGTTCTTCATCCTTCACTGACACTGATACATCATTCCAGACTAAAACCCTTCTCACTTCAAATATCAATGACTGAAACATTCTATTTCATTACATAGCCACGTGACGGTAAAACATGTTGATAGACCATTGCTCTTCCATGGAATAGAAATACCAAAAATAATCACAGATAATTAAAGTAATAATAATGATGTCATTAGGACAGAGAAGCTGAAGCAAAGGTAGGAATGGAAATATTTCAAAATAAAACTACTGATTTCAACATCTGCAATGTTTTCCAGTATATGAATGGGCTATCTTACAAAAACTGAGATTGATTGTTTTCAGAGTAGTCCAGAAGGTGGTACATTTAGGCGTTTTTTATATCAATTAGGATAAATGTTTCTGATCATTTAGGGTCAATTTGGACAGAGCCTTGTAGTCTTGGTTACTCAATATACTTCATTTGTTGTAAGCATCAACACTACTATTACTAATAGCATTAATGAAGTACAATCTATTAAGTGGGAAGCCTGTATTCAATTTCAGTTACTTTATCATCTCTTTTTATACTGCCTTAGTGCTGCCATTTTACCATCAGAATGGAAGTAAGTGTGTGTACGCTTTTGAAGGAAGTACAGTATTTCGTTTTGTTTCTTGTTGGTAGTTTTAGCAAAAGGTAGAGCTAGGAGAAGATGAAGAAATAAATAACAAAAATAAACATGCTTGTTAAGGAGATGTTAAGTGGATTCCTATGAAATTCGGTATCGACTCTATTACCAAAAGAAGGGAGAGCATTGGATAATTATAAATGATTATTTTTCTTTTGCTTTTCCTAAAAATAAAACTTCACTGTAGTCAGTTATGCATCCATCTGCCTGGGAGCACATTGGTATAGAGATTAGATACATCACAGAAGTCACTGAGAAAAAAGAAATGCAGAATAGGATTACACATCAAGATAGTAACTTCATAAACCAGGCTATTGCCTTGAAAGAGGATTTTCCAAATTCTTTTGTCTCCCATTTAGCATATCAAAAGCTGAGCACTGAGCTCCTGGAATTTTTTGGTACAGAAAAAGTTCTCTTTAGGCTACAGAAAGCCTAAAGCCAGTAGTCTTACTGTTGCTGAGCAGAATTCTATGGTTTAGGATAACTTAAAGAACATGTCTACCTGGGAGAAAAGGGGAAGCAGAGGGGGAAGGAAAAGAGAGTCAGGCGGCCATGTATCTGGGGCTTTGGTCCAGAGGAGAAAGGCATGCTAAATACGGCAGGATCAACTCAATGGCAGAAGGCAATCTGGAAGAAACCCCAGCTTATTCAATCTTATGCAAAGAGAATGTTGCTGTCATTTTTTTGTTTATGTCAATAGTATCATACCGTGGATTTGTATAGGATGTGTATATGGACTTTAGTACCTAGTATAGTCCCTAATATATGGTAGATACTAAAAAAAAAAAAGTTTGATGAATTAAGGAATGATTAGATAATCTCACATTGGGACACTATTTTCCTTATATATTACAGGTACTTTTCCTAAATCATCAAAGAGAAGAACGTAATGCATCCTTTTATTATGTTGACTTGGTAACATGTGCTCTCAGAACAAAAAAAAATGTAGTATAAACAGTATCTATAGATCAGTTATGAAAAATAAATGTGTTGAAAATACAAGTTTTAAAAATAAATATTCTATAGGGAATTTTGAAAATTATTTTGGGGGAAACGGGAGGACCCTTTTCAAAGGCAGGAAGTACCTGAAGCAAAAGCCACGCTCAACATTTTGTTACTATTCTCAACCGATACCAGTTTCCTAGCTCAGGCATTCATATCATCGCCCAAGGCTGTGAGCATGGAGAATTCCGTGATCCCCAGTGAACACTGTACAGGTGTCTCATGAGCCCTTAGTCATAACCAGCTTCCTAAAGTGCAGGAAGAGGACAGACCACAGCAGAGCTATAATGCAATTCATTGGTGCTTGTACTATAAGAATAAAAAAGAAAAAAAGAAGAAAAAAAACCATCACAGAGATTTTTGGGGGTTTCACTTAACTATAATCTAAGGGACAATACTGATAGCAAGAGTGCCCTTTGCCTACAAGTCTGCTTTGTTTTCTTTCTCCTGTCCCCTGCCTCCATCTTTTCCCTAGTTCTGATGCAATAGGACACGGGCAGCAAGTGACACAGGGGACTGCACTGCAAACTGAAGTCAGGCTAGAACGGAATGAAGTGTTAGAGGTTTCTCTTTAAAATTCATCAGACATTCACACCCAACTTTAGAAATCAATGATCAGTGCATGTAGTACTTCAGTCACGGAAGTGAGGAAATGCATTAATGGGTGTCAGAAAACAGATTAAGAGGGCTCACCCCAGGGCCAACGGTCCTGTGAAATGGCAGAATTCAACTGTGAAAGAGTTCTTGGAGAGTCATGGTGTCTGCTTCTAAATAGTTTTCACTGCAAACTACCGCATAAAATATTTGCCATTCATTACTGATCCCTCAATTCCTAATATGTTGTTATTGTTGTCATTTCATTATGATTCTTTGTGACAGTCCTAGACATCAGTTATTGAAATAAAGGAAAATTTGGATTTTGATTGTTTTTCATTTAAGTTCAAGGCTTCATTAATAGTTGGAAAGGTATAAATTATATTGGAATAAATGGAATAGATTTAAGACAAGGCATGTTAAATTTAAATCACGTATAGGTTTTCATACAGAGGAGAGAGGAGTTGGGGGTTGAGGAGAGCTATGAGGTACCAATAAAATCCAGAGGCCATAACATGAAGGCATGGTCTGATCCCTGCCCACTTCTCAATTTTTATCTCCTCCCATGTAGGGCTGGCTTCACGGGCCTGTGACACACTGGACCTCATGCTTGATTTAACGCTTCATTGTTGCCGTTCTGAAATTCTTAATTTTGCCTTTGATTTTGTGTTTCGTAAGTGAAGTCCAATGAGACAGCGGAGCATGCCCACAGACAGAAGGAATGAGTGTCACGTGTGGGCCCACCGTTCCTCTACGCCCCAGTTCACTACGCCCTATCCGTGTAAAATTCCACTGGATTCACGGGTATGTCAAAGCAACTACAAGGTAAGTGTGCTGTGTATACATATGGGTAAGAAGATGGTGCTGACAGCCCCCAGAGGCCATCTTCCAGTGCAGGAAGAAGACAATAGCATCCTAAGAAACCCAAAGGATCAAGCAATCCTATCATGGCCTTTCTTACTCTTACTTCCCTTATTAGCTGATCACTTACACTGAAAGGGATGGTAGGGATGGGAAGGGAAAGAGAGCAGCCCATAGTCTCTTTTCCACTTTCTCCTTCCTCCTTATCCATCAGTAAACTGAAGGTGGAGATGTTGGTAGAATGTGTTTGTAGCAGAAGTGAAATAAAAACAGTGGAGTTAGTTTTGTGCAACATTTTTACTCTTTTGGTAAAGGATGAAATACATATGTATGTACGAGCTATGAAACACAAATTGTGCAATTCCAGTGATTCTGCATACGAGGTAAATGTTCTTATATTCACACTTAAAAGTGGCATTGCCCAATATAAAGATAAATGGAAAACATTATGGAAATGATTTAAAATTTTAACTTTTTATATTTTAGACTTAGGATGATATTAAATAACATGTAAAACAAAACAAAACAAAAATCCACTGTGACAAATCAAGAGAGACAGTGGAACAAAGGAAAAGATCTTATATTTTAGGAACTTTAATGACACCTTTTTCTGCTTTTTGAACAAGGGGCCACATGTTCGTTTTGTACTGGGTCCTGTAAATCACATAGTTTACTGTGCTTCCACTCTCCCCTTTGACCACATGAAATCGTTCTTGTTTCCAATCTCAGTGGTTCTTTCCCATCTCCAGTCCCTCCAGCGAACTCATCCCTCTGCTTGGACCACTTTCCTCCCTGCCTTCTACCTGGTTTGGCTTCCTTCCCATCTGAGTGAAATGTCACATTGCTCTCCATCACTGCTCCCTCCTTGTCTCTTAGCACTTATTAGTTATAATTAAGTATTCAGTAATTCTTTTCTTTAAAAGTTTTATTGAGGTATAATTGATTAACAATGTTGTGTTGGTTTTAGGTGTACAGCAAAGTGAATCAGTTATACATATACATATATCTACTCTTTTTTAGATTCTTTTCCCATATAGGCCATTACAGAGTATTGAGAAGAGTTCCCTGTGCCATACAGTAGGTCCTTATTAGTTATCTATTCTATATATAGTGGTGTGTATATGTCAATCCCAACACTCCAATTTGTCCCTACCCCCAACCCCCCAGTAACGATGTTTCTTTTCTACCTCTGTATTCAGTAATTCTTTAATTTACTTTTTTAAAAAAAATATCATCATCCCAATGACATTGTAAGCTCCCAAGGGAAAGGGACTACTATTTATTCACTAAGTGGACTCAGTATGGACAGGGTAACAGCCAGTCAATATTTGTTGAATGAATAATGGAATTTGAGTTGAAGGAACTTTGCACCCAGATAATGAGAAATGTAAGGTGTCTTCCTAGAGAAATGGTATTTCACAGCTTGAATGTCTTTCAGAAGGGATGCCAAATATAGGACAGGATGCTCAGTTCAATGTAAATTTATGTTCGCTAAATCCTGTATCTAATTCTGTGTTTTTATAGTCTAAATCTGTAAACCTTACCCTAAGAAACAATTGTACAAAGACTTGAGTCTTTTTTTTTTTTTAACATCTTTATTGGAGTATAATTGCTTTACAATAGTGTGTTAGTTTCTGCTTTATAACAAAGTGAATCAGTTATACCTATACATATGTTCCCATATCTCTTCCCTCTCGCGTCTCCCTACCTCCCACCCTCCCTATCCCACCCCTCCAGGAGGTTACAAAGCACCGAGCTGATCTCCCTGTGCTATGCGGCTCCTTCCCACTAGCTATCTACCTTACATTTGGTAGTGTATATATGTCCATGCCTCTCTCTCGCTTTGTCACAGCTTACCCTTCCCCCTCTCCATATCCTCAAGTCCGTTCTTTAGTAGGTCTGTGGCTTTATTCCTGTCTTACCCCTAGGTTCTTCATGACATATTGTTTTAATTCCATATATATGTGTTAGCATACGGTATTTGTCTTTCTCTTTCTGACTTACTTCACTCTGTATGACAGACTCTAGGTCTATCCACCTCATTACAAATAGCTCAATTTCATTTCTTTTTATGGCTGAGTAATATTCCATTGTATATATGTGCCACATCTTCTTTATCCATTCATCCGATGATGGACACTTAGGTTGCTTCCATCCCCGGGCTATTTTAAATAGAGCTGCAATGAACATTTTGGTACATGACTCTTTTTGAATTATGGTTTTCTCAGGGTATATGCCCAGTAGTGGGATTGCTGGGTCATATGGTAGTTCTATTTGTAGTTTTTTAAGGAACCTCCATACTGTTCTCCATAGTGGCTGTACCAATTCACATTCCCAGGAGCAGTGCAAGAGTGTTCCCTTTTCTCCACACCCTCTCCAGCATTTATTGTTTCTAGAATTTTTGTTGATGGCCATTCTGACTGGTGTGAGATGATATCTCATTGTAGTTTTGATTTGCATTTCTCTAATGATTAATGATGTTGAGCATTCTTTCATGTGTTTGTTGTCAGTCTGTATATCTTCTTTGGAGAAATGTCTATTTAGGTCTTCTGCCCATTTTTGGATTGGGTTTTTTGTTTTTTTGTTATTGAGCTGCACGAGCTGCTTGTAAATTTTGGAAATTAATCCTTTGTCAGTTGCTTCATTTGCAAATATTTCCTCCATTATGAGAGTTGTCTTTTGGTCTTGTTTATGGTTTCCTTCGCTGTGCAAAAGCTTAGAAGTTTCATTAGGTCCCATTTGTTTGTTTTTATTTCCATTTCTCTAGGAGGTGGGTCAAAAAGGATCTTGCTGTGATTTATGTCATAGAGGGTTCTGCCTATGTTTTCCTCTAAGAGTTTGATAGTTTCTGGTCTTAAATTTAGGTCTTTAATCCATTTTGAGCTTATTTTTATGTATGGTGTTAGGAAGTGATCTAATCTCATACTTTTACATGTACCTGTCCAGTTTTCCCAGCACCACTTATTGAAGAGGCTGTCCTTTCTCCACTGTACATTCCTGCCTCCTTTATCAAAGATAAGGTGACCATATGTGCGTGGGTTTATCTCTGGTCTTTCTATCCTGTTCCATTGATGTATATTTCTGTTTTTGTGCCAGTACCATACTGTCTTGATTACTGTGTCTTTGTAGTATAGTCTGAAGTCAGGGAGCCTGATTCCTCCAGCTCCATTTTTCGTTCTCAGGGACTTGAGTCTTTAAATCAAGTGTGAGTATGATAATAGCAGAGTGTAGTAGTTTGAACTTTATCTCAGTTATGAACCCAGTTAGAGATCTGATAAAAGCTATAAGTTATTTCCCCCCCAGGAAAATGCATATAATCATATGCATTTACCTTCCCAGGGGAAGGCTTATAAGCTCTCTGAAGCCCATCCTTGAGTCTTCCTGCTGTCGCAGTCCCACATCTAACTGATCTTCAAATCTCCCAAATATACTCAAATCTATGCACTTGTTCCTGTTCCCAGTGCCACTTAGTTCAAGTCATCATTTGTCATTAGGATTGTATGGTGGCTTCTTAACTGGTCCTTCCTTTTGTCTTTATCCCCTTTCATTCAATTCCACATAGCCTCTAAACTAGAGTTTTCTCCCTAAAACATGTTTCATTTTCCCTCTCCCCTATTTAATATCCTTGCAGTATCCCTGAAAACGTCTTTACAATGGTATAGTAAATTTTGCCTACTTGGTGATGTTAAAAAAGGATTGAAGAAGACAATTTAGGTGATACAAACAAAACTTACTTAACGCTTCACAAAGTGGACAGTCTCCTTTCGGAGAACTGCAAAATGGGGTGGAAGGCAAAAAGCTTTGCTTGGATAAAGAATAAATAACAAGGAAGAGGCAAATAGAAAATATCTGATTGTCTGGGGCTACATGGTCCACCTTGTTTGGAAATAAAGTACAGAGCCCAGTGTGGACTTGACGTTTGGGGATTGGCTGATTGGATATCCTGTGTTTCTGGTCAAGTGAAATTCACAGGGACATGAAAGTTATCTAAGTTTCAGTTTACATACTGACCTGCACCCAGGACAAGAACAGCTCCACCTTGGGCCTAGTAAGCTTCTCCCTTCCCACTTTGTTAGTACTGGATTATTTGTAGTTTCTCAGTTCTACTGTGCTGTTTATAACTCTGTTGGGTGTACTTACTATTCCCTAGGCTTAGAATGTACTCTTACCCTACTGTCTGTGTAGGGAAAGAAAATGTTTTCCTTGACTTTCTTAGGGTCCATGGCTGGGTCTGAAAATCAGACCGACAAAGATTCACAGGAGAAAAGTGTACAGATTTACTTAATATAAATTTTATGTGACATGGAACATTTCATAAAGAACTGAAGACCTGAAGAAATAGTTAGGATTGAGTATTGTCCTGCTCGGTTTGATGACAAGTGAGCAATCATGTAGAAATTGGATAGGTTAAGGAGTATGAGGTAAGGGTAGTAAACTGGGGAGAAATGTAACAAGGCCTATTTGTTAGGATTCTTCTCAGCATCTCTTTGTCTTTGGAGATGAAGACATATGCCAAGGTGTCATTTTTGGGAGTAGTGTGTCCTGAAGGCCATCAGTCTGCCAAGCAAAAGTTCTTCTGTGAAGCCTCGCCTGAATCTCCTTCCCATCCTTACCCCCACCTAAGGCTGACTTGACAACTCTCAGGTCCCTGTTTCTCATAAATACACCACCAGGGCTTCCCTGGTGGTGCAGTGGTTGAGAGTCCGCCTGCCGATGCAGGGGACACGGGTTCGTGCCCTGGTCCGGGAAGATCCCACATGCCGCGGAGCGGCTGGGCCCGTGAGCCATGGCCGCTGGGCCTGCGCGTCCGGAGCCTGTGCTCCGCAACGGGAGAGGCCACAACGGTGAGAGGCCCGTGTACCACAAAAAAAAAAAAAGCAACAAGGCAGAAATTTCAGGGCATCATTGTTCTAATAGACCAGTGAAAGTGTTACATGGCTGCCCAATACTGCCTGTTTGAAATAATACTACAACACTAAGATGTTATACTCCGGGTACAGTGTGTCAGGGCTTCTACTTCAAAGGAAGAGGAATATTTTACGTCTCTCATAATGCCTTTTAAGTTAAAAATGATTGGCAGTGATGACATCCAATCAAAACTTCATTATCCAACTTGAGATGGGTTTAATGAGTCAGGTCTTTTGACCAATATTAAACAGCAAGTTAAGACTATTAGTAGATAAATATTTCCCATAAGAATTACATCTTTGATTTATTACAAGCTTATGAATTGATTTTTCTTCCACAAACTTATCTGCAGATCTTAGAGTGACTTTCTTGAGAGTCACATTTTCTCCTCACCTTTTAATCTAGAGAGAAGAAAAACATTATTAATATATGGAGAGTATAAAGGAAACTTCAGGCCTATAAAGAATATGAACAAGTGTTTCTCAGAAAAGATAGAAAAGCCAGCTTTTTCCATGAGAACTACCAGAAGGAACTCTCTTTCCATTGGAAATGATCAAGGAGAGGGAGCATGTAGTCTCATTGCTCTTGAGAAATCCTACCCGATCACCCATCTGGCTTTAAAAACTTTTTCTTTACTTAAGTAATTTGAAATGAGTTTTTTTTTTGCAGTACGCAGGCCTCTCACTGTTGTGGCCTCTCCCGTTGCGGAGCACAGGCTCCGGACACACAGGCTCAGTGGCCATGGCTCACGGGCCTAGCCGCTCCATGGCATGTGGGATCTTCCCGGACCGGGGCATGAACCCGTGTCCCCTGCATCAGCAGGCGGATTCTCAACCACTGCGCCACCAGGGAAGCCCTGAAATGAGTTTTTATCAGTTGCGTCTGGGGCCTGAGTAATAGAGACCCTGTGATATAAAGATAAGGCATGATTTCTTATCCTCAAGGAGTTTATAGTATGATAACAGAGACAGATACTGGAGTAGAGGGCTGTGACTGCTCTTTTGACCTTTGTAACATTATGCAGCCAAATCTGGAATCTATTGAATAGAGGTAACATTTGAGCAGTGCCTGAAATAAGTGAGGAATCATGAGGGTTTATGGATAAAAGGCATCCTTGTTATGAGAATAGCACAAGCAAAGGCCCTGAAGTAAATCATGCTTGACATGTTCCAGTTACAGCAAGGACTCCAGTGTGAAAGGAATAAGCAAAAACTAGAATGTTGGTCACTGAAGCCAAGACAATTGCAGGGGACCAAATCACCTCAGGGCTTGTAATCCATTGTAAATACTCCAGATTTTACTCTGAATGACACCAGAAGGCACCCAGGGCTTTTGAGCCACGATTAACATGATCTAATTTGTGTTTTGCAAGGTTATTCTGGCAGTAATGTGGAGAATATCTGTGGAGGCAAGAATGGAAATAGTGAGACCAGTTCAGAGGCTATACCAACAATCCAGTGAGTCATAATGTGGCTCGAACAAGGGAAGGGAGCTAGAGACGGTGAAACTTAAACTTTTTTAAAAAAGAGTCGTAAGATTTGCTCGTGATTTGGTATTAACAAAGAGAGGAGGTAAGAAAAACACTAAGGGTTTTGGTTTGGGTTGTGGGGAAATGGAGGTACCATTTATGGAGATGGGAAGTTGGTAAGAAGGCAGCTTTGGGAGCTTGGAAATGAAGAGCTTGAGTTTGGACATACTGCATTTGAGATGCCTAAGTAGACAACCAAATAGAGATGAGAGTAGGCAGTTAGAAAAAAAAAAAAAGTCTGCGGTTTGAGAAAGGTCTGGGCTGCTGCGATACATTTGAGATACATTAGCATATAGATGGGATTAAAAGGCATGAGGCATCTGAGATCACCAAGAGACAGAGTGTAGACAGAGAAGAAAAGAGTTCTGGGGCTAGAGCCTTGGGGCACTCTATGACATTTAGGGTTGGATAGACAAGTAGGAATCAGCAAATGAAACAGAAGGAGCAGCCAGACAGGGAGAAGGAGAGCCAGGAAAGACTGGTATCCAGCTAGCCAAGGAATGGAAGGGTTTCAAGAAAGGCTAACATCAGCTCTGCCAAATACCATCAAATAAGTTGAGGACTGAACACTGACTGTTAGTTTTAGCATGTAGAGGTCCTTAAAGACCTTAGCAAGAGCCAAAAACTTAAAGTGGGTTCATGCAACAGTGGGCAAGCTGGAGGGGGATGTGAGTTTTGGAGACTTTCTAAATTTTGATCATCATTATTAGGAATTACTTTTGATGGCAATTAGTAGAAGAAATATTGCTATTATTATTTTTTTATTTTTATGCTAATAAAAGAAACCAATCTGATGGTGAAAAAAAGTTTGGGAAAAAGAAAGCTAACTACAGGATTGAGGGCCTTCATTAGGGGAGGGGGGTTGGAATTTAGTATAGATGAGGTGGACATGGCCTTCCGCCATGAAGATTTTATTTATTATTATGTGCTTAGGACAGGAAGATAGACAACATACATGGGTGCAGCTATAGATAGGTTTGTTGACTTGGTGATGGGAGTAGAATTCTCTGTGCAGCCAGCAAGGGAGCAAATCAAACAGCACATGGGTGTTAAAATGCAACAAAACTGAGAATTTAGTGAAAACAGCAACTTAGAACCAAGAGTGAACATGAAATCCCCCAAGGATTCCATAGAAATCTTGGGGAAGCCTTTGGCTTTCCTTAGCTATAATCTGGGTTGTTTTAAACACATAGATTCACACACACACACACACACACACACGCACACATACGCAGGCATACACACAAACACACCTCTTATTATGTACAAATGAACATTTGATCTAAAGTCACATAATCTGATACCAGTGTTGGTTGACTGTGATACCTTGTGGAAAATTGAATCCTCTCTGAGCCTCCATTTGATCGGCAAAATAGAAGTAATATTTCATTTACATATAACTTGTGAACACCGATCTACCTATCCAAATCCATTGTAGATATCTCCATATGATTTCCCATAGATATTTCAGATATCCAAAATCAAAATCATTCCTTCTCTAATTTCTCCATCATATCACCACACTTTAATGAATGGACATTGTCGTGGACCAAATTGCCCAACTCTTCCACCTCCAATATTTAATCTAGACCTCTACTCTCCCACCATCTCAAGTTTAACTGATAAAGTCCTGAAAATTTTACCCCCTAAATATGTCACCTGACCATAATTTATGTTTCTAATATCTGATCTATAAATAGGTTTTTGTAAATAACATAGCATGAGTTCCCACACTTTTCTTTGGATTTTGTTTTAACTTAATTCTTATTGTTTCCTAAATCGTGTTTGTGTTGTCATTGTTGTGTTCTAATTATTTTCTCCTTCCCCAAGGTTTTGCTTTTATTTTCTTGGACTTAAAATATGAATTCCTTAACCACTTCAGCATTTTTTAAAATTAATTAATTAATTAATTTATCTTTGGCTGCGTTGGGTCTTCGTTGCTGCGCGCAGGCTTTCTCTAGTTGTGGCGAGCGGGGACTACTCTTTTTTTTTTTAATTTAATTAATTAATTTATTACTTTTGGCTGTGTTGGGTCTTCGTTTCTGTGCGAGGGCTTTCTCTAGTTGCAGCAAGCGGGGGCCACTCTTCATCGCGGTGCGCGGACCTCTCACTGTTGCAACCTCTTTTGTTGCAGAGCACAGGCTCCAGACGCGCAGGCTCCGTAGTTGTGGCTCACGGGCCTAGTTGCTCCGCGGCATGTGGGACCTTCCCAGACCAGGGCTCGAACCCGTGTCCCCTGCATTGGCAGGCGGATTCTCAACTACTGCGCCACCAGGGAAGCCTCACTTCAACGTTTTTAGTTCCATTTTTTGTCTAAAGTTTCTACCATTCTTCATAAAATATTTATCTACTGGATATTTACTAATATATACTAAATGTATATTAAATATCAAACATCTTAGATTTTGTCTGAGTTGTAGAGTATTGACCTTCAACTTTGAAAAAGCGTTTCTGCATCTGGATTTCCTGCTTGCCCCTGCATTTGAATCACGAGTCAAATAGCCTTATGAGTAATTGGATCTTTTGTGCAATTAGAACTTTCCCCTGCATTATAATTTATTGTATGGTTGACTTGAGCAACATGTAACCAGTCATTTTACTGAGGCTTTTAAGAAAGTTATTTCTAAAGGTCTGCCTAAGAGACTAAAATATGTCTGAATTAAAAAGAATGACAGGCTGCAATCAGAACCATAAAATAAAGGTGCTCAGTAAGCAGCCCTATTACAATCAGAAAGTGAAGGAAATGGATCTCTGTCTTGTGTGCAGAGACAGAGGAAATGATGAATACCTTAGGTAACTCATTCTGTGCAAGATCAATCTTTCACTGTCAATTTTAAATGAACTAATTTGTTCACAAATCTGCTCAGTCAGTTTGGAAGCATACTCTGCTCCTTCATGTTAGCAAATCCTTTAATCTTGACTAGTCCACTGAGTAAGAAATCTAGAAATGTGTTAATATGATCGGACATATGTAGTTGGATAAGAATTGATTCTTTTAATTAGTGTCTGCTCAAGTTAGAGTCCCTTTCTTGGCTGAACTATTGACCTACTAATATATCAAGAGATTATGTTACCACGAACATATATCTAAAGTTCAGTTTAACTCTTTCATTGTCATTCAATATTGCAGTAAACTTTCTAGAGACTGAATCCTTTGTATCTTTTTTAAGGAAAGTTTAGCTATAGGTGCTAAAATATGGAAAAATATAAATGCATGAACATCTGAACATTAATTCTTCGCACCACAGCATATGTCCAAATTGTGCATCGATACAGTTCTCACTATTTGGAGAATCCAAATTCTTCATAAATTTAATTGTCACCTATTAAAATGAAAATATGTCTAATACCATTTCCTACACGAGCTTCACTTTTAATGAATGCATCTAGTTCATTCAACAAATACTCATTTTATATCTTTTGTATGCAATGTCCTGTACTAGGAATTTTGTGGGATTCCAAAAACTGTCACAGCCCCTGATTTAAAGGAAACTTTAATTTAAACTTTAATCTCAGAGGCTATGCATTATTTAACATGAAAGTCAGGTTTGCACTTTGCCCAAAGCTGATATACTTATCCCCTCCCTCAAAACTGCTCTACCAGTAGGTAGCCTTTCCCATCTCACTTGTGGCAACTCCATTCTTCTATTTGATCAAACAAAAACTTTTGGGATCATCTTTAATTCTTCTCATTCCTTCTCATTCCACACCTAATTGGGTAGGAAATATGTCGCCTCTATCTTAAACTTTATCCAAAATCAAAGTGTTTCACCTCCTCCATAGCTTCCTCATTGGTGCCAGTTACCACCATCTCTCTCGAGATATGGTGCAGCCTCTTCATTATTCTCCTTGCTTCTGTCTTTGCCTCTCTCCTCCCCTACATTCTGTTAACACGTTTCAGAGTGAGCTGTTAAAACTTAACTCAGATACTGTCATCCCTCTGTTCAGAACCTTTTAATATCTCTTTTGCACTCATCATAAATGGCTAAGTACTTACAGTGGTTTACACTGTCCTTAAAGAGCCTACCTTCTCTTAGGTCTATGACCTCATCTCTTCTCCCTCTTAACCTGTTGCAGTCACATTGGCCTTCTAGCTGTTACTCAAGCACACCACTCACATTGCTGCCTCAGGGCATGGACACCAGGTGCTCCCTCTGCCTGCGAGGCTCCTCACCCAGGTAGCCACACGGTTAACACTTGCACCTCCTTCAAGGCTGCTCAGATGTCTTTATTCTCAATGAGGCCTGCCATGACAACCATATTTAAAATAAACTTTGACCCCGCAATCCAAATCCCCCTTGCCTCACTTTGTTTTTTTCTTAGCACTTATGGATACCTAACATGCTACATAGTTGACTTGTTATGGCAATTTTTTATTGCCTGTCTCCCTAGAATCTCTGTTTTGTGTGCTAATGGTATTCTGAGCACCTAAATTCATGCCTGGTACTTAGTAATATTCAATAAACATTTGTTGAATAAAAAAAAGAGTTAACATTTATACTAGATTGTGGTTTGAGTGTAAAAAACTCGTGGTTCTTAGGAGTATGACTATTTTGTCTATGTTATTATGTTGAATTATTATCTTAGTACTTAGTTTCTCCTTTTGTTTCTAAAGATATAATATGAATTTCCTTTTAAAGCATTGATATCTGCCTTGGCTGGTAACAATGATTCTATAGAATGAACCAAATGTTAATATTTTTGTCTCACTAGCTTTTTCTATTGGTATCTTGATCTTTTTATCTGTGGCTGCAAATTCGTTGAGCTCTGCTTTCTAAATCATTTGGTTTATTTGTTGAATGATAGCTGATGCTTTTGCAAATAGTTCTGAAGTAAAAGCTATTTAACAATCTCTTATTTGCGAATCCAAATTTCCTATTTGTTCAAGATATATGATGAAAAAAACCCAAGTATTTACAAATTTTTTAGCCTTAACAACTGTACTCTATTATAATTTATTGATGGTTACTATTCTTCAAGTTTAGATACTTTATAGGCGCTCACTAAACGCTGTGGATTAATTGATTGAATTTGAAGACTGTTTCTCTTTTGGTGCTAAACAATTCATTCATTCACTATTGTATTTTATCAAGATAGGCTAACATCTAATAGAAGATGTAAATATATCTTAACTTTTTTTAAGATCACAACTTCTAATTATGTGAAATGGCTTACCTATTTTGAAAATTTCAAATTAAATTTACCAACACGTTCCATTGGTGAGGGTCTGTTAAACAGGTACTCTTGTACATTGCTGGCAGGAATGCAAAATGATACACTCCTTATGGGAGGAAATTTGGTAACGTCTAGCAAAGTTACATATACACAGAATCTTGGGTCTATTTCTCCAAAAGCAGATCCTGCAATAAGTTTTCATGTACAAATGGGTAATTAGGTAAGTGCTCCTAGGAGACACTGCTAAAAGAGTGATGGCAAGGAAGAGTTTAATTTCAGGCAACATTTTCAGAGTAAAGCTTCTGCCTAATTTCACAGGGGGACTTGGGCTTTCACACTTTGGCACCAGTCTATCCTTTGCTAAAGCCACCCTGGAAGGAGGTAAATTTCTAGGTATTCCTAGATACCTTCTCTAGTACCCCGAAGGCAATTCTCCAGTTACAGCTGCAGGCCATAAGAAGCAAAGACTCAGGGATGCTGGGGAAGGAGTGCACAGAATTGGGAAGAAGGGAGACAGTGAAGGAGCACAGACTATGTCTGCTGTATTCAGCAATCCCACATCTGAGAATATATTCCAAAGATATACTGGTAAAAATACAAACTGGTGACTGCGTGAGGCTATTTATAGTGGTAATATTTATTATACCAAAGAATGGAATAAACCCAGATATCAATTCATAGGAGACTCTTGGTACATCCACATATAGTAGAACCTTACAAAATGAAGGAGGAAGATATCTATCTACTGATACAGACATTTATCCAAGTGCTATTAAGTGAAAAAAAGCAAGTATGCTAAGTGGTGGAAATATGAATATTTATATGTATTACTTGCTTATATTTTTCAAAAATATATAATAGAAAAAAACCCTCCAAGATTAATAACAATGGTTACTTTTAGGGGGAGCAAAAAAAACAGAATGAATGAGACAGAGATGGAAACAAGATTTTTGTGGTGCACCTTGTTATGGAGCTCTGTAACTGTTTAACATGATTGAAACACTGATTTAAATGTGAAAATTTCCTAAAAATTGAAAAATAATTGAAACAAATAAACATAACTTTTTATCAATCATAGGAATAATCATTTAGAGAAGAGAATTATTTCAGGTGACTTTGAAATACAATACTTTAAGTAGATAACTTTGGTATATTATATTCAAAGAATTAAAAAAAAATCTTAAACTTTATTCAATATTCTTAATTTTAATGATAATATTCATATTTAAATTTTGAAATTATTATAGATATATTTCAGAATAAATAAAATAAAAATTTCTGAGATAGAGAACAAAAATAAAATTGCAAAATCATAGAAGCTAAATAAATCTATATAACCTTAAATTTAAAATGTCAGTATTAATTCAAATTCATATATATTATTTATTTATTTCCTGGCTTTGTCCACTGAAAAAAAGCCATGAAAACTTTGCAGCAATGTGCACCCCTAGCACCCAGGTTGTGGTCCCTAAATATTGTTAGCCACTGAAAGAAACCAGAGTTCAGGGTTCCTTGGAGAAATGACTCATTCTTTACCTAAATGTACTAACTAAAACTATAAAACTTTTAGAAGAAAATGCAGAAGTAATTCTTCATGAACTCAGGTTAGGTAATAATTTCTTAGATTCAACACCAATACAAACAAAAAAGGTAATAAAAGGAAAATCAATAAACTGGACTTCATCAAAATTAAAATTTTTGTGCCTCAAATGACATCATTAAGAAACTGAAAAGACAACCCACAGAGGAGAAAATATATGAAAATCATGCATCTAATAAGGGCTTGTAATCAGAATATATAAAAAACTCTCACAACTCAATAATAAAAAAAACACCATTATAAAAGTGGGCCAAAGATTTTAATAGACATTTCTGTAAAGAAGATATATGAATTGTGATAAGTGCAAAAAAAAGACCCTCAACATCATTAATTATTTGGGAAAGGCAAAACAAAACCACAGAGATATAACTTATAAAGAAAATGACTTTAATAAAAATGGCAGACAATAGCAAGTACAATCATTGCTCTGTATCTGTGGGGATTGGTTCCAGGACTCGCCGTGGATAGCAAACTTCATGAATGCTCATGCCCTCTGTATACTGGGGTTCTGCATCTGTGGATTAAACCAACCATGAACCACAAACATATGATCAGCAGTTGGTTGAATGCTTGGATCCAGAACCTGTGGATATGGAGGGACAGCTGTAGAATTATTAAAAAAAATCCACGTAAAAGTAGACCTGAGCAGTTCAAACCCGTGTTATTCAAGGCTCAACTGTATTTGAAAGTATGTGAAGAAACTGGAAAATTGGAAACCTAATTCATTGCTAGTGGGGATGTAAATTGGGAAGCCACTTTGGAAAACAGTTTGGCATTTACTCAAAATGTTGAACATAGAGTTATCATACAACTCAGGAATTCCATGAATAGTTACGTCCCTAGATATATGAAACTATAAGTCCACGCAATAACTTGTACATTGATTTCATAGCAGCATTATTCATAATAGCTGGAAAGCAGAAATAATTCAAACAACTATCAATACATGAATGGATAAACAAAATGTGGTATATCTAGAAAATGGAACATTATTCAGCAATAAAAAGGAATGAAGTACTTTAAAAAATATATCTGTGAGCTCATAATGATACCTAAAATACATACACAAACATGCATAACTAATTACCATTGATGGTTGGTTAGGCATCATCTTGCTATTCTGAAAACTGATAGAACAAAATGATAAAAAATTACCTTTTTCAAATTGTCAATTTAGCCTAAGTAATATTTCTTGTAATGCTGTTTCAATGAGATAGAACTTCAGGAGATTTTATCCCAAACCTAACATATTAAAAAGTTGTAGGTTGTACATTTGACAGTGTTCCTCACATTGCATACAACTAAAAATCAAGTCAGCAAAGCTTGATTTATATGTGATACAGATTCTTATTTGGTAAATAATATTTACTTTTTTCCTTCGTAAGTTTATTTTTCCCTTCTCTGAACTTTCCACTTTGGTTTCTTTGTTTTGTCCTCCATGGATTTAACCACTTGTAGGAAAAATTAGTCCCAATTTTAAAAAATTTGAATGCTAACTGGAAACAAATTTATTCACACATGCATGAATATAAACACTTGTGGGACAGTTCTCTTCTCCTTATAAATAACATTAATTTTAAACCTGAAGTTTTCAGCTAGATACTTTCTAAAGGCCCTGAAAATCAATCAGCACAGTAAAGGATCACCATGTCATTAGCAATGACATACATTAGATGAAAAATAAATTTCAATTTCTACTAAAAGGAGAGAAAACTGCTAAAACAATGATCTTAATGATTGCTTGATGTTTAATAAAAACGAGCAGGAATTAGAACACTATGGGCCCTCTCACCCTTAATTTTCTCAACAGCTATAATAGCTTTAACAATGTAATGTCTTTTTACAATAAAGTATATATATATGTAAATATATTTTTTTTAAATGTGAGGCTGTATTTAAGGCCCTCATTTGATTTCCAGGCCAGTCCTAAAATCTACAACTCGGGGCTGCAGAAACTCAGTTTCCATTTTGTTGTTACAAGGAAACAACACAAGGGAAAGACTAGCCAGTAGTGGAACTGGTCTGGGCATCTGCCATCCCCAGGTGCTCTCTTGGTGAGACTTGTCAGTCTTCTCCGCCTTGTGCACTGATGCTGAAGACTCCCCCCTGACCAGACCCTAGTCACTTGCCAGGCTCTCCCCATCATGTGGAGTTACACGGCAACTGATCCTTGGGCTCACCCTGCTGTCAAAGCATTCCAATTTCTAATCGCTACATGACTTGTCAGATTCAATATGAACCACATGGCCACAATTAAAACCTCTCTAATAATGAGAAGGCCAAAAAAAGGGGAAAACTCTGGGCATGTTTCCTGTCACTGTTTCACATTCTGAAACTGAAGCTAAGTTTGAGAAAATCCTTCCACTGAAATTTGTGTTTACATGTTGAGAAACTAAATGGTTATTCCCTTAATCCTCACAACAATGCTTGTGGCCGCACTTACTGAATATTTCTAAGATTCTGGCTGACTCTCATAGAGCATATTTCCTCTATGGAAAAGAGTCCATCTCCTACGATTAAGGAAGAAAGCAGCCAAACTCCAGTCCCAGATCTGTACACCACACCTGTCACTTCCTTACCTACTGGGAGATATTCTCTTCTTGGCTATATTTAGCTGGAAATGCTAAAGCATATTTTAAAAACTCTTTATGAACTCAAGAGAATGAACTTTATTTTCCTGAAAATGTTACCTGAATCACAGTCTTAGTTATTTCTCCCCCAGGGTTTGAATTTTGAATTTCCACAGGATTGAGAATTATGATGAAAACGGAAGGCAAATGTTTTACTAATTAAAAATTGAAATTACTTTACTCACAGTTGTGTATAGATATGGATCCTACGCTTTAGAACATACTTAGAAGAGATGCAGCAAGTACTGTTATTTACTGGCTTCTGAGAAGGCTTTTATATGCAGACAAAAGTCGAATCAGCTAAGAGACACATCAGGCTATTTGTGGAAAAGATCTAATGGCATGGATGGTAACTGTAAACAGCTTATTCTAATTTGCGTCTTCCCCCAGGGTTTACTGAGATTGAGTAAAGAAAAAATTAGTCTTGGAGGCCCTTTGTGGAGTGAATACCTTGGGAATTTAGACATTTCATTAATTCATTCAAATTTAACTTGTATCCTGGTATCTCAAGATTTTTTTTTTTTCAGACTATTCCTTTGGCTGTCATTTTAGATATTTATGTTCTGAATGCCATCAAGTGGCAAAAATCTGTGATGAGTTAATCTATAGTTCTTTTCTGTTCTGTTCTTTTATTGTGGTAAGAACACAATGTGAGATCTACCCTCTTAACAAATTCTTAAGTATACAATACATGACTGTTGACTACAGATACAATGCTATTATATAGAAGATCTCTAGAGCTTATTCATCTTGCTTAACTGAAACTTTATGCCACTGATTAGTAATTCCTCATCAAGAACTTTGTTATAGAAAGTGTGAGCTAAATAACCAAATCCTAAAGCAAGCACTAAATGTGTAAGACTCTTCATTACCAGATCTTCTACATTGTCGCCATGTGCCACAGTCTCTCAAACTGGAAAACATTTTAATGATTTATAGGATCCAGGTTTCCATTAATCTCTTTTGGAATTGTCAAGCATGACTTACCTAAATATGAAAGCTCAATTATTTATCTTTTAATAAAGAAACCAAGGAGTAAATTCTACCGACCACTTTTCTTTCTACTTACTATAGGCTAGACCTGGACCAAGGAATATCTTGAAAGAAGAAATCTAAATACACCTTTTTAAATACTAAAATTCATGTACAACTTCAGATTTTATTAAGTAGAAGTATTTACAAAAGCTCTACCTCATTTACCAACACAGGACTATTGCTTCCCTTCAATAGTCAATGGGCTTCTTGGGGTCATCACCATGTCTTATTAGTCTTTGTGTCCACAATAGGAAAACAGTGCTTACTCAGGCACACAGTAGGTGCTAAATAAGTGATTAGTTAAGTTAAACCTACAAGGATAGAAACTAATTTCTATTAAGTCATAGAGAATCTCTGTCCCAACAAATTGTTATCCATAACAACTTTCAAGTTATGTATATGTTGAGAGAATCATATTCTTAGAGGTTTCTCTTTTATTCTTTA
Organism: Phocoena sinus; assembly: GCF_008692025.1. Lineage (NCBI taxonomy): Eukaryota > Metazoa > Chordata > Mammalia > Artiodactyla > Phocoenidae > Phocoena > Phocoena sinus. The sequence goes on from NC_045766.1 coordinate 27,839,399, forward strand.
TCGTTTATTTTTCTTTCTTCTTTGTTATAAACTGGAATTGAATATCATGTAATAATATGACCCTTAAATTTTTCTACCCATTACTCTAAGCTGTACAAAGTTTCAGGGTCTAGTAAACTTATCAAGAGAGAATGGAAGTAACCCATACCTAGCGAACTGAAAGCTTTAGAATATTCACCATTTAAATTGGACACTGAAGTCGACACCTTTAAAGCTGACATCTGTTTGTGTAAATTCCACTCAAGCACATTCCAGTAAAAAGTAGTTTGATAAGATTGTGCTGAAATTCCCAATTCTAATATGACCCCTAAAATCTTAGTCACATTTAAATTAATTGGCTATTTCTCTCCACTTTGATACTAAAACAAATGAACTGATTATGGTATCACTATTAATCCACACCAGCGATTCCACTTCTAGCTCAACCACTTTTATTTTTATTGCAAAAATTCAAATACTAGAGTTTTGGGTTATGTATTGAAGGAATTAAATCACATTCATTGTTTGTATTCTTCCCTGTTTTGTCATTTACCTTGAAGAGTTTTTTGCTCTGTCCAGTCCTTTTTATATACTTGGGAAGCAAAGCTCTCCCCTGTGAGAATGCTGACTTGGGGCACTGAAACTAACTCGAGGTGATCCTGCACCTGTTACCTCACATCCTCCACAAATCTTAGTCTGCTTTACATCATGTAAGACAACCCACTCATCTCACCACTGAGAATGATGAACATTGCTACAACAGTGTTTACTTGTATGTATTTTTAAAAACCTTTTAAGTTTAAATTAAATTATCAATATATTTCAAAGGGATGCCCATGAAATGTCTAAAGTACTAGTCAGGAAAGTAGAATCTTTTTTTTTCTTGTTCTTTTCCATAATAACATTTGATTAGTTTTCAACACAATTTTGCTTTTATTTCCAGATAATCTGAGAAGACCTTACATCAATTCACAGGTTATTTTCTATGAAATATTTATAGTCTATTGATAATGCTGCCAGATTTAGTAATAAAAAATATAGGACACTCGGTTAAATTTGAATTTCAGATAAACAATGGAATTTTAAAACTTATTTGGGACATAGTTTCATAAAAAATTATTCACCTGAAATTTGAATTTAACTTGTATCCTGTTCACAATCCTTTTTGTTGATCTTGATGAAAAATGTATGTTAAAAATTTCTAGTAAAAATAATTCTAGAAATAAGAAAGGTATCACAGTAGGAACCCATTCTGACATGATGAATTATTACATAAAGTCAGATATACTGAAGGCTAGAGAATATCTGTCAAAAGTAGAAGATGCACAGAGTAAAAGACAATTTGGGGTGGCAATCCCTATCCCATTGTCATAAAATTATTCATTAATTGACTATCTATGATATTTCAGGAACTAACTATACTAATTCCAAATGTAACCGGGGCAGCAAAAGTCCCTTTGAAATTAGGTGGGAAGCTCTGACACTCAAGAGAGAGATGTAGGGCTTCCCTTGTGGCGCAGTGGTTGAGAGTCCGCCTGCCGATGCAGGGGACACAGGTTCGTGCCGTGGTCCGGGGGGATCCCACGTGCCGCGGAGCGGCTGGCCCCGTGAGCCATGGCCGCTGGGCCTGCGTGTACGGAGCCTGTGCTCCGCAGCGGGAGAGGCCGCAGCAGTGAGAGGCCCGCGTACCGCAAAAAAAAAAAAAAAAAAAAAAAAAAAAAAGAGAGAGAGAGATGTAGCCATGGTAGTGATGAAATTATTTAGGTGAAAAGAAAAGAGGCCTAGAGCAGAAACTTAAAGATCCCTGCATGTAGGAGCTGGCAGAGGGAGATTAGTCGTGAAAGAGACTGAGAAAGGGCATCAAAGGGAGGGGTTGGGGGGGATGCATCCCCCACAGAAATAAACCAGAGTCCCTTGGAAAGATGGTTGATTCCAAGACAAGGGAGGTAATAGAAGATTCAAGATGAGCCTAAAATATCTGTGGTACCAGAAGTAAGTACTGAAAAATGTGAAATGTCACAAGGATCCAGGAACCAACATGAAAGGACTCCCCTCGGCTCAAACAATAGAAATGTATTAAAACTTATTAAATAAAATTTGATTCCACGAGTCTCTGCTGATAATAGCTGATAGACAGATAGATGGATACATAGAGAAGGGAAACGTTCTTTACAGTGAGGTGCTAATAAATATAGAAAGAATGATAGAATTGCCATTTTGCAACCATCACTGTAAAAACTGATTAAGACAAGAATAAACGGATAATAAATTTGGGGTGGGGGAGGTTAAATGACGTGCAGAACAGTTACATAGTAAATATGTAAGAAATTACTTATTACATTGATTGATTACAAATTCCGTATTTGTGAATTCACCTGTTGCCAAAAATTCATTTTTACCCCCAATTCTCAGTCGTTTGTGGATATGCACAAAGGGCTGTAAAACCTGAGCCACCTGATGTGCATTCTTATTTCAGCTCTCACACTGTAAATAAGCATCTTTAGTGTCAGGTCTTTGCATTTTTGTGCTTTTCATTGGTTAATTTGATCGTGTGTTGGATTTCTGCTGTTTAAAATCGTTTCAAAGCACAGCAATGATGTCCTTTCTGGTGTTCCTAAGCATGAGAACTCTGTGATGTGCTTTATGGAAAAAACATTTATGTGTTAGAGAAGCTTCTTCAGGCGTGAGTTGCAGTAAGGTTGGCTATAAGTTTAATGTTAATGGATTGACAATATAAAATTACCTGTCTTTAAACAAAAAAACCCCACATAAAACAAGATTAGGTATTGATTGGTTGATAAACGTGTGATAGAGGCTCACGGGAACCTAATCCAGGGTTTCCTCTGGGAGCAATGCTCAGTATCTCATAATTCAGTGTTTGCAGCAACTTAATAGAACATAACTACTGTGAATAATGGCATTTGACTATAATTACTGTTGACCTGAAGCAGATAAACTGCCAAATATTTCTCTAGGAAAGATGGGTTTATTTGGGGTCAGCAGAGAATTGCAATTCAGGGTGTGCAACCATGGTAAGCCATGTGCAAATCCCTGCAGGGAAAGGGAAGGAGATGTCTTTTATAGGAAGGAAAAGAAAGTTGGGAGGGCTATTGTACACAAAGAGTCCATGGCTTTTCATGGGCTGAGTCCTTGCTAGAAAAGAAGAGGAGTCTTTGTTCTTCTGTTGGGCTATGCAATTGTCACAGGGAGTAAGAGCTCCCCCTTCTGGTAGCCCAAATCTAATTGAGGTTTCTGTTTATTAATTTTTTACATATCCCCATTTTGATCAGGATCTTTCTCTGAAAGCATCACTGATCAAGAGTCAGCTTTTCTAGTTTCAGTGATATTTTTGTCCCTCAATGCCAAGAAGGACCTTTCCTGAGTGTAGTGCCTCATATTGAAGGGAAAGGGCACAAATTGGAAACTTATTTGAGGTTACATTTGAGTAACAGGGAGCGGTAGGAGGGAGAACTCTGAGGAATTTTTATCCAAACTTCATATGTTATCAAGATCATAGACACTGGAGATCATCTGAAGCATTATGTCATCATCAAAGGTTTGGCGAAAAAGTTCCAACAAACCAGCTTCGGTATCTTGGGAAAACTGTGTCATCAGATGTCATCTGCTTCAATTCTGGGAAATCTTTACTTTCAGGTCACCAGATGATGCGTAGGTCTAGCCAGTGTCTGCACTTTCTTTAGGTATGTCATGTGAATCCAAGAGTCTATTCCTTGCAGTTTGGCGGCACAAGGGTTGGTTAGCAGTACCTGATAGGGGCCTCTTCAGTGAGTTTGAAGAGTGTTCTTCTGCAGGTGTCTTTTCCACTAGAAAAAATCTCCAGGTTGCAAGGTGGGATGCTTAAGGTCTTCATCTGCTGAGAGCGCACTATGAAAAAATTGCCCTACCAAAACATGATTATTTTTAATAGAAGCAATTAGGTCTTTGCGATATTGGAGTGTCTCTCCTTTTATCAGTTGTGGGTCAAAAGAAGCAGGAGACAAGTGTTTTAGGCACACTGTGAATATCTCAAGGGGTGATAGATTTTGAGTTCCAAAAGTGGTGGATTTAGGAGGACCAACAGCAATGCTTTGGGCCAAGGTATTTGGATGGCCTCTACAAATTTTGCCAATTGAGTCTTAATAATGCCATTAATGTCTTCACCTAAATCAGAGGACTGGGGGTGGGAAGTGCAGTGACAGTGTTGTAAAACTGGCCAAACAGCACAGACTTGTGAAAGTACCTGGCCATTAAAATGGGTTGCTTAATCACTATGAACTTTGAGAGGAGTTCCCCAACTGGGATAATCTTAACCGAAGGGACTTTGGCCACAGAAGAGGCAGTAGCGTATCTACAAGGGGAGTCTTCGCTCCAGTGTGAACATACGCAGACCATGACTAAAACATTTGTATTCATGAGATGGAGGAAGTTGTATGAAATCCATTTGCCTGAATTCAAGTGGTCCACTAAAGAGTTTAAAATGTATGAAAGCAGTATGAACAAGCTTCTCTGGATTGTGAGAAGTGAGACAACGAAATAGGCACTTTTTCCAGCCTTGGTAATGCTTCCACACCAATTCTGATTCATGAAAGCTATCATTTTGTCAGTAGGCCAATGGTTTAATGGATGCACAGTGGTGAGGAGTGGTGATTTTAGAGTCTCTGGTAGGACTGAGTTGTTGTTTGGTCCAAACCAGAACTTTCTCTTTTTATCAAACCAACAGTGTTGAATTTCCAATCTTGCTTTTCCTTTTCTGAGACCAGTTGTTGGGCTTCTCTAGCCAGTTTTTCTAAGACATTATTTGTGGAAATATCCCCTTTGGACCATAACAGAGGTTTGGCTGCTGTTGGTACCTTTAAAGGCAGCATTACTTGTGGAAATGTCAGCAAGATGGTTTCTTTCAGCTTCCAAAGAGTCAAGTTTAGAATGCCCTGGAATCGAAATCATAGCTAAAAGGGACAGGTAAAATTATTGAATCCAATAATTCCTGAGCATAGAGGCCATTTTGTGGGGGGGGGCATTTTAAATTTTATTTTCACTGGAAGTAAGGAAGCTATGTTGCTTCCGTAGCATTGCAAAATCAAGAGCTACTCAGAAAAGCATATTTATTATCAGTACAATTAATAGCAGTTTTGTCCTTAGCTAAAGTACTAGTCCCTGTAAGAGTGTATAATTCAGCCTGTTGGGCTGAAGTAGTCATAGGTAAAGATGCTGCTTCAACAACATCAAAAGGATTAGCAAAAGCATACCCAGCACAATATTTGCCATTGTCACCTTTTAAATAAGAACCATCAGTGAAACGTGAGAAGTCAGCATTACTTACAGGACTTGCCTGTAAATCGTCATGAGGAGTCAGGAGGTGGTCTGTTGGCTTTAAGCAGTTGAGAGGGACTTTATCAGTGACAGAGGGGAGAAAAGTAGCCAGTTTATTATTGCAGCGTGAAAGAGTAATATGAGGAGCCGTTAACAAAAGGACTTCATTGGAGGTGAGACAGCTGAATGAGGTTCAAAAGTAGTTGGGGGTTGGGGTCCCTAAACAATTTTCTCAGTGGCCTTAACCAAAAGGGCAGTGGCCATAATGGCTCTAAGGCCCTGTGCCACAGGGCCAAGTTGCTGGTTATAATAGCCTATGGGTTGATTTTGGTCCCAGTGATTTGGGGTGAGTACCTCAAGGGCATTCCCTTCCTTTTCATATGCAACAAGGAAAGAGGGAATTGGATAATCAGAATGGCCAATGGCAGATGGGTTCATCAAACCCTCCTTTGAGGCCTTGAAGATTATGTCATCCAGTTCTTCCCATAAAATTGGGTCAAGTTTGTTATTGTTTAGTAAAACATAGATGTTTGGCCATAAGAGAGAAGTTTGGAATTCAATTTCAGCAGTACCCAACTAGCCTATGAAAACCTTACAGTTGGCACTTAGTTTTGGATTTGGGGAAACCTAGGACGCCATGAAGTCTATCTGGATTTAGATGTAACCCTCATTTTGATATTCAATGCCCTAAATATCAGACCTGGGTTTGGGCCAACTGAAGTTTTTTTGGCAACCTTATGTCCCTTTGAGGCTAAAAGCTTTAGCAAGTAGATGCTGTCTTCCTATAAAGAGGCTTGAAAAGGAGAGCAAAGAAGCAAATCACCCACATATTGCAACAAAGTAGAACCTCTAAGGAACTTTTTACCATCCAGATCAGCCTTCAGGATTTGAGGGAAATAGGAAGGACTTTCAGTAAAACCCTGAGACGTTACTGTGCAGATGAAGTGTTTTTCTTCCCAAGAGAAGACTTAAAGGTATTGGCTGGTTTCACCAAATAACATACTAAAGAATGTGCTGCATAAACCAATTACAATAAAGAATTTACTTCCAGTGGGAATGGATGTTAGTAACATAGGTATGAGGGTTAGGAACAATGGGGTGTTATGGGATAACAATGTTGTTTATCGCTTGGAGGTCCTGGACAAACCTCCATTCTGGGCCCTCAGGTTTTCTTGCGCGTAAAATGGGAGCGTTACAGGGGCTAGTGCAATGGATAATGAAACTTTGAGCCTTACATCTTTTATGATGGGCTTTTTGCCTTGAAAGACTTCTTTACTTATATGGTATTGATTAATTTGGGGAAGAGGTTTTGAGGGATCTATTTGAATCTTGATGGGAGGTACGCTGTGAATTTTGCAAACAAGGGTTGGTGATTTTGTCCATCAGGAGGATGGTAGTTGATTCAATAGTGGTAAACAATCAGTGTTTCCAGAATCAGCTCTAGTATTGTCAGAGATGTAACAAATTAAATTAGTGTTATTTAATTCGCCTGATGGTTTACTTTGATTACTGTCAAATTCTAGAATTATTTCTTTTTTTTGGCGGGGAGAGAAAGAAATTCTGGCATGATACTCTAAGATGTTTCAACCTAATAGATGGGTAGGGGTAGAGGAACTAAGGAGAAAATGGTGTGTATCTCCCAAGGGGCATAACACGTGGGAATATATTCAGAGACAGGAATCTCTTGAGGTTCATTACAGGGCCCCACTATTTGAAGTGCTTTATTACTCTGAGGCAAGGGCCGCTTTACAGTCAAGGGGCTGAGCACCAAGAGTGTGGCTCAGGTGTCAGTTAGGACCGGAAGAGGTTAATCCCCAATCTGGAGAAATGTTTCTCCAAGCCAATTAAGAGGGAAGATTGGGAGGAGCACCTGTAGTTCCTTGGTGCCTTGTCATTGAGAATTGGGAGGACTTTGGAAAGGCTGATTAGAGAGGTGAAAGTGCTTAAAGCACTAGAATTTGTAACAATCTATTTCCTAATATCCTGGCTTTTTGCAATAATAGCAGTAACTAGGAGATTTTTGGTTTTGTTTGGGACCCTTTATTTGCTGGAGTTGAAGATTAAGAATTTGGTGGTCTTCCTTTGAGGTGACTTGTCTGGAATGTGAGAGAGCTGGTTAGCCAGATTAGCTAAATCTGAAGTAGACATAGTTTCCCATTCCATCCTGGTCCTTTTTACTAGAAGGGAAAGGTCCTAGTTTAGTCCATTAATAAACATAGAGTCAAAAGCTACCTGAGTGAAATCGACATCTGAAGGAAACCAAAATTTTCTTTAAAAACGATCCGAAGTCGGTTGCAACATTCATGAACAGATTCCTCAGATTTTTGTGTGCAAGCCTAATTTTTGTTTCAATCAATGGGTTTTAGAAAAGCTCTAGGAATTGCTCAATGAAATCACTTAGCAATTGCTTGAGCCAGATCGTATAATAAGTTAGCAGGCTGGTCTCACAGTTGTAATTCTAGAGACCGTTCAAGATTTTTCCACCTAGTGATCTTCATTCCAGCGCTGGGCCTGGCCTCCACTGACAAGCACATGAACTAGCAGATATAAGTCAGAGAAACTAGGTTGATAAGTCTGAATGACTATATTAAAGTCTTTAGTAAATCTGTGAGGATCTTCAGTTACTTTGGGAAAATCTTTGACTGTGGCTTGCAGTTCAGTTTTAGGCCAGGAAACATAAGAAATGAAGGGTTTAGCCTCTGGATCTTCAGAAGGCTTAATTTTAAAGGGACAGGTTCTGGCAAATTCAGAGGAAAAGGAAGTAGAGAGAGTTTCAGAGAGAAGGGGAAGTTTGGCGAGAGGACTAGTATGGGGGTATTGAGAGTATAGGTGGTGTAGAGGGGAAGGAGAGAGATGGTGCTGGAGGCAGAGCCTGAGAAAAGGAAGGCAAGGAAGAAGAACCTGAGGCTTTGGGAGCCATTTTATCTTTCTTTTATCTCAGTTAATCTTAAAATCTTGTTTTACAAAGAGCCAATTTTAGACTCCTGATAACCTTGTTAGCCTCAGAATAACAATCAAAATAAACGTTCTGCTCAGTTTTGGAAATTTCTGAGCAATTGTAGTCCAATTCAGTTTTAAGGAAAATAAGTTTGGGGATTTCAAAAGTTCTCCTTTGGTCAGGTAGGTCCATTTAGTTGTAAATAAGCATGAGGAAGGTCTAAGGTTTTTAAATGTAAATTCAGTTGGAGTCCCTGTTGGGGGACACCCTCAAAATATTTAGATAACTGAGATGTCATTTGTCAGAAGTGTTTCTTGAGAGTAAAACAACAATTTTCAAACAGCTCAGACAGCTTACAGCTCAAACAGCTTAATCCAATCAGCTTCCAAGCTTAAACACCAGCTAATTCTAAGGAAACAGTTTGTTCTTGGAGAGGCCAGGCCAAAGCCTTTTTCAGCTGATTTCCAAAGAATAGCCCCTTCCAAAGGAATAGGCTGAAGGCTGAAAAATGGCACAGTTTCAGTGAAGCGGCCCCTCTTCCTGAAGGAATGCGCTGAAGACGTTTTCAGCCAGCTTTGGTTGAAAGAGTCTGATCTCAAAATCAGACCAAAGTGCCAAATGAGTACTTGAATACAGAACAAGATCTTAACCAAAAAGACAAATCCTTAAAATAGATTCTAGATAAAACCTGGAGAGCTTTGAATACAAAAAGTGTGTGAGCTTGGATCCAGGATATAGATGTACCTTCAAACTCCAGGGTCAGTGAGAAAGCAGTGGGTAACAATGGGTTCAATAGTGGATACCACACCTGTTTGCTCACCAGCCCTAGAGCCTTTGGGGGTCTTCTCTGATCCTGTATGGGCCACCAAAATTTGACCTGAAACAAATAGACGGCCAGATATTTTTTAGCAAAAATGGGTTTATTTGGGATCAGCAGAAAATTGCAATTCAGGTTCTGCAACCATGGTGAGCCATATACATGTTCCTGACTGGCAAAGGAAGGAGAAGTCTTTTATAGAGGGGAAAAGGAACTTGGGTGAGCTATAGTGAATAAAAAGTCCATGGCTTTTCATTGGCTAAGTCTTTACCAGGAAAGAAAAGGAGTCTTTTTTCTTCCTGTTGGGCTCTGTTACCATTGCAGGGCATGAGAGGTCCCCCTTCTGATCTCCCAACTCTATTTAATTGAGGTTTCTGTTGATTTCTTTTTTTCACACTACCAAAGGAGAAATAACAAACATATGGTGGAGATATTTGACAAAGGTTTAACCAAATGATCCATATTAATATCACTAATAAGGAGAAATGAACATCATCGTCCACCAGATTTGATACTCTGAAAGGCATAGAATATTCCTTATACAGTATTCCAGCCCCAAATATTTAAAATTTGGATTTAAAATAGAAAAAAACATCAGAGAACTCAGGGTGAAAAGCATTCTATAAAACAATTAACCTTTGTTCTTTAAAAATGTCGCTGACTTGAAAGTCAAAGAAAGATTGAGGAACTCTCAAGATTAAATAGATTCAAAAAAGCATATAAATGCATTGTGCAATTCGTCAAAAAATTCTGGGTCAAAAAAGCTGTAAAAGACATTAGGAAAATGGATTGTATTAGATCAAATTTCGTATCAATATTAAATTTCTTGAATTTGATAATTGTACTGTGGCTATGTAAGGGAATATTGTTTTTAGGAAACACTTATAGAAGTGACATGGAGTAAAGAGAAGTGAAGTATGCTGAAAAGACTCAGGAAAAAACTTAGCATATCTCCTTAACTATCTATTTATCTATCTATCATCTATCAGGAAAAAAGAGAAAGTACAAAAGTGGAAAAATATTACAAATAGTTGAATCTGGGTAAGCGGAATTATTTGTACTATTCTTGCAACTTTGTTTGGAATGGTTTCAAAATATGAAGTTTGAAAGAAGGAGGAGGAAAAAGCTTAGGAGAGTGTGTTTTGAGAGGAGTCTAGAGAAGTGGTTGGCAGTGTCAAATGCTGCAGAGGTAAGTAAGATTTGGGATTTAGGTTAGATTTAGCAGTAGGGAGTTTCTAGTGATGCAAGCTTCTGTGGCTTAGTAGAGACAGAAACCTGCTTGTCATGGGTGCAAATGAAGTAGTGTATGGAAATACAGACACCAGTTTCTAGAATTTTAGCTGTAAAGGAAAGGAAAGTAGTACGGTAGAAGCTGGAATGAGAAAAGAAATTGTGTGGTATATTTTTGTTGTTGTTGTTTGTTTGATTTTACATTGGAGAGGTGCAAGCATTTTTAAATGATCATGGGGACCAATCTTTGGCCAGTGAGAGGGAGGAGAAAGACTTGAAGGTAAATGGAAAAGAAGTAATATTTGAGAGAAGGAGGGCTCTAATGAAAGGTAGGAGATGGGATAAAAAGCAAAGATAAGATAGAAGGTAATTTTTAACTCAACTTATTTAACTGGAAAATGGATCTGTTTAAAAATTGCAATGATGTTGACATCTTTTTAAGAAAAGTCTGAATTTATGAATGCTTTTTGATTATAATAGGGGAAGTCGTATATTAATATAGAAAACATGTTTTAAAAGTAAAGGTACTGCAATACCTGGGAAAAATGATTTATCTTTAATATTATGGTTTCTTAAAAAATAAAAAGATATTATTTACAATCATATGTCTTAACATCTTTTCTTTCTTCTCTATAAAATCTCCAAGTCCATTCTCCTAACTTTGACTGTAGTTCTGGGTCCATGTTTCTAACTGCCTTCAGCGGTCATAATTTTCTTCCCCAAACCAGATTCTTTACACCTTTTTTTTTTTTTTTTAAGAATCTAACTGAGGTGAAAAATTGCATAATACATTGAAAACTATTTTGATAGACAAAGTTTGTTTTCCATTACTGAGTAATTGCATAAAGCATTTTTCCGGGAGGCTGGGGCAAGGAGTTGTACATCCCAAAGAGAAGAATAGTATCACATGAAAATAATTTTGGGGTTGTATACTTAACTGAGAAAGTAGTGATTTAACATTTTTGGAGTAGCCTAAAAAACAAACAACACTATTGTAAAGTCTATCTTAAAGTCTCATTAAATGCTAAGGGAATAATTAAAATTTCAACCTCATAATTAAAATATTCAACATAGGTGCTTGTGTTTGAACCTGAATTGAAACTGAACAAATGGAACGACTCTGAATGCTTTTGACACTAGATTTGCTCGCACCGGCTCCAGAATAGCCCCAACTAACTTTTTTTAAAAGTTTAAGCAAATTACAGGTTGTAAACAGTCACTAGTAAACAATTCCAACTGTAAATGGTAAAGTTGAGTTCAATATCTTTGTTTGTGTGGGAACAGGAGGAAGAGGTAGAGGAAGATAAAAAAGAGAGAGGGGTGTGGGGATAAATATTTCTGTAGGAAAAATAGAAAATCTGGATTTTTTTCTGCTATTATGTACCAAAATGTTAGTTGACTGCTAACTCTCTGCTTATTCTTCTTTGAATTGTTGGAACCAAAACGATGTGTCATTTACTCCACAGCTTCTTTGAACGCTACATTTTTTATTTTCTTTGGACAAAAGCCCATGGCAACTTACTTGATTGGGGCAACAAATTTATAAGCTTTTAGAATCCTGGAATCTGTCAAATGTAAAGAGACCAGATTATTTTAGCATTAAATGAGAATAAACTGTGTTTTTAGAAAAAAAAATCTATTTAAGTTTTTTTGACTATAAGGTCATAATTGAATAAGCAGTTCTTTGAGAATTTTTTATAATTTTTGTTATTTCTCCAAGGCTGTAAAAACATATATGGATAATGTTAACCTTGCTCCTAAATTGTCGTAGTGGTTCTTCCTGTCTTCCTTCCAGGATCTGGGATTACTAACATTTGTGAAATCACGTCACAAAGTGATTAGGACATTAACTACAGGGGCAAAAACAGCTAAATTTGTAAATATCTGAGTAGATGCACCCAAAAAATCCTGTTCATTAAGTAATGGTGCTTTGTAACAAGTTCATTTGACTGTGGAAATCTGAAAAATGTGTTACTGTGTGGGTCATTTTAAAAACCATGATCTGAAAAAAATATGGTGTGAGTTGTAATTCTTTCTAATTAAAAACCAGGCAAGCCCTTAGGTGGGAGTCACAGCGAGCTACCCTGAGTTTTTCCCAAGCCTAACAAAAGAGAGACGAACTGACCACTGCTTGTGCCTGCCAACCGTGCATTGTTCAAGGAATCAAAATAAAGAGGCAGAGGGGTCAAGGGTTAGGAGCTCATATTTCCACTCTACATGACCCTGTCTCGGGCTGGGGGTGCACTTGTCGTCTGTTTCTGAAGGTCTCTCAACACAAGGCTCTCCTCCACCCCTTTCGGGAAACTCCCGTGTAGACGACGCTGGTGATTAATGAAAAGGGCTCACAGGAGACCTTCTTAAAATTCTTTGGACAAAAGAGTCCTCAGCACGAACGCTTCAGAAGAATACCTGCAGACATTACTGTCTAGAGAATATAGTGGAAATATCTGTGTTTTCCACCAATTCCACCTTTTCAGAACATATTAAATAACTTGAGAAATGGTGTGCCACTTTCTATTCTTGTTATAGGCTGTCACTCGAATACTTAAATCTTCACACTTCATGTAGCTTCAGAATATGGGGTTGATTTTTATTTTTATATTATTTTCATTATCTCAAAGTAGAATTAAGTGACTGTTGGGTTGAATCCTGAAATTCTACTTCGTCCACAAACAGTGGGGAACATTACGATTGTGCTCCAGAAAATAAAATTGAGATGTATAGGACAATTTTATCAAAATCTGACAAAGTAGAACATAAATTATGAATGGTTTCCTCGTGACATTGTAGATACCTGAACAAAAAGCACACAAAAACATACTTCATTCAAACCCAAACCTTGTTATTATCACGTTATCATTGGCTGCTTTGCTAGAAATTTCTCAAGGGATTATAAAACATATTAATGAAAATCCAAAAGTGCTCTTAAAAGATTATTTTTTCTCCAAATACTTTTATGATAGTGAAATTAAACATGCTGTGGCTATTATTTTTTCTAGTGGTTTAGGACAGTGAAATAAGACATAGGCTCCAGTTCTAAGAGCTATCTGGGGTTCAATTTCTGGAGATCCTAACGTCTAATGCCTAACCTACAGCTGTACTGATTAGAACAGTGTTTCTTAAATTCCACACTGTTAGCACTGATGAGCCTACCGAAAACTAGGAATTATCAGTTAAATCTGCTGTTAAGCTGCTCCCTTCACAGTATACCAGCTACACGACATTTCTTACTATCCTACAACTCAATATAGCACTTCTCGAAATGGCCACCTTCTAGTTAACAGAAATATGTTGTGGAGGAAGGAAGGGAAAGGGGAGAGGCCAATTTGCCTATGACAATGGGTGTAACATGCCTCCAGCCCCAAATTGTAATTTGTAGAGTGATTTCTATCAAACGCCATACCTTCAGTCTGTCTACATGGAATGTTATAGAAATATTCTTTACCAGATATATATATTTTCTCCCATTTTCTGTGCTTACCAGCTTTCCAAAGCAAAAGGATTTCAGATTTCCTAACCTGTGCAAATCACAACTATAGACTGTGAGGCAGTTTTGACCAAACTAAAGAAAAAAAACAAAAAAGAATAAAACACTTCCTTTAGCTAAATTTCATTAAATTTACATTTAGATAAGTAGGAGTTTCCCCCTGTTTTATGAAAGTATTTAACCTCTAAAATAACCATTGCTATGGAGAAGTAATATATGTATTTTGGGAGCACAGTAACATTTTCTAGATAAAGTGAATTATGATTCAGCCTTTTTCTTTTCTGAGAGATATACTGCAACTTTTCAGGTTGCTAAAAAACTGATACAAAGGGAAGGGTTAACAAACACATATATACAAGCAGAGGAAACTATATGAAAACAAAATTCTTTTTCAAAATTGTTTAGAAATCTTCTTTATTTCCAGGGACCATTAGTCAAATTTGAAGTTTTAACTCATGTCCCCTTTTTCCTCTTAAATGGTGTTTTGATCACATCCAGCTAAATGTCCTTTCTGCCTTCTCTGCCATCACCTCCCTGCCATTCTTTCAGCTTCCTTCACCCCCCACCTGCATTTCTTTCTCTCCTGTTTCTCTGTTGTAGGTTAAGTGAGAGTGCGGTATGAGGGGTTAGAACCTGAACACTGGGGCCAGATTTCCTGTGTCTTTCATTTACCAGCTGTGTGAGTTCAGACAAATTACTTAATCTCTCTCTATGCTCCATTTCTTCATATATAAAATGGAGATCATAATAATACTTACGCTATATACTTGATACGCGCGTTAAAATAATTTATATAAAGCATGGACCATAGTAAGCATTATATTATGATTGGAGCCATTTGCAGGCAGGTGTTTCCATACAAGCTCCTTGAAGGCAGGGGCCAGGTTTTCTTTTTCTTTTTTAAAAAAATTCTCTGAATTCCTTTTTCAGAGTCCAGCAGTCATAGCTCTTAAATGAATACGGCATCAAGGGGAAAATAAAAGTGAATATATTGCTGTGGTTAGAAGTTTTTTTAGCAGACAACATTTGATTCCATCTGAATTGGACAGAATTATTGCTCTGCTGTCTCCTTTTTCCTTCCATTTCTCCAAGGCTTCTGCCTGGAACACACTCAGCAATCTGTGTGCAGCCTGAACCCTAGGCCAGAGTACAACTTGTGAAGTTGGTAGGACTTCTAGAAGGAGGCGAGAGGCGAGAGATGCTAAGTGGGGATTGACACCAGCAAATATATATGCCCTAGTACCTTTCTATATGAATTTCAATGTGAAAACGTACAATGTATTCAAGGTCTTGGAACTGATTCTCTGTAATATTTATATAAGTAAAGAGACATTTACTTAAATAAAAAGTTTAAAATTGGAAACAAAATCGCTTGTTTCTAATGGAGAAGTAGCTAAAGTTTTGCAAAGAGGACCAACTGCTTTGCCCCTTTTGAAACTATCTCTAATCTTGCTGGGGAAGTGATTATATGAATATGCTTAAATTTGAATATAAACATAATATCAGGCACAGATATTTTTCATGTTGGGTGCCTGTGTTTGCAGTCACTGACAACACCTTTATCAGTGAACCCTGTCATATTTATGAGTTATAATCACTGCCTTGACAGATTTAGATAAGCAAATCTAAATCTGGGATTCTTAACAAGAAGTTTGCTCCCTTTATCTGAAAACTGCCAGTACCTTTACTTTTAAGCACTCTTGCTTTGCACAATGTAAGTTATTAGTTTGAAGATTTGAATTAACAGGATGTCAAAAATGTGGAGATGGGTAAATAAATGCCAGTAATTAAACTGAAGAAATGCACCATTTTCACTGCACAAGATGGGCTGGCAAGCCACTGGCCCGAGGAGCTAACAAATGAACATGTTCCTAAAGATTGGCTTCTGTTTAAAAATGCAGTTCCCCCCGCACCGCCCCCCCCTGCAATGTCTAGTTTCATGTATCAATAGCAATTGACTCAACAATTAAGGAAGACCATGATAATTATTTGACCAGCTACCTGGTTTATTTGAGATGTCAACAAAATATCTTTTATGAACTCCAGATAGACTTTCTGCTTTGCAAACATTTGCCCCTGTTTACTTGTTAGCCTTGCTGACACAAACATTGCTGTATCAAACTGTAAGAAGCGGCTCCTTGCTCAGGAAACCCAAGGTAATATCTAGCATCTTGGCATTCTCCTGAAGAATTAGTGCCTGGAGGCAAAACAACATTAGTGAGGATTAATAGAATTCTCCAGTAAGCCTTCTTTCTCCCTCCTCTCTTTGCCCCAGCTTTTATGTGTTAACTTTCAAATAATTTTAGCGTGTTTTTTTGGTGTGTGCTGAATTATTAAAAGTGGTATTTTTTCTGTATCTAGCTAGTAGATGGTTTATGGTGGCATCACATTTTTTCAGACAGCCACTCCATATTTCAATTTCTATACTTTAATATTGCTACAGTTTAAAATCCAAATAGATAAGAGATGATACGTCTTCTAAAAAATGTATTTTTTCCAGGTACATTGATATAGTAGCTTTGCTGACTATGTCAGAGGGCCCTTAAACCTTTGTCAGACATTTCTGGGAGTTGATAAGAGATAGAGGAAGAAACTCTTATAAAGAAGTTTTCTGTCACCTCACAAATAGTGGGATGTTTTGGAAGCATTAGCTTGCCCGTGTCTGATTCTAACAAATAATGGACTTGAACTGGATGATTTTGTGAGTTGCTTCCGTACTGGAGTCATATTAGACATTTTAGCCAACAGGAAATCTGAGGCCCTTGGTCTTGCAGTTTGACTGGAGTAGTAGAAATTGGAAGGAAGGATGGGCGTTTTAAGTGACATAAAGCACTCTGCATAAAGAGCATGAGATATAAAATAAAGCCTATAAACCACACAGTTCCAATGAGGTTACCATCGCCAACGATATATTTTTTAAACTGCAATCTGTAGACTCCAGCACTTCAAGACCTCATGCAAAGTGGCCTTAAAATGGATTGCAGACATACTTCTGGAATCATTTTTAAGAATTAGGTCAGGTGAAATCATTGTCATGTCCTATGCTTTTATTGAAATAAGATTATCTTTATTTCTAGCTTGTTAATATGGTCACATTCTGAAGGCATTTTTTTTTGGTTGCAAATTGCTCAGAAAATCAGTGACATTCCAAAATATTAAAAATGTTCTGTCTAAATATATCAACTACCGCCTTTAGTTAACAGTTCTATCAATTATCTCAGTACTCCCTCTCACACTAATAAGACTGGTGGAATCTTTTTCCTAATTTAATTCAACCAAGCCACACCAGTCCAATCGTCTGATTCCCAAGCTTTTCAGTTAGCTGCAGAACTGAAGTTCTTGGTTTAAGTTAGAACTATTATACACATAAATTGCCATAAATAACGATTCCTTGAGAAGAAAGTAGGTCATAAACATAAAGAATATAATATAAAAGACAGTTTCAAGCATATGTTGCTTCATTTCTGTTCAAATAGTCTGGATAGCCTGTTAAGATGCTCCAACTTCCTGTAATAGAGAGTGAAATGAACATTTTTCTATAAAATGTGTCCCTCTTGGTTATTTAATGTAGCAGAACAATAGCAAAATAAAATACCGGCAGACTATCTGATAATTTTTTATTGAGGAAACAGGGAAGTTAGGATGAAATGTAGGACTCTTCAAGTTAACAGGAAAATATACTTCTAGCTTTCAGGGCCACCTCAAGATGCTCTACCATTTATCAAAAAATCTCTTCAATTTTCAAAATCCCTCTTTGGACCTCCTGGGACTATAAACAAAGGCCATATTGTATCCTTGGCTGAAGCTTGTTAAGTGGTTCATGAATAATACTAAATGCATCCTCCCTGTAAATCTCCTTGATGTAGAACTACTGTTACCCAGCCACAAACTTCACTGACATCCATCATAAACTCAGAGATGGGAGATTTGCAACATGCATCCAAATAACTGCTTCCAGGGTCCCATCAATGAGATTCTCTTGAACACAAAGTCAGAGAACAGAGAAATATTTGTGCTTTTTTTGTCTTTAGTGCAATGAGTTGAAAACACTTCTAATATTCTTTGGACTGATCTTTCAGAACAATAATTTAAGGTGATGAATCATTGGCACTTACATTTATAAAGGCATTTCGTGCAGAGTAAGTGGAAAGATTTAAGTGCTGTGAAGACTATTTCAGAGATCCTGGACATGTTATTCTTTAACTTTTTTTTTTTTTTTTAAGAGAAGAGCACAAGTGATGTCTTTAGATGTCTATGTAAGTTGGTAAGAACTTGGATGTGTTTCCTCTAATGAACAACCTATTTGGGGGATCTATCTATTTGTGGTCACTAAAAGAAGAAATGGCAAGTAGGATCTGGTGCATCCCAGGGATGTTTCCTGTAGAGAGGAAGGGGAAATGTAAGGCGAAATTACATGTTTAGAGTCCCCCTTTGATTGGCAGGATTTAGTGGTAAGTTCAGTGTCGCCTGAAGCAGCATTACTCGTCTTTTTTCTTTCAAGTGTATTTGTCATGTGAAACTGTATTGTTTCAACAGGGAAAGGATTTATTTAATATCTCACAATGGACTCTTGATTTTCAGGGTAAGCAGAAGCTACATCGGGCACTTTCAATAGGTCCAAGAAGTGAAACACCATGTAAAATGTGTTTCATCCACTGTCCTATAATTTAGATCTTTTACTACGGAAATATTTTAATACCTACAGTAATAATTCAGTTAACGTCGTTGTTCTTTCCAGGAACTATGGGTGAAGTTAAGTCTGTCCTTGAGTTTGTTAATGCTTGTGTAGAGGATGTGGCTCTCTGAATGCCTTGGTCTTAGTACCTCTTCACAGTGAATGTGTATCAAGCCATGACTACATTTTTTTTTTTAACATCTTTATTGGAGCATAATTGCTTTACAATGTTGTGCTAGTTTCTGCTGTATAACAGCTATATGTATATATATATATATATATCCCCATATCCCCTCCCTCTTGCGTCTCCCTCCCACCCTTCCTATCCCACCCTTCTATATGGTCACAAAGCACTGAGCTGATCTCCCTGTGCTATGTAGCTGCTTCCCACTAGCTATCTATCTTACATTTGGTCGTGTATATATGTCAATGCCACTGTCTCACTTCATCCCAGCTTACCTTTCCCCCTACCCGTGTCCTCAAGTCCATTCTCTACATCTGCATCTTGATTCCTGTCCTGCCCTAGGTTCATAAGAAACTTTTTTTTTTTAGTTTCCACATATATGTGTTAGCATATGGTATTTGTTTTTCTCTTTCTGACTTAGTTCATTCTGTATGACAGACTCTAGGTCTATCCACCTCACTACAAATAACTCTCTATGACATAAATCACAGCAAGATCCTTTTTGACCCACCTCCTAGATAAATGGAAATAAAAAAAAAATAAACAAATGGGACGTAATGAAACTTAAAAGCTTTTGTACAGCAAAGGAAACCATGAACAAGATGAAAAGACAACCCTCAGAACAGGAGAAAATATTTGCAAACAAAGCAACTGACAAGGGATTAATCTCCAAAATATACAAGCAGCTCAATACCAAAAAAAAACAAACAACCCAATCCAAAAATGGGCAGAAGACCTAAATAGACATTTCTCCAAAGAAGATATACAGACTGCCAACAAACACATGAAAGAATGCTCAACATCATTAATCATAAGAGAAATGCAAATCAAAACTGCAATGAGGTATCACCTCACACTGGTCAGACTGCCCATCATCAAAAAATCTAGAAACAATAAATGCTGGAGAGGGTGTGGAGAAAAGGGAACCCTCTTGCACTGTTGGTGGGAATGTAAATTGATACAGCCACTATGGAGAACAGTATGGAGGTTCCTTAAAAAACTAAAAATAGAAATACCATATGACCCAGCAATCCCACTACTGGGCATATATCCTGAGAAAACCTTAATTCAAAAAGAGTTATGAACCACAATGTTCATTGCAGCACTATTTACAATAGCCAGGACATGGAAGCAACCTAAATGTCCATCAACAAATGAATGGATAAAGAAGATGTGGCACATATATACAATGGAATATTACTCAGGCATGGCTATTTATTTAGACAAGTGCGTGTCAGCCTCTGGTTGTAAATGCATACGAATTTTGTTAAATTCTTCTAGAAGTCAGACACTGTAGCTTTTCTGCTTGTTGATATACTACAGGCTAACTGTAATAGAGTAAAACAAGCCTTCAAAATTTAGTATGTTCTTTTTATGAAAACATAAAATGACAAAGCGTTTGCTAGCATAAACCAAGATCATTAGATTAACCAGCTGAAAGTGATTTTATTGGTGGCAAATGTTTCCAGACCTGGGGAGTTTAGGAGGCTGAGGTGGAATTATTTAAGAATACATTTGAGGGGACCAGGAGAAGATGGCGGAAGAGTAAGACATGGAGATCACCTTCCTCCCCACAGATAAACCAGAAATACATCTACACGTGGAACAACTCCTACAGAACACCTATTGAACGCTGGCAGAAGACCTCAGACCTCCCAAAAGGCAAGAAACCCCCCCACGTACCTGGGTAGGGCAAAAGAAAAAAGAATAAACAGAGACAAAAGGATAGGGACGGGACCCGCACCAGTGGGAGGGAGCTGTGAAGGAGGAAAGGCTTCCGCACACTAGGAAGCCCCTTCGTGGGCGGAGACTGCGGGTGGCGGAGGGGGGAAGCTTCAGAGCCACGGAGGAGAGCACAGCAACAGGGGTGCGGAGGGCAAAGGGGAGAGATTCCTGCAAGGAGGATCGGTGCCGACCAGTACTCACCAGCCCGAGAGGCTTGTCTGCTCACCCGCCTGGGCGGGCGGGGCTGGGAGCTGAGACTCGGACTTCAGAGGTCAGATCCCAGGGAGAGGACTGGGGTTTGTGGCGTGAACACAGCCTGCAGGGGGTTAGTGCACCACAGCTAGCTGGGAGGGAGTCCGGGAAAAAGTCTGGAGCTGCCCAAGAGGCTAGAGACTTTTTCTTCCCTCTTTGTTTCCTGGTGCGCGAGGAGAGGGGATTAAGAGCACTGCTTAAAGGAGCTCCAGAGACGGGCGCGAGCCGCAGCTAAAAGTGTGGACCCCAGAGATGGGCATGAGACGCTAAGGCTGCTGCTGCCGCCACCAAGAAGCCTGTGTGCAAGTACAGGTCACTATCCACACCCCGCTTCCAGGGAGCCTGTGCAGCCCGCCACTGCCAGGGTCCCGGGATCCAGGGTCAACTTCCCCGGGAGAACGCACGGCACGCCTCAGGCTGGTGCAATGTCATGTTGGCCTCTGCTGCTGCAGGCCCTCCCCGCACTCCGTACCCCTCCCTCCCACTGGTCTGAGTGAGCCAGAGCCCCCGAATCAGCTGCTCCTTTAACCCCATCCTGTCTGAGCAAAGAACAGATGCCCTCAGGTGACCTACAAGCAGAGGCGGGGCCAAATCTAAAGCGGAATCCCAGGAGCTGTGAGAATAAAGAAGAGAAAGGGAAATCTCTCCCAGCAGCCTCAGGAGCAGTGGATTAAAGCTTCACAATCAACTTGATGTACCCTGCATCTGTGGAATACATGAATAGACAACGAATCATCCCAAATTGAGGAGGTGGACTTTGGGAGCAAGATTTATGATTTTTTCCCCTTTACCTCTTTTTGTGAGTGTGTATGGGTATGCTTCTGTGTGAGATTTTGTCTCTATAGCTTTGCTTTCACCATTTGTCCTAGGATTCTGTCTGTCCGTTCTTTTTTTTTTAACTTAAAAAATTTTTTCATAATAATTATTTTTTATCTTTTATTTTAATAACTTTATTTTATTTTATCCTACTTTATTTTATTTTACCCTCTTTCTTTCTTTCTTTCTATTTGTTCTCCCTTTTATTCTGAGCTGTGTGGATGAAAGGCTCTTGGAAGTCCAGCCAGGAGTCAGTGCTGTGCCTCTGAGGTGGGAGAGCCAACTTCAGGACACTGGTCCACAAGAGATCTCCCAGCTCCACATAATATCAAATGGCGAAAATCTCCCAGAGATCTCCATCTCAACACTAAGACCCAGCTTCACTCAACGACCAGCAAGTTACAGTGCTGGACACCCTATGGCAAACAACTAGCAAGACAGGACCACAGCCCCATCCATTAGGAGAGAGCCAGCCTAAAATCATAATAAGGCCACAGACACCCAAAACACACCACCAGACATGGACATGCCCACCAGAAAGAAAAGATCCAGCCTCATCCACCAGAACACAGGCACTAGTCCCCTCCACCAGGAAGCCTACACAACCCACTGAACCAACCTTAGCTGCTGGGGACAGACACCAAAAACAACAGGAACTATGAACTGGTAGCCTGTGAAAAGGAAACCCCAAACACAGTAACATAAGCAAAATGGGAAGAGAGAAAAACACACAGCAGATGAAGGAGCAAGGTAAAAACCCACCAGACCTAACAAATGAAGAGGAAATCGGCAGTCTACCTGAAAAAGAATTCAGAATAATGATAGTAAAGATGATCCAGAATCTTGGAAATAGAATAGAGAAAATGCAAGAAACATTTAACAAGGACCTAGAAGAACTGAAGAGGAAACAAGCAATGATGAACAACACAATAAATGAAATTAAAAATACTCTAGAAGGAATCAATAGCAGAATAACTGAGGCAGAAGAACGGATAAGTGACCTGGAAGATAAAATAGTAGAAATAATTACTGCAGAGCAGAATAAAGAAAAAAGAATGAAAAGAACTGAGGACAGTCTCAGAGACCTCTGGGACAA
The DNA here is from genome assembly GCF_008692025.1 of Phocoena sinus. Taxonomy (NCBI): domain Eukaryota; kingdom Metazoa; phylum Chordata; class Mammalia; order Artiodactyla; family Phocoenidae; genus Phocoena; species Phocoena sinus. Next base: position 27,861,908 of record NC_045766.1, read on the forward strand.
CATTAAGCGCACCAACATTTGAATTACAGGGGTCCCAGAAGAAGAAGAGAAAAAGAAAGAGACTGAGAAAATATTTGAAGGATTATATTTGAAAACTTCCCTAATATGGGAAGGAAATAGTTAATCAAGTCCAGGAAGCACAGAGAGTCCCACACAGGATAAATCCAAGGAGAAACACGCCAAGACACATATTAATCAAACTATCAAAAATTAAATACAAAGAAAACATATTAAAAGCAGCAAGGGAAAAGCAACAAATAACACTCAAGGGAATCCCCGTAAGGTTAACAGCTGATCTTTCAGCAGAAACTCTGCAAGCCAGAAAGGAGTGGCAGGACATATTTAAAGTGATGAAGGAGAAAAACCTGCAACCAAGATTACTCTACTCAGCAACAATCTCATTCAGATTTGATGAGAAATTAAAACCTTCACAGACAAGCAAAAGCTGAGAGAATTCAGCACCACCAAACCAGCTTTACAACAAATGCTAAAGGAACTTCTCTAGGCAAGAAGCACAAGAGAAGGAAAAGACCTACAATAACAAACCCAAAACAATTAAGAAAATGGGAATAGAAACATACATATCGATAATTACCTTAAATGTTAATGGATTAAATATTCCCACCAAAAGACACAGACTGGCTGAAAGGATACAAAAACAAGACCCATATATATGCTGTCTACAACAGACGCACTTCAGACCTAGGGACACATACAGACTGAAAGTGAGGGGATGGAAAAAGATATTCCATGCAAATGGAAATCAAAAGAAACCTGGAGTAGCAATTCTCATATAAGACAAAATGGACTTTAAAATAAAGACTATTACAAGAGACAAAGAAGGACACTACATAATGATCAAGGGATCGATCCAAGTAGAAGATACAACAATTGTAAATATATATGGACCCAACATAAGAGCACCTCAATACATAAGGCAAATACTAACAGCCTTAAAAGGGAAAATCAACAGTAAGACAATCATAGTAGGGGACTTTAACACCCCACTTTCACCAATGGACAGATCATCCAAAATGAAAATAAATAAGGAAACACAAGCTTTAAATGATACATTAAACAAGATGGACTTAATTGATATTTAGGACATTCCATCCAAAAACAACAGAATACACATTTTCCCCAAGTGCTTATGGAACATTTTCCAGGATAGATCATATCTTGGGTCAAATATCAAGCCTTGGTAAATTTAAGAAAATTGAAATCATGTCAAGTATCTTTTCCAACCACAACGCTATGAGACTAGATATCAATTACAGGGAAAGATCTGTAAAAAATACAAATATATGGAGGCTAAACAATACACTACTTAATAACCAAGAGGTCACTGAAAAAATCAAAGAGGAAATAAAAAAATACCTAGAAAAAAATGACAATGAAAACATGACGACCCAAAACCTATGGGATGCAGCAAAAGCAGTTCTAAGAGTGAAGTTTACAGCAATAGAGTCCTACCTTAAGAAACAGGAAACATCTCAAATAAACAACCTAACCTTGCAACTAAAGCAATTAGAGAAAGAAGAACAAAAAAACCCCAAAGTTAGCCAGGAGAAAGAAATCATAAAGATCAGATCAGAAATAAATGAAAAAGAAATGAAGGAAATGATAGCAAAGATCAATAAAATTAAAAGCTGGTTCTTTGAGAAGATAAACAAAATTGATAAACCAGTAGCCAGACTCATCAAGAAAAAAAGGGAGAAGACTCAAATCAATAGAATTAGAAATGAAAAAGGAGAAGTAACAACTGACACTGCAGAAATACAAAGGATCATGAGAGATTACTACAAGTAACTCTATGCCAATAAAATGGACAACCTGGAAGAAATGGATAAATTCTTAGAAATGCACAACCTGCCAAGATTGAACCAGGAAGAAATAGAAAATATGAACAGACCAATCACAAGCACTGAAATTGAAATTGTGATTAAAAATCTTCCAACAAACAAAAGCCCAGGACCAGATGGCTTCACAGGTGAATTCTATCAAACATTTAGAGAAGAGCTAACACCTATCCTTCTCAAACTCTTCCAAAATATAACAGAGGGAAGAACACTCCCAAACTCATTCTACGAGGCCACCATCACCCTGATACCAAAACCAGACAAGGATGTCACAAAGAAAGAAAACTACAGGCCAATATCACTGATGAACATAGATGCAAAAATCCTCAACAAAATACTAGCAAACAGAATCCAACAGCACATTAAAAGGATCATACACCATGATCAAGTGGGGTTTATTCCAGGAATGCAAGGATTCTTCAATATACGCAAATCAATCAACATCATACACCATGTTAACAAATTGAAGGAAAAAAACCATATGATCAACTCAATAGATGCAGAAAAAGCTTTTGACAAAATTCAATGCCCATTTATGATAAAAACCCTCCAGAAAGTAGGCATAGAGGGAACTTTCCTCAACATAATAAAGGCCATATATGACAAACCCACAGCCAACATCATCCTCAGTGGTGAAAAACTGAAACCATTTCCACTAAGATCAGGAACAAGACAAGGTTGCCCACTCTCACCACTATTATTCAACAAAGTTTTGTAAGTTTTAGCTACAGCAATTAGAGAAGAAAAACAAATAAAATAATCCAAATCGAAAAAGAAGTAAAGCTGTCACTGTTTGCAGATGACATGATACTATACATAGAGAATCCTAAAGATACTACCAGAAAACTACTAGAGCTAATCAATGAATTTGGTAAAGCAGCAAGATACAAAATTAATGCACAGAAATCTCTGGCATTCCTATACACTAATGATGAAAAATCTGAAAGTGAAATCAAGAAAATACTCCCATTTACCACTGCAACAAAAAGAATAAAATATCTAGGAATAAATCTACCTAAGAAGATAAAAGACCTGTATGCAGAAAATTATAAGACACTGATGAAAAAAATTAAAGATGATACAAGTAGATGGAGAGATATACCATGTTCTTGGATTGGAAGAATCAACATTGTGAAAATGACTCTACTACCCAAAGCAATGTATAAATTCAATGCAATCCTTATCAAACTACCACTGGCATTTTTCACAGAACTAGAACAAAAAAATTCACAATTTGTGTGGAAACACAGAAGACCCCTAATAGCCAAAGCAATCTTGAGAACGAAAAATGGAGCTGGAAGAATCAGGCTCTGTGACTTCAGACTATACTACAAAGCTACAGTAATCAAGACAGTATGGTACTGGCACAAAACCAGAAATATAGATCAGTGGAACAGGATAGAAAGCCCAGAGATAAACCCACACACATATGGACACCTTATCTTTGATAAAGGAGGCAAGAATATACAGTGGAGAAAGGACAGCCTCTTCGATAAGTGGTGCTGGGAAAACTGGACAGGTACATGTAAAAGTATGAGATTAGAACACTGTCTAACACCATACACAAAAATGAACTAAAAATGGATTAAAGACCTAAATTGGGCTTCCCTGGTGGCACAGTGCTTGAGAGTCTGCCTGCCAATGCAGAGGAAACGGGTTCATGCCCCAGTCTAGGAAGATCCCATATGTTGTGGAGCAGCTAGGCCCATGAGCCATGGCCACTGAGCCTGCGCATCTGGAGCCTGTGCTCCACAATGGGAGAGGCCACAACAGTGAGAGGCCTGCGTACCACACACACACACACAAAAAACCTAAATATAAGGCCAGACACTATCAAACTTTTAGAGGAAAACATAGGGAAAACACTCTATGACATAAATAACAGCAAGATCCTTTTTGACCCACCTCCTAGAGAAATGGAATTAAAAACAAAAATAAACAAATGGGGCCTAATGAAACTTAAAAGCTTTTGCACAGCAAAGGAAACTGTAAACAAGACCAAAAGACAACCCTCAGAATGGGAGAAAATATTTGCAAATGAAGCAACTGACAAAGGATTGATCTCCAAAATTTACAAGGAGCTCATGCATCTCAATATCAAAAAAGCAAAAAACCCAGTCCAAAAATGGGCAGAAGACCTAAGTAGACATTTCTCCAAAGAACATATACAGATTTCTAGCAAACACATGAAAGAATGCTCAATATCATTAATCATTAGAGAAATGCAAATCAAAACTACAATGAGATATCATCTTACACCAGTCAGAACGGCCATCATCAAAAAATCTAGAAGCAATAAATGCTGGAGAGGGTGTGGAGAAAAGGGAACCCTCTTGCACTGTTGGTGGGAATTCAAATTGATACAGCCATTATGGAGAACAATATGGAGGTTCCTTAAAAAACTAAAAATAGAATTACCATATGACTCAGCAGTACCACTACTGGGCATATACCCTGAGAAAACCATAATTCAAAAAGGGTCATGTACCAAAATGGTCATTGCAGCTCTATTTACAATAGCCAGGACATGGAAGCAATCTGTGTCCATCATCGGGTGAATGGGTAAAGAAGATGTGGCACATATATACAATGGAATATTATTCAGCCATAAAAAGAAATGAAATTGAGTCATTTGTAGTGAGGTGGATGGACCTAGAGTCTGTCATACAGAGTGAAGTAAGTCAGAAAGAAAAACAAATACAGTATACTAACACATATATATGGAATTTAAGGGAAAAAAAATGTCATGAAGAACCTAGGGGTAAGACAGGAATAAAGACACAGACCTACTAGAGAATGGACTTGAGGATATGGGGAGGGAGAAGGGTAAGTTGTGGCAAAGTGAGAGTGGCATTGACATATATACACTACCAAACGTAAAATAGGTAGCTAGTGGGAAGCAGCCGCATAGCACAGGGAGATCAGCTTGGTGGTTTGTGACCACCTAGAGGGGTGAGATAGGGAGGGTGGGAGGGACGGAGATGCAAGAGGGAAGAGATATGGGAACATACGTATATGTATATCTGATTCACTTTGTTATAAAGCAGAAAGTAACACACCATTGTAAAGCAATTATATTCCAATAAAGATGTTAAAAAAAAAGAACACATTTGAAACACGGGAACATTATTATTATTATTTATTGTTCACTAAGAGAATTTATGAATGCTGAAAGCTAATACAATGCTTGTTTGGATAAGTTGTTGCATAGAGAAATATTCTTAGTTCAACAGATAACAATTCTCAGACATTTTCCCTCACACTCAGCATGGGTAGTGATTAGTACTTAATTTAAACAAATCTCTAGTGTTCACATAATTCCATATAAGAAAAATATGTTTAGGCTTCCCTGGTGGCGCAGTGGTTGAGTCCACCTGCCAATGCAGGGGACGCGGGTTCGTGCCCTGCTCCGTGAGCCATGGCCGCTGAGCCTGCGCGTCCGAGCCTGTGCTCTGCAACGGGAGAGGCCACAACAGTGAGAGGCCCGCGTACCACAGCAAAAAAAAAAAAAAAAAAAAAGAAAAAGAAAAATATGTTTAGAAGATTGAACACTATTTTGTTTAATAAAATACTTTATAGAATCATAAATTAAGTAAACTAAATAAATTATAGAACCATAAGCTAAAGAACCATAATTATACCCTCCAGCCTCCTTCCTCCCAAAGAAAAACTTGTTCAGGGGAAGTCTTCCAGAGTTATGCTCATGGGCAATGGAGGTCATATTTTGCATCATTGGCCAAGTATGTTAAACTTGACATGCAATGTCAGCTGCATTCCAAAACAAAAGAATATTCTGTTGATACAGCTGTAACAGAGTATACTTTTCTTCCTACAGATGCAATTGTTTCTTTACTGAAAATAACAAAACTGTGGGAGATAATGTCCCCAACCCAGCAGACTTGAAGCATATCCAGTACATATCTAAATATTAGCAAAACAAATATGAACTATTTGCTTAATGCATTTGTCTTCTTAATATTTTGTGTGGATGCATGTACATGCATAAATATCTGTGATTCTGTTTGCATTGTAACCTTTGGTAAGTTTTTTGCCTAGGAACGGTGATGATGTCAGTAAGAGCTCTGTAACTGGACAGTGTTTATTTTTCATTAACAATTGCTAAAAATTGATACTTAGAAAGTTTTCATTGTCCTAAAGCAAGGGATGGCAATGTTTCCTACAAAGGTCCAGGCAGTAAATAATGTAGGCTCTAAGGGCAGCTCAGCTCTGTTGCAACTATAACTGTGTCGTTACAGTACAAAGGCAACTCCTAGACAATATATACATGAAAGAGTATGACTCTGTGCCAATAAAATTTTACTGATGGGCAAGTTTAAATTCCATACAATTTCACATGTCACAAAATATTATTCTTCTTTCAATTTTGTTTCAACCATTTGGAAATGTAAAAACCATTCATAGCTGGTGAGATGTGTAAAACAAAAACAGGCCTTGGCTTGGATTTGGCCAGTAGGTTGGAGTTTGCCAAATCCTGTCCTAGGGGAATGTTTGGATAGATATTTACTCCATAATTCAGTTCATTATATGTTAATTTTGGTGTAATATTTGGTTCCTCTTGAAGAACCAATTTTCTACATTTCTTCTTAATGTCAGAGATTAATAATTAGGTTTTATTTTTTCTTTTTTTTGGGAGATGGGGGAACAGAGGAGGCCAGCAGAGGAGATGAGAAAGTAAGCTCTTTGCACTGAACAAATCAAGAAGGCAAAATCACCTAAATTTTTGTTTTTCCAAAGAAAAGCTTGTGTTTGATATTTGACAGTCTCTCAATAATGTTGCTGCAGCTTTCAGACTGTCTAGAGAAATGCAAAAATTACACCTAAAGTGTTCATTTTTGCGGTACGCGGGCCTCTCACTGTTGTGGCCTCTCCCGTCGCGGAGCACAGGCTCCGGACGCGCAGGCTCAGTGGCCATGGCTCACGGGCCCAGCCGCTCCGTGGCATGTGGGATCTTCCTGCACCGGGGCACGAACCCGTGTTCCTCTGCATTGGCAGGCAGACTCTCAACCACTGCGCCACCAGGGAAGCCCTACTGTGTTACTTTTGTTAAGAAAATCAATACAACTTGAACAAAGTGAAGGCTAGTAGTCAGCATATTAGTTCTAAAAGTGTAAAACTGAAGTAAAAGGTTTTCTCAAAATACTCTTAAAATATGATAAATATGTTGATAAGAAAGAGCTTCTTAATAATTGTGGAAAATCATCATGAGCATTAATACATTAACTCTGGAAGGAATTCTTGATAACTTATTGCTTTAGCTTAATGTTCTTAAAAGTTCAATTTCATTGACTGAATATTTCACCATATTAAGACATGAATATTTTTTAAAGGTATGATAATGTTTTGTGGTAAAGTTAATGAAAATAGACTATGTTTTAGAGATGCATACTAGGATTTCTGGGTACTTTTCAGTAATTCCAGGTGGGGAGATGAGTGGCATATAGTTGAAACCGTAAGTGGATAATTGTTGGAAGTTGAGTAATGGGGTCCTAGAGGTTCATTATGCTATTCTTTCTATTTTGGCCTATTTGAAATGTGTGTGTGTGTGTTTGTGTGTGAATATATATGTATATATATGAGTGTGTGTATCTATATCTATACATACATACTTATAAATGTCCCCTTAGATCTTATTATTCTTAGAAAGGTCAGTAATAAAGTTGAGCTTAACTTTCCTTTTAGTTTTATCCAGGCAGAATAGTTTATTGAGACACTCATCTGTATTTTGTTCTCACAGCTTCAGATATTCCCTTTTCAACCTTTTATCTAAAGATAGACAACATTTCAACATTTGGGGTTATCTTGACTCAAAGTCATTAAGAATATCAGAAAATATCTCTCTTAGTGAGATAATGTTTAAGCAGGATTGTCTGGTAAAAGGGGATCCTAGGGATGGAAGAAGCAGAAAGAGACCCTCCAGATCCCAGGAAGGAGGCTGAGGAATCACTGAACTTGGAGCAGAGTAGGTGAGGAAAATTTGCCAGGAGGTTTCAGCAGGAGGTTTGACCAGGGTTGCTAGTGAAAGCACTCTGGCCCTGACATCAGGGAGTCTGTAGGCACTCAGGTAAATCACTGCGGGTTATGTCTGAGTTACCCAGAGGAGAGTCCTAGAATCCGGATATTGGAAAGAACAATGGCCGTGGTGGCCACCACGGTGGCCCGCGAGCCCCGCGTCCCCTCACCAAAATGAGCGCCATCTTATAATTCTGCCACGACCCTAGAAAGAAAGGGGGGCCCTTTCAAGCGTGATTATTACTGAATTTCTTCCATCCATGCAGGTGGGGTCTTGGAAAAGATTTAATTGATTTAAAAAAGAAAACTGATATTTTTTTGATCCAAGTTTCATAGAGAAATTTTTGTAATAGCTACAGGGGATCTAAATGTTAAAATATGAATTATTATATATTGAATCAATTAATAAATGTGTACTCTATTTAGAGTCTCCTTTGTAATAATTGTATGTTCTTCTTTAGAGTTTGTCAAAGCAGTTGAGAGTGTGGACTTGGAAGCTAGACACATGCATCCCTTGCCAGTTCTGTGATCTTAGGCAAGTTACTTAACTTTGTTAAGCCTCAGTTTCTTCCGGTGGAAAATAGGTATAATTTTACCTACTTCATAGGGTTTTTAAATTACATAAAGGTAATATTTAATTACATAATGCAGTTAAAATATTTAGTATAGTAGTAACATGGAAATAATAAATATTCAATAAATGTTAGTAATTATTATAAATAACAAATGTTGTTATTTTTAAGTTTTATCATTGTATTTGAAAATAATGCATGGGAATAAAAAAATATTGTGTACGGTCTTATATTTGCCTACCCTTCTTTACATCAAAAGTCCTAGTCTGCAGAGGAAACCACTTATAACAATGGTAACTGTTTTAAAGTGATCAGCTTTATTCTCTAAATGATATGACTATACTACTATTTATTAATTTTGTACAATATCTATTAACCTCATATTAAAGTAGATAAGGGTTTCACTAATTTAAAACCACCCTTACCTACTCTCATCCTGATTTTTAAAACATCTTCCTTTCTTTCTTTCTTCTTCCCTCCCTCCCTTCCTTCCTTCCTTCCTCCCTCCCTCCCTCCCTTCCTTCCTTCCTTCCTTCCTTCTTTCCTTCCTTCCTTTCTTCTTTTCCTCCCCCATCACTCTTTCCTCCACTTCTTTTATTTCCTTGAGAAACTATCTAGATATGTATTCTTATCTATAAAGAGTATGCTTTGAAGAATCATTTTCAACCTAGGGTTGTTTATCAGAATCACATCTGAGGAATTTTTAAAGTACAATTATCGAGGTACCACCTCAGTCCCAGCTGATCAGAATCTTCAGGGATTGAGCTCAGGCATTTGTACTTTTATGAAAGTACACTTGATTATAAATCATTCATTTTAAACTTATTGGTAGCTTTTAATCTACAGGATGAAGTATTTCTTTAGCTTGGGAATGTTTTCTTTTATTACATTATTAATTAGTTTGTGTGTCTCCCTTTTTTTTTTTTTCCACTCTGGAATACCTGTAATATTAAGCTTGATCTCCCATTCTCTCTTCTCCAAATCCACAATTTTCTTTCTTAGTGTTCTGATTTCTGTACGTTTCCTTCATTTTACCAATAAGAATGCACTAAAGTCTATTCTTTTTAGCTTGAAGATGATGGCACCGATAGGATTGTTCTCTTTTTGTGAAGGATAGTTAAATTATAATTCCCAATGTATAACCAATATTAAATTATGCCTGAGAATTATTTTCTCACTGTAGCTGCCATATAATAATCCCATATTTGATTGAGACTCTATAAGTGAAATCTGTAGAATGTAAAGCCCTTTTTACATAGTGGAGAGGAGGTGGTGTGGTGGTATCTTATCTCTTATGAATTAATGCATATAGGAGTAACTGAGGAGACTTGAGGGCAGAACTGCCAGGGCGTTAAACTTTTCAGGGATTTGTGACATCCCTTTAGAAGGAATTCATATTGTGGGAAGAAAGAGACCAAGCATACAATGGATTTGTCATGGAAGGCAGTGAAAAATTAAGGTATTTAGTTTACACTGTCTTCCTTTACTGACTACCCCAGTTGGTTTCCTCATCTATTTCTTTTTTCTGCAATATACATACCTTTGTCCATGAAGTCGCGTTAGCCAGAACAGTAATGAATAGAGGCTGTAACCTTAAACTTTTTAACATTTTGAGAGCATGAAACTCAAAGCATTTAATGCACTGAAATTTAAAAGGAGGGAAAAATGATTGATGTTACTTTGTCATGAAACCTGTCATTGTTTCAGAACAAGAAAAGTTATAGAATACGTAATGCGGGCTTGGCATAAGATTGGTTTATTAGTAGCTTCTTTGGCCCTGGGCCTTAAGTGTCCAAGGCTTTCTTAGTGATGGGACTCTGTGCCCAAACCATAGTTATTTTCACTTTGTAGAGGCAGTACTCACAGCAATAAATATCGGCAACTTTCATGTAGACCTTGGCAATTATCACCAACTTCTGGAGCAACTTTGTCGCTTTCAGCATCCTTGGCAACAGAGCATGAATCAGTGTTTGAGTTTAAGCAAGAACAGATCATAATGCCAGCTGAGACACAGGAGACAGCTCTTGAGGAACTCCACAAATAAGTGAATGGGGATTTTTGAAGGGAGAGTGAGAATTTCCTAAAAACTATGGAGGATGCATACTTGGATAAATGTATTTATTTTTTCAGTAACATGACCTACCTATCATAGTAGCCCCTGACTGATAGAACCTCAAGAAGCACAAGCTATACTTTGGAAAGAACCTATTACTTTGTACTTAAGATTAGGTTTCCCTGATGCACACAGAAGATGTCAGGTTTGGAATAAGGACATTAAAGACCAAAAAATGTGATATTCATGAGCCTCTCTCTTTAGGAAAATAATGATCAATGATCAATAGTCAATTTTCCTGATATAAACACAGGACTTACCATAGCTTACAGAAACAATTGAAATTTTCCACAGTTCAGACTTCAGGGCCTAACTCTGCTTATACCAGAAGCAGACAGGGGAGCCTTCCAGGAAGCCTGGGGACTGGTAGCTCATAAAGGTTTGGCTGGTTTTGATGAAAATTAGTGTGATATGATGCACAGATGAAAGAGCAAACGGGTTTTCTTTACTTGATGAAAGCAGTGGATTCTGAAATTATGTACAGCAGGTACAGATGGAAGATACTGCACAGATTTCAAAAGATATCTCACATAGTTTTTACGCCGAAACATTTGTTTTATCCTTTTACCTCAGAGCCATTTTGTGCGGAGAGGAGGAGCATGTTAATCTGAAAGTGAGCATATTAATCTAAATAAGAAGACCTTATTTTATAGGGAAAGGTAAATGATGAAAAGACAATCATAAATCTTGCTGCTTACTCTTCATTCATCCATTTATTTAAAGTAAATATTTATTGAGTCCCCACTGTGTGGGCACTTTGCTATAGCAGATTTCTAACCTTCTTCAGTTGACTAAAATAGTGTCAACTCATTGTTTAATCAGGGTCATTTCTAGGCAATATCGTGAAGCAAACAAATTTTCTCTAGACCTTGCTCTTCCTTTCCCTGAGACTCTGCCTCTTCCATTCCCAGAGTTATCATTCACTGATTCCACTTTTACTAGCACTATACTCTCTTCTATCAATTATAATTTCTTTTAAGCATCAGCTTACAAAGGCCTGTGTCTTTGGAATCCAATGGAAACATAAAGCATTAAGACAATGTGTATGTCTGTGTGTATGTGTGAGTGTGTGCATCCACAGGTGTGTGTGTAAAAAAGTATTTTGTAGTGAGAGTTCTGCTTGGAAGTCTGCAAATCACACAATATTGACACCATGCTCTTTATATCCAAAATCAAATTTGTGTACCCTTCTTTGAAATCCTTGGGGACAGAAACAATTTCTATTTCTTTGGTCTCTCCATAGTAGATATTCAATAAATCTCTTCTAGAATAATTTAGATATTTTAGTTCATTCATCCATTCATTCAGTTTTTGAGTACTTACACTATGTTGTTCTAGGGGTTTGGGATATAGGAATGAACAAGTTAGACAACAAAATACCCTTATTCTTATAGAGTTTCCATTCTAGTGGGGGTAAAATGAGAGTAAGCATCATAAATAAGAAATTGTGTAGTTCATAACAATGTAATAATTTCCAAGTGAAAACAAAAAGAGAGTAGCAGGGCTTCCCTGGTGGCGCAATGGTTGAGAGTCCACCTGCCGATGCAGGGGACGCGGGTTCGTGCCCCGGTCCGGGAAGATCCCACATGCCGCGGAACAACTGGGCCCGTGAGCCATGGCCGCTGAGACTGTGCGTCCGGAGCCTGTGCTCCGCAACGGGAGAGGCCACAACAGTGAGAGACCCGCGTACCGAAAAAAAAAAAAAAAAAAAAAAGAGAGTAGCAAAAGGAAATTTGAGAGTGTAGAGGGGTGGGAAAATTGCAATTTTAAGTAGAATGGCCTAAGTACACCTCGTTGAAAAGTTGACATTTGAGCAAGCACTTGAAGGAAGTGAGGAAATTAGCCACTTGGTTATTTAGAAAAGAGTATTCTAGACCTAGGTAGAGTCTATGTAATGGCCCCGAGGTGAAGAGTATGTGATGTGTTCCAAGAACCACAAAAAGGCCGGTAGACCTGGAGCAGAGCGAGCAAAGGGAAGAGAAGTAGGTGTTGATCTCAGAGGGACCATAGTGTGTGATGTCTGGTAAGACGTTGTAAAAACTTTGGCTTTTATTCTGATTAAAATGGAGAGCCACTGCAGGGCTTTGACGTGATCTTATTTATCATTTTAAGGGATCTTTCTGGCTGCTTGGGCAGGAGTGGAAGCAGAGACTTGGGAGAGGCAAGTAAGTTTCTTTGTTTTGTTTGCTTTAAATGGATTCCTTTCCATAGACTCTCTCTATCTCAATTAAGCTGAACAAGTGGAAAATCGTTACTTCTTAGGCATAAATTTGATGGGTCTTGTGTTTGAGGGCAGTGGAGTCTCCATCTTAAGGGAAAGAATGAGCTGGGAAGGGCATATCAGGTTGTAACCATTTACTGCACTGGGCTCCTTCAGTGTTGTCACCTTAGAAACACCAGGAGATCCATAACAACAATGACATAATAATAATAGTTCCTGGGCCCCAAACCAAATAATTAAATCAGAATCCTGTGGTTGAAGCTCAGCCACTGGTTCGTTTTATAAACTTCCCAAGTGATTCTCATGAACAGCCAAGCATGCTTGTCACTGGGCTACATTCAAAGCTCTAGAAATCTATCTTCTACATACGACTTCAAAGATTACTCCAGCCATCTTCATTTATTTTCATCCAAATGGCAAGGAAAAAGGAGCAGCATGTCCAGGGCTAGTGCCTTTTAAGCAGAAGTTGCACACCTCACTTTTCTTTTCACATTTCACTGGTGAGAAATGAATCTTTTGTCCATACCTAGTCACAAGGGAGGTGGGGAAATGTAGTTGAGTTGGGCATCCATATGGAAACAATGTGTGTTGTGGGGAGGGGCAGGGGACAAATGAAAGGGTTTGTCATATTATCTCCATATCCCATAGGGAGAAGGTAAGTTTGGGAATGACTTGATAAAGGCCAGTTCTTTCTGGTATCTATAATCCAGTCAGTTATAGATGAGAACTGAGTTCTGAAAAATCTGAGAAGCTGAAATACTTGAACTATGAAAGGTTTTCCTTTCTTGTCCATTCTGTGTCAAATAACATTTGAAAGGAACTGAGCTGACTATGAATGTAAAAATAACAACCTAAGAGTTTCCTCAATTGATTGTTTCTATATTGATGCTGATACAAGAAATTTGGGGTATGGGAGGGAATGGGGGTGGTTTCACAGGATATTTTCCTGCTACAGTGATAACCTTGGTTTGTTAAATACATAACCTATTCAATCTCCTCTCTACTAGAGATCCACCACTGTGGGTTTTCTTCAATGTAATGGGTTGAAAATAGAGCATCAGAGTCTGCATCTGTTGTTTGAATTGTCTATTACAAACAGTGATCGTTAGGCAAGAAGGCTGGAGATTCCATGCACAATCAGTGGGTGCCCTGACAGTCAGGGGTAGTAAGAGAATTGGATGCTGGCACAGGGAATGCCACGCTGGATGAATAATGGTACTCCCTGCATTTGCCCCGCTCACAGCAAGCACAAAGTAACACTCTGGAAGCAAGTGAAGGAAGAGAAGAAAGAAAAAATAAATTTTCATTTTGGAACAGCCAACTTGAGGTGGTACAGGGATCTGAGAAAAGCCTGTTCATATCAGCTCAGGGTTATTATATAATTCAGAGCAAACATGTCTCATAATCCAATAATGACAGCTGCTTCTTTTGAACCTATGATGGTAACAATTGTTCTCTTAATCAGTGAGATTAACTTTCCCAAGGTCACATAGCTTCATATCCAAGACTGGCAACTTCATCAAACTTTGTCTTTTAATCTTGCTTGATTATTTTATTATCTAACCTTCCCTGGGTCTATAAGGTCTCTTTCCAAGTCGATATTAAGTTCTGTGGACCTCAAGGACCCTGAGCGTTACCGCTCACAACAATTCTTTCCTATAATGTGCTCAAAGAATGTTTACTAAATAAATGCATGAAAATGAAATAATATATAAAGAAGTTCCATCCATCTTCATACCAACCAGAATATATCCTTTTATAATTCACACTATTCTTCAAGAATAGTATATCAAATTGTGGGAACTTTTAGAAAATGTTTTCCCCCAGGAGTAGTCAGGTTATCACCGATGGGGTCATGGCTTCAGCAAATATTTTCCCATTGATTCAGAACCCTTTAAAAGTAACTTCTCTTACCTTCAGCTGGGTGAAAAATGGCTTGATTAGAACTAGATGTGTGCAATTCTCCTAATGTAACTGTGTATAACATCTGCTGTCATTTATTTTTCTTATTAAATTGTAACCTGTGAGGCAGGCTGGAAGCTTAGTGGTAGTATTACTGCCAAGACGCGAGCCAATTCTCAGTCTAAACGCCAAGCTACATAGAGTGTAGAAAAGCTAAGTTAAGCTTTAGGATCTCAAATGGATTTTATGGTAGTCTCTGACACTGGTCATCTTAAGCAGTAGTGAAACATAGCTGTGGTGTTTGAATATTTTCCGGCATTTAAGGTATAGATTTTTATGGGGAGCTGCTCTCATATCAAATAGATTGCAGTAGCAGTGCAGGAGAGGGTTTTTGTCTTTTTTTTCCCCACTGGTATACCTCTTATAGACAGAATAGTGCCAGGAACACAGTAGGTTCTCGATAAATATCTGTTGAGTTAATGCCCAAATTGCATGGGGATCGTTTCTGTCTCCATGGCAGGGTCTTGGAAGGTGGGGGTGGATAGGGGCAGTGAGGTTAATAAGCTCTTACTTTGATGATTGATCAAACTCCAGTACTCATTGTAGAATATATATATAGTTTTTTTTGGGGGGGGGGCGTGCGCACCGTGCAGTTTGTGGGATCGTAGTTCCCCATTCTGTTACTCTCAACATTGATAGATGAAGCTGGAGTAACGCTATATGAAATCTTACAGGTACAAAGACGAAATGTTAAGTGGCACATACCAAATCCCAATATTTCTGGATTAGGAAAGCCCCCTTTCAATGACACAGTTACTCTACACTCATCATCTTATGTTGACACATAGAGACAGAAGGTAGTCAATCAGTAGGATATTAGTGATATTTAGAAGTACTTGACTTTCAAATTATTAGTCAAAAATTTTATATGTAAAACCAATTTCCTGTATCAAAATTTTAATCTAATTTCATAGATCAGGCACTTTACATTAGGAAATAAATACTGTATCAAACAAAATCGAGTATATCTGAAAAGTGTGGGTCTTGCCCATTAGAATAGTTCCTAAGTGATATCATGATTAGCCTCTGACAAAAATATCAATATTTGATGCCAGTAATTTTTCCATTGTCAATCTAAGTACATTCTGTATTAATGTGAAAATCCATCTGGTATTTGATCATTTAAAGTATAATAAATATATCATTATATTTATTTTTTAAGCTTTGCAAAGCTTAATGATATCTGGACTAGTGATCTAAACATTTTTATTTGTACATTCTTTTCATTATAAATGTTTAAGTGTGTACTCCCAACATAGTTATTTTAAAAGATTAAAATACACGTACTTTAATATGTAATATATTATATATTTTATAAAGTATAAACAAAACTAAAAATAATAAAGTCGAATTTCTATTTATATATATTTTTACCTAAAAAAGTTGAGTTGCACAGATTCTAAGTTACAGGTATCCTACTTTGGAAACCACTGACCTAAAAACTGTCATATTCATAACAATAAAGGTATATAAGGAGCAAAAGATACAGGTCAGTAACTATGGTGTAAAGGTACCTTTTAGTAATATCAGTGAAGAAAACACTAAATACTTCAATGGAATCATGGCAGAAGTCACTCTGGAAAAATGATATATGAGTCTAAGAAGTACTATCAAGGTTTCTTATCCTGCTTCATCAAGATGATGATCATTTGATTCTATATGTGTGTGTGTGTGTTTTCATACCTGTAGAATGTACAAATGGCTCTCATGTAATGAATATTTTTTCATTTTTTTAATAGATCTTTATTGGAGTATAATTGCTTCACAATACTGTGTTAGTTTCTATTGTACAACAAAGTGAATCAACCATATGCATAAATATATCTCCATATCCCCTCCCTCTTGAGCCTCCCTCCCACCCCTCTAGGTCATCACAAAGCACCCAGCTGATCTCCCTGTGCTATGCTGCTGCTTCCCACCAGCCAACTATGTTACATTTGGTAGTGTATATATGTCGATGCTACTCTCACTTCGCCCCAGCTTCCTCCTCCCCAACACCGTGTCCTCAAATCCATTCTCTATGTCTGCTTCTTTATTCCTACCCTGCCACTAGGTTCATCAGTACCATTGGTATTTTTTTTAGATTCCATATATATGTGTTAGCATACGGTATTTGTTTTTCTTTTTCTGACTTACTTCACTCTGTATGACAGACTCGAGGTTCATCCACCTCACTACAAGTAACTCAATTTCATTTCTTTTCCTGGCTGAGTAATATTCCATTGTATATATGTGCCACATCTTCTTTATCCATTCATCTGTCAATGGACATTTAGGGTGGTTCCATATCCTGGCTATTGTAAATAGTGCTGCAGTGAACATTGTGGTACATGTCTCTTTCTGAATTATGGTTTTCTCAGGGTATATTCCCAGTAGTGGGATTTCTGGGTCATATGATAGTTCTATTTTTAGTTTTTTAAGTAACCTCCATACTGTTCTCCATAGTGGTTGTATCAATTTACACTCCCACCAAAAGTGCAGGAGGGTTCCCTTTTCACCACACCTTTTCCAGCATTTATTGTTTCTAGATTTTTTTAAATTAATTAATTTATTTTTGGCTGCATTGGGTCTTTGCTGCTGCACGTGGGCTAGATTTTTTGACAATGGCCATTCTGACCGGTGTGAGGTGATACCTCATTGTAGTTTTGATTTGCATTTCTCTAATAATTAGTGATGTTGAGCATCCTTTCGTGTGCCTCTTGACCATCTGTATGCCTTCTTTAGTGAAATGTCTATTTAGGTCTTCTGCTGATTTTTTGATTGAATTGTTTGTTTTTTTGATATTGAGCTCCCTGGGCTGTTTGTATATTTTGGAGATTGATCCTTTGTCCACTGTTTCATTTGCAAATATTTTCTTCCATTCTGAGGGTTATCTTTTTGTCTTGTTTATGGTTTCCTTTGCTGTGCAAAAGCTTTTAAGTTTCATTAGGTCCCATTTGTTTATTTTTGTTTTTATGTCCATTAGTCTAGGAGGTGGGTCAAAAAATATCCTGCTGTGGTTTATGTCAAAGAGTGTTTTTCCTATGTTTTCCTCTAAGAGTTTGATAGTGTCTGGTCTTACATTTAGGTTTTTAATCCATTTGGAGTTTATTTTTGTGTATGGTTTTAGGGAGTGTTCTAATTTCATTCTTTTACATGTAGCTGTCCAGTTTTCCCAGCACCACTTATTGAAGAGGCTGTCTTTTCTGCATTGTATGCTTTTGCCTCCTTTGTCATAAATTATGTGGCCGTATGTGTGTGGGTTTGTCTCTGGGGTTTCTATCCTGTACCATTGATCTATATTTTTGTTTTTGTGCCAGTACCATACTCTCTTGATTACTGTAGGTTTGTGTATAGTTTGAAGTCAGGGAGCCTGATTCCTCCAACTCTGGGTTTTTTCCTCAAGATTGCTTTGGCTATTCAGGGTCTTTTGTGTTTCCATACTAATTGTAAAATTTTTTGTCCTAATTCTGTGAAGCCATTGGTAATTTGATAGGGATTGCACTGAATCTGTAGATTGCTTTGGGTAGTATAGTCATTTTTACAATATTGATTCTTCCAATATGGTATATTTCTCCATCTGTTTATGTCATCTTTGATTTCTTTCATCAGTGTTTTATAGTTTTCTGAGTACAAGTCTTTTGCCTCCTTAGGTAGGTTTATTCCTAGGTATTTTATCTTTTTGTTGTGACAGTAAATGGGATTGTTTCCTTAATTTCTCTTTCTGATTTTTCATTATTAGTATCGGGATGCCAGAGATTCCTGTGCATTAATTTTGTATCCTGCAACCTTACCAAATTCATTGACTAGTTCTGGTAGTTTTCTGGTGGCATCTTTAGGATTTTCTATGTATAGAAATATGTATTTTCTATGTATAGAAACACTATGTATATGTCATCTGCAAACAGTGACAGTTTTACTTCTTCTTTTCCAATTTGTATTCCTTTTATTTCTTTTTCTTCTCTGATTGCCATGGCTAGGACTTCCAAAACTATGTTGAATAACAGTGGCGAGAGTGGAATGTAATGAATTTTTAAAGGTCAACTAGTGTAAAAGTTTGGTTCAAAAATACTGGCCATGTTCTTATGGTAAAGACTGCTTCTCTTCTGACACTATGAGAAACACAATGAGTTCCAGCTTCATTTTGCCTTTCGTGACTTTCTAGTGCTTCAAAACAAATCATAAAACCATAATTTAAGTACAGCCTTGGCTAAGAATTTCCTCATTTATTTTTCAAAAGTAATGCTGTAAAAAACACTTCCAGGAACATTATAAATCACATATTACTATACTGAGATACTTAACTAAATCCAGAGGCATTCTTGCTTTTCAAGTAAATATGAATTGTCTTGTTTAAATATGCACCCAGAATTAGTCCTATAAATTATTTTGCCTTTTGTCACTAAATATGCACACACATAAATACACACACACACACACACACACACATGCACACATTTCAGCATGGATATTATTTTAGAAATTGACTGTAACTAAATACTTAGGCACTTTCAAAGATCTTATTTTTTAAATGAATGGATCATCTGAATTTGTTTCAAGCCATTAAGTCCACGCTATGAATATAGCACCAAGTGAGAAACGGTATTCTGTACACACATTAGAAAGGAAAAATAAATGTGTTTTTAAAATAAAATTGCATACTTTTAGCTTTCTAATGTTAATAACGAGTTCTCCATTACTGACAAATAGCCGTACAAATTTCTGTTTAGAAATGGAGGCCCAATGGCAGATGTAAGTGACTGTTTGGATACCTCACAGTTAATTATCTTCAGGGGTAGCACATTATTTCTCTTGAGAAAAGAGTTCTGAAACAGGTCAATCCTCAGCAGGCACCTGGGCATTATGGGGGTACCAGAGTGTCACTCTATCACTGAAAAGTGTCCTAGGAATATCTGAACACCAGGGGAGAGAGATTTATTTTCTAATGTGACTTTAAAAAAATTCCTCTTCTGAAGCTTCCCGATCCTCCTATATCATCATCCCAATGACATGACCAGTTGTCATTTTATTTTCTGTCTACGTAACCTCATGCACAGCTAGGAAATAATGATTTAGGACTTGAAATTCAAAACATAATGGTGTTCCTGTTTTTCATTCCTCATTTTACTCAACACCCCTGCAGAGTTGATGCAAGTACCGAGCTCCCTTTGAAGTCAGCTTGCATCATCTTTGATGGAGTATAAAGCAATAGGAGATACTGACTGCAGTTTTGAGCATCTCAATTCCCATCTCAGATGATGTCCACACATTTGTCATTAAATGCATGGCTTGAGTAAATCCTTGGAAGAATTGCCAAGCAGTTAAAATTGGCAGGTATAGGCTATATATTTCCACGATAAAAGAATAGAAAAGAAAAATGTTAACCTGTTTTTAAAGCATTTTATCTCATATTCCACTTAGGTTATTCTTCCTGTGAGCGATTTTGTAACATATTCTTTTTACTTGGTTCACTTTTTCTAATACTTTTCCTGCTTTGCAAAGTTATGTTATATGTGTGTGTGTGTGTATATATATATATATATATATATATATATATATCCAAAACATTTGAGATCTTGAAGGATGACGTTCTTCTTTGTTTATGTAATGGTAAAATAAAACGGTATCTGTGGATGAACACTGGGAGTTTGGGCTTTTTAATACACTTTTTAATACACTTTGCTCTCAGCAATAATTATATACCATAGAGTGAAGGTGAGAGTAATTTGGAGGTAAAAGAAAAGCAAGGCATTTGATTGTGAACATTTTCTGCATTTGTGGTAGGCAGTAGTACTGATCACCAATCTCTGGTTCTCATCTTCTATGGGTCCCACAGGAAAATTGTACTTCTTTGTCCCCTTGATGGTGGGTTTTAGCCATGTGAAATTCTTTGTCCAATAAAATATGAGCAGGGGGGCTAGGTGAAGCCTTTGATTACTTGCACTCTTTTCTTGGTCTTCTGCAGAGATGAGTGTGGAAATTACGTGTGCCACGAGATCAAAGCACACTGTGACAACAAGTAAACGTGTGGAATACAGGTGCTGTAGAAAGTGACCCAAGAGGCTGCAGTGGACTTGCCTGATTAAAAATTTAATTTTGGTTATGTTAAACTATTGAGATTTTACTGCTGTTTGTTACCACTGCATAACCTAGCCTATCCTGCCTGACATATATATATATACTTTTTTATATAGGTGATCTTGGAATAACATGGGTTTGGATGGCGTGGGTCCATTTATACTCAACATTTTTCACTATATATGTACTATAGTACTACACAATTCATGGTTGATTGAATCCTTAGATGTGGAACCACAGATATGGAGGTCCTACAGTAAAGCTTCACAGGGATTTTTGACTGTGTGGTGGGTCGGCAACCGTAACCCACACAGCTTTCAAGGGTTCAACTGTATATATAAATTTTTTTGTGTATACACACACACACATATATACACAAGATCTTAAAGAAAATACATTTAGTAATTATAACAATTCAAAATAAAAGATACCAAAATTCTGTCTGTGAAATCACACAATACTTTTGTGATTCCCATTGGCCTCAGTGGAATATGCTATAGATAGCTCTGCAGTAAATGTTTTCAAGCCTTCTTTCTTTAGGCACTGAACATTCTACTCTTATTAAGATAATCATATTAATTTCTCTTGCCTTATACCCTTCTGAAATTGGAATCATCAAAATCAGTATATTGTTAATAATAATTTAGAATACATTTCTATTGTTGGGGGAAAAAAAAGATTTCAAAGCAGCGAGTCAGCAGTTAACAACTTCATAGGAGTTAAAAGAGCAGAGTTTATTGTAGAGGATGTGTAGTTGGTCTGGGTGGTTGGATCATGGGTTAGAAGGCGGCCAGGAACGGAGAGGAGGATTGTGGCAGAAAATACGTATGGATAATTCGTTCCTGTGTTGCCTTACATCTATATATCACAACAAGATATTACATTCCATTAAATTTTACAACATTTCCATTAAAAACACAATCTGAATCCTAAGAGGAAAATACTGACTACCAGAAACATAAGATTCTCAGAGGACTTAGCAAACTGTATGCTAAATTTCAGACAGACATGTTAGTTACCTTTGAATCAGTAATTTAAATCTTTCCCCTTATTTTTCCATTGAATTTTCAGTAGGTCACTCTCAAGTCAAAATTTAATTTTATGTGGTTGAAGTGGTAGAGCCAAAATGAAATTGCATGCTATAGGGGGAAAAATTTAACCTACTTTTAATAGCCCCTTTGAAAGATACTTTAAAGACATGACTTACTCTCATAGCATGTTGACTATCTGAAGAATGAATTATTATATCCTTGTCAAATTTTAAATAGCATGCTGTTAAAAATATTAGTCACACAGGGGGCTGTTTGACAGTAATGTCACAGAAAAGCTCTGGTCTATATGAACAGACAGAGTCTGCAACTTAATATTATAGTTCCATGGAGCTCTGCTTTCCGCAGGGATCCACAGAGACGTGAGGGTGGGAAATCGTTTCAGCTTTACTTGGAACGTTGGCGGAACTCGCCAACTGATGTTGAGGAGGCCTTGTGTTTCCTCTCTGCCCGTCCTTCTCCAGCAGAACTTAGTGGAGAGCCTAAAAGAAATGATAAAGCTATCATTTCAAGTGGGAAGAGTTTCTTTCTTTTTAAAAAAAAATACATCCAAGAAATATGAGTTGAGATCTAGACTAGAGGTTGTAAAGAAAATGATCCAAAGAATTTCTTTTAAAAGGCAGGGTTTTTTTGTTTTGTTTTGTTTTGTTTTTTTTAAGCCTAAAAATATAAGATTAGAAACTGTCTTGGATGAGTCCAACTGTGATTAAAAAAATAAATCTTTTATAGTTCAGTCAAGAATTGTTCCCCTTTTTGTTCTTTGACTTTTCCTTGCAGGGAAAGGGGCAATCTTTACCTAATCAGAGCAAAGCAAGAATCACTGAGGCAGCGGAAGCATCATGCAGGTGAAGGTCAGGCCAATTTTCCCCAAGTAATGCTGTTTTATCACTCACCCAACAAAGATTGGGGCCTTTTTTTCCTTGATCCTTTTGTGCTTTCCCCTATTACTTTAACAGATCTGAACAAACCAGAGATTCTTCATCCAAAAGTTCCATTTAGCTCCATTTATTTCAAATCCCCCCAATTTCACATCTCAGTGTTACGGCAGCTTATGGGTAATATAAAATCCATGCATCAGGCAGGAAGGCAAAGGTACCTAAAAACAGAATTGACACAGGACACTGATTGTTTTCATCGGTCTTTTGCCCTTCGGCACTGGGCTTCACGTCAGCCCTGTTATTACACCCACCTTTTAGTTTCAAGGGTTTCTGTCTTCTGTGTGTCTACTACACATGAATGTTGTTGATGAAATATTGAGTTACAAACTGAATGATGTTACTCTTGGCAACTTGGATAAAGAGCGTTTTGAGAAGCCAAGACTATAAAACAAATACTCACCCTAGGGATGTGTGGCATCCTAAACAAATGTATTCAGTTGCCTCTGATTAACTGCTACAAAGCTGTAACACTCCAGGTCACAATGCTACTCTTGTAACCCATTTACTCTTGGGAGTAGATCTGGTGTTGCCACAATGGGATATCAACAGGAGGAAATGGGAAAAGTGACATTTTGCAAGATAAAGTTAAGAATTATTTTAATAATTAAAAAAAATCATCTTATTTTAAAAGTATAGCATTTTGATTTATAAGCAGCACTAAGGCACTGCTTCTTAATCCTGGCAGCTTTGACTCAGTTTTCCTGTATCTGAGGAACTCTAAATTATCCTGGCTTGCTTAGCCTGCCCTCTCTCCACCTTTCTCCTTTCATTGATCTTTTTTATCTCACATCTTTACTTGCCAATTATTTCTCTCTCGTTTTTCCCTTTCTTCCTTCTCCAGAGCCCAGGTGAGGGGATGGCTGCTTTCAGATGGAGGGATCCATCTGGATACTTTTTCCCTCTCAAAGTGGCTTAAAGTAGGTTTTTAAAGCTAAAAATTTCAAAGCTTCATGAACATACTGAAAATGTTATTTTGAGAACACTGTAATGACTCTCTAAATGCTAGTCATTTGAGTTCTTTAGAGATGAGTATATTAGGGTCTCTGAAAGGGTCAATATTCATATTTAATCATAAACACTTTGTATCATTATAAAAGATCCAGAATTATTTGCAGGTATTTTATTAGCAAGTCAGTTCATATTACTATCTTGAAAGAAAAAAAATTTTAAATATCACCAGTTTTTCCTTTATTTTAGAATATACTTTCTATCACCCATTTTGAATCAATGAACTTTCACAATATGTATATCTTCATCCCATTCTCCAGAGTTCCATTTATCTTCAAGTGGAACAATTTCAAACAACATTTTAAAAAGAATTATTATTAGAATTCAGTGACTTCCAGTTCTATCACAAATATGGCTAAAATAAAAATGCTTATCTGGTAGCTTTTTATTTGATTCACAAAGCAGTTTTCAGAAACCAGTAATGTATGATTCCCTGTCTGGCACAGTAAACAACAGAGCACTTTTTATCTCTCAGTTGATGTTTGTATGCTCAGTTAACCAGCCATTGTATGCTGTCTTTTCTAAGGGTTGTAGAAATTTAAATACAGTAAATGCTCTATGACACGTCTGCTGTTGTGAAGTTAATTCTTTTCCTCGAGGAGAAGATCAGTTAGCAATTACTTCAGGGCAGTCCATACAGGCCATCTTAGTTGGCCATTAATTAAGCAATAAGATATGACAGGCAATGTATTTCTGGGCCATTTAACATACCTCTTGAGAGATTTTTTTTAAAGCAAGAGGCTAAAGGTCAAGTGACTTTAACTACTTGAGAAGTTCACTGCCAAAAATTTTCTATTACTACAAGGACATTTAAATGAAAATTATTGATACTAAGACAAACACAGGGAGTTTCTAGTGTATAGTTAGGAAATCAAGCCAAAACAATAAAAAAAAAAAAAAAGGCTAATGGGTATACTGTACATTGTACTACAGTTTGTCATATCGTATCTCATTTAATTTTCCCAATGACCTTGTGAGGTGCCTCTTATCCCCATTATACAGTTGAGGCCTGTGAGGCTCTGGCTAAAGTGTTTTGCACTATGATTTAGAATTCTGAAATTAAATATTATTGGATTCCAAGCTCTTGATTTAGCTGACTTAAAGCATTGTTCTCCCCTACCCAGACCCTAACTTCTTTTGATGAAAGCAAAGATCTTTTGAGAAAAAATGGCTGTCCCATGGACTACTAGAAAACCAATTCTCCAAACTTCATGACTCCTTTTTTAGTGAGTTTTGCAAAAATTAATAACAGAGTTTATTAAGTAAACCATTAATTAATCCCATGAATCAAAGAATAAATATAATAGCAGACATGCTAGACAAGCCATCTGGAAGACATTTTTTGGGTTTCACTGGACAATACTAAGATTTGTCTGGAAAATGCCCCACCATGCTGAGGTCCTTTCTTGATAACATTGTCCTATTTATGCACCTTATTCCATCTCCCTTGGTCCAGGCACTCGTCCTCATTTGGCTCCTAGACGCTGTGCTCAACCCCACTCTTGTTGTATGTATGGACACACTCTATTAGTTTCTTATTGTGACAGAAACATGGTCAATTCTCTCTTCGAATTAATGGGTTAATTTTTCCTAAGTTACCCCTGACCCCTCACTCAGCACTTGGTATGCTTCAGACTTAACCTCTCAATTCTACCCATCTTTTTTGAGTTTTCATACTCTACTGATTCCCATCTTTCCCTGCTTATTGTTTTCACTAGAGATACCCTGATAAGCAACACCTAATTTCATTTTATATTCCAAGTGCTTATCACAGTATCTGATATATATTATATGCTCAATAAATAGTTGTTTTATTTGCTAAATTGATGTATGAATAATTTTATGGATCCAAAATTTCAAACATTTCAAACATTAACTAAATATTAACCAGCAGAGAATATTCTGTAATATCTAATTTAATTTTTTATCATGGCATTTTTTAGCTTCCCAAACTCACTTTCACTTTTAATATGCCCAGAGAATTACCTAGATTTTTATCTTTGTCTTCATTGAAACAGTTTTTAATGTCAGCTTCTGTGACACACCACTCACCTTGTTTTAATTCTGTCTAATGACTTCATTCATCCACTTACTCAATATCTATGGAGGATCGACTATACTTCATCTTTTTTCATGTTATCAAGACTACAGTTTTAGCAGAACTCAATAGCTTTATATTGAGTTAAAATTGTTTCCAGATTCTCACCCTACATTATTCCTCAGTCTTAATTTTCCAAAATTGTACAGTTTTATTTTGTGTGTCTGGGTACATGTGCACACATGTGTATTCCTGGATGTATTCCAGGTGAGAATTTGTTGAGTCAGTTATTATGCAAGCGACATTTTAAACCAAAAGAATGCCCTTTGGTCACTCTTTTGGTCAAACATAGAAGAAATTCATAGGTATGGTTTTCTGTTGTCTCCATTGGCTAAAATCAAAGGAAACCCTTGTACATTTTATCATTTAAATCTAGGTGAGTTCAATCAAACAGTAATTGGGACTCCCTCAAGTTTTTGAGAGGGGATTTTGATTTGAAATGTTGAAGGGGATAGTTGTTTTCATAGGACATGGATTTGTGAGGATGTGTGTAATCCTAGAGGATCTGGCAGCCTTCTCGTGGGGCTGAGAGGGTTGTCTGTCTGAGGGAGGAACCAAGCTAAAGAGAAGAAGACCTAAGAGGCGGAGAGAAGAGAGTGATTTCTGATGTCATTCTTCAAACTTCTGGATATTATTCTATCCTTGCTGATGTTCCCAGGGTGAGTGATATAAATTACCACAAATATGTTGAACCTAGATGAAGTGTAGCTTTCCAAATATAAATTTATCGTTGAAATAGGCTTCTAAGTTTCTTCAGAGTTCTTTCATAAGGTGGATTAGACAGAATGTTTACCACAAGCCTTCCGTGGTTTCACTGTTAAGGAAGACTTGCAGCAGTCAAATTATGGTGTCACATAAAAATTTACTCAACAAAGTCTTCTTGTAGAAATCTCAGACAAAATAGGTCTTTATGGTGAACTGTTTGAGTGCTACTTCCTGTTTAAATGAAGTTCCATGGAGACCGTGCATTTTGAGGTCCAATATTGAGACCAAACTTCAAGGTGTGTTTTGTTCATCTTTTCTAGGCATCTGAGGTCTGCACAAATATTAAGCTTTTATCCTTAGAATGCTTTTTCAGACTATTGCCAGGAAGACCTGATCTGCTATATTACTGTAGATGGCTGTCTCTAATACACCAATAGTTATTAAAGGCTCAAATCATGGGTTCTTAGATTCCCCCCCAATTTTTCCTTTTTTTTCATTTGTAAAAGGCTTCTATAAGAATTACTGTGCATGCACAAAAAGGGCCCATTTAGAAAATAGTTTGTGAATCCCCATTTTGTACAGTAATGGTCCATATAACTGTATTAAGTCACTTCCTTTAATAGGGAGAGTGCCTTTTTAGTTTGTGAGAAATATGCCCCTGCTGAGGCTTGAACCAGGTACCCTTGGATCTAAAAGCATTTGCTTTACTCTTCAGATAAAGTGAAATCTTCTTAAAAGGGGGTCGGGGGGGTGGTGGGTGTTCTCTTTGACTTTGGAGCCATGTCTTTGGCAATTTTATTTTTCTTTCTGAGTTGCTTTCTTGGTCTCTTCTCTTCCTCCTTTGTTTTATCTGTTCTAGGTTCTTTTATCATTTCCTTATTTGGCTGGTGTTGGCTTTTAAAAATATGAATATGAACATCTGCATCTAAGACCAGTATTTAATATCTAATAATGACCATTTGCTGAGCTAAATCATCTGTAAATGCCAGGTCCCAAACCTGGGCTAGAGAATCTCTAATATTCTCCCACCTGGAAGAGTTCATGAGTCTAAGTTATTTGTGTCAAGTTAAAAGTGGAAATATTTTTTTCCATGGAAGAAAAATGATCATGTGGTAGTTTGAATTGGATAGTTTCTGTGAATTGCTTCATGGTAGCCATTTTGCCAATAAGACTTCTAGAATACTCTTCTTAAAAATATATTGGGAGATCAGCTCAGTGCTTTGTGACCACCTAGAGGAGTGGGTTAGGGAGGGTGGGAGGGAGACGCAAGAGGGAGGAGATATGGGGATATATGTACACATATAGCTGATTCACTTTGTTATACAGCAGAAACTAACACAACATTGTAAAGCAATTATACTCCAATAAAGATGTTAAAAAATTTTTTTAAAAATAAAGTGAGAAAAAACAAAAAACACAAACTACATATATATATATATATATATATATATATATATATATATAGTGGTAATTAAAGAAAAGTTTAACCTCATGTATCCCCTCAGATTCCCACTATATACCCACTAGGAAAATTCTAGTGCTTTTGCAATTCGTGATGCAACATGCCATCATTCTTTGCAAATCTCTTCATATTCAAAAAGGTTTAACAAGTGAATTATAGATACTTATGAGCTTTTATAGGATGCACTTGTTTTATTCTCACAACTTGATTGTGTTCCAAATGTTTCCTAAGCAAAATAGCATGTGGAAATCTCTAATAAATGGGCTAGATTGGATGATCGGCTATAATACTACAGGAACCACAGTGACTTTCTTCCTCCTTTGTCAGGGCAGGGTTCCACTCAGATTACAGTAGCCACAGGAAACCAGGCTGTAGATCCTTAGTTGCCATTGTTTCATTAAACACATCTTAAATGTTCACAATATGCCAGGTGCTTTATGGAACATGTAAAGACTAGTTCTTGCATAGGAGAAAAAAAGTTAGTCCAAGGATGACATTGGACACATTGTAATTACTCCCACTGGAGCCATATATATATATATATATATATATATATATATATATATATATATCAAAAAGTGTTTCTGGGTACAGGAAAGAGAATTTATCAAGACATGTTTTCTTTTTGTTGCAATGCCAGCCCTAATTCTTCACCCATAGCTCTCTCAGGCCAAGCTTGTAACAATTTAGATCTGAATTTGGTAATTCATTCAAGATCAGAATATGAAAAACATTGTTATTTAACAGGATCTTTGAAAGCCAGGAAAGCCTGTATGGATTCTTTCTTGGACAGTGAAATTGCAATCCAGCTCTAAGTTCCTGGAATCACCTTGTATTTGAAAGAAGTCACCAGCAACAGCTAAAACCTTGAGGTTCAAAGTGGACCTGAAATCAGGCTGGAGAGTCTTTGTATCAGAGAGCAACACCAGTTCTACACTAGATTGGGAGACAAAATCTAAAAATAAGTGCTTTTTAATTATCCATAGTCTCTTTAGTGGCAGATCCAGTTAACTATACAACACGTATATGAATGTCCAGCAAAGTGCTTGCAACGTAACATTTATTCAATAAATATTTGTGGAACAAAGGAAGTTCCAAGAACTGTAGTAAGAAAATATGAATCATGATCCCTGACCAGAAGAAAATGAAATTAATATTTGCAAACCAATTAGGCACCATGATAATTGAGAAGTGCTGGGTCTGAATTACTGTTTCCCTAACCTAGACTTTTATGCATTACAAAATATCAAAAATGGTTTTTCTTTCAGGGCCAATATTAAGCATTTTTTAAGTTTTGGGGGCAATAAGAATGTACCACTGAACTCTTCCCAAAAGATTTCTCCCTTCTCAGGTGTTTTCTGGAAAAAAATTTTTTTTAAGGAGTTCACAATTTCAGTCATAGAGATAAAGGGCTTAAATGCTTTGTTCTGCTAATTGGAAGAGTTAAGATAAAAAAGCTTTACTAGTTCCTTTCTTGTTTCTCTGGGTCAGGGATAGGAAGGCTCTGGATGCCTATAGGAAGAAACATAAATATCACTGAAATAATGCAAGAGTACAGAAAGGGTACATTAAATTTTAGACTTCTCCTGCGTGAAAAAGTAAACATAAAAGTGTGTTCAGTCATTTCAAACAATCACGAGCACCATCTTCAGTTGAGAATTTTGGTCATTTTTATATAGTTGTATTTTCCTGTTCAGTAGTGTAAACATCAAGAACACAATTCTCTCCAGGCAGATTATTGCCTCCCCAAATTTGATTTAATGTAGTCAATACCTTTTCTTTCCACCTTCAATTCTTTATTAAAGAAGCATAATTATCAGCAAACATGTTTTATAGAAAGATAAGGAGAGATGAAATTGCAACTTAAAGTCTTGTGAATGATTACCTTCCACTGTATCTTCCTTTAATTAATTGCCCTGTCATCTCCTGCAGATAACTAGCACCTTGAAAGAGGGAGACTCCATAGGGTGCAACCAGAATAATATTCTGTCTCTCCTCTCCCTGCTTCCTCCACTCTCTGCCACCATTACCTTAATTATTCAAACCTCTTCTCCAAACTCGTTTTCTCTGCTGCTTGCATGAAGTCTCAAGCATACCATAACTTTTTCTGGACATTCTTAGATAATAAGCCCCTTAGTCAATTTTGGTAGAAACAAGTTCTCATAGATACTATGAAAATGTCCCATCCAGGGTAATACTAAAAATTTACTGAATTTCACATAAAATCAAAGCGTCTCCCCTTTTCTATCATGGAACTGCTTTAGGTATCAGACAAAGGAGAGGAAGGGCATGGTTGGCTTCATCTTTGTTCCTTATCCTTAAGGCCTCCACCCTGTATCTATTTCCCTTGCTGGACGAGGTTTCTAATCCTTCCACAGATGGAGTGAGGAAAAGGAGGCGTCAGAAACAGTACAGATCATATTTGATGACATGAATTTAATCTAATGATGCTATTCTTAGGCAGGACACCCCAGATTCCTAATTCTGATTCTTCCAGAGGGTGGTGTCTTTGTGGATATTTGGAGACTATCCTGCCAAGATCCTCCAATTTCAATGATCTCATATGGCAAGGTTTCTAGGTGGCTAGCTGCTCACAACTTCAATCCTCAGAGTGTACGAGGTCCTCTCCACATAAAGCATCACCGATGAGGCTCCATCACCAAGCCAGGAATCTCTTTTTGAAAGCTTTTTACAGACTGGCTTCTTCTAGCTTCTTCTCACATGGTCCACATTTGGTCCATGGGAAACATGCCTTTGCATGAAAATATAGTAGGTGATTGCAATAGAAGAGATGTTATACCAGATTGAGGAAACAGCATGGATATAGTGAAAATACTGGGGCATGATTTCAGTAAAATATTTTGGTTGTATATGATATATATGAAAAAGAAAAAACTGAAAAGGAAGACTTCAGCCAGACTCAGGAGAGTCATAAATGCCAGGATTAGAGAGATTGGAATTTATTCAGTAAGGAAAGTGTGTGAGGGAGGTTACTGAAATTGCAGGAAAAGACAATTAAATAATTGGGATAATTATTTAGAAAGGTTAAATTAGTAGCAGAAAAAGTTAAAAACTAATAAACGGAATGCTTGAAAATGGAAAATAGAAAGTAAATGTGAATTTAAGACAATGACCCAATTAAGAAGCAATAAATTCCTGAATGAATGAGTATAGTGAGAAGAGAAGAGAGAGAAATGAATGCAGAACTATGTCCATGGTGGAATGGATAGGACTTGCATACTGGTTGGACATTGGCATTGGAAAGGGAGAGTAGTCAGTATGACTTTAGGATTTATACCCTGAAGGTACAATGATCCAAAATAGGGAAAAAGTCTGTGTTCCAATACAAGAAATAAGTGATGATATAAAATCAAGTGTTATTTGATGCTCAGAGAGAGCCATCAGTGGCTGGAGCAGCTGAGAAAAGGCTTCGTCAGAAGCTTTGAAAGTTGAACAATAGCTCCTAGTAAAATTGTGAGATGGAATAGAAAATTAATGTGCAAATAAAAGACTAACCATTTCCAGTTTGTGTCTAGGTTTTCCTAATAAAAATATGTTACCAGAGATTACTCTGTTTTCGGTAGCTAAGGTAATCAAGAACAGGAAGAACTGAGGTTTAGATTCACTTGGGATGATATTTAAGGAAGCTAAGTATTAGAAGAAAAATACTTTTTTGAATTTGGTTTATTTTTATTTTTCAACTTATTTTTCATCTAACAAACAGTAAAATTCTCTATTTTTGGTGTACAGTCCTATGAGTACTGAGAAAATCATAAAGTCATGTAGCCACCACCTAAATCAAGACACACATTCACTCTAAAAATTTTTCTCTCACTGTCCCTTTGTAGTCAGCCCCTCCCCTTACATCTAACCCTCAGCAACCACAGGTCTGTTCTCTTTCCCTATAGTTTTGCCTTTTTCAGAAAGTTGTTGTGGTAGATACAGTTTTAATATGGCATTCACTTCTGGTCATAAAAACTCCCATGATTATGCTACATTATATGGGTGGGTCAAATAATACACAAGCCCTTTAAAAGCAGAGAATTTTTGCCAGCTGGTAACAGAAAAGGAAACCAGAGATTTGAAGCAGGAGGGAGATTCAGGGCGACGTTGCCGGATTGTTGATGAAGGGAGTCATGTGGAAAGGACCTAATTGTGAACTCTAGGAGCTGAGAGCAATCCCCAGCTGATGGGCAGCAGGGAAAACTAGCACAAGTGCTACAATGATAAGGAACTAAATTCTGCCAACACCTGAATGAACTTGGATGTTGCTTCTTCCCCAGAACCTCTAGGTAAGGGTACAGCCCTTGTTTTTGTGAGCTCCTAAGCAGTGAACTTCTGACCTATGAAAGTGTGAGCTAATTAGTGGACATTGTTTTAAGCTGCTGAATTTGTTTAATTCGTTATGCAGTAATAGAAGACAACTGTAGTCATATCAATGAAATTATAGAATATGTTGCCTTTGGGGACTTGCTTCTTTCACTCAACATAATGCATTGGAAATTCATTCATATCGTTATATGGATCACTGAGTAGTATTCCATTGAATGAATGTACCACAATTTGTTTAT
Source organism: Phocoena sinus (assembly GCF_008692025.1). NCBI lineage: Eukaryota > Metazoa > Chordata > Mammalia > Artiodactyla > Phocoenidae > Phocoena > Phocoena sinus. The sequence goes on from NC_045766.1 coordinate 27,894,553, forward strand.
CCATTCACCACTTGGAAGACATTTACATTGTTTCTAGTTTTTGGAGATTAGAGAAAGGCTGCTCTAATCATTAGTATACAAGTTTTGGGTGAGAATGAGTTTTCATTTCTCTTGTAACAATCCAGGAGTGGGGTTTTGCATCACATCATAAGTACATGTTAAAACTGGTAAGAAACTGCTAAACTGTTTTCTACAGTGGTTGTACCATTTTACATTTGCACCAGCAATGTACGGGATTCCCAGTAGGTATTGTCAGTCTTATTTATTCTAGCCATGTGAATAGGTGTATGGCAGCGTATTGCTATTTAATTTGATTTTAAATACATTTGCGCAAATTATCATTTTTATAAAATTGTGATATAAGCACATAAGCATATTTTAGCTTCTTTATTTGGAAATCGCATTTTGAAAATATCCCTTGGGTCAAGACCATCCCATTTTTAGATAAGAGTTTTCCAGTGAGATATTAAGAAAGCAGATTTGGGCTGAGATTCATTCATTTATTCAACATTTACTGATATCAGATACTGGCTGTGTGCCAGGAATGATGCCAGGTGCCAGGGATAAAAGATGTGTAATATATGGCCCTACCCTCAAGAAGTCCATTCTCTGAGGAAACACACATGATGTGTACTTGTAATGTAGTCTGGTAGTGGTCATGATGAAGGTATGTGAATGCTGCTATGAGGTCACAGGTGAGGGAGCAATGAATTCTCCTTGAGGGAGCAGGCTAGTGAGATGATGAGATATGACTCTAGGTGTGCAAGGCCTGAGACTGAAGACTTACCATCAGGGAATATTAGCAGTGAGGATTTACATAGAATAGACCACTGGTGTCCAATTGGAGTCACTTTGAACAACCTAACGACAGATGTTTTCTTTCAAATTCTTTCAGATTTTTGGAATCCTTCCCAAATAACTGTGTGGGATATAAAATTAAGGGTAATATATGACATGATTTTGTAGATTCCCGATAGGAGAGATTCTCATTCTCACAGATTTCTTGGTAGAAGCACAAAAGTGGGTAGAACAAACATGTTTTGGAATGTTTTTGAGGGGCACCAATAAACACAGTAAACAGGATTTCTTGGCAGAATCTTTCTCATTTTGGTGCTGCCTCTGTTTTGAAATTAGTCAATCATTTTTATAGCACGAATATGTGTGTGTGTGTATGTTTGTGTGTGTGTGTATCAGTAAAACAGAGTTAGTTGGGAATAATTAGAAATAAGTCTTCATGTGAGGCAACTAACATGCTTTAAGTGGCTACTTCCGCTAGTGCTGTGATCTTTGAATCTCACATTCAAGAACAAATTACCTGTATTCTAACATGAATAGCACAGCACATGTTAAAAGCAATAAAAGGGACATTTGTAGTTCTATTTCCCATATCTGGGACCAGTGCATGTGTGGCAGGGCTATACATGTGAGAACACAAAATTGTGCCAAACAAATTAGGGATGGTATAAATAACTGAATAAACAGAGTGTTAATCATTCAATCACTGTAAAAACATTCTCACACAATGCCCGAGCTCTAAAGCAAACATTAGGACATTGTGAGTTTTACTTGATTTTAAATTTCAGAAGACTTTTCACTGAGGTAACATTTACTTTAGAGGTGTGTAATCTGGGCTCAGCAGGTTGTAATGCCTTTGATGTTCACCAAGTTTGTTTATGAACTGTGCTAGAGATGGCAATCCAATAACTTCCATGAAAATTCAGAGACAAACACAGGACATCTTTTTTTTTTTCTGTTCTGTTCATAATAGTGTCCTTACTGCCAGAGTGTAACCAAGATCTCTTAGAAATGTAAACAAGATTGCCTCTGTGCGCCAAAGAGAATGTGATTAGTGTACCAATAGCAAAAGCCAATGAATTTTATGTGATTTCAAAACGTACTATCAATCAATAATACAATGAGTGCAACATCCTGAGGCATTTTCAACGCTGCCTGAAGCCGTGCATAAGCACCGAATCTATAGGCTGTGAGTTATTTGTACACACCAATGTATTTTCAAACTATTGTGTGTTTTCTTTTGTTTGTTTTTGGCTTTTTGCAACCTATCAGCTTGAGCTGGGTTTTGTGAGAGCTTCTGAGACACCATATTGCAATTTTTGAGAGCTCTGCTTTTGATGGCTTGCAATAAACCACACAGGGTATTCCCACTGCGGGGGGGAGGAGTTGTAAACTGTCACACATATTACCATTTACATGATTTGGAGCTTGGGGGTCTCTTGTTTAGATTTTTAACTCCAGCTAATCACAGATTTTTTCTGTTTTGAAAACAATGAGTTGAATGTAAACCAATGCAAAGAGGCACAATAAGGCAATTTCAACATGCTAATTAATTTCTATAAAAAACAGAAAGAAATTTCACATGCTCTGATTTTTTTCTTTTCTTTTTGAGGATGGCTCCAGAACATACACTTGACTTGCAGAATCAGTCAAAACCAGTTCTACTGATAAACATAGAGTTGATCTCTGTCTTTGTCTGAAGATGACATCCAGCCAGGTAGCACTGTGAAAATATATTAACACTCATCCAAAAGAGGTAATTAGGAAGTGTTAGATGAAAACACTAAAAAAATAAAAAAGTAAAATAAATCACAAACATCTACTACATACAGGAAAAGGATTTTCATTTTCATAAAACTATTAATTTAGAATGTTAAATGATAGACTCATCATCTCTGTTATGTCCAAAGCAGACAGAATATTGGCAGATCTCAAGCTTTTTCAATTTGTTTTTCCCTCTTTATAAAGACATTCTTCTTGAATTTTCTACAAATGCATCGATCTTGTCAGAATCGCTTTCAAAGGGAAATGTGTACCTGAAGAGTAAATAAACCAGATGAATAATCCACTTGCTCATCTTGTAAAAGTAAATGTAACCTGTCTATAAATAAATATTTTATGAATTTTCATTAACAAAAGTAGAAATGTTCACTTATGGGCATTTTAAAAGAATCTATCTAATTTCAAAAATTGTTATCCATATCCTTTTTTCAGTTTTACAAATGGGCTACTTTATATGTTTAAATAAAATGTAAACCACCACTGTTGAGTGAGGAACCTTTAACTGTTCATTAGGTTAACAAATATTTATCAAGGACTACTCACTGCCACTACTCACTGCGACTCTTCCATTTGGAGCTACCATCATGTCTCCCCTGAATCATTGCACTAGGCTCTGAATAGATCTCTCTGCTTCTGCCGTTGTTTTCTTACTGTTAAGGAGCAGCCAGAATGATTCTGTTAAAGTATGAATCATCTTGTGGCTCTTCTTCTCTGTGCAAAATCTCCCAGTTATTTCCCATTTCACTAAAAGTAAAAGCTGAAATCATTTTGTTGGCCTCAAAGACCCTAAATGATCTGTTCCCATCCTCTGTCCTTACTTTTCCTCTCTGACCACATCTTCCACCTCTTTCCCTCTTGCTTATGACCTTCTAGACCTTTAGCAAATTGAGCCATTCCTAGAGAGCATGAAGTGCATCCCAGCCTCAGGAAACTTGCATTTGCTGTTTCCTCTGGCTGGAGCACCCTTCCCCAGCCAGCTGTTAAGATTCACTTTCTTCAGGTTTTGACTCAAATGTTACCTTCTCATTGAGGATTTCCTTGCCTATTTTTAGATTGCTACACTTCTCTACTCCCTCTACAATCATAGATCGTGTCTGCCTTTCCTCGCTTGATTTTTTTCCCACCTTGACACTTACCGCTATCTACTAGACTACATATTTTACTTAGTAAAATCTTTTTTATTGTCAGTCTCTCCCACTGGAATCTAAACTCCATGAGGGCAGTGAGTTTTGTCATTTTGTTTACTTCCTGATTCCTAACATCTGGCACAATACCTGACACAATGTATACTACTCTAGGGCAGGCACTGTGGTAAGTGCTGGAATCCAGGAGTGAACAGGTAGACAAGTTCTGCTCTCACGACATGACCTGTCTAATGAGGAAAACAGATAACAAACAAGTCAGCAGGTAAATATGAGAGCATCAGATTAGAGATAAATGCTATGAAGTATAACATGTCAAGGAAACATGATAAAGTGAGCAGTGGCCATGGGTGGTGGGCACTTATACTTGGGTGGTAAGAAAAAGCATTCCTAAGAAGTAACATTTGAGCTGAGGCCTGAAGAACAAGAAGCAGTACAAAGAGAGCTGTGTCAAAGGCTACGTGGTCTAACATCTGAGAGAACAGAATTTTATATTTAATAACATTTATTAATCAGCAAGGGTTTATTTCTCAAATGTGGCTAGTTGGTGTGCTGGTTTCAAAGGAATTTAAGATATGGTGCTTGCTATAAAGTTACTTTTTATATACTTGGGAACCAATGTTCACTCATATGAAGCAACAGATATTAAAAGATGGAATTTCTAAAAGGAGACACAGCTATGAATGTGGGCTGTAATGATCATCACTAGAGAACGTGGAAAGTGAAGACTGAAAACCTTCTGAGCAAAGGTGAGAATGAGTTTTGTGTGTAAAAAAGTAAGGAGGAGGGCTTCCCTGGTGGCGCAGTGGTTGAGAGTCCGCCTGCCGATGCAGGGGACACGGGTTCGTGCCCCTGTCTGGGAGGATCCCACATGCCGCGGAGCGGCTGGGACCGTGAGCCATGGCCGCTGAGCCTGCGCGTCCGGAGCCTGTGCTCTGCAACGGGAGAGGCCACAACAGTGAGAGGCCCCCGTACTGCAAAAAAAAAAAAAGTAAGGAGGAAATGTGTTTTACTGCTGTTGAGGTTTTGTAGTAGAGAGAAGAACTCTCAGCGTTTATAGAAAGGGCGCACTTGCCTTGGACGCTAACCAAATGTTTAGGAAATCATTTTCTAGAAATCACAGGAGCCGTGCCCAGTTCTTCCACTTTACTCACACTTACACCCAGTTCATCAGTAAGACAGGGAAGCTCTATTTCCAAAATATATCCCAAATCATCCACCTTTCCAGCTACTACCTTATCCAATTTACTATCCTCTCTTGCCTGGACTATGGAGTTCCAATCCCTCTCCCTGTTTTCACTCTTGGACCCCTACATTCCTTTCTCCATGCAATGCATGTTCAAAACATGTCAGTCACTTCCTTTCAAACTTAGAATAGAATTCGATCTCCTTACCATGACCTACCCGTCCTGTATGACCTACCCTTGCCCACCAATCTTCTACGAGAACTCCCATATGCCTCACCGTATGCTCCGGCCACACCTTCCTTATGTTCTCCATTCTCTGGAAATTATAGAGGGTTACCAGGCTTTAGTTACCTAGCTCTTGGTATGCCCTCTGTCTTAATATTTTTCACGCATCCTCACGGCTTTCTCCTTCTCACTCAGGATTCACCTTAATGTCAAGTCCCTGTGGAGGACCTTTCTGACCATCTTATCTAAAACACCATCCTCATTATACTCAGTAACATTACCCAGCTGCATTTTCTTCCTAGTTTTTAATCATTATGTGGAAATATTTTATGTATTTGTTTACCTGTTTATTATTTGTCTTTCTCTACCAGGATATAAGCTTTGTGAGAGCAGAGATTTTTGTTTGTGTTATTCCTCACCATGTCTCCAGAGCCTAAAAACTAATTTTTTTTAGGCCTTTCTGGAATGTAATGGTAGATAATGTTTAATTAAATGAATGAAAATAGGGAAAAGTTGAAACCTATTTATATGAAATTGGAAAGCATATGTCAGAGTAGCCTGTCAGGGAGATCTGGACTGAAAATAAAGAGGAATTGACAGTTGTGATATGCTTCATACAATAAATCAATGGGGCCCACTCACTGGCAAGAGACAGAGAATTGCAATGAAATCAAAGGCGAATACTTCAAAAATGATTCATTCTGTCATCATCAGTGGATGAATCAAAAATAATTTTTAGAAAGATTCCAGTGGCTAGATGAAATAGTTAATACGGGATATTAGTAATTAGCAAATGTTGCTCTGTGGTTGGGAATAATTCTTTGCACAAATTTGTGTTTTTGTTGTTATCCTGGCATATTTTTGCCATATTATTGTTGCTGTCACTATTGTGCATTTATTTGCAATTGTGGACCCATAATGAGGTGTGAACTACTCCCCTGGGGTAGATTAGGCACTTTTGGAAAGTTTGTGTCGTATCTTTGGAGCCATAAGGATACTACTGAGTAAACTGCTGCTCTGCCACACAGGCTTTCCTCATGATCCTCTGGCCTTAAAGAAGAATCTTAATGAATCTTTCAACTGTATTTCTTTTTCTTAGTTCCTTTCCATCAGAATACATTTTTAGCTATTACATTTCCTTACCTCTTTTATCTTGAACAGTTTTCCCGGAGAATTGACCCAGTTAACTTGTAACCACTTTTTACTCTTAAAAATTATTAAAGGGCTTCCCTGGTGGTGCAGTGGTTGACAGTCCACCTGCCGATGCAGGGGACGCGGGTTCGTGCCCCGGTCCGGGAAGATCCCACGTGCCGCGGAGCGGCTGGGCCTGTGAGCCGTGGCCGCTGAGCCTGCGCGTCCGGAGCCTGTGCTCCGCAACGGGAGAGGCCACAATAGTGAGAGGCCCGCGTACCGCAAAAAAAAAAAAAAAAAAATTAAAGACCCCAAAGAACTTTTGTTTACAGGGGTCTTATCTTTCAGTACTCACCGTATTAGAAAGGGGAACTGTGGTTGCAAGAGAATGAGATTGAAAAATTAAGTAATATTGGTATTAAATAGTATTGTTATGAAAATAGTTTTGACCTTGCAGACTCCTTGAAGGGGTGGCAGGGACCCCAAGGTCCCCAGATCACACTTGGAGAATCACTAGTAGATAATAATACGTAGCATTTATAAAGATATTGTCGATCTGCCGTTTGCTTCCTTGGGGAGAAAAAGGTATGTCTTAGTATTTCTATATCTAAAAATATTTCTTTATAGGGCTGGTGTCAGGATCGGATGTAATAATGAAAATACATTTTATTCCACAAGCATAAATTCTTATATGCACATAAGAACAAAGTTAAGAGTTATCATTAATAACTCATAAAAAACAGATTTTGAAAAATCTGACTTTTTCATTGACTTCTGAAGTTTTCTGTGTTCTAGCTTTGTAAACTATGATGATAATTTTTATTAAATCACACAGTGCCGTTTTGTTCGTCTCAAAGCATGAAATAGTTTGGCATATTTGCCAACAAATATATGAGTTTTTGCTCATAGTACTGTAGTTTATGCTTCATTCTCGTACTCAAGTTATAACATCAAAAATGCCAGGTTATGACTTCTTCATAATATACAGGATAGCATAGTTAATGCTAAATACACAATTGAAAGTGTATCAGTTTGATTGCATATTCTTTAAAGAAACTTTGAGGACAAAAGGAACTAATACTCCTATGAGTTATAATATCTAAAAATTTCATGGTGTTTCTAATTTACATTCATGGTGTTTCTAATTTACATACATGGTGTTTCTAATTTACATTACTCTCTTCACATTCACGGTATCTTTATGTCTCCACAATAATTCTGCGAGATTACAAGTTATCTTCTGTATCTTCCTTTTATAAAAGAAAAATAAAATCGAGGCTTTGGGAGTTTATTAGTTTTCTATGGCTGCTGTAACAAATTACCACAGACTTAGTGACTTAACGCAAATTTATTATTTTACAGTTCTGTAGTTCGGAAGGTCATCGCCATTGGCTTAAAATCAAGGTATCGGCAGAGCTGCATTCTTTCCTGGAGGCTTTAGAGGAAAATCCATCTCCTTGCCTTTTCCAGCTTTTAGAGACTGCACACATTCTTTATCTCATGTCCCTTTCCTCCATCTTCAAAACGATCAACATTGGGCCAAGTGCTTCTCATACTGCCATCTCTCTGGGTCTATTTTCTGATTCCCTCTTCTACTTTTAAAGACTTTTGTGATTACATTGCCCCCAGCCGGATAATCCAGGATAATCTTCCTATTTTAAGGTCATCTGATTAGCAAACAATTCCACTTGCACCCTTAATTCCCCTGTGCTACGTATCCTAATATACTCATAACTTCTAATGGTTATGACATAGACATCTTTGAGGGAGAAGGGCATTATTCTGCCCACCCCAGGGAGGATAAGCATGTTTACCGAGCTAAGAAAGGTGAGGTTTGGACTTAGATCTGGCCCTCTGACTCCTTTGTCCTTTCAGGGAAAATTGTCTTTGCTCTTGAAGGTCTTACCATGGGACGAAGGACAGCTAATACTGCTGGAGAAGGTCTGGTGGTGGAGAGATTTGGCACATGAGACCTTGAACATATCACGAGGCATCTGGGGCCTTTAAGGAGAGGCTGTAGAGGTAGAGTTTGATTGTATCTGTCTTCTTCTTGCTGTGCCTTTATTGATCTGTACTCTTCATCTTCCCTTTATTTCCTTAAATCATCATGACATGGACATGACATATAACCTAAACGTTAGGTTACATTTTTATTTTTAAATGCATTGTTATAGTACCTGTTGTCGATTGACGCTTCCCTTATTTTGTAAATTAAAAAAATCTAAAACAAATTGTGCTCTAATTCTGTAACCCAGTGTCTGTGTTAGACACATAAACTTTTGTTTGAGGTGTGTAAAATGATTTTTACTTCTGTGAGTCAGTGATTTTTGATAGAAAAAAGCCCAACTATTTACTTATTTCCTCCTTTTATTTGATACAACTATGTTTTCTTGTAAATAGAACACATTAAATTATTTAGCATGAATCTACCTAGTCAATTAATTATATAGTTAGATTCTGGGGACATAGGACACATAAGTTTTGATAAGGGTGAAAGAGATATGAAAGGAGAGAGGAGAGGTCATGACAACAGTGAGGATTCTGAAGAGAAAAGACAAGTATTTTTGCTAGTGAGCAATTTGGGAAAATTACTTGATCTCTCTGTGCCATGGTTTCCTCAACTATAAAATGGGGATTATGAGAGAATCCTATTTTAGGTGTCGTGAAAAATAATGAGTTAATTGATGTAAAGTACTTAGAACATTGCTTAGAGTTTTACATGTATTAAATTTACTTACTTTAATATGCAAAACTATTATAATTATTAGCGTTATTTTTATTAGGGAGATAGTCCTCGAAGAAGCACGTGAGTAAAAAGGGTTAGGAGAAAACCCACTCTTTGCCTAATTTACAAGTTTCTTTATGGCTGAACCTGTTTTGACATTTAGAGTCTTGAGATTTCTATATCTCTGTTAACATGAGAGAAATCCCTTCTAAATATTTCCTACTTTCTGTAAAAGGAATATACCTATACATATACAGATCTCTATCTCTCCTAAAATATAAAAGCTTCCACTCGAACCCAAAGTGTCCTGTAATCACAGAGTTTTTCTCCCCCTAACTCTTGGTGCCAAGTAGTTCCATCCAGAGGGTGACTCTTAACTGCCTTTGTATCCTCACCACATACCTTCTTCTCAGTGCTCTACAATCCTAGCTTTAACTGCTACCACACCAATATCAGTTCTTTTAACACCATCAGACCCTTCACAAATTGTACTACATTCAGAAACATTAGCAGAAACATTGGCAGAGGCATGTTCAGGAAGCCACAAAAATTTAGGTTAAAGCTTCCCAGGTTATTTAACCCAACTGGACTTCAATTCTCTTATCTCTAAAATGGGAATAATGGAGGATAAAGATTACTCAACATGGTATCTGTCACATAGTCTCTGTCAGTGAATGGTTTTTATAGTATAGGTCATTTTATGTGTATTTTGAAATAAGTGGATTGCTAAAAGTGTGGAAAATATTAGTTTCATTTTATACATCAAATGTGGAAAATAGTCAAAAATTGTGCAATTTTAAAGGGGCAGGTGGAGTTAGTTAATAATAAATTGTATTTGTGCTGTTGTCACATGGCAGCATCACTTTCAGACAAATTGAAAGACAAAATAGGCAATACCATTGGTCATGCGCTACCTGTATCAGAAATTTTCTGAGTAACTTTTTGATGACTGTAGTATTTAGTTTTTGAATTATCAATATTAAAATTTATTTTTAATACTATAACAACGTTGCTCGAGTTCTTAAGTCGTGATAACACTGTTGCTGAAAATATGAAAAACTTTGGAAAGATGTTTAGATGTGATAAAAACACTTTGACGAGGATCTAGAATCCCCACAATACTTGTGCTCTTAATTTTGGAGAGGATACTTGGAGTAGTTTCAGAAAAAGTGTTGAGAAAAATACAGTACTTTTTAAAAATTTTTATTGAAGTACAGTTGATTTACAATGTGTCAGTTTCAGGTGTACAGTAAAGTGATTCAGTTATACATATACATATATATATATAGTCTTTTTAAAATTCTCTTCCATTATAGGTTATTACAAGATATTGAGTATAGTTCCCAGTGCTGTACAGTAGGTCCTTGTTGGTTATCTATTTTATATATAGTAGTGTGTATATTTTCATCCCAAACTCCTAATTTATCCCTCTCTCCCCTTCCCTTCTGGTAATCATAAATTTGTTTTCTAAGTCTGGGAGTCTATTTCTGTTTTGTAAATATGTTCATTTGTATCATTTTTTCAGATTCCACACGTAAGTGATATCATATGATATTTGTCTTTCTCTTTCATTTAATATGAAATGAAATATGATAGTCTCTAGGTCCACCTATGTTGCTGCAAATGGCATTATTTCATTCTTTTTTATGGCTGAGTAATATTCCATTGTTCATAAATATACATGTATTGGTATATACTGTATACTATATATATATATATATATATATATATATATATATATATCTCCATTCATCTGTCAATGGACATTTAGGTTGCTTCCATGTCTTGGCTATTGTAAATAGTGCTGCTATGAGCATTGGGGTGCGTGTATCTTTTCAAATTATGTTTTCCTCTGGTTATATGCCAAAGAGTGGGATTGCTGAGTCATATGGTAGCTCCATTTTTAGTTTTTTAAGGAATCTCCATACTGTTCTCCATAGTGACTGCATCAATTTACATTCCCACCAACAGTGTAGGAGGGTTCCTTTTTCTCCATGCTCTCTCCATCATTTATTATCTGAAAAATAAGGTACTTTTTGATTCACATACTTTATATAACTGGGCAAATAAAATTTTAAAAAAAAAGGAATAAAAAGAATGTGAGGCATGACATGACTGTGAGAAAAAAACAAGGTCAAGTGCTCCTAAGCCACATTGGCTGGAGATTTATGCATATCAACCTTTACACTTATTCCTGTGGGAAAGTTCATCTTAACTCATGTGTGCTTTGAATTATGTGAGGTCTTCAGGAACACATTTCTCTCATAATATTAGACCACCCTGCATCTTTAAGTTCAAGTCCTGTTTCAGTCACCGTGTGCTGGTGGAGTGTTTAAACAATTTGTTTAAATAAATACTCTTGTAAAGCTTGCATGTATAAACCAATGACCTATTTTCAAAAATATCTCTGATATGTCTTTCTTAATGAACAAAGAAATGTTTTCTGCACTGAAGAAGCACATTTCGCCCTCTGCAAGCTCAGGGATGGTCTTCGGCTCTATTCTCCTTGTCCAGCTGCAGGGAATTCCCTTACCTGTTGTTCAATGTCTGGCCTGTGTTAGAGATGCTGTTTTGGCAGAATCCAACGGCTTGTCTGCTACTCCTCAGGTATACATACATGACAGGTTAGGGTCTTTTGATGTCCAGCTCAGCCGTGACATTTGTGAGACTAGGGACACTTGTTTTTGAATATAACCTACTAGGGCCTCTTCCTACACCCCTCAATTCTCTATGCCCTTGACCCACAGATACCTCTACCACAGTTAGCAAACTCTGTTTAGTGCTTCCTAGAGACCCTGTGGATTAGAAAATATGTCCATGACATTACCATCCACTTGACAGCGCTTTGTGGTCCTCAGCATTGTGTGGCGGGTCTAGGATATCCTCTACTCTTGGTCCCCAAAGGTAGAGGGTTTGGGAGCTCTTGGTAGAGCTGAACAGGGGGCATCCACCTGAAGTTATAGACCTCCTCGGAGCCTGTACACAGATCATTTCTTCTGTCAGCACGTTGATTGATGAAGCCATTGCTCTGCCTAAAATACTTCTTGTGGATATACTTGCAGCAATGACGCAACAACAACAAACAAAATAAAACAAAGAAGACCAAAAAAGAAAACCCAGATAGTCTGAACCATAATTTGTTCTCACTTTGAAAATGAGCTACTGCAACTCTTGAAAAGTTGGAAATGATGAATATACCAAATGGAAGTTATTTCTGCCAAATGTTACAGACATAATGTGTGAGAAAGGTTTTCTCAAATTGCTCAGTATATATTTCCTATACTCAAGGCTGTCAATCTAACTGTTTAAATAAATACCCCTTGGAGAGCTTATATGAATAAGAGCTTTATTATCTAAGCTGCTTATTTTATGAAGTTCATCTCTTTCTCAAGGCTTACTTCAAATATACACTTTCTCTCCTGCCACCAGGATTGTGAATCACGTTTATAGACATAAAAATGTAACACAGGTTTTGTTTAGTTCTACGTTTTAGTTTATCAGATCTATTTGAATCTACAATCTGCAAACTAATGAAAACTACAGAAATGTGAAAAATCATTTTTCTACTCAATTTTTATGTGCACTCTTAGAATTATATGTTTCTTCCTTATAACAACAAAGAAGCTATTTATCCTTAACAGTGCACAGAATAGTTTTCTTTTTTTTTTTTTTTAACATCTTTATTGGGGTATAATTGCTTTACAATGGTGTGTTAGTTTCTGCTTTATAGCAAAGTGAATCAGTTACAGAATAGTTTTCTTAAGTGAGTTGGGAAAAATAACTTACTAACTTTTTACTATAAAACTTCTAAGTAGAAACCAATTTATGATAACAATAGTTTAATGTCCTTATTATCATGAGTGATATTTAAATATGTAATAAATCTTACATGTACATTGGTGCATGGGCACCAATCAAACAGAAAGGGTATTGATCAGTTGGAATTGTCCCTTGGGTTGTAATAACTGTGATACCAACTCTGATATAGCCCTGCTAGTTGCTGCTTCTTGTGATTTATGTGGCTTTTTTTTTTTTTTTCTAGAGAAGAAGCACAGAAAAGGAAGAGGAGATGGACAGTTTTTGCTTTTCCATCTGTTCTCTGTAGGACAAAGTATTTGGTTATAAATTGGGGCCTGCAATGAAAGTAAAAAGATTTCTAAAGAATATCAATTTTAAATTAATTCAACCAAGAAATGTTTGCTGAATGTATGAATTTGTTCCAATTCTTCCAGTGTATGAGATATCGTTTATAAGTCATTGTGCTGGTCAGAACACAGTGACATACATACAAGAACAAGCTTGAAAAGTACAAAGTTGCACCAAGTGAGAATATTATCTGTGGAAATTTAGATTGTGGCAGCCAGATACACTAGCTCGGGATCCACTAGCTGAATGAGTAGCCCATTTTTCTCCCCAAGGAGAAAATAACCACTTGATCATCAACAGTTGGTCAGGTACTGCCTAGGAGACGCTAGATCTGCATCGTCTGCGGATTTAGGTTCTGAAGTTACCTTATAGAGTCCGATTCATTAATATCAAAGTTATTCCTGAAAATCTCTTACAACAAACAACATCATCGTGGAGACTGAAATTCCATCTCTTAATAAATCCGGAATCAGTTTTTTCATCAGCTTTGGGACAGCTTGTTCTTTCTTGCTTTGATTCACAGATGAAATAGCTTGTATTTAAAGAGAAAGGCTCATCTTAAAACACCATAAAAAAATAATTCAAAATGGCAAGATGCTTACACCACAAGAGATGCAAAGGACCTGAGACCAAAAGCATGAATTCACACCTCTCAGCTAATGCTCACTCACACTGAGACCTAAGTTCTTTGAATATCAAAGTGGGTGGAATCTCCTGCATCTTTTAAAACTGTTGTTTCTCTTTCTTTCTTTCTCTGCCCCACTCTTGAAGCCCAAGTATATAAAGTTGAATTTGCCTTATCACCAATTGAATGTGCCTAGCATATTACCCTACCTATATACAAGGTAAGTTAATCATTCTCATTTAAAAGATAAAACAATGAAGCTAGGAGAGGTTAAATGTCATGTTGAAGACCGCATGGCTGGCAGAGCAAAGTTTGAAGAAGCACTGACTCTGAAGATGTTATGTTTCCACCAGGGCATAGCAGTCCTCCAGCTAGTACTCTGGTACTCTATGGTTTACAGAAGCTCCACCAGGCCCCTGTCCTTAGAAGTCTATTTATGGACTGGAAATACTGCTGAGATTCTAGCTGACCTGCGGAGTGACGGGGTTCTCCTCTTGTCTCTAGGCTCAGGGTCTGAAAAAAAACGCTGGGTATCAGATAATTCAGCCTCAGAGCAATTGTACTTTTGAAATAAAACTTTAATATAAAAATCTTAGCTCTTAAAATTCTATTTGCTATTAGTTCTCAGGGTTATCAGCCTTTAGGTTGAACCACATCAAATTGCCATTTTTGTGGGTGAAAAATGTTGATTATAAGCAATTTCATGGGGTCCAATGTAAATTTATCACCGTGACTTTTATAGTAGAAAAAGGCCTGTAACAACATAAAATGTTTTCTGGTCACCTTATAAAATATAGCCTTCTGGTCACTCTTTATTCTGTCAACCGGGTTTTATTTTTCTCTTTCTCTTCATAGCAATGATCAGAATCTGGATTTGCTTTGTCTTTTTTTTCTTACTTTTTTCCCCGCCCCTGCCCCCATCAGTAGAATTTACTCTCATCATCCAGAAAAGTACCTGGAATATGAAAAGCACTCAATAAATATTTGTTGAGTAAAATAAACTTGATGATTTGAAAATATCTGCCTAAAATGTTGAATTATTAGATATATTTTCTATTTGGAGTGTTGCTATAAAACATACATTTCCAATTCCCCAATGTCCCTTTGGAAAAGATAAATTAATTCATTTCATTAGTGATATTGTATTGCCTGCAGCATGACTTGTCAGGGTGGCTACAAGAGACTAATGATTGGATAATCAGAGTTTATTTATCATAGAACCATTTTTTTGCTACTGAACTGAAGTATAAATAATGGTATATCAGTATTTACATTATAAATACTGTTTTGGGGTTTGTTAGTTGGTCAAAAACTTCTCCCTAGGCTGAAACAGCTAGTGGGTAAACACTGCATGTACCACATATGTCAAAATGAGAGTATAGTGATCCTTTGTTAAGCAAAGAACAAACATTGCATACAGATAACTTTTGTCTGATGAGAGTGAAGCTGTTGAAGGATCCCAATTTCTTGATGTTGCTCAGCATCTTGGAAAAATAATAGCATTAACATAATCTTGTGGAGATAAACTGCGTACCAATAAGAAAAGATGAAGTTCTACTAGAATTTTCATTCAGAAGAGAAGATTAGGTTCCTCAGATAATGTTAAGGGGCAAGTCTGGTTTAATAACTGTGGCAAAAAAATTGGTGGGACCAAAAAGAGCTGTTGCCAAGAAATACAGCTCTGGCTGCTGGTGTGCCAGCACTCTTGACATTGAAGGGCCGTATGACCTCTCCAAGTGATTGATTTTTATGAACCTGCTGTATAAATCATTACTTTCAGGGAAAATACAATTTGGCTACATACATCTCTCCCATGTCCAAAAAACATTTCCCCAAACATAGTATTATTGTTAATTGAGAATACCCCCAAATCCTTCCTTTCCTCCATCCTCAGACCATGGAGGTGCCAATCAAGTTGCTTCTCCAGTAGGGCTATTGTGGTTAAAGAGGTCACCATTACAGAACTTAGTGAGCAGCCTAAGGCCGTCCTGGAGCTTCTGGTTTTCTGGTAGCTAAGGGTAGACAGATTTGCAAACAGCCAGCAACAGGAAATGATTGTGACCTGTTTTTGGAACCAATAAGCATTGAGTTACTGTACTAATGACTCACCTAAAATATTTAAAATTTCCTCTGAAGTGACAATTTTTTTGCTGCTTCAGGGGTTTTGTACATTTTATTTCTTTGGCTGCACCACCCGGCATGCAGAATCTTAGTTCCCTGACCAGAGATTGACCTGTGACCCCTGTAGTGGAAGTACAGAGTCCTAACCATTGGACCACCAGGGAATTCCTGGTTTTGTACACATTGTTTTATCTCCCTAAGATGTTCTCTTGGTTAATGCCTACTTATCCTTTCAGGATTCTGTTCATATATCATTTTCTCAGAAAAACCTTCCTTACTATTAAACCCCCAACCTCCATCCTGACAGCCGCAGTTACACGCACACACACACACACACACACACAGGCCTTCCTATTACACATTCTCATAGCCCCTTCTGCACTTCCTCCATAGCACCTTAATGTGTGTGTGACCATTAGCTCCATAAGGGCAGGCATGTCTTTTCAGTTTTTTGCTGCATCCTCAGTATCTAACCAAGTACATGGCACACAGTGGATGCTTAGTAAATATTGCTGAGTGCTTGACTTTTTGAAGGTGTTTTCATTCTGTTCCTCTGTGTTTTCCTTTGAACTAGAATTTACTATAGATACAGACTGTACATTCCTTCGTGGACCTGCCCTGTTCTGTTTCTAGCCTTAACTCCACATTCCAGCCAAACCAACCATGTGTCATCTCCCATTGATGGCTCAGTGGCTTCCAACTGCAGCTGCTGCTTTGGGGTTGGCTCCCCCATAAGATTCATGATGAGACAAGTTTCCTCGGCATCAAAGTTTTGGTTCTATTCAGTGAGCATTTATTGAGCATCTGTAACTCACCGTACACTGTGTTAGGAGCTCTGGTAGAAAAATGAAGATTGGTCTTATTTCTGAGCATCTTTGAGCCAAGAGGTGGGCAGAGAAACACATGGATGGATTAATGTAGTAATTGTGTGCTGAGTGTCACAATCAAGGTGCTTTATGATTTAGCCTATACTGATAGAAAAGGGTTTCCACATTGCCTGTAACGTGCTGACATACCAGGATCCCTGGTACTTGTATATTCAGTGATTCTCTCATTAGAAGCAAATGCTTTACAGGTTGAATCATGGGAATATCAGATGGTGACACAAGTTCTTAAATACATAAAATAAATTTGTCTGGGAAAGGAATTTCATAGATCTTAGTCTGCATTTCTTTTAAATTCAGCATTCCAGGTTCTCATCTCTAATCAACTCTTGCTTCAGTAGTTTTCTTTTTGTCCCTTTATTTATTTATTTTTTAATTGAGGTATAGTTGATTTACAATGTTGTGTTTGTTTCAGGTGTACAGCAAAGTCATTCAGTTGCATATATATATATATATATATATATATATATATAAATCTATTCTTTTTCGTATTATTTTCCATTATAGGCTTTAATCAGCATTCAGATATTTCTGATGCTGTAGGGCCACAGATCCAGCCCTTTTCTCACAAACATCAACATTAACTTGCTTGGGTTATTGAATTAATATACTACTGAGCTACAACCTTCTTTTTCACCCTTTCCTTGCTACTTTACAGGAAATTTAATTTCTTTTCATAGAAATCATTCTCATTTTGAAGATATTCTCACATTAAACCAAAGAGAGAAATAATTATATTTGGTGGAAAGTACAGCTTCTAAGTAAAGATCTCCTTCCCTCGATCGTTACAGGAGAAGGATGGAAAGGCAAAGCCAGCTCTGGGGGCCAGTGCATTGCATGCTGCTACCTCACTTGTAAGGAACAACCAGTCTCTTTGAAATGCTCACACACCGTGGATTGAAATTGTTAATGGAAATCCTAGTAAATAGTGACCATGGGTTTTAGGCATTTATATGAGTATAAAGCGTCCTATTGTGAGAATCTGCCATTTCCATTAAGTACATTTTAGCTCTAATTGAGAAGCCTTCTTGCTATTACCCCAGTTGGACTTGATCTTTTATTCTTCAGGGCTTTATTTATTTATTTTTTGGCAATTCCTCCCATCCATCATACTTACTGAATTCTTTCTTGAAATATACTCAGTTGGAAATTAGAATCTGAGTTCTGAAAGGGACCTCATCTCTGAAAATATGGAGCAAAATCCAGTACGTGCTAGAAACCATGAGTCCCGCCTGCCTGCCTCTCACCAAATGATCACTAACATTTGCATAGCACTTCCCACATTCAAAATGCATTTTTCAAACATTATCTCATTTAATTCTTGCCCCTTCCCTGTGAGTTAGTTATTCATAACTCTACTTTACAGATAAGAAAATAGGGTTCAGGAGAAGTCAAATGACTAGCCGAAGATCACAGAGCAAGTAGGGGAAAACAGCCATCAAAAGGAAGCCTTTTGCCTTCAAATTTCATGAACTTCCTATATCTTCTAAATGCACAATGTCATCCTTATAGGCTGTGTTCGTTTCCTCCAGGCCAAAAATCTTATTCATCTTTATACCCATCACCCCAGTGGCCCTTCCACCTGGCCTAAGTGGGGTTTAATGAGTACATTTCTTGGATAGATTGATTTTGTTCTTTGGGTGAGAGTTTGTTCAGTAGTTATTCTATTTTCCTTAAAAAAAAAAAAGGTAAGTATTTTACATTACAAACTTAATTTCAAAGTCCAGAAGGAAACAAACAAACAAAAAACAACAAAAAGAGCAAAACATGCCAAACAACAAAAACAAATGAGCGTTTCCTCTAAAATGAAAACAATGACATTTAAGCTTCAATTACACTTCTCGCTGCCCTGCAAATAGCCACGCCAGGACCCAGGGCTTCTTGCTGATTGAGAGCACATTTTGAGTTCCCCCCATTGTTCCTGGCAACCCTGCTCCCATGTAGCAAGCAGGATATTCAACTTGACAAGGCTCTTTCTTTCTGGATCAGGGAGGGAGCAAGGTTCTTGTCAGTTTGAATCATGAGCCCACACTTGGCAAAGCTGAGTGGACAGGCACAGTGGGGGGAGGTGCCATGTGCACGCCATCCATGAACCCATCATGTGGGCCTCTTTCCCCATCTCCTAAATAACTCTACTGGCTTCTAGCTATCCTGCTCCTAGAGGGCCTCTTTACTATTTGGCCAGCTGATTTGCTTCTGACACGAAATCAACTCGTTATCCAGCTTCTAAAATTTTACTTTAAGACTTCATCATTCTACCAATATTTTTTTCAGAGTTGCAGCTGAGAATATCCAATTCTGCCATTCTCAAGGTTTTAATGTTTTAAAACATATTTCTAAGAATGAAAATGCCTTTTATTTGGAGTCCACGTCAAAAGGCTTTTAGAAGTCATCAAAGAAAACTGAAAACCTAGTATATACAGCTCTAAAAATAGTTTGTCTTTATTATTATTTTAAAAAACTGAGCTTTAAAAGAATGACAAATAGAATTAATAAAAGATGAAATCCGGAAATTCTGATTATGTAATAAAGAAAACAAAAGTGTCTTATTATTTCATACCTTTACCCCTAAGAGTTCATGCTTCAGTTGTATTTGTTTCAAGAGGAAAAAAAGAACAAACCTTTACTGGTTAAACATCCTAACATATGTCTGAAAAGTAATTAATCTGGCCCCATTTTTCTTCTCATAGGCATTGAGAACAATATTTTTGGTTATTATATGAATGTAGAATTTTATCCTTTGTTGTTTTCTTTTTAATCATGAAATAGCAGTAAAGCTTCTTTTGAATACAGGTAAATCTTTCTTTAAAGTATTTTTATGGCAATGGAGCCCATCACAAGCTTTTCGAGGTTTAATTATAGGATTTTGTGATGCTGTCAGGGTGGGAAAAAATTTTCCTCTTTCCTTCTAGGTTCTTCTGGCTGGTCTAAGAATTAAATTGACATGAGACAGATTAACAGGAGAAAATCAAATTTAAGTTCGTATGTAAAGGAACACCACATACATGAAAGGCTCAAAGACAGAAAGGTAAAATGAGGTGTCTGTGCCATCCTGAGCTAGGGAAAGTGATAGGGACCTGGGACTTCCAAGGACAGTAAGGTCACTCACAGGATGAGAAGAAGAAGAGCAGATGTTGAGTAATTAGGTGTTTGCCCAGCCATACACATGGGTCACTGACATAAAATTTATCTCTGGTAATTATTCTCATTCTGGGAAAGAACCAACCCCCAATTCTTTTTTTTCTTTTTATTTTTTTGCGGTACGCGGGGCCTGTCACTGCTGTGGCCTCTCCCGTTTGGGGCACAGACTCTGGACGCGCAGGCTCAGCGGCCATGGCTCACGGGCCCAGCCGCTCTGCGGCACGTGGGATCTTCCCGGACCGGGGCACGAACCCATGTCCCCTGCATCGGCAGGCGGACTCTCAACCACTGCGCCACCAGGGAAGCCCAACACCCAATTCTTTAAGGAGGAGATCGTTTCTCTTGATCCCGAATGGTCTCAATTGCCTTCAACTCAAAATAATCCACATGCCAAAGTGACACATCTTCGAATGAATAGTCATAAAGGGGTTCTGAACAGGCCTCCCCAAGATGTGCCACATTGGCATGTGGATTATTTTGAGCTGAAAGCAGTCAAACCCTGTGGGCTCAAAAGGAACTTTTACCTCTCCTTTAAGGAATTTAAACTGGGGAGGCCTGTTCTGAACCCCTTCATGACTATCCAATGCCAAACATGTAAACAAACCAAGTAATTAAGGGAGGGAGAAAAAGAAAATGACTAATAATGTTAAATTCACAGTTGTCCTGTACTTTCAATCATCCTTTTCAATGTTCTCAGCTGAATCTAAATCTCAAGTAATAAAATAACACTTTGCATAACAAACTCAAGTTTCTTGTCTAGTTACCTAATACTAAATGAAACTCCACCACACCTTTACATGTATATCTAAATCTTGCCTTGCATTAAGAACCCATAACAGACAATAACTATGAAAACATTGTTCTTTGGGGCTGTTGTCCATATCCTTTTTCAGTCTTTAATTCCTTTGTTTCAGTTACATTCTACTTGTCCCCTTTACCAGAAAGTTGTAGAGGGAATGTATTATCATCACTGACTTAACTACACTTCAGATGTAGCTTTTTCCCACTGGGGTACCTTTATGGATTGCTCTAATGCCCTAAATCATCATTGTCATCGTCCATTGATAATTATTTTCTGAGTGTTTACTAACCTGGATGGTACCTCACAAGGCCCTGTGATGCTATATATTTTTTCAGTTATAGTTTCAGCCCTAAAAGATTTTGCAGTCTAAAACCATGAATATAGACCAGGATTGAAGTTAATGATTATTCGTAAAATTTGGACAAGTACTCAATATATATGTATGTGTAACTTATCACTTAAAATTGGAGCTACATAGTATTTAGGATAAAGGTTAGTTGAGGGATCAGCCAATAGATAAGATCCAGAATAGTCAAGCAGAGATTAAAGTGCAAAGCAGAAAAATTTAGAGAGCAGGATTTTTTTTTTCTCCTGGGGTCTTCAGGGTAGTGAAGATCTCTCCTGCTGTAAACAGATGTGCAGGGAGGATTAAATTACTATTTAGGGTTGGGGGGGGTGATCCCTACCCAATAGATGGATGAAGATTTCATATTAATCATGACAAGAAAGTATTGCTTCAAGCCTATGTTGGTCACTAACCCTGGAGAAGGTGGCCTGAGGATTTGATTATGCTTTCTGAGGTGGTCTTACCCTCTCAGCTTTTAAGACGAGTTTGAGAAAGGACACCTATGGCAGACTCTTACGTTGATATCATTGGAAATACCTTGGGTGGCAGAGGCTACCAGCTTACCAGGATCTTAAAGAGATTCTACATCATTGAATGATAACAGGACAGCCCTGGGGTTGGTAGGGGAGCAGTGATAGGAAAATGAGGGGAAGCCACAATTAGGGAAATCTCATTCCCTAATCCAGTTTATAGATTTCTCAAGTGCAGGTTGATGCAACACAAAGGTTAGCTAAAAGTTTGATTTCTTCTTTTCTGTTTGTTTGTTTAGTTGTAATATACAGCTGTGTATTCCCATAAAAATGTGAGAAAAAAGTTAAAATAGTTCGGAGATGATCAGATGAATGGTTTGCAGTGGGGGCAATAAAAAACATTTTAAAACAGAATATAAAATCACCTGGAAAAGGCTAGATTTTGAACTAACTGGGCATATTAACATGTGTTATGAGTTAGTGGTCTTGTGATTTTCAAATTATGCCACTGTACATAATAGAGTGTTGTTTGATAGGCCTCACTAAGTGGCCTGGCACTAAACCAGATCTGTCATCTAGAGGAAAGGAAGGCAATTCCAATTTCATCCAAATAAGCTCATATTAAAATACGGAAAAGCAAATGTGACACAGCTGCCATAGCCTGGCCAAGTTAAAATGCTTACAAATATTTTATGTCTGTAATATAAGACCGCTTACTAATGGGAGAATATTATGTGTAAAAGAGTGCCAGATTGCCTTTGATATAAGTTGGTAATAAAAATGCTATAGGGTTAGTTTTTATGGTTCTTGTAGGTTATAATAACATGCTTCCTGTGTTATTACTTTAACAGACACTAAGAGAAAAATCTATACGGTGCGGTCACTTTCCTTAAATAGCATGTACAACACATGTACCATCAGCTAGGATATTGAATCAACAATTTATTGGGCCTTGTTACATATCTTGGAAGTAATAGTTTTATTTAAACATGTGTCTTTTCTTTCCCGAGGAGAATTTCATGTGTGCTCTGGATCATGCTACGTTCTACTGCTATACAAATATGAAAATAGGTAAGAGTCATGTTTTAGTCAATACTACACAGTGTTCTTTATTAGAGGGGGGAGGAAAGAATATAGCTGAGTTAAAGCAATATAACATGATGAAGTTCTGAAATATATGAATAAAGACACCTTATTTATTATACAAAGTTAAGGAATTTCCCCTTGGGGAAAAGAAAATGTAACACATCTACTGATGTCTTTGAAACAAAAAAATAGGCTCCTAAAAAGAATGGTGTAATTTCCGTCATTTCAATCTATAATGTAATTAGGAAATAAGAGAATAACATGAAGGAAAATAATCCCAACGGTATAGGAGGCCATTTGGCAAAGGGAAGATTATAGTGATATTTTGGTTTTGACTTCAACATAGGATTTTTAATTTGCCTCTTTAATGAATATTACTTTAGGAGACAAACATGTATGGATACCTGTAATGTCAATCCGGAAGTCCTGAAGTGTTCCTGTAAAAGAGCGTCATCAACATTGAATTTGAATCACCTCCCTCTGACACATCCTAACCAACTCCTTGACCTTGACCTGTTGACTATTAACTGTGCTATTTCTAGAGATAAATCCAACAGAATGACATTACTGAAGTTGATGTCAGGGTTTATTTCAAGCATGGGAAGACATTTTAAAGCAGATACGGTCATATGGCATTCCTTCAACCACTCTACGTATGTGCTAATTATTCTACCTTCATGCTGATCTGGCCCCCACACAGGGTTTCTTCTTGAGAAAGTGTTTTGCAAGTATTTTCGATAGAAATAAATGGGATTTTCATCTAGCCCATATTTAGGGCGATACTCAGTAATTAAATAAAAAGTGATGTAGTTTGGGGTCAGATATGCAAAAATTGAGATAGCATGGTAGACAGAATTCCAAGATGGTCTCCAAGAGTCCTGCCCTTTCATGTACATGCCCTGTAGAATCCTCTCCCTATTAGTGTGGGTGGAGCCTGTGAATATCATGGCATATTACTCCCATGATTTTGTTACATTATATGGCAAAAGCGAAGTGATTTTACACATGTGATTAGGGTCTTTAATTAGTTTATTTTGAATTAACCAAAAGAGGAATTATCCTGCATGTGTCTGAATGAATCAGTGAGACTTAAGAGGTAAGAAACAGCAGGAGACTCCCTCCTGTTTACCTTGAAGAAGCAAAATGCCACGGTGTGGAGAGGACAGGGTGGCAGGGAATGGGCCTCAGCTGCAAAGAGCTGAATTCTGCCCATAGCCAGTGAGCTTGGAAGAGGACTCCAAGATAACATGAGATTGTACCTCCAGCCAACACCTTGACCTTGAGGAAAGGACCCAGCTAGACCATGCTCAGACTCCAGACCCACAGAAATGGTAAAATAATAAAGAGTAAATGTATGTTTTAAACTACTAAGTTTGTGGTACAAACCTATTTGTCACACAGCCAATACAGATAGTCTACCATTCTTTTTGTCAGGGTTTAGTTGCTCTTACTCCTAGAAAAGTCTCTTACTGACTTGAAGTCCACGCCTTGGGGTCTGTGTGTTAAGGAAATAGATAATTGCTGGAAACTGCCCTCCTTGTAATAACTAGTAACTTTCCCTTAGATTTCTCATCTATACATCAAGAAATCTGGATTCTATTAACTTTTATAGGTAAACTTTTAACCTCTACCTTCACTTAACATTCCTATAATACACATTTTTAGTTTTTATGATGTTTCTTTCTGAACTCACTTCAGTTTTCTCACATATCCTGTGTTGACTTAAATAGATTCGAGATCCCATAAGGAACTTGCCACTGATGATAGAGTAGAGACGTTAATCCTTGCTCCTATATTCCAGGCATCGTTGCATACTGTGTGCAGGAGAATATCCCATTCATTTGGCTCTTTGCCTACTTGTTTACTTGTTACTCTTTTTAACACCAGCTAGAAAGTTTTTGATTCAAACTCAATTCGGGTGCCCATTCTGACTTACAGCTCTCCTCTTTATCATTGAAGCCATAGCAGACAGTTCCCAGTTTTAACACTGTTTGGAACCAATAGAACCAGGAAGGTATTGACAGCTTGTTTCTGTTTTTTGCTTTTGTTTCATTTTGTTTTAATTGTGGTAAAAAACGCATAACATAAAATTTATCTTTACCATTTTTAAGTGTACTATTCAGTAGTGCCAAGTATATTAACATTATCATGTAACCAATCTCCAGAAATTTTTCGTCTTGCAAAACTGAAACTCTATACCCGTTAAACAACTTGCTATTTCTCCCTCCTCACAGCCGCTGCAACCACCATGTCACTTTATGTTTATATAAATTTGAATACTCTAAATATCTCATATAAATGGAATCATACAGTATTGGTCATTTTATGACTGTTTTAGTTTGCTTAACCATGTACTCAAGGTTCGTCTACATTAGTCAAGGCTTTATATTAGGGTTCTCCAGAGAAACAGAACCAATAGGACATATATCCTATTGGTTCTGGTTTTTTTTTTAACAAATACTATTTTATTATTTACAAATACATAGTAATCATAAGGGTACATGTCACAAATTACAAATGGGAAAAGTACAAGGGAAAGTTAAAACAAATGCGTTCAATGACGAGGTATCCATTAATATGGAATCCATTTAGAATAAAACAGCTCTTTGTTAAAGTTAGACAAGGCCAAGAGCATGTACATTGTTGAGTAGGAAATGCCAGTTACCTAGAAATATACTTCTACCAAATAGTAGAAATGTGTTAGTCGTGTACCTACATTAAATCATAGCATATAAAGGTCCAGTGTTCCACAGTACAACCATTGGTTTTAGGCAGGAATCTGTGAGAGACTCGACTGGGTATCTTGTTGGAAGAGGAGAGCCCCAGGACTGATTAACTTCTCTACTTTCCATAAAGCTTTGTTCAGGTGACTCTGGAATGTGGAATTTTTGCATATATGCAAAAATTGAGATTGGGTGGTAGGCAGAATTCCGAGATGACCTCCAAGAGTCCCATCCTTTCATGTACATGCTCTGTAGGATCTTCTTTCCATTAGTGTGTGGGACCTTTTTGCTTGTTGGTTTTTTAAAGATTTTGTACGGTAAAAATAGAGCAGAACTAGTTTTTTGTCCAAAGAGGCAAAAAGATACTCCTATAGTCACAACTCTAAGGATGATTTAAGTAGTCTCTGCCTCTCATTTGTGCATTGTAGTGTAAGTTGATTTCAACCACAGCTTCTCCAGCTTTAATAATTTATCAAAAGCTAAAATCATACTGTAAAGATACATGAAGAAACAGAGCTTGTGGACACCAACCTTGATCATGGCTTCTTTCGTTTCGTGACTTCAGCTGCCCTTGATTGTGTATTTCTGTGGAACAAATACTCCTATGTTACCACTTGGCACCATAATGAACTGATATATATTCCCAGTGGCATCAGGAAAGTTGAGAAGGAAGATGAAGCAGTGCAGTGAAATGAACATTAATACCGTGAAAAGGGTATCAGTCAATTCTGGAATCACCCACTTGTTTAATTTAAAGCAACATGATCTAGCATTAAAATAATCACATCCTAAATCAGACAATGTAACTATGAAGTACACTAAGTCAACAGTCAAAGAGAGAGAAGTCGAACATCACCACCTCCCTCCCCCTCCTCCTCTCTCTCTCCCTCTCTCTTTCTCTCCCCGCCTGGTTGTTTTCTTTAATTGTGAAGTTTACTCCTGTACAATTTGTTTGATCTTCTTCCCTAATTCACTGATTTGTTTCTGAGTACACTGTTTAGTTATTTTTCTTTCTTTTTTTGGAGTATCGTTGTGCAGACTATTTCAGAAACAGGAAATGATTGGCTATGGAATAGCAATGACAGTGCCTTCCTTCAGAGTTTTCTGAGTAGTTGACCTGGGCATTCGTTGTCTGGCTAAAGCTATACAAGTAACTCTAAAGTGGGAGGGCAGACTCCTGAGATTCCCATAATGAGTCCTGGGGCCAGAGAAAGGGGGCAAGGAGTCTATATAACTTAGAGCTGCTGTGAGGGGGTAAGTCCTTTAGCACTTGGTGGACAGACAATCTGCATATACCTTAAGAGAAAGCCTGCTTTGCCCAGATGCTTATTTCCCCCTCTGTGGAGCCACAACTTCTGCAATCAGGGTTCTGTCATCAGAAATTGCCTTTACTGCCAGGTATACAGGTACTGTCATTTGGGTTAATGAAATGAATTTAGATTTCATACTTGTTGACCCTCATCTCATCTACACATATAGGTGAGAGAAATAAAAAGAAGCACCAAGACATAGAAAGGGAAAAACTTATCTGAAGGGAAGACAGTTAGTATAGGAAACAGGAGAAAATATTCAAATAGTTATAGTTAGTATCTTCATGGAGATTTTAAATAATAACATCACATCTACTACTATAATTCAACAACAGGCAGCACTGAATAAATCCCTGGAAGTTAAACTTAATTCCCCATGTGTCACTTTTCATTTATTAAGCTGTTTTTCAAAACCAGTGTTTTAAATTTCAAAGTGTGGTCCCTGGACCTGCAGCAACATTAGCATCAACTAAGAACTTGTTAGAAATGTAAATTCATGAGCCTCAACATAGACCTTTTTTTTTTTTTTTTTTTTTTTTTGCGGTACGCGGGCCTCTCACTGTCGTGGCCTCTCCCGTTGTGGAGCACAGGCTCCGGACGCGCAGGCTCAGCGGCCACGGCTCATGGGCCCAACCGCTTCGCGGCATGTTGGATCTTCCCGGATCGGGGCACGAACCCGTGTCCCCTGCATCGGCAGGCGGACTCTCAACCGCTGCGCCACCAGGGAAGCCCAACATAGACCTTTTGAATTAGCAATTTTAGGTATGGAGCCCAGCACTCTGTTTTATTGAGCCCTGCAGGTGGCTGTGATGTGTGCTGAAGTCTGAGAATCACTGCTTGACTGCATATTAGAATCAGTACTGGCGACTGGCTCCTACCCCATGCAATTCTGATTTAATAGATTTAAGGTGCAATTTGGGCTTCAGGAGTTTTAAAAGTTCCCTAGGTGATTCTAATGTGCAGATAAGATGAGCACCAATGATCTAAATCCACTGGGCATGAATAATTAGATCCCTTTCCAGATCTGGTTAGAGCAGTGGTCCCCGAGCATGTCTACTCTTTGGAATCACTTGGAGAACTTCACAGACAACTGCTGTGGTATAGCATCCCTAGAGCCTGTGATTTAATTGGTCTGGGCTGTGGTCTGGACTTTAAAAAACAAAAGTCAGGTTATTCTAATGTGCAAAGTTTGAGAAACAATGGGTTAAAAGCTAAATTCCTTGTTCTAAAGATACATTTATTGACCCTAAGACTAAATTCCTAGATCTAAAGCAGACACTAGGTGTATGATCTTTATAAAGACTAATTATATGTATTTATTTTATATATATATATATATATATATATATATACACACACACACACACACACGCACACACATAACTGAACTAAGATTTAACTGCCTCCTGACATCCCTAAACAAAATTAAGCTTAAAAATAAAAAAGATGATTTGTAGCCCAAGGTAAGGTACAGAGCTTCTCAATCTTGCAGTGCATTAGAATGTCATGGGAGGTTTTTCAAACCTCTAATACTTAAGCCTCACCTCAGACCAATTAAATACAATTAAGTCAGAACCTCTGGGTGTAACTGAGGTATCAGAATTAAATCAGAACATTGCAGAGTAATCAAAGGTTCAGTATTATTGGGATATCCTCAGAAGGTTCCAAAGGGCACATGAGGTTGAGAACCATGTGTTAGAGTGTAGCCTTACTTCAGGTGAAAAAGAGATTTGCTCATTCCAATTTTCTCATAGGTCATGGAGGAGCTGGGCCTGCTTTGTGTGCTCAGGAATGAAATGACAATGTCACCATCAGGGGTAATGATACCCACATGAATATAGGACCTTGTGTAATAAGAGTCTGTTTGGTATACTCTTGGCTTTTATTAGAGTGGTTTGGCATTTGGTGTCTGGATACCCCCTGTACAAGTCACCGAATGATCTGTTAATATTATTTTTCATTATTATTACTAAAAGTAAAACTTTTGAGCTGCCAAACTATTGCAGTAAAACTAAGTTGCAATAGCTTATGTTAGTGAAGTGATTTTCAACCAATGGTGATTTTGTTACCCAGAGGCTATTTGACAATGTCTGAAAATATTTTATTGGTCACAACTGTGGGGGGAGGGAAGTCTTCCACCGGCATCTAGTGGGTAAAGGCCAGGGAAGCTTCTAAACACCCTGTAATGCACAGGATGACTTCCCACTCCCATAAAGAATTATCCAGACTAAAATGTCAGTGGTGTCGAGGTTGAGAAATCTTGCTTTTGTGGAAAGCCTACAGGCTTCTACTATCTACTATTTCACGGGAAATTGTAGACCAAAGGTAGAAAGTCTATTACAAAGAAGAATTTGCTTGGGGGAGATTGTAGAAAATCTCCAGAACTTTTTGATAGAACCAAATATTCTGAAGATCATAACTTTTTCCTAAGAAACTCAACCACACAGTGGTTTTGAATTAACACAGCATCTATTTAAAGTTTGCTCCTGTATTTCTCAAAGTAAATTCAAACTTACAATATCAAATATATTCTAACAATAGAACCCCATCTCTATGTAAATATATTTAGACCAAACAAATCATCTAGAGGGTTTCTTATTTCCATGCTTTTGTTCCTTAAGCCCTGAGTGCCCTTCTCTATCTTCTATCCAGGGTAGCCCAGGAACATTTTTTAAGTGACCAATGAGGAGTCAAATCCTCCAGAAAGCCTTGCGTGGCCTGGGACCCCTATATAAAAAGAGCTTCCCTCTTTCATGTTCTCAGAATACTCTGTGTGCATTTCTATCATAGTACTCACATAAATGTTTTAAAATATGAACCTAACTCCTTAATAAGCTGCATTTCTTGAAGGTAGAGCATTTGCTCTGTAGCACCAAGACATAGCAGAACCGCTAACACATTGCAGGTATTCAAAGTTTTGTTAAATGAACAAAAATGAATGGTGGTACATTTGCATCATTAATTGTTTTAAGGCAATACCAGGGAAACAACACTTGCATGAACTTTTATGTGGGTAACTTAGATCTATCATATCAAAAACTGTATTGAAGTTCACTCAACCACAAAAGCCCACATTTATGCTTAGACTCATTTATCATTGCTGCTTCCTGCTTTTCCTAGTCACTTTCAGCCCTCATTTTAAAAGTTCAAGGTCACTGAGCACAAATAATAGTTTCTCTTCCCCATAGAAAATACTGTGAAAACTTAACCAAAACGGAATAGCAAGAATCTATGGAGTTTAATGGTTTTTTTCAAACTCATTATTTCAAAAAAGTCTTCATGAGAATACATTTTGCTTGTTTTAAAATATTTTTACAAAGAAAAAAAAGATCTTGAACCTCTGACCTTCTGAGAATATGTTTTCCCACTCCTTCTAGCTATACCTGCCAAAGTCCTAGGTCTAGGCACTTGTAAGATATTTTTAATCACTTGTGCCTATTCATTTTGATTAAAGAAATTGGAGGAAAAAGGGAAGTGAGCCATTCCAGAAAGGGCTACAGAAAGCACGTCATTAACATTTTTCTACTTCCAAATTTAGTCATCAACTTAATTGCTGAGATTTAATTGTTCTCCTGAGGCTTTCACAGTGACTGCTTCATTGACCATCTTGTTCAACAAAGAAAATATATGTACCGACTCTGAAATTCTATATTATTTCTGGAAAAAGAGCATCACTTAGTTGATAGAGAAAGAAAATGTATTTAGTTCAAAATATGTATTTGTGAGAGTTTTGGAGAATAGTCTGTGCAAATCTAAGAATACTCCCCATTCTTTCAGCCCCTGACAGCTAAGAATATCAATGCACCACTTGCGGCATATCTGAGTCAGCAGCTAGTCAACAAACCTCCAGTAAAACCTTCCTCCCCGTCACTTATATTTAACAAAAATAGAAAGACCATTGAATTGCAGACTAAAGAAAAAGCAAGACTATAAACTTTTAGTCTGACTCACTAAAGGACTTTTGATGTCTTCCCTGGTGCTGTATCTCAATTGTCTATGTACTTTAGCTGCGTTTCTGTGAGTTCTCTTCCTGTTTTCCCAAGATAATTTTGTATTATGGAGGAGGAGATAAGAAAGGAGTGTTGTATTTTGGAGCTAAGAGACTAGGTTCCTATATATGCACTTTGTCACTGCTGCTGACTTGTACTCTACAATTAACATCTACATAGCATTCTTTTTTTTTTTTTTTTTTTTTTGTGTTACACGGGCCTCTCACTGTTGCGGCCTCTCCCGTTGCGGAGCACAGGCTCCGGACGCGCAGGCTCAGCGGCCATGGCTCACGGGCCCAGCTGCTCCGCGGCACGTGGGATCTTCCCGGACCAGGGCACGAACCCACGTCCCCTTCATCGGCAGGCGGACTCTCAACCACTGTGCCACCAGGGAAGCCCTACATAGCATTCTATTCTCTGTATTCCCCATAAATCATCACTGGATACAGGTTAATTTTAAGTAAAAGACCAGTTAAGCCTTGTATCATTTCATTATACCCACCACAACTAAATTTGTTTCTATGTATAAATATACAGATTTATGTGTATTATTCCAGAAGCAAAGTTTAATGGTCCTGGAAACCACTAATTGTGTAATGTGATAGATGTCATAGAAAGAAAAATATAAGATGCATTTTTCAAAGTTATATATACACACATACCCATATGTGTCTGGGGGTGTGCTTACTGGATATAGAAAAGTGGGAAGCATGAAGGCTTAGTCGAGAGTGGCATTTGAGGAGTGGCAATGACACACAGCTTGAGGAAATACATAAATATACATTGTAACCTCCTCTCCACAATATAGGTGAATCACTTACCTGTAAATGAGGGTGTTGAACAAGATTATGTAGATTTCTTATTTCTATGAAACTTTAGGATTCTATGAATGAGTTTTTTTTTTTTTCTAAAGCAACACACATGCCCACTAGAGTTTAAATTAGTATCCTGGTCCATCTTTTTCATTTTTCTGATCACTTCACAGTTAACTCTTTTATCAGATTCTCTATGAATCCTTCATTGAACCATTAGAGGTTGTGTTCAGAGGTTTAGTAAGGGAAGAAAATTGTGGAGAATGCTTTACAAAGTAAGAATACAAAAAGTTAAGTGATAAAAGTTGCTCTATCTCCTTTAAGGGGCAGTTGCAACAAATGACAACATCTTCTTCCAATTTTCTTATTTTCAGCAAATCAGCTTACTTTGAAACAATTTATTACTTAAAATTATTTCAAGATGTATATGCTGCATGAGAGGAATGACTTGTCCGGTTATCTTAACACTTATCCCTAACACGTAATGCAGTCCTGGATAGGCAGTAGCAGTCAAGCAGTATTGTTTGCCCATGGTAAAATGCTACCACTGGGAAGGAGGAGTCTCCAATATTTTTGTTTTCTGGAAAATGAAACAATAGCTACTAGTGTATTACTGTTAAATTACAGCTCTCTATTCCAACATATAAACTTGGTTGCAGATAACAGTATCTACTCTAGTTAGTTTAACTAGTAGGGGATTATTAAGAAATATTAGAAATGTAACAAAACCTTTGGAAGGGCTGAGGGAATAGATTCTAGATTGAGCTTACAGTAATAATTCCAATCATCACACGCAGAACGGCCCATACCAGAACCATAGTATTTTTAAATCTCCTACAAATGCATCTGATTAGTGGAAAATGCAGTTCATGTAAAGGGGGAATATGTAAAAATTTCAGATTTTACCTTGGGAAGGTTTACAATGTCTGAGACTACCAAAATATGAGAATGGGGTTCAGAAGCTTGGAGACATCCACAAATGACAGATACCTACTCTGTGAACTCTTAAGCAAGAATCCTCAGTACTGTGGTTTACCTTTACTTTTACTATGATTCTAATTTGGAATCTGAGGACCAGAATGAGAAAAACCAGTAAGTTAATGGCCGTCCAGCATTGAAATAATGCAATAAAAAAGTCAGGATTTGTTTATTACCCTGTACTAAATTATCTAATTTAGCAAATATTTTCGACTTCTTTGATACAGCATCCAATTCCATTTTAATATGGGGAACCTAATTTATCAGTTCAGAACCATTGTAACAAAAATTATATCTCTAGGTTTCTAGTGAGTGGTTAGGCCATAAAGTCTGGATCAAGCCAGGGGGAATTCCACGGTGGTCTAGTGGTTAGGATTCTGTGCTCTCATTGCCGAGGGCCTGGATTCAGTCCCTGGTCAGGGAACTAAGATCCCACAAGCTGCACAGTGCGGCCAAAAAGGATCCAAAGGTTTCAGTTCACATAGCTTCCGGACTGCTGGAATTTCCAGTTTACTTTGAAACAGCCCTCTACAGAGAGCACTTGTTGGCATGATAAAGTCAGAATGACCTCCCCATAAACACAGTCTTAATTTTCTCTAGATAGCGACTAGCTGGATATTCTCTCCAGACCTAGGCAGCCTCTTCCACATGGGTATTGAAGAATACCAGCTTTCTTTTCTTTGGACCAAGTATGTGTGGTAAACATTTCATACAAATGACAGCATGTGCTCAAAGTTCAGGCAAGCACATAATTTCTTAATGAAAACAGTTAGCAGCATTGGCAAACGCTTATCTTGATGTTTTCTTTTTCCAAGCCTATGACTGGATCTGTGTGAGAAACACGTGTGCATTTATGGCGATTCCTTTCACAATTTGTGCTCCCCAAAATATTTTCTAGGGCTGACCTCATCTCTCTCTCAAGCAAAGTCTTCCCCCACCTGCTTCCCCTACTGTCATGCCAGCCTCTCCCCTCTTCCTGTCCCTCATGGCCATAGCCACGTTTTATATTTTCTTCTCTGTTGCTGCTTCTGCCCACTTTCCCTGTGCTACTTTCTCTTTCTTGCTTTTGCTCTACTTGTTTATGTGCATCTTAATAAACTTTTATAAAATTCTCTTGCATATACTGCTCTTCCGTATAAACTCAAATGGGTTGTCACCCAACGGGCTGACAGTAGGGCCAGTCCTTTAAGTGGCAGTTTGGGGAGAAGGGGTGGCATCTAGGAAATGCTGGGATGATGGTACCTGCGTGGCTAAAATGGACATGTATTCTTTTCTTTATGGGCTGTGAATTTGACTCTGAATGTTGTTAAGAGAGCAGGCTTGCGATCCTAAATTTTAGGCTATCATCAATAATACTGAAGGAAAAGAAATAGAACACTATCGATGTTTAAGAAAGTTTTCAGAGCAAAGAAATGTCAGAGACCTTTACCAAATAAAATGTGTTCAATCTCACACTCAGACACTTCGCATAAAGAGTAAGGCTGAAGGATGCAAGCATGGCTAAAGCTGTCTTTAGGAGGTGGTGGAATGCAACAAATATTGTGAAGAATATTTTTTAGCTAGCAAAAGAATGTTCATAATCTCTAAGGATAATTACATTTTTTTAACCCATTTATATGTCCTTATTTACCAGAATAAGTGTTCAGTGAACAAAATGGTTGTTATCAATTAATTGACTTTTTAATAGGATGGTTTCTGACTGCTTATCTCATCTGGCAAAGAATGTTAATATAACTTTAGCTCCAGGGGGTTTTTGAACAGGAGAAAAGTTTCATGAACAAGAGAAAGCAAGAGAGAGAGCAAGACCAAAACAGAGAGAAAAACAGAGAGGCAGAAAGAGACAAAGACAGAGAGACACAGAAAGGCAGATAGATAGAGCACCTTTTCATGAATGCAGCTAGCTGATTGAAGTTGCAAAAGCAAATATGGTATAGCTGTTTTCAGGGCTTTTATTCTAGCAGGGAATCAGTCCTGTGGGAGAGAGTGATATATTCTGTCTCAAGGATCAAGGAATTCTTCACAGAAGAGTTATTGCCTGAACATGGTTTTTAGAGCCTATTTCTCAAAGTTTAGTGCAGTTATTCTCAGTTCTTTGCTGAATATTAGGAAAAAAATATTACCTGAGAAGTACTTAAATCACACCATTGTCCAAACATCTTGTGAGTGTTTCCCCAAAGCCTCCTCCAAGATCCTAGGTTATTCTAATGTGTAGCTTGGATTGAAAATCATTGGTGCAGTGCCCATTATTTGTATCAGAAATGCCTAGGTTCTTAGGTTCTCAGAGTGGGGGACACTTTGAACAAATATCTCAAATGATGCTTTTTATACCTAGGTGTTTGAAAACTTTAAACAATAGAAAAAATATTACTAGGTGGATTGACAGTGGTGGAGAAGAAGACATCCCAAGTAGTGGCAACAATCTGTGCAAACCCACAGAGATGTGGAGCTGGATGGTGGGTGAAGAGGATGAAGGTAAAAAGAAGAGGCTCCGTTATGAAGAGTGTAGTATGCCAGCTAAGGAGCCTGACTCTTGCCAGGCAGATGAAGAGAGCCATGAGGGTTTTAAAGCCCAAGTAACGTTCTCAGAGATAAATTCATGAAGACCATTCTGGTGGGAGTGTGTAGGAAGGACTGAAGAAAGGAAGACAAATATGGAAGCTATTGAAAAGGTCCAGGTGGTAGATAGAGCAATGATGAGGAAACAAAAGTCCCATATACATTTAAAAAGAAGGGTTCAAAGAACTTAGAGAGGTGCTGAGAAAAAGAAGAGGACTTGCATGTTTGTTTGTTTGTTTGCTTTGAATGGCAACAGCAGCACCTGGGTTTTCTATTCTACATGTAATTATAAAGGGAATAACACATACCCGATCCATGTTCTCTATGAAGGTTTAATACAAATACATGAATGCAGAGAAACATACAATATTGACATGTAGAAAAAGGGAAACACTATCAATCAGTAAATGAATTTCCTTTAGATGGTCACAAGAAATTTAGTTCACTTGTTGAATTTTAAGGTGAATAATTGCATGCAACATCAACTAAATTGAGATCTAGCTTTGGGAATACAGTTTTGAAGATTCAGATGTAGTGTAGCAAGACTAAAAGGTAAAATCATTTATTTTCTGACCATCCCAGGTTTTATGAAACTGACTTAGAACTTGAGGAAACAGCTCTGATTGGGAACTAGACCTCCCATAGCTTCACCTATTATATCAAATTCTCTCTGGAGTTCGAACTGGAGACAACTTTATTTTTGAGTGTTTTTGTTTGGTTGTTTGGATTTAATAACTATATGTGAGAAATAACTAATAAAGTAGTCTTCAGGAGTGCTGTGAATGTAAAATGTGAACAAACACATAATAATGTAGTTAATGAACTATAAAAACAAAAGGGTAGATTAATATCCTATGAAACTTTAGCAAGCTAATTATAAGACAGGCCAATGCACATGTATTTTACTTAGCTCTGTGTGGGAAGGGAATTTCCCATATCCCCATTTCATAGGAGATCACTGGTGTGCTGGATCACAGAAGCAAAAAGGGTATGATGTTCATTAAGGACAGAGTGGGAAAATTAAAAATACAGCAATTATGGCAACTGCATGTGCCATAATTGAAAATTATGTGTTATGGCAACTGCATGTGCCAACATTGAAATTTATGGCAAATTTATTTTATGGCAAAATTTGTTATGGCAAATTTATTATTGCAAATTTATTATGGCAACTGCATGTGCCAATATTGAAATTTCAAATTTCAATCATTTATTTAAATATTTTAACAACTCCCAAGTGTTACATACAGTTTGAAATAAACTTATCAAAAAGGAGTAAAGTCATGTTTTTGGGAGAGTTACAAGTACAAAAAATGATCATGTTGGGGCTTCCCTGGTGGCACAGTGGTTGAGGGTCCGCCTGCCGATGCAGGGGACACTGGTTCGTGCCCCGGTCTGGGAGAATCCCACATGCCGCGGGGCGGCTGGGCCCGTGGGCCATGGCCGCTGGGCCTGCACGTCTGGAACCTGTGCTCCGCAACGAGAGAGGCCACAGCAGTGAGAGGCCCGCGTACCGCAAAAAAAAAATCACGTCACTGGAAATTGGAAAACTTCCATGGACACAAGCAAAATAGTGTATGTAAGTCAATATATAGGATTAGTTCATTTATTACTTATTTAGTTAAAAGATTTTAATGAAAATAGCCATCATCTTTTCTAATTATAAGAAAAATTCATACACACTGCAAGCTTTTCAGAAAACTATGAAGAAGAAAATACATATCATATATTTTCTTCCTCTACCCAGAGATGACTACTATTGATTTTTTGGTTATGCATCCATGAAAAATAACCTTGAAGGTTATCTGCCTTAAGCTCTTTGCATAACCTGCTCTTTTTCTCTTAGTAGTGTGGTGTATACACCTTTTAAGGTCAACTGTTTAAAATGGTTGTAAACTCCCTACTATCAGATATTAAGTTCTTACCATTTTAAAAAATATAAACAAAACTGCAATAAGCACCCTTGTACATAAACCTTCTCACACTCATCTAAGCATCGTTGTACATAAACCTTCCCACACTCATCTAATTACTTTCTTAGAAAACTAAGTTAGTAACCTCAAATTATAAAACCGAATTGATGTTTAAAAAAAATCAGTGTATAATTCACACTTATATTGTTACTGAAAATGTTCATGTTTAAGCCCTAACCAATTTCATAGCAAAAAGAGTCTGTCTAAACAACTTTTTTTTTTTTTTTTTTTTTTTTTTCAGTACGCGGGCCTCTCACTGTTGTGGCCTCTCCCGTTGCGGAGCACAGGCTCCGGACGCGCAGGCTCAGCGGCCATGGCTCACAGGCCCAGCCGCTCCGCGGCATGTGGGATCTTCCCGGACCGGGGCACGAACCCGTGTCCCCTGCATCGGCAGGCGGACTCTCAACCACTGCGCCACCAGGGAAGCCCTGTCTAAACAACTTTTAATAAGTTTTTGAATATTTATATATTTTTTGTACATGATCCTGCTCATTACTACATTTTCTATTGTTTTATTGTTCATTATAATTTTTATGTAATTCAATCTATTAAACTTTTCCTTGGAGAGCTGTTCCCAACCTTAAAATTATAAAAAATAACTTCCTAAATATTCTTTATGTTTTATTATTATTTTCTTCCAATTAAATCATTAATTCATTTGAGTTTTTGATATAAGGAAAAAATATAATATTTTTGAGTCAAAATCAAATTGTTCCAATGTCATTTATTCTTTAATCCATCCTTTGCCCGCACTGATAGAAGAATTCTAGTTTTACCACATAATAAATCCTCATATATACTTAAGTCTGTTTCTGGAATCTTTAATGTATTCCATTGATTTTTTTTTACCCCTATCCTTTTCTCAGGAACAGTTTAATTGATTATATTTTTAAAATAAGTTTCTGATACCTGGTAGAGCAAATCCTTCTCATTTTTATTTTTAAATTGTACTCTGATAATACACATTACTTTATTGTGATAAACTTCAATATAATCATAAGGTTTTTCTTAAGTTCAGTTGGAGTATTAAGACTCATTACATTCATAGGTTAATTTTTAGAAAATTTATCCATACAACGCAGAGTGTTACCATGCAAGAATATGGCATGTGACTCTAAGGTTGTTGTTAACTCTGTAGTCGAGATTTAAAGTTTTCTTTACATAATTACTGCCTAATTCTTGTTAGGTTTATTCCTAAGTGTTTTATGTTTGTTTTTATGGTTGTTATTGCTATTTTTCAATGGGCCTTGACATAGTAATTTTGCATATTTATTTTGGAACTGATTCTCTTATTGAATTCTTAATTTTCCTTTGATTCTCCTGGATTTTCCTTATATTGTATAACTTGTAAATTGTACTACTTTTACCCTATCCTTTCTATATTTATAAGTTCTATTATATGATAACTCTTTCGAAGCAACATTAAAATAGTAGTGACTCTATACAAACCCATTTGGTCCTTGATTGAAATGAGATTATCTGTTGTATTTTGCTGTTAGACATAAAGCTTGCAAAAGGTATACAGACACACACACAGAGATAGATTTTAATAAATGTCTTTTTTTGTTATCAATTGAGATGATTATATGACTTTTTCTTTTCCTGAACCGTTAATGTGGTGAACACCATACATATCCTACTCATACGGCACAAACAGATAATTATAAATTTCTGTTCATTGTGAGAGCAATTTAAATTATTTTTGTCTGACCCAGTGATCTCCAAATTGGGATGCTACATTCAGGTAACTGAGAGAAAAAGTGTTAAAACTTCAAGTTGGCCAGAAATTTTTGGACCTTCTCATCGGAGTTACCTTTTATTAGGGTTGCCATATATTTGGACCTATATAGTATTCTCCGTCACCTTTGGTCAGTGATGAAAAATTGCTTCAAGAAGGCCTTCATTAGGAACCAGGGTAAGGCCAATAAAGTGGCTTTGCTGAAGTGTCTTCTGAAGACCCTGCTTTGTCACTTCTCAAAATAGAATAAGCAGGCCTGATTCTGATCTTTGTGGGACTAAGAGGAAGAGAACAAATGGAGGCCCACTAGCATCTATAGTGATTATTTTAAATTGTAAAACAATCTGACAATTAAATATGTTCCTGTCATCTTACACTGACAAATATACTGACAAAAATTCTTTGCCTGACCAAACTTTGGTCAGGTTACTGAAACTTCTAGATCCATCTGTGCACTCCTTTGTAAAAATCTAGTTTTAATAAGAACCCTGCCAAGTCAGTTTAACCAGAACCCCCATCCTCAACATCTGATCACCCACAATACAGTTAAATCCCTGACATACGAATGAGTTCCATTCTGAGAGCACATTCATAAGTCCAATTTGTTCTTAAGTCCAACAAAGTTAGCCTAGGTACCCAACTAACACAATCGGCTATATAGTACCACTGTGATAGGTTTATAATACTTTTCACACAAGTACTACATAAAAAACAAACAAACACAAAAGATAAAGAAAACATTTTTAATCTCACAGTACAGTACCTTGAAAAGTACAGCAGTGCAGTACAACAGCTGGCATACAGGGGCTGGCATCGAGTGAACAGGCAAGAAGAGTTACTGACTGGAAGAGGGCGAAGGGGTGGGAGATGGTAGAGCTGAAGGGTTGTCAGCGATAGGAGACAGAGGGCAAGCTGCAATTTCACTCATGCCTTATGTGATTGGACATGCGAACGCACGTTTGCATCTTTGAAAGTTTGCAACAAGGTTCATATGGAGGGGACTTACTGTATCTGATCAGTTTCTTCATCCTCTGCCATCTCCCAAGTGATATCTGATCACCGAGGCCTGTCTTCAGTAAGAATTCTGTAGATCAGTTTAGCCAGAAACCCCCTTACTCCTGATGTTTCCCCCTTAGCAATTTTCTATCCACTGCCCCACCCCCGACCCAGCTCCTCAGCTGTAAGTTTCCTCTTGCCCACCTGGAGTTGAGCCCAATTTCTCTCCTTCACTGTAAAATCCCCTTGCAGTGGCCTCTATACCTTTCTTGATAGTCCTTATTAAAGTCTTGTCATTTTTAACAAGTGTAATTTAATATTTTTTTCTCTTTAACAGTGCTTTCATAAAAGCAAAATTAAAAAAAAAATTGTAAAGCAATTGTTTTTATGTGACTGGAAAGTCACCAAAATTCCAAAGAATAATTTATTCTTTATTGTGCATATCTGGGTGTTCTGGTGATGACTCACCAATGTTTAGATGAGTAATAAGATAAAGCCATGCTTTGTTAATAAATTCTTATTTTTCATGAAAGCAATTTGTATTGCCTCTATTTTAGCAAAATCAATAAACGTGTTATAATTGAGATGTTTCACATAATTTGTGTTATAAATGTAATGTTACATTAGACCACATTTCTTTAGGCATTGTAGTCCCTATTTTTCATTATTTTCATTTTGAAAACTACTCACTCTGCTAAACTTTACATACCATGTGTTATAGGTTAAATCATGTCCTCCCCAAATTATTTTGTCCAAGTCCTAA
Source organism: Phocoena sinus (assembly GCF_008692025.1). Taxonomy (NCBI): domain Eukaryota; kingdom Metazoa; phylum Chordata; class Mammalia; order Artiodactyla; family Phocoenidae; genus Phocoena; species Phocoena sinus. The sequence continues at coordinate 27,934,999 of NC_045766.1, forward strand.
CCCCAGTACCTCAGAAAGTGACCTTGTTTGGAAATAGGGTTGCTGCCAATGTAATTAGTTAAGATGTGGTCATATTGCATTAGGGTGGGCTTCTAATCCAGTATGACTGGTGTCCTTATAAAACTGAGGAAATGTGAACACAGACACACATACAGGGAGAATGCCATGTGAAGATGAAGGCAGAAGTCAGGGTGATGCATCTACAAGCCAAGGAAGGACAAAGATTGCCAGCAAACCACCAGAAGCTAGGAGAGGGGCATGGAATGAAATCTTCCTCACAGCCCTCAGAGGGAACCAACACTGCCAGTACCTTGATATTGACTTCCAGACTCCAGAACTGCAGGACAAGTTTCTGTTGTTTAAGCCACCCAGTTTGTGGTGCTTTGTCATGGCAGCCCTTGCAAACTAATTCACCACGTTTGAGCTTTGTAATGGGCTAACATATGACTCATTTTATTGATAAAATTTAAACATTTTATGTTTTCTCCAAACTGTTCTTCTTATGTCATGGTTTCATCATCTCTCAAAATCTAAAATTATACAGTTCTTTAAAATCCTTTAATTCTGGAATATTTTAAAGAAGATCAAAAATAGCATACGTTGATCAATTCTTTCCGAGTGCTTTTTTTAAAGCATCTTTATTGGAATATAACTGCTTTCCAATGGTGTGTTAGTTTCTGCTTTATAACAAATTGAATCAGCTCTACATATACATATATCCCCGTATCTCCTCCCTCTTGCATCTCCCTCCCACCCTCCCTATCCCACCCCTCTAGGTGGTCACAACGCACTGAGCGCTTTTCAAATGAGATGAAACCTTGATCTGCCATGCCAGCAGCCACTCTCTATAGAAATTAAATCTTAGTAAATATTTTATTAAAATAAAACTACTCACAATTCTAGTATTCAGTTTCCATGTAGCTGCCAATGCCAGGGATCTGTGTTTAGCTTCAAGCATGTTACATCTAGACCTACATTTATAGAAATATAAGAAGAATGTGAATTGTTCGGTGGTGTAAAACATTCCTCAACCTCTGCGACTAGTTTGTGAGTACTTCTGGAACCAAGAAGAAAGTGAATAAAAGCAATAAAGTAGATGGTTGGTACTGTTGGAAAACAAGTCTTCATTGTGCAAGAAATACTACATTCAGAGTATCTGAGATGGAAGATTTTATGAGTTAATTAATCTTTTTCCTTCCCTAGGTGTTTCAGCTACGAATATCCTCCCTGAACTGTGATGCAGCACCATCCTTTATGGCAGAACCTGCAGTATCTCAGGGTGTTGAGATGCATTCAGCAAGAGCTGTGGACAAGAGTTTCTCCCAGGGTCAGAACAGTTAGTCCCAAGAGTCTTTGTTTAGTTGTATGTGGCCAGTTCTGAGCCCTGAGTTCTTTGTGTTAGAGCCCCCTGTATGTGCGCTAATGGATTTATTTTTGTGTGTTTCTGATACACAAGATATAAGAGACTCTCTAAACTATGAGCCCAGGGCAGGAATTCCTCCTTCCAAGTCTGTGCTGCTCATTACTGAAGGGCGACACTGGGAATAAGGCCCTACAGGGTTTTTTCTTTTTTTTTTTTTTTTTGTTTGCGGTACGTGGGCCTCTCACCGTTGTGGCCTCTCCCCTGCGGAACACAGGCTCTGGACGCGCAGGCTCAGCGGCCATGGCTCACGGGCCCAGCCGCTCCGCGGCATGTGGGATCCTCCCGGACCGGGGCACGAACCCGCGTCCCCCGCATCGGCAGGTGGACTCTCAACCACTGCGCCACCAGGGAAGCCCCTACAGGGTTTTTTGACTTTCCTCATGGCTCACTTCTGTCCCTTTGCCAATCCTCATCTCTTTAACCTGAGTTTGTCATAGCGCTGTTCCGAACTGTCTCATTTATCATCTTCTAGAGATTAAAAATGAAAAGGCTACATATTGAAACTCTATGTGCTCTTTTGATTTGCTTCAAAGTTTGTTATATCAGGCACATATTTTCAGAGGCAGTGTGCACTTGTGCATGTGTGTGTGTGTGTGATTACCACCATTTTCAACTTTTATTAAGGATGGAATATACTCTATTTTTAGTTCTTTTTATTCATTTTGGTATGTTTTTGAGAGAAGAGAGAGAAAAGCATGCCATATCTGCTGCCTGTTTAAACATTCTTGATTAATTTTTAAATCTAGAAATATTTATGGCTGAATTCATAAAATTAACTGAATTCAGCATGAAAAGTTTCCAACGTAAAAATAATGTATACCTGAAAAAATATACAGGCTCTGAGTTTAAGACTTAGAAATGAATTGGTAGTTACTGAATAGAACCCAAGAAGTGAGGGTAAGTAACACAAGGAAAAACAATATGGTTGTGTTTATATCCTGTAGAACGCTTGTAGACCATAGAACCAGGAGCTCCAAGAAGGTTATGAAGACTATACCTGTAGATGCATCCCATTTCAATACAGAAAATATTATAATAAGTTTAATTGAAAACAAAAGAAGTATAACAGTTCTGAGAAAGAAGATGCATCAAGTTCATAAAATTTTCTGGTTGATTAAAAATTACCCTGAAATTGATTTTTGTTTCAATGCTCATTGGTTAGAAAGCTTTCGAAAATACATATTTTGTGCTTTCTTCTATTTTAGTAAATGGCATGCAGATATTTTCTGGAGATTAAAGATTATGCAATATCTTTGGGCCATTCTGTACACTAAATAATTTGATACTGTGCAAGCATACTGATAGATTAAAACTTCATCTAGAGAGACCTTAGCACAAACTCCAGTAATTATTATTTTGGATGAAATTTCTTCCTGTTCACTGCCATTTGATTTTTTTTGTTGCTGTTAAGAGTCCAGAGCAGATAGCTTAAATCTGCATTTGTCTATAAGTGTTTTTGCTTTGGAATCCAATCCTCTTTTACATACTTAAGACAAATCCCTTTGACGGTTCCTTTCTCTTCTTTATACGATCAATTTTTCTCTCTCTACTGAGTCATTCCCAGTAATATATAAGCATGGTATTTCTCTCACTTAAAAAATATTTTTTTTTTTTTTTTTTTTGCGGTATGCGGGCCTCTCACTGCTGTGGCCTCTCCCGTTGCGGAGCACAGGCTCCGGACACGCAGGCTCAGCGGCCATGGCTCACGGGCTCAGCCGCTCTGCGGCATGCGGGATCTTCCCGGACCGGGGCACGAACCTGTGTCCCCTGCATCGGCAGGCGGACTCTCAACCACTGCGCCACCAGGGAAGCCCTTAAAAAATATTTTTAAAACTAAATTTCTGGCCAGCAGCCTCTTTAATTCTCTGACACTTTTCTATGAAACACCTTGAAATAATGGTACATATCTGCAGCTTTCAATTCCTTTCCTCCCACTCCCTTTTAGCCCTTTCCAATTTTGCTCTTGTGCCCATCACATCATTGAAACTTAAATTTTCCGTCTAATCTTCATGTTACTAAATTCAGTAGTCATGCTCTCAGTCCTCTTCTTAATAGATCCTACATTAAATTTACTCAATTGTTCATCCTCCTCCTTGGTACACCTTTTTCCCTTTACTTAACACCACATTTTCTTGGTTTTCATCCTACCTTCATGCTCACTCCTTCTCAATTTTCTTTTGCTCAATTCTTTTCTTTTTTTTAAAGATTTTTTTTATTTTTGATGCAGACCATTTTCAAAGTCCTCATTGAATTTGTTACAATATTGCTTCTGCTTTCTGTTTTGGATTTTTGGCCCCGAGACATGTGGGATCTTCGCTCCCTGACCAGGGATTGAACCTGCACCCCCTGCATTGGAAGGCAAAGTCTTAACCACTGGACTGCCAGGGAAGTTCCACTCAATTCTTTTCTTCTCTGAACTTCTTAATATTGGGATTTTCCCTATCTATGCTTATTCTCTTGATGACCTTATTTAGACTCAAGACTCTACACATTATTCATAGGTCAAGAACTCCCAAACTTAAATCTCCAGTCCAGAGCACTCTCCTGAAGTCCTGAAACAATTTGCATAGAATCAGGACTCAAACACTAGTTCTTTTGATTCCACATATCGTGATCTCTAATCAAACACAAACTTTTCCCTACACTTAATTTAAAGATCTATAAAATGAAAATGCAGGTAACATATTTACTGAAAAAAATCCACATTTAAGTGGACATGCACAATTCAAACCCACGTTATTCAAAGGTCAACTGTACAGAATGCAGATGGGTCTGACCAAAACTAGAAAGACCTGCATAAACCAACAGGGAGATGGAGAGAAGGGTGATAGGAGAAGCTGGGAATGAAGAAGTATTATAGCACACTCTACAAACCAAGTGGAAAAGAACACTAGTAGCAAATACTTTCAAGAGGAGAAGAAGCTTACCTTGAGTTGAAACCTGAGTGGACAGCTCTGAGAAGGACGGGGGACAATGGCAAATCCTCACAGCCTCCAAGGTAAAGGGAGTGAAAGAAAATCTGTGTTTGAACTTGGGAACATTACAGAGTTCTAAGATGTCTAGGCCTTGAGAATTAGTGAAGTATTCAGTATCCCCCTCCTCCACAACCTCCCCTGACTTCTAGAAGGACAAAGACTTACTCTGAGAAAACTGGGAAGAACAAACACATCTGACGACAGAGGTAAACTTGAGCAAGGCAGACATGACTGGGAGAAATAGAGGCCAAAGTATCAGACAGCACGAGGGAGTAGAAAGGAGGAAACAGTTTCCAAAAGGTACCTTAACAGCAAAATGTAATGTCAAAACTGAACTCACCATTCAGGTAGGCAAGGCCTGTCAAGCTTAGGGCTTTGTATAAGGCTAGAGGCTGAAAATCTTTCTGAATGGCCTTAAATCTATATAGATAGACCATATTTTGAGCCCCTGGGTAGCAACAGAAGAGGAAACACTTGAGCCCCCATATGCCATAGTCTATTTGGACTGCCATAACAAGATACTATAGACTAGAGCTTATAAACAAAAGAAGTTTATTTCTCCCAGTTCTAGAGGCTGGAAATCCAAGGTCAGGGTGCTAAGATGGTCATGTGAAGGCCCTCTCTTGGTCTGGCCAGGACCTTAAAGCTGTGTCCTCACAGCCGTGGAAGGAGCTAGGGGTCTCTCTCAAGACTCTTTTATAAGGCACTAATACCACTCATGAAGACTGCACCTTCATGACTTAAGCACCTTCCAAAGGCCTCACCTCCCAATACCATCATTTTTGAGGGTTGGAATTTCAACATATGAATTGTTTGGGTGGGACACAAACATTTAGACCATAGCACCATAATATTGGGAAAGCTACACTATTGTCCATTTCTCTCCTAAGAAGTCTCTTTCCAATAGCCTGGGAAAATCCATTTCCTTTAAAAATGTGAGGAGAAAAATACAATCTAACACTAATAAAAGTTATTGCAAAAAAGTGATGTGCTCCAACAGACAATGGGGACACGTGAGAAAAAAATGTAGCTTTGAAACTGATGGGAACGTAACATAATATTTCAAAGTAAGATAAAGTAAATATTAGGAATTTTGAAACAATAGCATGATTAAGAAATTTGAAATCTCAGAACTTATGCAGCTGGATGGTAGAAATACATGAAGGGAGAATTTACAAATACCAAAAATGAATTTGAAAAGGAAAAGAAAAACATTCAAAAATAAAAATAAGCATAACACAAAAATGTAGACACCAGGAAAAACACTGTAATAGAAGTAAAATAGATAGCTAATAAATTAAAAAATGAAACAAAACCAGAATTTAAAGAAAGATGTTAAAAAGATTTGAAAAGCTGATGAAGGAAACCTGCAGAGTTGATAAAATATGCATTTAATCATTGTTCATAAAGATGGACACTAAAGCAGTGGAACAGAAAAAATTATTTAAAATCACCATTCAACAAAACTTTTCTGGAAAAGAAAAAATTAATTTGACTAAAATTTCATGCTCTCTGTGTACATGGAACCAGTGCAGTCAATACCAAGACATAGCACAGCAAAACTGTTAGACCTTAAGATAAGGAAAAATTACCTTTGGAAATCGAGACACCCCCCCACCTCCACCCCCATCCCCCAGCACACACATACAAATCAAATAACAAATATGGGAAAGAAAATGAGAATAGCATCAAAGTTCTCAGCAGCAAAATTTAAACTACAAAACAATGAAATAATGTAGCTAAAGTACTCCAAAAAAGGAAATATGAGCCAAGATTTTTATACCCAGCCAAATATCCTTTTAGTACAATGGCTACAAAGAGTTATAAACATGCAATGCATGAAAGAATTTATTCCAATAAACCTTTCCTGAGGAATCCTCTACAGAAAGAGTTTCAGAAAAACATATCTGGAGAAACTTCTTCATAAGGTCTGGGGGTATGGCAGTAAGTATTTAAAACATAAAAGATGAAGAAAAAAATGACAAAATACTGTGTGCATATTACAGGTTCTGATGCTGGAGAAATAATGCAACCAGTTAAAAAATGAAAAGAGAAATGTAGAGTAAATGGAGAATAGAACGAACTTGCTGATTGACCCAGTGGTGTTAGGAGTAAAAAGATATTTAAATCTGATAAATGAAGAACTTGAAGCTTACGTATATTTTGCTCAACAAACATCAGAACTAAGATTATACTAAAGAAGAATAGAAGAAAAGAAGCAGGTACCTCCTGACATTAATACTGATAACAGAAAGAAGCTAATAGTTTCAGAACAAAGTTGTGGTTAAAAGTATTATAGAAAGGTATTTGTGTAAAGCTAAGCATTAGAAAAAGAGTCCAAAGCTTCACACATAGCAACAGAAATAACAAGGGAAATGATAGAAGAGCAAACTGCTAATATAATGGGATATATACATACATACACACTTATAAAACGTAATACTCTATTACAGAACTGAGACCAACCATATTAGTTGTATCAATCCATGTTAGTGGGCTTAACTTACATAATATAAGAAAAAGATTTTCAGATTGACTAAGAAAGCTAAATTCAACTTTATGCTGTATGCAAAAGACATACCTAAGATAAAGTGAATTTAAAGGACTAAAGATAAAAGCGTGAGCAAAAATATATCAAGTAAAGGCAAGTAAGAAGAAAGCAGAGGCCATGATCTTGATCTAAAACAAGGTAGAATTCAGACAAAGAAGAATTCAACAATACAAAGTAGGACACTCTGTAATGCTAAAGGCTACCATTCACAATGAAGATATTAATATCTATTCACCAAATACCAGTAAAGCTTTCATAGAGCAGAAATGATAGATGAAAGGAGAAACAGACACATATTAAAAATAGGAAACTTTAGCACACGTTGCTCAGATCTAGATAGATCAAGAGGATAAAATGTTAGTAAGGACATAGAAGACCTGAAAACCATAAGATAGAGTCTACAGATATATAATAAATACTTCATCCTGATAGCACAAAATATACCTTGTTTTCAAGTATACATAAGCATCTATTAAATTAGCTAATATGTGTTTACAAATAACTTAAAAAACAGAAATTCAAACTTTATCAGACCACAATGCAATGTATCCTCAATTAGTTATAGTAATAACAAAAAAGTCTCTTTCACCAGGAAATTTGAAAGAAGTTAACTCTTACATTAAAGCAAAAATACGAACCAAAATGTCTGTATTTCTGGATGAGAATAATGAAAACATACTGTATTAAAATCCAATAAGAATGTCATAAAAGAGCTAGTAGAATATTTTGTGTTTGGGAGAGCCTTTCTATGCATAAAGAACTAGAGAGAACCGTACTTGAATATCACTGTGACTGCTGTGTGGAAAATGGATAGATGGGGGCATAGAAGCTCAGAGACCAGGTAACTGGTTAGAATGGTAGCAGTGGAGATGGAAAAAGTGGGCAGATTTTAGTTTAGGGGGTGTTTCTTAAGACATAATCTAGAAAACTTGGGAAAGGATTAAACGTAAGCAACAATGGACAGTGAATAGCAAGGGAAAGTCATGGTTCACTGCATAGGACTTGAATGGATGGAAATGCCATTTAGCAAGATAGGAAGACTGAGAAGATTTGGGGTGCTCTGGGGGTGGAAAATAACTTACAAAATAAGTTATAAAAAATTTAAATAGGAGAAATTCAAAACATCAATAAGATATGGTTAAATTCAACTTTACTCTTCATCAAAGAAATCTATATTAAAAAAATATTTAACCTATCAAATTGACAAATTATCAATGATGGTAGTGAAGTGGACACTTTCATACCCTTCTAATGTTTTTTATAAACTTTATCCTTCTGATTAGCGATATGGAAATATATGGTCTATACCCTATAATTCAATTTCTAGGAATGTAACCTGAAGCACTAATTAGTTATTTGGAAAAATATATATGTACAAAAATGCTAATCACTGCCTTATATATAATAGCAAAAATTGGAGTGAATCATGAATTTTCACGATATAAATTTAAAATAACAAGTAACTAAATTATTATACTAACATAAAATAAGCACCTATACAGTTATTATTAATCATGGTTTTGAAGGCATACTGCAAAAGGTATTTTTAGTTATATCAATGGAGTGTTCTTTGAAGTTAGCAAGATATGTGCATCAAGCTTCATTCTAAAAATACAGATAAAGTAAATTCACATAAAAATAAGCAACAGAAATGTATTAAGGTTAAATAACCAAAAACTTACAGTAAGAAAAATGAAAAAGAGTAGCATAATAGTCTGAAAGACAAAGAAAGCACACTGTAATCACATGTGTGATCAAAACTCTTATATCTTACTTCAAAGTAAGTTAAAAGTCATTAAGGAAATTATTCAAGGCACAAAAGAACAGCATAAAAATGAACTAGAAAACTCAGAAATAAGGCAATGCCAAGTAAGAATGAATGAGCTATATAGAGTGATTAGAATTGTGGGTTCTCATGTGACTACAGAGAGCCCAAACTATGAACACTGCAGAACACGCACAAACACGCACACACACGGCAAAATTTTTAAAAAACATTTCAAAATGTTCCCAGTGGTTGTCTCTAAGTGGTAGAATTACAGATGATTAAAATTTTCTCGTCTTTTTTGTTTTCTATTTTTTACACAATAAACAAACATTCTTTCCATAAATCTCATCATGGAGAGGATCACAGGTACAGAAGATGAAAATAATATACTCCTCAATTCATGAAATAGTATCATCTTTTGTCTCCATGAGACCTTGTTCTTGTCTTACGTATGTGTTTATTCTCCTTATTTCCAACGCTGCTTCTATTGTCCTTCCTTCCTTAAGCAACTACCCTCCTGTATTTAATGCGTGCCACTTTGTTTATATGTCTTCTTTTAAGCATTTCTATGTATGTGCATGCATTTTAGTTTACATCAATGGAGAGCTCTCTGAAGTTACCAAGCTCTCTGCACCAAGGTTCATTCATTTTATTATCATAGAATAAAAATATGCCACAGAAGTATATTAAGGTAAAATATCATACAAAGTTACAATAAAAGAATGAAAAGAAGTAACATACATTCCTAAAGACAAGGAAAGCATGCTATGCTGGCATACTTAACAAAAAGTTAAGCAGTAAATCATTCAAGACATGAAAGAACAACATAAACATGAATTAGAAAACTCAGAAATCATTGACAGAAAATAAGGAAAATATTTAAATATACAGAAAAAGTTATTTTAGAAATGAAAAATAAGCTGGTTTAAATAAGAGTAACCAAAACAATATCATGCCTTCAAAACATTAAAAACGTCAAAGAAGGAAAATGATAAAAAATCAAAAGGAAATAAAGAAGGAGATTAAAACAATTTTGAAAGAATGAGACAAATCATGAAGGTAGGCAAAATCGATCTAACATGAGTATTGGAGGCCTTGAAGAACCAACCACTGCAAGGGAACAGGAACAATATTAAGAACTATAACTCAGTACATTTTTCTAGAAACAAAGACACAGATTTGAAACCACATATTGAAAGAGTACACTTTGTACCTGAGAATATCAATCCAGGAAAGCCAACATCAAAACAAATTGTAAAATTTCTGGACTTCAAAGAAAAAAAAATCTCCCATAGGTATTTAAGCAAAATGATTCTGTGACGTACAGGTGACATAAAATTAGATTATCATCAGAAAATTTTGACAGCAACTCTTTAGCCCCCGAAGGAAATGAAGCAATAGGTTTAAGATATTCAAGGGAAAAAATGTAAACCAAAGACTTTTTTAATGTAGCAAAAAGTACCTTTAAGTATAGAGTGCAGAAGCAAACGTTATCAAAATGTCTGACCTCGGGGAGTATTGTTACTATGATCTTTCCTAAAGGATCAGCTTTAAGCAAACAAAATCACTAAAGAGACATTTACATAAGAACTGGTGGGGGACATTACATAGTTTCTTATAGAACTAGAATTATAAGAGGATTAAAAGAGGTTGTGGGCTTCCCTGGTGGCACAGTGGTTGAGAGTCTGCCTGCCAGTGCAAGGGACACGGGTTTGAGCCCTGGTCCGGGAAGATTCTCACATGCTGCAGAGCAGCTAGGCCCGTGTGCCACAACTACTGAGCCCTCATGTCACAACTACTGAAGCCCACGAGCCTAGAGCCCGTGCTCGGCAACAGGAGAGGCCACCATAGTGAGAAGCCCTTGCACTGCAGCGAGGAGTGCCCCCCACTCACCACGACCGGAGAAGAGCCCAGGCGCAGCAACGAAGACCCAGTGCAGCCAAAAGAGAAAAAACATTGTGATATGCAACGTCAACATGATCTGACAAGGTAGTTATATTACAAACCTAAAAAATGGGCATAGAATGGGAAGAGTGTGTGCAAAACTTGTTTTAGCTGTTCAGTAATCATATTTTGTTGTGGTGGACCCGTATTGTTATTCTGAGACTGTTATATGTACAGAGTAGTATAAGGGGATATAAAGCAAATGGATATAGAAGATTAGAATTCTGTTATATCTAGTGTCCTTGTGATCCAGAACTCCTAGTGTGGATGACAGAAGATATTGCTGTTATATAGAAGAAATGAAGTAAAAGCTCCCTAGTCCTGAACTAGCACTGGAACTCTCAAGGCATCTTATTTTAAAAAAGATGAATATGTAATGTAAATAACCTCCCTGCTATTTTAAAGAAGCCTAGAAGCAACGCCTGATGACCCACCCAGTAACAGTGGGCAGCTGTAGGCTTCAGATATTGGTCCTGAAAGAGTGAAACATTTTTCTTCTTGGTGTTTGTTCTTATTGACAAGCTTTGGAAAAATAAGAACATCTACTTCTCTCCCTTCTCTCCCTCCCTCTACCTACCTTCCTTTCTTTCTCTTTTTTTCTTTTGCTTTCTTTCTACCACAGAGAAAGCTTGACAAAGTTTAAACAGCTTAGATGCTAAAAAGACAAATTATCTTTTCTTCTCTTTACTCTAGACAACCATTTTAAAAAGATAACTGTCTTAAAAAAACAATTAATTAAAAGACTTCTAAAAATTGGCAATTAATTTTTTTTGTTTAACCTAAAATGTTGAACACCAAGATTAAAGTACTAAAAATGATTTAAATAATATTCAGTTATGTAAAGACACAGAATACACATCTGGAGTAAATTATTTGGTAAAAGGAAAGCTTATTGATGATTAAAGTAGTGTTGATACAATAAAAAAGAGAAACATTGCTTGGAAAAAATTTTTCTACACAAAAATTATTCAGAAAATGTGGTTTAGCTTTATCAAATTCTGGTTTGGATACTCTGCAAAAAAGTATTGTTCTGTTCTAAAGTCTTTCTTCAAGAATGAAAATGGTCCTTCTGGCTTCTCAAGTGATCCCTTAATATATGTTAGGTTTCTATTTTATTTTTTACTTAACAGTTTCTAATTGTCTTCCCAGATCCTTTTAGTTATCAATCGATCCCCACTTTCAGGCATTACAGGCCTACTAATTATTGCCTACTGCATTTGAAAGCCACCATGGGATTGTCAGCATTCCTGGATATGTCCTTAACTTGTATACACACTATGTTCATTCCCTACTAGTCTAGAAATTCTGAAATTTTCCTATTTCAATATCATTATGCAAAACTGAAAAAATCGACCCATTTCCTGAAAAATAGATGAGGGATTTAGATGTTTATTTTATGAAATAAGTTTTCAGTGGAGATTATACCTCTTTTTAAAGTAAATGTAATAATTTATTTTTAAACTAAAACAATAATCATGATAAAAGGTTTTCAGAGATATCCTATGGGTTATATGGGCATGTATTAAAACCCCACATCTCCACTCTTCATGACTGTCATTCTCTATCATCATTCCACTGGAAAACAAGTCATGCTGTGTTATGAAATCCAAGTTTTTACTGTGGTCCCCTCAATAATTATTTCTGAGAACACCAGAGAAATGCTTGAATGTTCCACTAATGCATCCTGGTTTCCCCCTCTCAAGTCACGCAGTCCATTCATTTTGGAGCACTCTTGCAATTATTATAGATAACATTTTATTTCTTTAAAATCGTTTCTCCAGGTTCTCAGTGTAAACAGGTAAAATTGCTTACTTTCCTAACATGTAGCTAATACCAGAATATAAACATTTCGCTACACTACACCGAAGTCTTGGTGGTAAGAAAAGGAACTTATAACATGGAAAATAAAAACTTCACATAAGCTACTGGGCACCACAACTTCTGGACACTGAGACTAAAACCTTGCTCAAAAATCATATCTGTCTCCTCAAGCTTATGTCATTTGTCTGCAGTCAGGCTACCTCTCCTTAACTAAACTGGCTTTGCCCCTAAATACCTTCCCTCCAATTTTCACTATCCCAGTGAGAATTTATCAGTCAGGAAATGAACTTTGCTCTAAGAGTAACCCACCACATAAGAGTATAAAAGAATTCAGGAGGCTGTTGTACAGGGCTGGAAATGGGGCATCCAGACCATATTTGGCTTCTCTGCCATAAAGTATATGCCCACCACCCGAGGTTTCCAAGATGGATGTTTGAACTCGAGTGATCACTTTGCTCTTCTACCCAGTAGGAAGGAAGAAAAAGGGCCTGCTCAGTCCCTAAGGAGATTTTCTTCCATAGGACTACACAACATGTCTGGTTACATCTCATTGGTCAGAACTTATTTAAATGGCCCACTAGCCACTGGGCCACGTGTCTCCCTGAATAAATTTGAAGTTCTATTACTGAACAGGAAGAAGATGAGTGTTCAGAGTTATCAAGAATTCTCTGCCAAAGAAAGGATAAACTCAAAATGTTTTATCTTCAGCTCAAGTCTCTGGCCCAGCTCTTCATTATATACCACAAGACACAACCAGGGATCCCAGAGAAGAGAGGTTTCTATGGGATTGTGCAGAAAACTCTAGCTCCTTATAATCGAAAATTTCCATGCCAGAGTAATATCTTTATCTTTGCATAGGAAAGGTTTATTGGGAGTTTTGCCAAACAAAATATTTGTGTGTCCCCAAAGATAAAGTCTCTGTCCTCTCCCAAATTTATGGAGCAAAAATGTTGGCAGCTTTCAAAATAATGTCTGTGTATACATACATAACAATATACATAATACATAAATATGTAAATGTGTGGGTATGTGTATGCATCTATATGAAACAGTGAGAATATGCAAATGTTATAATTGTTATTCTTTCTGGCTGGTGAGATCATGTATAGATTTTAAGATTACTGTGTTTGTCAAATTTTCTGCAAAGAACTTTTAAAAATTGTAATAAGAAAAATAATGTTTACAAATCTATATGTTGATGCTTAATACGTAAATGTCAATGGAACATTTCTGGCTCAGAAGAAAAACATTAACACATTGAAAGTCCAATATCATCTAATCCATAAGTAGCAACTGTAAACCGTAGGTTCCTGATAAACAAACAGTCATAACTGTACATAACAGCAGGGTGGGATTCCTAAATTGTATTTAAAAGTAAAGGAGGGCTTACCTGGTGGCGCAGTGGTTGAGAGTCCACCTGCCGATGCAGGGTACACGGGCTCGTGCCCCGGTCCGGGAAGATCCCACGTGCCGCGGAGCGGCTGGGCCCGTGAGCCATGGCCGCTGAGCCTGCGCGTCCGGAGCCTGTGCTCCGCAACGGGAGAGGCCACAGCAGTGAGAGGCCCGCGTACCGCAAAAAAAAAAAAAAAAGTAAAGGAATTAGCTGCTTAGTATGTTCGTTTAATAAACTTGCAGTTTAGAGCCGTCTTAATTAAGACTCTCTTGGGTGTACTGGGCTCTGTATGCAGACAAAATATGGAATTCTGCTTTCCTATATTACATGTTGTTAATGCTATTATATGTGCATTGCAGTGTCTTTGCAAATTTCTTTTCCATTTCTGTATATTTATATTTGTGTTTATTTCTGTCTTCTCTGAAAGCAACCATTTCCTTTAGAAATATATGTATGTGTAAATACCTATATATGTATATTTGTGTATGGACCTTTGTCTATAAAATGTATACATTTTTAATTATGCATGTATATGAATGTATATATATGAGTATGTGTGTGTATATAGATGTGTATGTATGTGTGGGTGTGTGTATATATATATATACATATATTTTAACTTCCCAATATTTTCTCCTTCTTTGTGTTTCTAAAGCCTCACTGAATCCTAATTAAATATATTAGTCATACTGGGATAGCCATTGACATGATCATGACAGAATACTATTTAGTTATTGGCTGAGGATATAATCTTATGAAAGCCATGGTCTATATGGTTACTTGCCTCCATTCAAGTGAGACACGGGAAACACTTAACAATCAGTGTGGGCTTCCCTGGTGGCACAGTGGTTAAGAATTCGCCTACTAATGCAGGGGACATGGGTTCGATCCCTGGTCCAGGAAGATCCCACATGCCACAGAGCAACTAAGCCCATGCGCCACAACCACTGAGCCTGCGTGCCACAACTACTGAAGCCAGCACGGCTAGAGTCTGTGCTCTGCAACACGAGAAGCCACAGTAATGAGAAGCCCGTGCACCGTAACAAAGAGTAGCCCCCGCTCACCGCAACTAGAGAAAGCCTGTGGTGCATCAACGAAGACCTAACGCAGCCAAAAAAAAAAAAAAAAAAAAAATCAGTGTACCATGACCACTGACCAATCAGAGTAGACACCCATTCAATCAGAACAAATTTCCAAAACTTGCACATCCCAGAACAATTTTAAATCTTCTCCTAAAGTGTTTTGTCTAACAGTACAAATTTGATATATATTCTAAGAAGTTGGGAGTAGTTTTAACAGTGAAAAACATGTATCTTGACTGATTTTCCCATTCCATCAAAGGATAAGTCAACAGAGAATGGATGCCCAGCCTTTCTCTTCATAATCATTCACAGACTGTTTCCAGACATCAAAAAGAACTCTGTAAAAAATGGAGCAGAAGAAAGACCAGAAAATTCATAGAATTCCCAAGGCTATACAGCTAGTCCATAGCCACACAATAACTGGAAAATGTTTCCTTTCTCTCACGCAGATTTCTTGAATGGGGTTGAAGAACCTCAGAGGAGTAGGTTATAAAATCATTCTTAGGGTCAAATGGAGGCCAAATGGGCAAATATGATCATGGTGAGCTCTGAGCTGTTGCCTAAGGGAAAGTTGCTCCTTCCCATTTTTTGATTTCCTTTTGTTCATATTTTAAGTTTATTAGAAATGTGGCCATACAAGGAGAGAAATCAATGTTATTGGCCTCTAAATCAATACTAAGAGATATATTAGCCATAGAGTTTAATTTTTTCCCTCACTTAAAATTAACACATGGTTATAAAATATTATAAAAATACATCAGCATATAAATAATCATTTTAATATGTTTATAGGATTCTTTTGATTTCAAGTGCTCAGAAACTTAGGCAAACTGGCTTGAACAAAAAAGAAAATTTATTGGCTGTCCTAACTGAAAAATCTGGGGAAAGATTTGGCTTCACAAGTAGCTTGATCTAGGAACACAAACAATGTTTCTTTCCATCTTTTAGTTCTGGTCTCTGGAGTTTTGGCTCCATTATCAGATGGTCTCTCTCTTCAAGATGGCAGCCATCTTTGGTTTAAATCCCCTAGGAAGGATCTCTTTCAATAAGCCCATTAAAAGTGTCACTGCAGTTTCTCAGTACTGATAGAACACCTGCCTAATCAGGAAAATACAATAGTCTGAATGGTCAGGTCTGACTCACATCCCATCCCAAGAGTGGTTGAGGCAGAGCATAGCTCCCTGAAGTAAAATCATAGTATGGTCAAACGCAAAGTATGAGTGAATAGGTAGCAATGACAACACATTTTCTGATAAATGTAGACTAAGAGACTCTATCACCCACAAGACCTTACTGAAAGAACTAGTAAAACATCCAATTCTGCAAGAGAAAAAGTAAACTCAGGAGCACGAATGGGGAACAAGAAACAATAGTTAGTATAGAAACGGATGAAGTATTTTAGCAAGTTTAAAAAATTACTTAAACTTGAGTGTCCCCTCCATCAGACTGCCCCTCAAATGTCCACATCATAATCCCCATAACCTGTGAACATGTTACCTTACGGTCAAAAGGAACTTTATAATGTGATTCAATTAAGGATCTTATAATGGGAGATTTACCCTGCCATCTTTGGATTATCTGGGTGGTCTCAGTGTTATCACAGGAGCCCTTATAAGAGGGAGGCAGGGGTTCAGAAAGGAGAGAAGACTCTGTGGTGGACTTTGAAGATGGAGGAAGGAGCCACTAGCCAAGAGAAGTAGGCAACCCTCAGAAGCTAGAAAAGGCAAGGAAATGGATGGTCCCCTGGAGCTTCCAAAAGGAACACAGTCCTGCCAATATCTTAATTTTAGATTTCTGACCTCCAGAACTATGAGAGAATAAATTTGTGTTCTTTTAAGGCACTAAGTTTGTGATAATTTATTACAGCAGCAATAGGAAACTAATATAGTACTAAACATAAAAACTAAGTTTTCTATATTTTGCAAATAAAAATAGAACATCTAGTTAATTTTTTTTGTTTATCTGAAATTGAAATTTAACTGAACACCCTATATTTTACCTGGCAACTGTAATAAAACAAAACTTTTTTGTTATGTTGAATACTTTTTGTTTGTTTTATTATGTTATTAATAAAATAATGAAAAAAGAAACAAAAAAGGGTAATGAACAAAATCAGAGAAGGCATTTGATGGGTAGTTTAAGTCATGACATAAATGTTGGTAGAATTCTCCCACTGCGTTTGGTAAACTGGTAGTAGTTTTGGCAAAAGTGACTTTTTATAGGCTCAAGTGGCTTTGTATAGAGTGGAAGGTATCTTCTTAGGCTGCAGGACAAAGGTAACAAAGTACTCCTGGAAATGATGCATAGTCTGATGAATGTAGTGTGAGGATTTACACTTACCAAGAGGAATGATATTTAGCCTTGCTCACTCTTAGTTTCCTCATCTGTAAAACAGGGAGAAAAACAATACTTTAGGGCTTCGCTGGTGGCGCAGTGGTTGAGAGTCCGCCTGCCGATGCAGGGGACACAGGTTTGTGCCCCGATCCGGGAAGATCCCACATGCCGCGGAGCGGCTGGGCTCGTGAGCCATGGCCGCTGAGCCTGCGCGTCCGGAGCCTGTGCTCCGCAACGGGAGAGGCTGCAACAGTGAGAGGCCCGCGTACCGCAAAACAACAACAACAACAACAATACTTTAATTCCTCTTTAGGGAGGTCTGGGAATTAATAAGATAATATGTAGAAAGTGTTTGAACTAGTATTGAGCAAGTAATAATGAGTAAAAAAATGTTTAGCTATTATTATCATGACATCTACAAGTAGACATTGACACAATTATGTATATACACACAGTGCCGTCTGTATTGGGGACACTGATTTTTCCGACTATATTCTAACCAATTATGTTTAATTGATGTGTGTTTAGACAATATAGGCAACTCTTCTTCCCCAGTCTCTACACGTTTTTCTCGAATTTCATTGTAAGTTCATTTTATTTTATTTATTTATTTATTTTGCGCTACGCGGGCCTCTCACCGCCACGGCCTCTCCCGTTGCAGAGCACAGGCTCCGGACGCGCAGGCCCAGCGGCATGTAGGATCTTCCTGGACCGGGGCACGAACCCGCGTCCCCCGCATTGGCAGGCGGACTCCCAACCACTGCGCCACCAGGGAAGCCTCATTATATGTTTTAATGCTACTTTCTACATATCTAAAATTCAGTTTTATTCCATCCCCCATTTCACCAATGAAAATCTAAATTATCTATGCCTAGGATTGATTCCATTGCAGTTAGCTATGTACCTGAATTTTAATTTTATTTAAGAGATATATTTTCTAGTTTATTGATTAATAAGAATGAAGAGGGCTGATCCAACTAATGTCAATGATAAGTGGCAATGTAGCCAGTTACTGATGTATCTCATCAAATGTATGATGAGACTGTGACCATCACTCATTTTGAGAGAATTAATTTTGTAAACATTTATCCTAATTTTGTGTCAGTATAACATGATTATTTTAAAAGTAAAATAATTTTATTATTTTATCTATATGTTGCAAAAGAAAATGATTAGTGATTTTTTTTAGCTGGATTGATTAATTTGATTAAGTATTGCCATGATGAACTTAGCCTTTAGTTTTCATTTTCTCTGATAAATTTTTCTAAATTAGTTTTGAAATTAAATTTATAAATTTAATATAAGTAATATAGTATGCACTTCAAATCCCATAATATAATTTTATTTTGTAACCTGGTAAGATAACTACATTTGAACATTTTTCTTGAAGATGTGATTGTCATTTTTTATGTTCTGCACATCTACACTCACACACAGCTTGGTGGTTATCAAACTACTGCACTGAATGATCGCAGAAACACAGTTCCTCATAATTTATTAAGTTGTTTTAATAGTACTGTTAATTCTGCTATGAAATTTATTTGATCCTAGGAGATTCATTAATTGATGTATTCATCTAAAATACTAGAAGTATAACTATCTGGAATGTATTCCTCCATCAATAAAATATAAGGATCTTTACCTATTTGAGAGTAATTTTAGAATAAAAGAGAACTAAGAGTGGGTCCAACTTCCTTATTTTTCAGGTGAAGAAACTGAGCCTCAGGGAGATGAGGAAGTTTTAATCATTCTCGGTATGACTTTTGGTGAATAGCTTTCAAAGAGATAGCATTTTGATCTACATTGTTTCCACATGGAATTGGCTTTTCAGTCATTTTAATTTTATTAAAATTTTTTTATTATTAAAATATCCAATAAAACATTGCTGTTGTGCTTTCCAATCTTCCCCACATATGATTTACATTCCATTTCTCTGACGCAGATGGAAAAACCAAGAGGTACTCTACAAAGATACATATCAGTGTCACTGTTATCAACCATTTTTCTTAAGTGTCTATGACACATTCTTCCTTTAAAAAAAATCTATACAAATTTCAAAGGGAAAAATATATAGTAATTGTATAGATTTTATAGTCAAATGAGTATTTCTATAGCTTTGATTGGCTTTAACTTAACTTTTAAAAATTTTATGGAAGTATAGTTGATTTACAATGTTGTGTTTAATTTCTGCTGTAAAGCAAAGTGACTCAGTTATACATATATATATTCTTTTTCATATCCTTTTCCATTATGGTTTATCAAAGGATACTGAATATAGTTCCCTGTGCTATACAATAGGACCTGTTGTTTATCTATCCTATATATAATAGTTTGCATCTGCTAATACCTAACTCCCAATCCTTCCCTCCTCCACCCCTCTCCTTAAATATAATTAATTTTTTTTGTATTTAAGACACTTGCAGACTCTGAAATCAGAAAGCTGTATTTAAAGTGAATTTATATCTTCAACATGTTGGTAATTATAAGTTAGCATCTAAGACCCATAGGAAACATATGTGTGTACACACTCAACAAATATAAAATATGTATGTTCACAAAATACACACATATACATATATATGATATACATACACATATCATATATATGTGTGTATATATATGTGTGTGTACATATAAATATATATAGTGCGTGTATGTGTGTGTGTGTGTGTGTGTGTGTGTGTGTATAAATGTAATGGTCTTGTGGAGACAAGCTGCAGAAGCTAGACTTACTTCATATACTAATCCATGTTTTCTAGCTTCACGGGGGCTTAGATTATTTTCTATTGAGCTTTCTTTTCTACTGAATTAAAAGAAAAAAAATCAGGGACTAATTTGCTAAGCCACAAAGCCCACTCAACTCATTTTAA
The DNA here is from genome assembly GCF_008692025.1 of Phocoena sinus. Lineage (NCBI taxonomy): Eukaryota > Metazoa > Chordata > Mammalia > Artiodactyla > Phocoenidae > Phocoena > Phocoena sinus. Next base: position 27,955,160 of record NC_045766.1, read on the forward strand.
TCTGTGGATGTGCTGAATATGAAAGAAAGACATGAATGAAAATGCGAACACTTTCTTTGAGTCATAAAATTCCCAATAGAACTTAGCTTCTTTTCTTGAAATGAATACTCTTATCTGTCTAGATGTGTAAACATTACATGCATAAAATATCTATATAATAGACTTGTATAGACCTTAACGTGTTGATTTTCAAATGCATCTGTGATATGGTCTAACAGTAAATCTTTTTTTTATAAACTGTTATTATATTTGAAACCATTATATGCTTGGAACACCTGGTTAATCTTTGGCTTAAATTCTATGTCAGCCAGGTGTCTGTCCTCTTAGGGATCACAGAAAGATTGGACCTCGTTTAAGTGTGAAATAATCCTGTTGCTTCTATCTGAGAGTGAATGAGCCCAGGATTAGATCAGATAAAACACACTCAAGCTAAAGTGCACAAGGTGGATTATGCAAGAAAAGAGGATTTAGTGAAGAACGGATCCACAACTTTTTGTTAACACAGAGAATGGTGGCTTTTGTAAGCAACATTTGTGGAAACTCAACTGGAGCTTTAAAAGCTATATCTTTTGTTGTACATTTCTCTGCATACATTTGCTTTGTAGTTGGGAATGCTAACTTTGGAAACCATGCTGGGCCAGGACTCATGCTCATTTTGCCTAATGAAAGGCTAAGGATGTACTCCTACTCATACATTCTTGTTTTGTCTGCTTTGAAGTTTATAATGCTCTCCTGAAAGATGTGAAGTTCATTAGGTTGTTATTATCATGACCACAAATTAAATATCTGTTCCCTGGGGAGTGATAAGCTTCAAGTATAAACTGTACTTACTATAATATTGACTTAATTACTAATATACTGTCTCTTGTTCTTAATATTAAAAAAAACTATAAATATCTATTAGGGTATATTCTGAATTTAATGTTATATTTGTTACATTATTAATGTTTTCATGCATCTTCTCAAAGTTACAAGTTATATACACAGCTGAAACATATATGTAGGCAAGAGATGCTTTCAGCATTGATAGTGTAAGATTTTGCACTAGAACTTCTAAATATCATAATTCTATGCAACTCCCTGGCTGTAGAAGTTTTTCTATATTCAGAGCCATGTTCCTTCAGCTTAGAAGTTTCAACATTTCTGTTTTAACATATGAGTCTTTTAAATGGAAAGGGAAATAGACATTGTATGCATCCATTGGTTTTAGTTTGTGATAGAACCAACCAGTGGAACTTCTAACATAGGGTTTAAATGATTATCAAGTCCCCTCAATTATTTCTACTTTATTGTAATCAATTTAAATATCTATATATTCTCTGATCAGCAAAATTATTAACTATATTGGTTGTCAGTGAGTACCTCTCATACCTGTTTTTACCTGTATCACTGGACCACGTGTTATACTTTCTGAGTGTTTTTGTTAATGTTGTACTTAAAAGAGATGACAAAGTAGACATGGCCAAAAAGCAGGTAATTCTGGAGGTCTGGGCATAAAATTATTACTTGAATTAATCAAATTTCTGATTGAGAAACTCTTTTAATACAACTAAGTTAAGAACGAGCTTAACAATCATACCTTCTTCAGAATTTTGTTTTGCTATAATTCATTCCTAATGAAGAAGTGTTAAAGCATATTTATGAGACTATGGAAATATTACATACATGATGAGAAATATCTCTACTCTTAGTTATAAGGGGATGTGATTCAAGAGGAAAAGAAAAGTCTGGCTTCTTCAAAATACCTTTCTTACCAGTCTACCACAAAGATATAATTTTTATAAAGAGAATACTTTATTAGATATGTACTTTCTGTGGCTTATCTTAAAATGTCTTACTTGAGTAATAAATTCAAAAATTGACAGATTAAGCCAGTAGAGGGTGATAGCAGATGAATGGCTCATTCAATGTACATTATTATATGTAATGTTGTATTAGGAAACAAATGAATATAAAATAGCTCAATTACTGTCGAAGCATATGAGAGGAAGTCTTTGTCAACGGGATTTCAATGAGAGAAGTAGATTTCTGGCATCCTCATTTGGATACTGAATAATTCAGTAACACTTCTTTCTGATAAATAATGCCATGATTTTACTTTAGCTATCAAGAGATTTGTGCCAAATTCATGACCTAATGCCCTTAACTCTATAGGAACATTTGCTATGCATTTTTGCATGCTAATATTTCTCATGGACTTTTTTTCTCTTAATCACATTTTCTCTTCAATCAGATTCCTTTGGTTATTAATATCATCCTTTTGTATCACCAGTATTTATGTAGACTACTTTAAATCCTTCTGTGGAATGAAACAGGAAAAAATATATAAATAATGCTATAAATGATCTATAACTCTATGAACTTATTTAATTTTATTTACTCTGTACATTATAATTATTATATATTTCATTAAGTGGAATTTGTATACATTTTCTCACTTAAATTTAAAATATATGGCAGCTTACCCAGAGAGTTTCATAAGCTTTTTATATGTATTTTAAAATATGTTACTGACATATTAACCATAATTTATAACTGTGGTTTTCAAAGAATTGTCAGTTCATCAACTGGTCCACAGGCAGTTTGGGAAGAAAAAGTTGTACAATTTTTGTTCACATACATTTGAGAAATTTGAAGAAGAAGGCTGATTAAGATTATCATAAAAATCCTGGCATCTGCTTAGTAATCTTTACTGTATTAAAGATTGTGAAGGTACTGAAAAGAATGTATTTGTCAGTTTATCTCAGCTGCATTTATTTTTCAGTAGACAGCTCACTTGGTTAATTTCTTTTCACGTCATTGTGTATTATATTCCATATATGTTAAATATTTATTTTTATTTTAACTAATAGGTTGTGTTAGGTCCCTAATTGTTTTATATTATAAATGAATCAAAAGTTGGTCATTGAAAAGCAAAAGTCTTGAAAATCAAAAAGCACTATTCAGAATAATGCCATAGTTAAATACTTAACAATACTCCAGTGAAAATATAAAATGTAAAGCTCTATGTGTAGGAATAAGAGAATATATCATGATGTCTCTGAAGAAAGTGATAAAGAAAACTGAGACAAAATGTGACACAATATCTGAAAACTGTCTTTTATTCAGCCAACTAGAGACCATCTTAATTCTTAGGATATTGTCTGTTATAAAGTATGATTAAATAGCAACATAAAGCTATGGAGACTTTTATGCCATTTTTAAAAGCAAAATGAACTCACTGGTAAATATCTCCAGAACAATTACAAATTCATGCTTTTTAGCAAGAAATTGATGAATTTTTCTGCTAAAATATAAAATAATCAAAATTTACTGCTTTCTAAATAGTAAAACCATTTGCAAATCACACATTGCTAAGAAGCATATACAACCATCTGCAAAGTGACAAATATTATGCTCAGAAGAAAGCAAGGCAAGCTGTTGGCAAAATTCCTTTATCAAATGACACCATTTGGCTTTGTATATCAATAAGCACACGACCGGGAAGAGAAACATTATGTTGAGTGAGTGTGAAGAGATTTTGACTTATAGATGGATGAAACATACAAAGTGGGAATCCGTTCTTAATATATATGCAGGGAAAGATATATACTCAATAACTTATTATGATATTCATTTCCAAACACCAAAACTATAGGAGAAGAATTCTTATTTTATGAGCCATGACGTGGATTGGAGAAGGTGCTTCAGGCTCATTTCTGAGGGAATACAAGCAATGCGTGCATCAAGAAAGGCATTGCTAAGTGAATAAAGCAGCTCTGTTGCTCCACACACTGCTTTGCCCACATACTGCTTTATTCGTAGATACCAGTTGGTGGTTAACAAAATGTCTCCTGATTTTGATTTAGTGCTGAAAGAAATGGTGAATACTGTGGTCCAATGATGCTAAACGTTTGAGAAACCCTGTTAACTATAAGGCTCTGATAGTGCCTCATTAGAATTATTGTTAGAACCTTTCTAATTAGTTTCTGAAAGCATTCTTGACTCACTCTAATCCACGGGTCGGCGAATTTTTTTTTTCTGTAAAGTCTTCAATTGTAAATACTTTCAGTTTGCAGGACATATGGATTGTGTTGTAATAATCAACTCTGTCATGGTAGCACAATATGTAAACAAATAAGCCTGGCTATGTTCCGGTAACACTTTATTCACAAAAATCAAGTAATGGGCTGGATGTGGTCCATGGGCTACAATTTTCTGACTCCTGCTAATCTGTCTGATACTTCTTCCAGAGAAAGGGGAGGTTAACGTTATGTGAAAGTTTGATCATAACACACCTCTAAGAAACAGCTTTCATTTTCCTTTGTCTGTAATTAAGGTCTGGATTCTTTAGAATATTCCAATATTTTTCTTATTTGACTTCTCTCTCCCTTTTGAATCTCATCTTACACTTTTCTTCAGTATGCCCTTGGGGTTAATGCTTAAACCATTCTGAGCTCCTTAAGTGTGCCATGGTCTTTAGGCCTCTGTGCTTTTAAAGAGAATGTATACCTTGAACATCGCTTGACTATCTGTACAACTTAGTAGTTGTACTATTATTATTTGTTTACGTGTCTGACTACTGGATTAGAATGTGAGTCCCTCAAGGGAGTGAAGTATACTTCATTTTTGTATAGAGTTGAGGGTGGTGCCTGGCCAATTCTAGACACTCAGTAAATGTTTGTCAAAAATAGTCAAATGATTAAAGCTCATCCACTACTGGAGGGATTAACCTCCAAAGTATTGGAAAACATACTTGTCCTTTCTAAACTTCTTTTACATTTTTAGCAAATATTAAAATGTTAGACTCCATTTATATAGTGGGATTTATTAATGCATTCCAATTGCATGTGTCTTACCCTACATAATCATTCAAGAGATAATTTTAGTAAAGCCTAAAAATAGGAAATAAAGAGTCTGATTTATGTTTCTAGCCAAGATGGGATAACAGAGACTGGATTTACCATCCCATCTGAAATAATCGAAAAACTGGACAAAATATATGAAACAATAGTTCTCAAGACACTGGACATCAGACAACAAAGAACAGTGATCTGTCCTTGAGAAATGGGACACATATGAGGTTAGCACTGTAATAGACCCAGCTTATTATCTGGAATTTTTTTTCCAGGTTGCAGTGTAAAAAGGAGGGAAATAGTAGTAGTTGGCAGTTTCCTTGAGAAAACGAGCCAACTGAGAGTCTAGGAAATTCACAGCCACCTTAAGGGAGAAAAGAGTACAGGAGAGGAGAGAGCTGCCCAGAGAGAAAACTCCAGAGATCTTCTGAGGGTTCCCCCTTGTGTATTTGGCTGAGTACTGATCAGTACTTGTGTGTGAGAAAATGACTTGAGAGAAAGAACTGCCAAAATGATTAGAGGAAACAATTCATAGAGATCCTAAAAGTCTGGGAATAGTGTCAGTTACTATTAGAAGTGTCAGTGAAAAACCCATAGTTCACAGGGCATTAGGCAGAGACTCAGAAGGGTTTAGTCTCAATAGTAGGACAAAGTTAGCACTAAACTAAACACTATTCTGATCCTAACAATTGAAAGCAAAACCTGTAAGAATACAGGTCTACAATTAAAAGCAAAACCTGTAAGAATTAAATTATTTCCAATTAACTTATCAGAAGAAACTTTAACAGGGTAATAGTCACAATGTCACACATTGAATAAAAGTTACTAGGTGTGAGAAGCCGAAAAATAAGACCCATAATGAGGGCAAAAAGCAATAAATTGAAACAGACCCAGAAATGACATATATGACAGAATTGGTCAACAAGAACATCAAATCAGTTATTATAACTGAATTCCTAATATTTAAGAAGCTAGAAAATATTTCAACATATTAGGTGAAAACATAGAAGATATAAAGAAGATGCAAATTAATCTTTTAGGGATAAAAACTATCATGTCTGAGATTAAATATACACTGGATAAAACTAAGCCTAGATTAGGCATAGCAAAATAAAATATTCTTGAACTTGAAGATATAACAATTCTACTCAAAATGAAACACATAGAACAAAAGATAAATAAACCAGTGTGTCTATGAAATGTAACACCTTCAAGGATTCTTGTGTGCGTGTGTGTGTGTGTGTGTGTGTGTGTGTGTGTGTGCGTGTGATTGGAGTGCTAAAGAAAAGGATAGAAAGAGAGGAGAACAAAAATATTTGAAAAATAATGGCAGAAAATTTTCCAAATTTGATGAAAACTATAAATGCACAAATTCAAAAAGCCCAATAGATCTAAACATAAGTAACAAGGAAAAGAACCACACAAAGCACATTGTAACCAAAGTGCTTAAAACTAGTAATAAGGAGAAAATCCTAAAAGCAGAGAGAGTAAAAAGACACATTATATTTCAAGTAACAAAAATAAATATGACATCAGGTTTCAACTTGGAAAGAATACAAGCCAGAAGAAAGTGAAGCAACAACTTTAAAGTACTAATAAGAAAAAAAATAATAAAGCAAACAAAATTATTAACCTCAAATCTTTGCCCAATTAAAACATCTTTCAAAAACAAAGGTGAGTTTGACGGTTCCTTAAAAAATTAAACAGAATTACAGTAGACTTAGAAGTTCCACTGCTAGCTAGATACTGAATAATTGAAAACATGGAGTGAGAGGGATACTTGTTCAACAAAGTTCATAGCAATATTATTCACAACTGCTAAAATATGGAAACAACCCAAGCGACAATGAACAGATGAATGGATGAACAAAATGTGATATGCACAAATACAATGGGATATTATTTAGTCATAAAAATGAATGAAGTACTGTTATATGCTATGACATGGATGAATCTTGAAAACACTATGGTAAGTAAAATAATCCAGACACAAAAGGACAAATATCATGAGTGATTCTACTCATATGAAATATCTAGGGTAGGCAAATTCATAGAGACAGAGGTAGATTGGAGGCTACCAAATGCTGGGAGGAGGGGGAGTGGGGAATTATTGTTTAATGGGTACAGAGTTTCTGTTTGGGGTGATGAAAATTTTGGAAATAATTAGTAGTGTTAGTTGTAAAACATTGCCAAATTAATTAATTTTACTTTATCTCAAAAATTATTAAAATGGCAAATTTTGTGTTGTGTGTATTACCACAATAAAAAAAATTCTTAAAAATTTAATAAATTAAAAGAAGACTTTAAAGGTGCTTAAAACACTGCCTGGAAAATAAAAAGTACCATAACACAAACCAAAACAAAACACATAAAAACCTCAAAGTGAGACAAAGACTTTCTAAGACATACAAAAACTAAAAGAATCCATCTCTATAAAACCTGCATTACAGGAAATATTAAAGGAAGTCCTTCAGGCAGAAGAAAAATGATAGCAGATGAAAATCTGAGTCTAAACAAACACCAAAAATGGTAACTACAATATAAATACATTTTTATTATTATTTAAATATTTTATAAAGATAACTGTTTACAGCAAAATATCATAAAATATTGTTGGATTTATAACATATGTAAAGCAATGTTTAAGACAACAATAACACAAAGTCTGGGAGCAAAGAAATGGAGAAATTCTGTTATGAGGTTCTCATATTATACATGAAGTGGTATTATATCACTTGAAAGTACACTTTAATAATTTAAAGATGTATACTATCAACCCTAAAGCTACCACATTTGAACACTCAGCAGACTAATAATCATTCCAAATGCAAATAAAACATTTCCCAACATAGATCATATAACGGGCAAAAAAACAAGTCTCAATAAATTTAAAAGGATTTAAGTCATACAAAGTTGTTCTCTGATTACAAGGGAACTAAATTACAAATCACTATTAGAATGATATCTAGAAAATCCTCAAATATTTGGAAACTAAATTGCATACTTCAAAATAAACCGTAGATCTGAAAAGGAAATTAGAAAATATTTTGAACTGAATGAAAACAAAACACAACACATCAAAATTTATGGGATGAAGCTAATTAAAGAGAAATTTATAGAACTAAACACCTATGTTAGAAAATGAGAAAGGTCTCAAATCAATAACCTCAGTTTCTACCTTACAAAATAGAAAAAAAGAACAAATGAAACCTAAAGAAAGCACAAGAAAGGAAATATATAGCTCAAAGAGGAAATCAATGCAATAGAGAACAAAAAATCGATAGAGAAAATAAGTAAAACCAAAACTGCTTCTCTGAGATCAATACAATTTATGAACTTCTAGTTACACTGATCAGAAAAAATAAAAATACACAAATTAACAACATCAGGAAGGAAAGTGGAGACATCATCAAAAGATTCTAAAGATATTTAAATGATAAGAAAATATGAACTTTTGACAATTAATGTGACAATTCAGATTAAATGAATACATTCCCTGAAAGAGAAAAACTACCAACGATCACTCAGAAAGTGCATAACCTGATAGTCTTATATCTATTAAAGAAATTATAAAAATTGTATTTAGAGTTAATAATCTTTCCACAGAGAAAAACCCAGGCCCAGAAGGTTTCCCTGGAAAAGTCTACAAGCATTTAAGGAAGAAGTAACACCAATTTTACACAAACTCTGCCAGAAAATTGAAGATCAGGAAATATTTCCCAGCATGAGAACAACACAACTCTTACACCAAAACTAGGAAAAGACATTATAAGCAAAGAAAACTACATACCAATATACCAACATCCTCCATGAATATAAAACTATATACCAAAATCCTCCATGAATATATTTTTAAAATCTCAATAAAATTTTAGCAAATGGAACTCAACCTTCTATAAAAAGTTTACAACATCATGACCAAGTGGGATATAGCCAAGGAATAATGTTTAACATTCAAAATTCAATCAAGATATTTTACCATATTAATAGACAAAATAAGAAAAAAACATATGATCATCTCAATAGGCGCAAAGTATTTAACATAATCTAGCATCCATTCTTGATTAAAAAATAAAGACTTACCAAACTAGTACTGAAAGGAAACTTCCTCAACCTGATAAAGGACATCTACAAAACCTATCATTAACATCATACTTAATGGTGAAACACTAACTGCTTTTTCCCTAAAGTCAAGAACTTTAGGGAAAGTCAAAAGGATGTCCATTTTTACCCATTTTATTCATCATTGTACTGGATATTGGGCCCAAGGCAATAAATCAAGAAAAAGGAATAAAAGGCATCCGAATTGAAAAGGAAAAAACAAGTCTTTATTCAGGTATTACATGATTGTATACATGGAAAATCTGATAAATAAAAGCTACTAGAAGTAATGTGTGAGTGTAGCAAGGTGAAAAAAATAACAAAATCAATATAAAAATTAAATTGTATTTCTATAGACCATAAAACTGAAAGAATAATGCCATTATAATAGCAACAAAATATAACTTACTAAGGAGTGGATCTGATAAAAGGTGTGCAAGACCTATGTTCACTGAAAACTACAAAATATTGCTGAGGGTATTTAAAGAAGACCTAAGTAAATAAAAAGATCTACTGTTGGGGCTTCCCTGGTGGTGCAGTGGTTGAGAGTCCACCTGCCGATACAGGGGACACGGGTTTGTGCCCCAGTCCGAGAAGATCCCACATGCCGCGGAGCGGCTAGGCCCGTGAGCCATAGCCGCTGAGCCTGTGCGTCCGGAGCCTATGCTCTGCAGCAGGAGAGGCCACAACAGTGAGAGGCCCACGTACCGCCAAAAAAAAAAAAAATCTACTGTCCTCATGGATCAGAGAATTCAATAGTTATTAACACGTCAGTTCTTCCCATCTCAATCTTTAGATTTAATTCAATCTCAGTGAAAAATCCCAGCCTGGCTATTTGTAGAATTTGACAAGCTGATTCTGAAATTCATATGGAAATGGAAAGAACTTGGAATAGACAAAACCACTTTGAAAAAGAAGTACAAATTTGCAATACTAGCAGTACCTGATTTCAAGATTTATTTTAAAGCTACAGAAATCAAGTTTCTATATTAACATTAAGATAGACAAATCGAGTAATGGAGCAGAAGAGAGAATCCAGGGCAAGCCCCACACGTGGAAACAATTGATTTTTCAATGCTGGTGCAAAAGAGATTCAGTGAATAAAGGACAGTTTTTATAACTAATTATGCTGGGACAATGGACTTTCATAAGCAAAAAAATAAACTTGAATTCATATTTCATACCATATAAGATATTAAACTCAAATGAACAACAAATCTTAATATACAACCTGAAATTATAAAACTTCTAGAAAAAAACACAGGATAAAAGCAAATTCTTAGCTAAAGTACTAAAATCATGATCTATAAAGAAAATATTTAAAAATTAGATTTATCAAAATTAAGAACATCTGTTCTTCAAAATATACTGCTAAAAGGATAAAAAAAGGACTAGCTATACACTGAGAGAACATGCTTGTAAGTCATGTGTTTGGTAATGGACTTGTATCTAGAATGTGTATATAAAGAAATCCCAAAACTCACTAAAAAGAACAAACAACCCAATTATTAAAATGTTCAATATATTTTAACAGACATTACACCAAACAAAATATACAGATGGTAAATAACCACATGAAAAGATGCTTAACACCATTATCCATTAAGGAAATTCTTATTAAAACCATAAGGAAATAGCATTATACACCCACCAGAATGGCTAAATTAAGAAAAAATAACCTAATCACATAAAATATTGGTATGAATGTGGAGCAACAAGAACTCTCATCACTTCTATAGTATGAATATAAAATGGCACAACCACTTTGGAAAACAACTTGAAATTTCTTAGACATTATATACCTACCATACAACTCAGGCATTCCATTCCTAGATATTTACTCAAGAAAAATGGAGACATATGTCTATACAAAAAATGGTATATGGATATGCGTATTGGTTTTATCTGGAGTAGCCTCAGACTGGAAACAAACAAAATGTTTATCACCAGGTAAATGGATAAACAAATTGTGGATTATCCATGCAGTGGAATATTACTCAGCAATGAAAAACTTAATTATTGGTACATAAAAACTACGTGGATCAATCTAGAACTAATTTTAGAAAAGACATACTGTATGATTACATTTAAATAAAACTCTAGGAAATGCAAACAAATCTGGAGTAACAGGAAGATCAGTGGTTGCCTCTCAGAGGTAGGCATGGAAGGGCAGAAAGGAGGAATTACAAGGGGGAAAGAGGAATTTGCGAGATAATGGATACTTTCATCACATTGATTGTGGTGCCAGTTTCATGGGTGTATATTTATAAAATATATCAAAGGATTCTTTTAAAATATGTACAATTTATTATATGTCTATTATACTTCAATAAGACTGTTAAAAAGGAAAAGACAGTCTTTTCTCTCAAGGAGCTTTCAATCTTGAAATCTTTGGGGGAGGCATTACATGGCTCTGCAATGATTTTTGAGATAAGACATTCAAATTTAAATACTATTGAATTATTTTAAGGAGAAATAAAAGCATTTGCCAGTTTGACAGATAAAGATCCCTTTTTGTTGACTCATATACCTAGTCTGCCAAAGCCTCTTATGTGTTGGGTGCTCCTAATGAAAACATGATTGGTCTTCTAAGAAGATAAACATGTACAAACATCATGTCTATGAAATAGTGCCCTAAGGCAGATTCTGACCTTTCTCCAGTAGCTAAAGTTCCATACGGCTCATCTATGAATTTCACAGCAGGTATAAAGTTAGCCAGTGGGAATTTACTAGGGAATCAAATATGACATCATCGTGTGTTTAAATCAAGGAATGATTTGTTTTTCAGTTTTATAAGTCTTTCCAGGGAAAGGCAATTTTTATCTGTCTTATGGTTTATATATGCTATCTAGAAAGTTCAAAGTTAACCCCCTGAAGGATTGCAAATTACTTATTCACCTAGTTTTCTCATTCACACTTTCACTCATTTATTTCCTCAATGAATTCACAGGAAAGGTTACTCTTCCAACGTTCTCATCTTCTTTCCCGGATTTTACAATTCCTGCCCATCAGATGCTCTTTGCTATGTCCTCTCTCTACTTAATTTGTCCTCTCCAACTTTCTCCAACTGACCCGCACTCCCACTTCCCACCCCTCACTGACCTTACAACTGACCACCTCGGGGATGTTTGGAGAAAACCCACTCTCGCAAAGAGATAACTAGTTGTTATAATACATATGTTGAACAAACACTATCTGTGACATCATCAAAGTGCAACTTTACTTCGTATCTCACCATCAGTTTAAAATTTGTTCCTTGAGATCAACGTGTCTATCCCTGGATAGAAACTTGGGATGATATTATGAATTTTGTGCTCACTCTTAGATATGGTCTTGGTTCAGTAATTAGAAAGTGTCCAGTAGAAGATAATCAACACTTCAATTTTCTTCCCAAGTTAAACCTTTCTTCCCTTCCCACAAGCTAGTTAGTTGTTGCCTGAAGCATCATATGATTATGATTCAATTCCCTCCCTTTTTTCCTACTTATCTTCTTCTTCACTTGGTAGCTGCTATGTTGGGTCATTTCAGGTTCAAGAAGAGAAGGAGGAAAGGTAAGAGACAAGGCTTTTCTCATTAGGCTGAGTGGCTTTCTATACTTTCTGTGTCCAACATATGATAAAAACCAAACTTCAGGGGGGATATAGGGTTCTTTGGAGATTTCTATCAATGGGAACACTCTTGTGAAGTTCCTCTGATCCCAGGTGGACACTACTCTATACTGAGTGGTCCATTGCAATCCATTCTGCAGGTGCTAGCATCCAAATTTGCCTTTAGCTTCACGCTGCCACCCTTCAGTCCTCCTTCTGAATAGGACCTAAAACAGTACTATGTATTTGTCCCTAGTAGTCCATTTGGAGTAAGAAAATTTCTCATGCATCCCTTGCATCTACAAGGCACATATTCTCTTGTAAAATCTTCATGTAGGCATTCTTCTCTCACGCACTTTAGAATCTGGTATGTCATGTTGGCTTTTGAGTTGAAACTTCAATTTTAACCCTATGATGCTAATTAGGCTTAAAGTCTTACATCTCTCATGATCATTAAAAGCAATTACTCCTTAAGGCATTCAAAGTAATCTCTGGCTATAGAGTTTCAGGTCTTACTAGGTAAGAGTGAACATTTTATACATGTACATATGCAAGGTGTTCAGAGAGACAAAAATTATTCCCAGAATCTTGGAAATCATTCCACAAAGGCAGCTGCCATAAGCTTTAGCTATACTGTTTATCCCCAAACTATTCAAACTAGAAAAAAGGGAAGTTTTCATTGTTTTACAGCTTTGAAAAATCTAGCCCCTTCCTTCTCTTTCTCCAGTGCATGCTTGGCTTATAGGAACCATGCTTTCTTGTTACTTTGGACCAGGAGACAAGTTTAACAATTTCTTCACAAAAAACTTTAAAAAAACTAATTTATTGCATTATTTGTAGGTATTAATTTTTTTAAACCTCGTTTCCTATTCTACTCATTCAAATTTACTTTTATCAAATATGGTTGAAAACGAGAAGGACTTTTGCCCTATGCAAAACCCACAAGATATTGGTATAAATCTATAAGTTGGTATAAATTGCAAACTGTAATTGGTAAGGCAGTAGTCATATTCAAATTCCTACATAGGTTAATACAACTCAACTATTGTACCTAAATCCTCAACATATCGATAAAAACAAGTAGGTAGAGAAATTGCAAAAAATTGTGCCTACGTAGAAGTATATACTTACTTCTAGCCTAACCAGGGCAGTTCTTATAATGACTAGTGCTATTTTGTATGAATTGACTCCATCTTTTGGGAAAATGAAGATGGAGGAATGTAAGAAAGAAGATTTTTACCTTGCAATACTACAGACCCCACTTATTTAGAAAGTGCTCATGGAACACTTTGCCAAAGATTTTTTGTTTATTTGTTCTGGCTAAAATCTGGCTCTCTGTGAGGCTGGATAAAGCATCTTGCTTTCTTGTCTGTTTCCTTGTTGTTCTTCAACTCAGAGCTAGATAGGTGCCAAAAATGCTATTGAGACAGAGTTTGCTAAGTGCTTTGGGAGACTTCAGGATAAAAGCTACCATATTACATATATAATTAATACTAATATATCATGCTGATATAAGCTTCAGGTTTGTGGTCTCCTCCTTCCTTTTCCTCTACCTCTACAACTTACTTCTTTTTTTTGATGCAATAAATTTATTATGGGTACATATCAAATAGTTATGCTGAGTGAAAGACAAAGTACATACCCTTTTCTTTTTTTATTGAAGTATAGTTTGATTTACAATGTCATGTTAGTTGCAGGTGTACAGCAAAGTGATTCAGTTCTCTCTGTCTCTGTCTCTCTATGTATATATTATCTATGTATATTAGGCTTAAAATCTTACATCTCATTAAATAATATATATATATATATATATATTTTCAGATTCTTTTCCCTTATAGGTTATTACAAAATATTAAGTATAGTTCCTGGTGCTATACAGTAGGTCCTTGTTTGTTATCTATTTTATATATAGTAGTATATATATGTTAATCCCAAACTTCCAATTTATCCCTGTCCCCACTTCCCCTTCAGTAACCATAAGTTTGTTTTCTATGTCTTTGGGCCTATTTCTGCTTTGTAAATAAGTTCATTTGCATCCTTTTTTTTCAGATTCCACATATAAGCAATATCAGATGATATTTGTCTTTCACTTAATTTGATAAACTCTAGGTTCATCCATGTTGCTGTAAAAGGCATTATTTCATTCTTTTTTATGGCTGAGTAGTACTCCACTGTATTTATACATATACAATGTATACATATAAATGTATATAATTTACTTCCTTAAAAAATTAAAAATAAAGTTACCATATGATCCTGCAATCCCACTCCTAGGCATATACCTGGAGAAAACTAATTTGAAAAGATACATGCACCCCAATGTTCACTGAAGCACTATTTACAATAGCCAGGACATGGAAACAACCTAAATGTCCATCGACATATGAATGGATAAAGAAGATGTGGCATATATCAATATATATTCCACTTCTTTTACAGTATTTCAAACAAAGAACAGCCAGTCGTTTTAGGGCAGCCATGGAAAGATTTTGAGCCACAGCGGACTTCTCGGACCTCTGTTTGCGCTATCCCTTTCCTCCAAACTGTGCAACTCAAATCCTTTGGCATAAGTAATTCATATTTGATGTGATAGATGAAAATATGAAGGCTGGGATGATATGTGTATCGCAATACAATGTAAAAATATTTTAATGATTTCAAGCTACTGATTTGTATGTTTTGTACAGCATGAGATATCAGTTGGCCATCCTATTAGATATGCATTATATTTCTAAAAATATGGCAACTATGAATCTGTATATCTCTTCCCATGGTTAAAAATTTTTGAAAACTTTTTTCATAACACCAATTTTCAATCAGCTCTGACACTATGCCTTGATTGTAAATATTTCCTTAAAATGAATATAATATTTAAAATGCAATTTTTAAAAGACTAAAATCAAGCCACAGGAGATTGAATAACATATCTGAAGTGATCTTAAGAATACATATACTTAGGCACCACATTTTAATTTAAACTCCTGTTATTACAGTAACTAGTCACAAAATGGTTCCCTATTTATGCAATATGTCAGCTGTAATGTTGCTTAAATTGAACAGAGGAGTGCCTTCTAATAATGTATGTTTACTTCATGAACTTGTGGGGAATTACATTGTAATTATGTCTTTGTAGGTGCTTTTTACTGACATATAGAGCGCCAGTACATTTTAAATGTAATTGCAGTTCTCTGTACCACTTAGCAAAGCTGAAAACTGTTAAAGGTTTGTAAATTACCTACATTTAGACCATAAGCAACTAGGCAAATTAAGTGACACTGTCAGTAAAGTTACAACACAAATTGGTACCAAGTATAAACTCGAGGTAGACTTCCTTTTCTAAATTAGAATGTTTACAGAGTGCCTTCTAAAAAATAAATAAATAAATAAGCAAAAGAAAGAAAAGAAAGAAAGAAAAGTACATACTGTTCATGATCAGCCTTTTAGTGTGCGTGAAAAACAATGACTGGTCTGCAATAATGCTGTCAATTGTAAAGCTGTTTAAAATTAGGAATTTGATTTGGTTGTATGGTACTTGGAGTAAATGAGTAAATGATTGCTCTGGAGAAGACCTTCCTATGCAGAATTTTCGTGAAACTATGTAGCAAAGTGGGGAAAACCTGGCATTCAGAGTTGGACAGAATTCTGTCACTTTTTATTTCTATGGCCTTGTTCAAGTTACTTCATGCTTGAGCTTCAACTTTTTAATCTAAAATATGAGAAGAACAATAGCCAACTTCAAAGGGCTACTGTGAAGATTAAGATGGAATATTGCATTCAGGCCCTCAAAAAAGGTGAGTTCCCTCAGTCTTACCTTCTCCTGATGGGTGATTTGGTCTGCTACTTAATAAAAAAAAATGTTTTCTTTAGATGTGGTGAAGGCTTCCCTGAGACTGTGTTGAATCAGCCATGAAACTGCAAAGCTTACACAGATTTATTTCACCCCATGGGATTAAAGAAACCTAGTGACGATTGGATACTGAAAAATGTTCACTTTTGCTTCTGAAGCAATGTCCCATAGAGGAGACCAGTCTCCAAAGACCGGCAACGGCAGTTAAGGAAATTAATTGTGAAAGTATTACTCTGTCACTTTGTGCCTTTAGGCCAGTCGCTTATTGATGGCAAGGGTTTAGGTTCGGATAAAACCATTTCACCCATGCAAGCCCTCTCCATTAAACGGGAAACGAGCCTCTGAGCTTGACAGCTCAGAGGGCTATGCTGTTCAGAATACCATTCTTAGAGGGTCATTTTATTTAAGTGTAAGATTAGAGAGAGAGTCAGGGCGAGGCCATGTTCTTAGAGTATAAATAATGAATTAATAATATGATAGAATTATGTGCATTTTTTAAAGTCCCATATTCATATGACATACAAATGATTACAATGAACGTTTTTAACTGGGAGATCCTGTAGCTGTAGAGAGAGGCATTGAATAAGCAACAGACAGCCGCTCACAGGCAGCTACTTCTCACTTACCAAGTAATCTCAGGCATGTCACTTGCCGCTCAGAGTCACAATTTCCTCTTTAAAAAAATAACGATAATTAAGAGCTGCCAATCCGTCTCAGTTTTAACTTTGTAAATGAAATAATGCATGAGAAAAGACTTTATCAAGTATCTATACAGTATAGTGGTTTATGGTGTACTGATATTTTTTGTAGACATTTGGCCTGGAAACTTAAAACTATGATTTTTTCCTTTCCGATAGTTCTCTTTCACATATTCTTTTTTTGTTTGTTAGTTTTTTTGTTTGTTGGTTTTTGTTTTTTCCAGTACGCAGGCCTCTCACTGTTGTGGCCTCTCCCGTTGCGGAGCATAGGCTCCGGACGCGCAGGCTCAGAGGCCATGGCTCATGGGCCCAGCCGCTCTGCGGCATGTGGGATCCTCCCAGACCGGGGTATGAACCCGTATCTCTTGCATCAGCAGGCGGACTCTCAACCACTGCGCCACCAGGGAAGCCCCACATATTCTTATCATTATGTTTTTTTCATCTTGTCTAGAGGTATAACTGAATATTGTTTTATGTATCAGGAAAGTCAAAGAAAAAACCACCACCACATTCAAACAAGCAAAAATAGTGGCATGTGTGCTCTGTAATATGTTCCATTTTCCCCAGAGATGAGACCAATAGAAGTATACCCACAGATGGAAGAAGTAAGCCAGCCTCAGTTGTCTGTTCATAAAGGAAACTGGGTCAGTAGAGTCCTGTGAAGAGAAGCAAATTTGACTTAAGTTTGGCAGTAAAGGGAGCTTCTCAGGAGGTAGAAGGGCTGTTTAAAGTAGATTTGGGATTTCACAGCGCTAAGAAGAAGGAGGTATCAGTCCAGGAACACACAGTAGCATGGTGTCAAGAAGGTTTTCTGGAAAGCTAGAGGGCTAAGGGTGACAGGGATTAGCAACTCCATGAAACTGACTGCCTCCAGAACTGGCCAGTGAGAAGACCTCAGGCATTTTCAGAGTCTCACTGAGGCCTGAGGTCTTTGTTCAGCTCTGAAGTCTTTTGATCCAGCTCAAAATGGAATATTAGCACAAGGTGTTTCAGAATCTCTAGAAAATCTATGTCCAGTGAGTTGAGGGAGAGATTTAATTTCTCTGAAAATGAAATGAGAAGTTTTCTTTTCTTTTTTTTTAATAAATTTATTTTATTTATTTTTACTTTTGGCTGTGTTGGGTCTTTGTTGCTACATGTGGGCTTTCTCTAGTTGTGGTGAGCAGGGGCTACTCTTGCAGTGTACGGACTTCTCATTGCAGTGGCTTCTCTTGTTGCGGAGCACGGGCTCTAGGCGTGCAGGCTTCAGTAGTTGTGGCACGCGAGCTCAGTAGTTGTGGCGCACAGGCCTAGTTGCTCCGTGGCATGTGGGATCTTCCCGGACCAGGGCTCGAACCCATGTCCCCTGCATTGGCAGGCAGATTCTTAACCACTGCACCACCAGGGAAGCCTGGGAAGTTTTCTTGTGAGTCTGATTCTCACAGAAGACCACTGATGCCAGAGAAGCAACACATGTGGAAGGATGGAGCCAGGCTACCAAGAAGTGGCCTCAGAGAGCAAACAACCATGTGTGAGAGGGAATTCCAAGAGGGAGGCTTTCTAGCATCTACATAGCCTACTTCCCATTTTGACCCCAGGGTTGGTCTTATTAGACAAACTCTTAAAATGGAAGTGATTTTGTTGTAGGTTAACTCTGCTGGGTGTGAAGGGTAGACAATAGAGAATATAATGTTGGCGATGAAAATAAAGTCCATTTGAACAGTAGTTAGACTGAAAAAGTACTCTTAAATATATTTGTTTCTCTGAGCTGCTTGATAATAAGTGGGATTGATTCAGCATATATTTGGGCCCGCATTCTACAGAAGGGAAAATCAAGATTGACAAAAGACAAATGACTTGAACACGGATTGAGGGAGTGTTAGGAAAAGTCTACCCCTCAACGTTTCCCTGTCCCAATGGTGAGAAACCTGAACCACTGTCCAGTGGTGATAATGCATTACCCTGATGGCTGTTAGGTGGGGGACAGAAGCTGAGGTTCCAAAGGCCTGACGCCCATAAATGTGGAAAAAATGAAATTATGGAGGAGACAGCTGTATTAAAGACTTGGAGGAAGGGTTTCATTCTTTCTCTTTTTCTTATTAGAAACAGTTACTTCTTCTAGATAGAGAGCATGTCATATTAGCTTTATTTATTAACTAACACATTATTTCCCCACTGAAACAGATAAAAATCAGCTTACTTCAAGGTGATAATAATACATTTACTGAACACTTGTATTCAAGGGCACCCTAAACTCTTTATATGCATTAACTTATTTAACACTCAAATGAAGAAACTGGTATTCTCATTTTGCATACTAGGAAACTGAAGCATGCAGAGTTTAAGCAGCTGCGACTTGGAAGGTCATAGACCTGGGGCGTGGAAAAGGCAGGACTCAAAAACCCAAGTGGTCCAATTCTGGAGCCCGTTCTTAACCACAGTGTGATGAAAATAAGAACAAAAACTAACAATACATTTAACAAGAAAATAATACTTTTATATCACTAAACCTCTAAAATCTTATTAAAGAAAATTCAAGCCACTAGAAACATCTTTAACATCTAAACAGCCATTAACACCATCTTCTTAGGAGGGATCTTAGTGAAGTCTTATTCCCTCCTTAAGGCTCAGTGGAAAGCTATGCAGCCTTTTACCCAGAGCAGTAATAAAGTTTGTGCTGGGATGTTGTTGGTCACAATTGGTTCTTCTCTTGTTCTGGTTTGCTTGTTTATTTTTAATGCGTGTGAATAAAAATTGCCCACTAGTTGAAAGATGAAAACACCTCGTGAATCCATGCCTTCTCCTCCCTTCTCATTGGCACAATATGACTCAGCCTCTTACTACCTCACCTCTGGGTTACTACTGTGGTCTCTTGGCTGAGCTCTTTCTGTGCAGACTTCTCTCAAATTTAGTCCCTGCTACACCCAAGCTCTTCCAAGTGGCTTGCACTGCATTTACTTCCCGTGGCTCTCTACTATTTTTCACATTAAATCCACCCTTCTCTGTGTGACTTGCCGGCCTCCCACCATTCTCAGTGCATACATTAGCTACCCAGATATATTTCTGACCATTTTCTATCAATCAGACTCCACTCAAAAAAGCATGCCATCTTCATTCCCAGCTTGATCATTTTACTCTCCCTAAGTCCCCAGCCATCTTCTTTTCCTCTGCAAACCTACACATTACTCACGGCTTAGTTCGTGTCAACCCTTCATAGTAAAGCCTTCTCTGATGGCCAAATCTCCATTAATTTCCCTCTGCTTTGAACTCCTATATAATATAACTTCTGTAGTGTGAAATTAAATAGGTGCTTAATTATGCATTATATCAGTTATTATTGTTTCAAGGTAGAAGTCTTATCTTCCTAATTCAAGTAGCTCCCTTGAGGGCAGGCAAAGATGTTTTCTTTACTCTCTCTCAATAGCATAGATTAATCAAAAGTTTTGTCTATTGGCAAACCATTGGTTATTTCAGCAGAAAATGCATTTGGATGCAGGTATCAGAGATCCAACCATGGTGACTTGAACTCATAAGGGTTTATAATTATTTTTTCATGTAATTAAAAATCTGGAAGGAGAGGGCAACTGGCATTGGTTCAGTGGCTCAAGAGTGTCCAAGCTGAGGTCTCGGCAATTCTTTCCTGCCTCTTCCTCATGGTCTAGGGAGGGTTCTGGAGCTCTAACCATCATGTCTAATCTCCAAGCAGGAAGAAGGAGGAGTGGGCAAGAGAGTCACACTTTAAAGCACTTTCCCTAAAGCCCTACCTGACATGTTTACATCCCATTGATTACGTTGATTACCTCTCTTTTCATGGAAAACCGCTACAGTAAGTCTCCTACATATGAACCTTCAAGTTGCGAACTTTCAAAGATGGAAACGTGCCCCTGGATGCCAGCTGTTGTACTGTACCACTGTACTTTTCAAGGTACTGGACTGTAAGATTAAAAAAGTTTATTTTTGTGTTTGTTTTTTATGTATTATTTGTGGAAAAATATTATAAACCTATTTCAGTACAGTACTATATAGCCGATTGTGTTAGTTGGGTACCTAGGCCAACTTTGTTGGACTGAAGAACAAATTGGACTTACGAATGTACTCTCAGAATGGAACTCGTTCGTATGTAGGGGACTTACTGTATTTATAAAGAGGACCAGTTACTAAAAAAAAAGAAAACACTAGATATAAAGTAGCAACTACCAGTTTTTTCCACAACCTACCTGACTGAAGACTTTCTCCTTCCGATCCATCCATAGCACAACATTGGCAGACTTACTGTTTTTGTGCATGGCTTTTCCTTTCAAAGCCAAACGGAAGAATCTCCTATGTATTACTATATTATTTAGCCTGACTTTTAATGCTTTCTCATAACTTGGCCCAACTATACCTGACCTAATTGTACCTACAAATACCATGTTTACATCCAGGTTTTTCTTTTCATTGTGCTGCCCCTTCCTATTTCTGAATCTGCCCTCATGTACTATTCCCTCTACCTGAAATGTTCTAATACTTGACCATCCCATCTTTCCTCTGATTCCCTTTGGGAATCTAAGACTTATTCTCCTAGATGCTATGAGTGCTGTTGGCAGATAGCCCTTAGATCTTAGCCTTCTTCGGGGTTTGCCATAGATAAGACAGAAAACTTACCCAAAGTCATGCCTCTTCCCAGGGCAACCCACATCCAAGCATGAAAGTGGGGTTGTAAAGGCTTGGCTTCTCAGCTCCAAGCTGGGATGGCTATGAAGCGTTGTTCTCTCTACAGGGCTCCTCGAATGGTTGCTTGAGGCTCCCAGTGAGACTGTGGGTTCCCTGTCAGCCTGCCTTCTCCTTCTGCCCATTCTTGCTTCCTTCCCTTCTCTTCTCTAGGTGTGGATTCCAAAAGCATCCTAAGGAAAACCTCCATCTCATGTTCTGCTTCCAAGGGAACCCAACTCACAATGCTTCTCATTCCTGCCCTTCTTAAAACTGCCACTTTGATTGTCCTTATATCGACCCCCTGAAAAACTCCCTACAAGGGCTGAGTGAAGGGTCCACAAAGGTTTACATAATTTCCTGAAGTCAGTGTCTCTGTTGTGTGGTGATGATGATGATAAGGAAAAAGAGGAGATCCATAAAATTATCAACATTACACAACTTACTGGCTACTTGGTCCGTGATAACATTCACAGCTTTGTCTTTACAAAATCTGTATAAGATGATGAATATGGTACATAGTGCCACATGCCTATGTGCCATAGGCACTCAAAACACAGAAAAACAGGGAATATAATTTTTTTTTCCTTTTTTTCCCCAGAGTGAATAATATTATGCTATCCACACAATAGGAAAGACACTTGTTGATTAATAGTTAAAACTCAAAAACCTCTGAAACATCCTACATATATCAGGCTTTCCTACGTGAGGAACAGTGGCCCCTGACATGTTCATAAAGAAGAGAAACTCTGATGCTTGGTGAACCACTCAATCCTGTTGCTGTCCTTCTTTCTCCCGAATCCATCTGTTTCCTTCTCCCTCGCTCCCCCAGCTCTCCCAAATGCCATGTAAGCTCCATTCTCTGCACTAAACCCTTCATTCGAGGAATTCCTAGAGTAGCTTCTGTTTTTTTGACTGTACCCTGGCCGATATTGAGGTATCGTGTCCACTCCAATCACTTAGTGATCGTCTTTACCATACAGAAAGGTTGCCATCCCATGTGTATTTCCTTTGTTACTATTTCAACATTGAAAAACATTTCTTATGAACAACAACAAAAAAGAACAATCATAATTGGGAATCCATAGTTCCGAACACATTTTTTCTTCAGAAAATATTATTTGAAAAAAGTCTTTATGAATGCTATAAAGCAGAACACTAAAGATTAAAAAAAGTAAATGTTGAGATCCATTTCTTCATGTAGATATAGAACAAAGAATAACCTACGTTATGACTGCTCATAAAAATTAATGCTGTGCAGCAACATGAGTTTCCAACAAATTTGATAACCTGTTTCTGTCTCCCACTTTCTCCATTAAATTGAACTCTCTGAATTATTCATGAGGGCTATTTTAATGGGATAATTTTTTCTTGCAAATGCTGAGGGCTATCTCTAGGTATTCATCTTGGATCAATAAGGCTCCTGGTAACTAGTTTTCTTGATGGCTCACCTTATTCAAATGAACAAATACGGAAGTGACCAATGTTGACAATTTCTTTTACACTTAATGTTTTCAGTATGTTTCTCTCCCTATCTGTCTAGCCAAACATATGTTTACTCAAGAATTAGCCAGGATAATAAAGTAAATGAAAGCGAAGCAGAAAGTTAAGCAAATCTCAGGTGAACTCAGGCAGGGCATTAAGAAGAAATTTGAAGTCCACATTTTCCAGGTGTGATGACAGCTCAGAGTGACTTTGGGAATTGCCCATCCCCCCATGGTACTCTGGCCATATTCAGAAATGATCACTCACTTGGATGTGTACATTAGGGGTTCTTAACTTAAGACAGTAGGATTTTAGGGCATTGGTAAATTCCCTGAAACTGTATACCAAATTTTCCGTGTATGATTTTTTTTCTGGAAAGAAAGTTGATAACGTTCATCAAATTCCCAGAGGTGTTGTTGACTACGCCACCACCACCGCCTCTGATGGTAAGAATTCTCATTTGACCCAAAAGTAAGATTTCAAAAGTCAGGATTCTCTAGATTTCTCCATGTGGAGGTGGAGGTATGGATGGTTATTTGTCTGCCATTAAATTTAGTATTATGAAGATTCACATGAAATGTTTCTAGGACTTGGAGAAAATTATGTTTTGTGGATTAATTATATTTCATTACTTAATACAGTTTAATTTTTACCAATATCTGAGAACTCTTTTCCAGGTAACTTATAAGGCTGTTCTTATCATCTTTCCCTAAATATTACCCCAAATCTTTTTGTGTTTTTTGTACTGACACATGTTAATTAAGAAATGAAGTTAAATTTAGGGATGATCATCTTTAACCTATTTTATTGGATGAAAGTGCTCAAATACATAGTAGTCGGATTACTTGACGGTGTAATAGTACATGAAAAGGATGCTGTTACGTAATAATGCTGAAGACACCGCAGCTCCTAGGGTAATAAAAGTTTTTGTTTTAATCACAATGTAAAATAAGGACTTAATTTACCTTTAAGGAAATAAAATTCTAAGAAAACACACTCGTTATTTGCCCCCAATGCTGCTTTCTAACATTTCTTACGGTTCAGTAATAAACCCGACAAGATTTTTTTAAGAGGCTGAAGTGACTGTCACTGCTGGAATGTGTCCCGGAGGCTTCTTCTGTCAGAGGAGATGACAGTGACTCTTCCAATGCAGATTAAGCTGGTGTTTACAGATTTGCCCTGGGTGTGCATTTTTATCCCGCTGTGATCAAGTAACACCACCTGACGAGTGCCAGACAGATCTCTGGATAAAAAAGGCTCAAATGTGCCCTTGCCTTGCACAGGGCACAGCCTGAATTGGTTACCCATGGCAAGAATCCACTGCTTGTTCCCCTGTACAATGATACTGCTCAATACACTCTGCCTTTACTTGTTCCCTTCCCCTTTGAGTGAAGCAGCGAGAATGAACCTACAAAGGATTCAGCAGTGAATTCTGTGCTGAAACTCAGATTATTAAATGTAGAATGTCAGGAAAAAAAGAGATCAGTACTTGGATTCAATTTTTGGAGATGGGATAGGAGGCCTGTGAGACATATAGGAGATACCAAAAAAACATTAGAGTCGTTTGTGGTACTTTGAAAAATTTTGTTAATTTTCACATGGCAGAATTGTCACAGACAAAACCAATGAGATAAGAAATCTTATTCTGGGCAAAAGCTAATCGGGCTCCAGATGCCATGAGTGTAAAGCCAGGGACAGTGGAGCTGGAGCTGCCTGTGAGGACACATCCCCAAACCCCCAGTGCCTCCCACCTCCTGCCTTTTCATTCTAAACAAGCATTTTTAATATCCATGAAAGAAAACCGGCTGTTATCATCAATTTTGACACGAGATCGCTACATTTGATTTCTTACTTCATTTCAATAAGAGCAGTCCATAGAGAAATGTGTTAGGTTTTGGAAGGGATTACGTTTTCTTTTTTCATAAGTATACTTCGGTACGCTGAGTTGGAAAATTACAAAGTGACATGCAAAAAGGGAAACCACGTTAGATTGAAGATTCAAGTTCCCAGTTCTGCCACTGTTTAGCTTTGAGATCTTGGCAAAGTCATTTACCCTGAGTGTGACTTGCCTTATCTGTAAAACAGGAGCAATAAAACATTTCTGTCTCCCATGCCCTGCTCAGGACAGCTGTAACTGAGCAGGACACTATGGGGCCTTCCCGGGACAAACCCCTTCCCCATATCCTCTATTCCTCTCTGAAATATCCAGACAACAATATCTGATGCACATTTCCTGAGTTGTTTTACAGATGCTAAAACTCCCACCAAATGGAAGAAGTTAACTACCTGATGACCATGAGTACGTAGCCCCCAGACCTACCGGAGCCTGAGGGTGGATAATGTGACACTGTCCTGTTACCTCACCATCAACCAGAGAATTGTGCCTGAACTGATCACAACCCTGAGACTCCCCTCCCTCACCTGGCCTTTAAAAATGCTTTGTTCGGGCTTCCCTGGTGGCGCAGTGGTTGAGAGTCCGCCTGCCGATGCAGGGGACACGGGTTCGTGCCCCGGTCCAGGAAGATCCCACATGCCGCGGAGCGACTGGGCCCGTGAGCCATGGCCGCTGAGCCTGCGTGTCCGGAGCCTGTGCTCCGCAAAGGGAGAGGCCACAGCAGTGAGAGGTCCGGGTATCGCAAAAAAAAAAAAAAAGCTTTGTTGAAAAAGCCCTAGTTGCCCTGGATTCCTTGATTAGCACCCTGCAAAAAATGCTGCACTTTCCTTCGCCACAGCCCAGCGTCAGTATAATTGGCTTTACTGTGCGTGTGGGCTAGTGGATCCAAGTTTGGTTTTGTAACACAATCTGTAGAGTAATCTGCAGAGTACAACACTAGAAACATTTCTGTAGTGCATCATAGCCTTTAGCACACCTCTCTCGCTCCTAAGATGCAATCAATCAGTATTTGTGGATTTCATAATAATTTTTAAAAGCATGTGAATTTAGTATGGCTACTTACTTATCCAGACTTTGGAATAGAGGTCTCATTACAACCAGATACTAATAGCCAAAACCTTTTCCTCTTAGCAAACGGTGCTGGAAAAACAATATATTTGATCATCTACTCTTTCCAATTAGGTTTGGGGCTGCATTTTAAAAATTATTAATTTTGACAATAATGAGTATCACATACATAGAAGCTATAAGAAAAATATAGAAAAAATTCTAAGAAACAATGATGCAATCCTAGTCTCTCTGAGAAAATCGTGAGTCAGCTGTCATCTCTGAAGGCCTGATGGTCTAGCCAGTTATCCAGTTTTTGTCTTAGACCCATCAACTTCCGAAAAGGAATCCAGACCAGAACACAAATATAACAAATTAAGCTCAAGGGAAAGGAACTGATGATTATGTATGACTCTCGGCACTTACCTTTCTTCACAGTGTCCCCACGTAAAAAGTGGAGAGGCTTCAGTCCCCGCAGCCGGTGAAAGAGGCAGGGGTGGGCTTGATTCTAAAACCAGTGCGCTTTCTTCAGTATGCTCTTGGGGATGTCCAAGAGACAGAAGGGCCAAAAGAGTACAGTAATTCTCTCCATATGGGCTAGTTTTGAAAGCAGCCTCTATTTTCAAAATGTTGTCCGGAATGTGTGTATGGATAAGACTTAGGTTATTCATTTTGTCGAGCTGAATTTTTTTCTTAAGTGATTGACTTAATTTATTCTTTAATTTTTAACTAACTTCCTTCCTCCTTCTTTTTTACTTGTTCCTTTTTAAAAAATTTATCTTGTACTCGTTTCCTCCAGATGGTGACCTTATGACGAGGATTTGAGTGCATTTTAGTTTATTTGGAATGTGATTCCAGAAAACACCTGTGAGGTTGTAGGGGCATAAGACAGATAAAGGAAGGTGGCCTGTACAGGGTGCATTAATGAATGAACACGGAGCTGCCGGCAGTCTGGCAAACTCTGGGAAACAGAATAGAACCTGTTCCAGGGTTGTCCCACCAGAATGGTGAAAAGCTGGGCCATTTATCTACCAACTCCTAAATCTCCTGACTGCTGCTCCCAGGGGCTATTAACCCCCAGGAGGCTCTGCCTGTCCTGTACCCAGTTGCACATGCTCCTGCCACCAAAGACAACCCTGGGGGAGAGTTGCAGGTATTCGCGATAAGAAGCCATCGGGATGTGCAGGAAAGGTGACTTGGGGATCTGGGCAGAGTAGCTGAAGGGACCACTACAGACACTGTTTAGATTCCTTTGTGTGGTGAGAGGAGGCCATTACTCGCTCAATGTTATTTCAACAAATTTAGTTTAATGTACATGAACAACAAACATGGCATAGTCAGGGAACATGTGACCCTTTTTTGCAGGAAAAGAAATGCCAGTAGGCAGACAGAGAATAATGGGTCTGGCCTGACCTAGATTGGGAAGAATTTAGAAATCTGTCCTCTGGGAAGGAAGGTCATACAATGCTCAGAGTAGATAGGATGGACCGAGAAAGCTTTTCACCCCTCTTATTTAGAGAACATTATAAAATGGACTATAGACTTTAAAAAGCCCCTGTGAGGCTGGTGTTACCAAGATTGAAACAAGAGCCAAGTTATGAAACAAATTATTAGCTAACTAGAGTTTGGAACAGTTAAGCAGTGAGAAGAGAACTCAGTTTCAGCTTAGAATTTTGTTTTGCATTGAGCTCTTGCTCTGTCTAGGGTTTTAAGCTACACAGAAATCAAAACGTAGGCTTATGCATATTGGATATTAGAGAGTTATTTCATTGGTAGAACAGTGAAAAAGCACTGCATGTATTTATGTACTTCATCTTTGAAGTAAGCCCAAAACCTGGATTCATATTATTCTGATCTTTCCATCTCTTGAAGCTTCACCTAATCAGGGACCTGATCTTCAGAGGAAATTAGTTCACGTCCAAAAGTCACACGTCTTGCACCCTTTCTATCAGTCGTGGAAAAGCCACAATCTATCCACGCGCATCCAGTTTTGTAGTATTGTAGGCCAATATTGACTCGAAAGAGCAATGCATAACTAATAATAACAAATCTCTGTGGATGCAACAATAAGTGTTTTACACAAGAGCTCAAACCCAATTTCACAAGCAGTTTTCAAGACTTGACTTCAGTCATGCCTACTAATATCCCATTGGTCAAACCAAGAAGCATAACCAAACCCACAATCAAAGGATGGGGAAATACTCCATCCATGAGACTGAGGGAAAGAGAGTGAATATTTTGAACAACAATCAATCACACAGAGGAAAGGAGAAGAAATGTGTAACTCATTTTGTGTTTCCATTTGGAGAAAGAAATTTTGTCTAGTATGGGAATATATACACCTGTCTGTCCTTACTTTCCTTTAAAATTAAATTATACTGCTATAATTCTTATCCTTTTTCTCTCTAGAATCTACTATGAAAAAAAAGTTTTCAGGAGTGGAGCTGGGGTTCTAGTTGACATGTCATTTGTTATCTCTGCCTTCCAAGAGGTTAAAGAGAGTGGAGAAATATAATAGTGACACATAATAATTAGAACATAAGAATCTGAAAATTAGTATTAAGGGAGATATAATTATGCCCGTGGTATTTCATCTTTTGATGACAGGTACGGACAGGTACGGACGGTTCTCTAAACATCCTATCTGCTCCCTGGTATTTCTTGACCTCCTCACAGTTAAGCGGGCTATGACTTACTCTAGCTAATGAAATGATTGCAAAAATGATGTCTCTCTTCCACCAGGGAAAGAAAGAGTGTCAGAAGAAGAAAGAGTGTCACCTGTGGCTGCTTCAGAGCAATGTCATGTACCTGATGAACTTGTAGCTCTGGGAAAAGAGATGAGAGAACAGAACACCAGTAATTAGTGTTGTTGTTTCTCGGCTGTGCTTGTTAACAAGAAAGAGGCATGCTTGGGGAAGAACTGGCTGAATTTCAAATAGAAGTGAAATGTTCTAGAGGAAGTCTAGAAATCTAAGGCCTTGCGGGTTTGGAAATAGCCATTGTTTCTTGACTTTGGTAAAAATAAAGAATGAAGAAACAATCTAGTGAAAAGGACTGGACTAATATCCGAACTGCAGCGAGGTTTTAAGAGAAGCCCA
This sequence comes from Phocoena sinus, assembly GCF_008692025.1. Lineage (NCBI taxonomy): Eukaryota > Metazoa > Chordata > Mammalia > Artiodactyla > Phocoenidae > Phocoena > Phocoena sinus. The sequence continues at coordinate 27,984,420 of NC_045766.1, forward strand.
GAGAGCCTCCAGGAAACCCCCTTAGAATAAAGAGAAAGGAAGAGTTATGCAGGTGAGGTAAGCAAAGACACATGGAACAGTAAATTATCTCAAAAAGACTGCGTGTGGTTATGGCACATAAAACTTTCTGGAATCAACAGGTAAAAGCCTGTTGAGCTTGGTTGTCAAGAGCCATGACCCTGACAATTTCTAATGATTTCTAATGATAGACATTCCTCAGTGCTTAATCCCAGACCCTTCTCTCTTGTTTTCTCCATATCTGATCTCATTCACTTTCATTGTTTTTCAATACTATCTATTGGCCTAGTCCTATTATATTTAGTCTCCAATGCAGAGCTCAACTAAGCTCCAAAATGTTAACTCTTACTTCTTACATCATCTCTCCAGTTAGATGTCTCACATGTACCTGAAAACACTGCCCTTTGCCTGATCCTCAGCAATAATCACCTAACGGACTTGCCCTTTTACTCCTTTCCAATCTGTTCTTCACATAGCAGCCAGATGATCTTTTAGAAGTATGGATTGGATCTTGTCTCCACCCCTGCTTAAATTCCTTCCGGGGAATTCCCATTGAACTTTCAGATCACGATGGCAAAATCCCCAACAGGGACTATGGGGTCTGCAGGACCTTCTTTCCAATCCACTGGCCCTGCTTGTTTTCCTGCAGCCCACTGGCCTTCATGCAATGTCTTGAAGGCCTCATCTGCTTCTGTGTCTCAGAACCTTTGTACTTACTCTTCTCTCTCCACATTCTCCATAAAAATGACAAAACCTCACACAGGTTTTTCAAAACCACTCCTTCTTCTGATCTAAACTAGGTCTGCCAGAGCGTACCCTCCCAAGGCACTCTCTCTTTTACCTTTACAGCTCTTAGTATTAGTTGTAATTCTATATTTATATATGCATTTGGATTCTTGGGTAAAATGTAACATCACAGGATGGGAGCCCCTTGGCTGTGGGCAACTGGCACTCAACATCTGTACCTGCACCTCTAGCTGCCTCCGTGCATTCCAGGGGTAGAAAGTTAACAGACTTCTTTACATCTAGCCTTTTGCATGGGAATTATGCTCCACCTGTAAAATTTGGACATGAGATGGAGTCCATCTTTCTGCTCTTTGGGGCAGTTTTTTGCTGTCAAGCAGGAGACTGAAGACATAGGTGTTTCTGCAGCATTGTCCCAGTGTCCAGTCTCCAGTCTAGTACTTGTTCAGAAGCAGGTGCAGCAGAGTTGGGGCCAGGATGGCCGTCATCATGAAGAAGCAGTTGTGGCAGATTCACCAGTGGCTTGTTGCTTCAAATCCATCGCTGCACTGATGAATTAGATCTCAAAGATTCCAAGGTGGCTTCCTCACTGCCCATCGTTCTGACTGTACTCATCCCCGGTGAGACTCTTCTACGGTGTTCTGGGAGATCTAGATTAGACTACTCCTCCAGCTTTTCCCATAATTTTGTAAGCATCAAAGCCATTTGTTAAATCCTTTTCAGCTCTCAACAGCAGAGGTTTCTCTTCTCTGCACCGATTCCTTACTAACACAACCTGTGACAATGTTTGCATTGCTCATCCCTCTCTATCCACTGCCAAAGACAAGGTCAGTCAAAATGCACTTGGGTATTGAATAAATAATTGAAGTAGTTAATGATGTTTAGCAACTCCATTTTTGGAAGTGTAACAACCTTGAAATTACAATGAGTTCCTAGACTCCATCCCGCTCCCCCAGTAAATTCTATTCCTCCTCAGTCTTGCGGTAGATATTTAACAAGCTTTCATTTTAAAAAGGTTTTGTGTAACATTTAAAATTTAATGACACGTATTTGCTTATAACTCTTTAAAAAGAGATATTTTAAAAAAATTCCTTCAAATAAATGCTAAAAATATGTCAGTCTGTGATATATTTATTTTTCTTTTCTTAGGCTTTTCTCTAAACCAGTGGATAGACCATAAAATAAATCAAATCACTGTGCTTTACAACTTGCCAAGGATATGCTGTTTTGCTGAGTGTGTGAATCATTGTAATTTTATAATATACTAGAGTTCGAGGCCAGATACTTATCTATTAAAATTTAGATATGACCTTTGCTTATAATTTTTATTGTTTGTCCAGAAAACCCACAGGTAAAAGTTTTTTTAATAAGAAATGCAGTATCCACCAACAACATGGCCTGAATTACAGCATAGGGGTACAGAGTTTTAGTTGGAGAAAAGCCCTGGAGGTTGAGGGGAAGGAATTTTGAGGTGGCTGACACGTAGCAAAGATCACACCCTTAAACACCATTAAACAAACATGTAACTTGTGTAAACTGCTTGTCCAAATCTGTTTTCTTATCTTTAGGACGGAGATCATTATATTTCTCATTCAACTGCATTGTTGTGGTACACATAGCATTAAAAAAATACTAACTACTATTATTTCTTATGACGATTACACTATCTACGTAGCAAGTTTTAATTTATAAATGTGTTTATTTTTATTAGCCACTAAACCAAAATCGAAATAATACACTAGAAAAGCCACAAAGAATTTTTAAGTCCCTTAATCTTAAAATCAGTTTCTCAAAAACAAGGACCATGTTAAAGTTTCTTAAACAAAGCTATTACAGAATTTTGAATAATGACTTTTTCCTCTGAGAGGAACTGTGCCTACTCTTCATAAAAACCCAAAGTCAGGGCTTCCCTGGTGGCACAGTGGTTGAGAGTCCACCTGCCGATGCAGGGGACACGGGTTCGTGCCCCGGTCCAGGAGGATCCCACATGCCGCGGAGCGGCTGGACCCGTGAGCTGTGGCCACTGAGCCTGCACGTCCGGAGCCTGTGCTCTGCAGCGGGAGAGGCCACAGCAGTGAGAGGCCCGTGTACCGCAAAAAAAAAAAACAACCCTGAAGTCAGGTGTTTGAAGAAAACACTGTCAATTGTATTTAGTTAAAATGTAAGCAATAGAAACTTGAAATTTCAAAAACCAAACTACATGCTATTGAAGAAGTTGTGTCCAATCCCCAAATAGCAGAGTAACACAGTTTTCTGAGTTTGAATTTTTTTGATCATTTTTTCTGATTACAACAATAATATACCAAAGAATACATGGCATGCCAATTTATTGCTCACTTAAGAGATTTCAGGCTCATTTAGACATCTTGGATAAAGAAAAATCTTAGTGAAAGTTTTAAAATTAAAAGGAAATTAGAACAAGAGGGAAAGTTGGTTGGCTTGAATTTTTATAAGTCTGTCCTGATTATTTTTAAGAAACACATAGAAAATAAGAGTAGTTTTAAGGAATTTACATGCAGGTGTAGGTTTGTGTGTGTTCCAATTATAATAGGAATCCTTCCAAATTGTACTCAAGTTGTAAAATGCAGAAAAATAATGGCAAACAGTATATGATCCAGTCCCTGTTTACCTCTCCCCTGTGATTTTGTGCTTCTCTCCTTGTTATCCACAATATTCCAGCCGTACTGGTCTCCAGTGAGTTCTAGGAGGGTCTTCATGTGCCATTCTTCTGGCTAGAATATTCTTCCCACTGGTCCTCCGGTGGCTAACTCTAAGGTTCAGATTAAATGCCCTTGTCTCTAGGAGACTTTCCTGAATTCTGCATTTAAAGTAGTTCCACCATCTACCCTCCATTTGCTTCCTTTACGGCTCTTAACATCATCTGTGATTCAATATTGTCTCATATACTTGTTTACTTCTAGAGTAGAAGCTCCATAAGGGCAAAAAATCCCATCTGTTTCATTGAACATCCTCTGTGCTTGGCGTGACCAACCAACACTTCCTTGATTAGAATTTCACTCCTCTTCCCCAGAAACAATGATGAGAAAGACATATCCCTGCAGAGGGGCTTTTACTCCCCATAGGACCCTGGTTATGTGGGGTCACTTTAGGACTCACTCTTTTTTTATACCTTTGGTCCCCTATTTCTCCCAATGAAGATAAGTGTCACATGTCACAAGTGCTGGCAAATCTGTTGGTATTCTTTAACTGTATGTAATAAAGCAATCTAAAATTAAACAACACGGACAGTTATAAGATATCGAGCAATAAAGCAGTTTCAAGTTTGATTTGAACAGTGAACAGCTTTTTGTCATGGCACATATGGCTCTTTAACTCTGGCCCAGCTCCATCTCCCACACTCATTCATGTACAGCCCAAGGTGCCACAAACATATTTTATATGTTTATACATTCTGTTTCCTCTCTTGGGAGCAATACTAATTTTAGCTAATATTTGTAGAATATTTACTACTCCACACCAATCACTACACCAATCACTTTCCCTTCATTATTTAATTTAATCCTCACGTGATCTGATGAGGTAGAGAGTATCCATCTGGTCTTACTGATGGGTTAAATAACACAGCCAGTCACACAGCTAGAAGGTAGAGAGCCCGGAGGTAAACTCAGTTCATCTGATTTAAGCACTTTTACTTTGTAAACTCAGTGCCTGACGCACTCCTTCCAAAATCAGTTTAAAAGACATTTCACCAACAGCTTTCTGTTTCTCTCTATATATCCTCCTCAATTCTAATGTTTCAAAAAATCACTTTATATTAAACAATATTGGTGTTTAGTTCACTATGATGTAATTATTTTTGCATATATGCCTCTGAGATATCCCGGGTAAGGCAGGGACCACAGTTTTTTTTCTGTTTTAATCCCAAGAACACATTAAGTTGCCCTGTTTATGATACATGTTCAATAAAGATTTGTTAATTGAATGAGTGAATTATTATTCGGATTTAAATCCTCATCCAGAATAGATCAAAAGGATCCCATTAAGATAGATTTTCAAATATGATTGTGAATCTTGGGCCAAAATTGCTGTTCATGTGATGAACAGCCAGCATCTGACCAAATAAACTATGACTATATTCCATTTGAAAACAACTTTTTTTTTATTAGAAAAAGTCACAGCATGTAGCATTGCTCTTAAGTAAAAGTTAAATAGAGTAGTTAGTTCAGCTGGTTAGAAAATGTGCTTCAAGTTTAAAACCACATATCACTGTTTATACAGATGATTATTTGGGACGAACTTCAATAGAATTATACTTCTCTAGAAAAGAAGGCGGCTTTGGCAATAGCACACAGTGATCAGCAAGAGTGACTCATATTTTCCAACTGAGTTCAAGGAATCCTAATCCATCAACACAGACCTAAATATCACCTGATAGAAAAAGATGACAAGGGAAATGTGGGTAAGAAAGGTATGTAGTATTCAGATTTAAGAGATTTTTTTTCATGTTTTAATTCCTTTTCATACTCTACAAGAAAGCAGTATAATTTTAGATTTTCAATTAGCTTATCCTAGGTATTAAATGAAAAATATCTTTTTGAGGAACGTAAACTGGTTTTGTTCACCTACTTCGAGCTTCCCTTTACAGAATTTGATTTTTAAAAGTCCTTGGCAGTATCATAAGCAATAAGCCAATTTAAAATGTCAACAAATAGTTTCATTTGGGGGTGGATTATAATCATTCCAATAAGTCAGATGCCTCCCAGATATTTCAATTGTTAAAGGGCAAGCCAGTGAATTAACCACAAAACTATCCACAAAAAACTATATTGAACTAAAAACAATTCAAATACCTGAATGTCTTACCATATGGAGGTAAGACATTATAGTGTCCTTTAGTTTAAAAATAAGGTTCAGAATTGGTTCTTCAGTTTATCACAGTATTTTAAAGTATGCACTTGCCAATAGAAGTATTTTATTTACATATTTAAATTTATTGTGCAGGCCTTGATAAATTGTATATTACATTGCACTGATGTAGATTGAGAAAGGAATCTGGGAGTTACGTTTGGGCCCATAATATGCAGTCTGTGGTCTCCTTTTCTCTTATCCTCTTTCTTTCCTTCCTTAGGTATTTTTTCTTATATTTTCTTACTCACTTTTTGGATCTATTGATTTGTTCTTTTCCCCCGACTCTAAGATTTATAAGCCTCTTGAGGGTAGAGATGACAGTTTATTTTCCTTTACCCCAGAACTCAGTCGAAGTGTGAATTATGTCCCAAATAAATATTTCTTGAATGATTGAATGAATGACAAGACCAATAGTTATAAAGATAACTCCATAGTGTACCTAAGTGAAAAAACTGGATGAACCCTATTTTCCTAATTATTAGTCAAAGTGACATAGTAAACTAGATTGCCATGTCACACTTTTAACTACTAACAGTTTTTACATCTAATACTTTTCTGGATAGCACAATAATGATGTGAAAGCAATTATACAACTTTGCTGAGGATGTTGCAGTGGACACAAACACAGATGTATACTCTTCCTGGGTAGAAAGACTCAATGTTGTAGAAAATGTCAACTCTCCACAAATTAACCTATAAATTTAATGCATTTTTCAAGTTTTGTAACAAGATGCTTAATTTTTGGAACTTGAAGGGCAATTTTAGAGTTGAAAGGGAAAGTATGATTGCTAAGAATATTGTGAAAGAAAAAATAGAACACGGAGGAACACTTTACCTCTTGAATAGCATAACATATCGTATAGAATCAGTAAAGGAGTCAAGAGTGGAAGCAGGAAAAGCAGTGGAGGGATTATTACAATAAGCCCTGTTGGCAAGCCCCTCTCTGAGTCCCCACTTCCCTACTAATTTGCTTGATCTACCAGTTTCTGCTAAGTGTGTTACAATTATCCACCATGAGTGTAGATTAGTCCCTTTCTCTTTGTACTTCTGTCAGTTACTGCTTTTATATTTTGAAGCTATGTTATTAAATGCACATAAGTTTGTGATGATTGTTCTTTATTAATATTTTAAAATTTTTGTTTCTCTTAATGTTCTTTTATTCCAATTCTATTCGACTAGTATTAATATTGCTATAATACTTTGTGGAATAATTTGCACAGCATATCTTTTTCTATCACTTTATGCTCAGTCTTTACATGTGGTTTTGTTTTAGGAGTATTTTTTATAAGCAGAACATAGTGGATTTTACTTTCTTTCTTTTTTCAAAAAACATGATAATCTCCATAATAGAACAGTTTTACCCATTTAACTTTAATGTGATTACTGACAGATTTAGAGTTATTTCTGCCATTTTATTTTGTCATCTTTTCTTTTTCATATATTAAAGAATATATTATATATAATATGCTGTATATTTTATATATTTTTTCTATACTAATTGGGAAACTATAGGCTTTTATTTATGTTCTTTTAGAGGTTACTTTCAGATTTTAAGATACATACTATACATATTCAATAGATTTCTGTCTTTCCAAACACCATAAAATTTTAGCATGTCTTACATTCCCATTTAACAGTCTCTACCCCCATGATCTACCCCCATGATATTAGTGAGTTGTAGTTTTGCCTTCTTATAATCAAATAAAGAACAGTTTAAGTTTAGTTTCAATAGTTAATATTTAATAAGTTACAGATATGTTTTGTCAATGTTAGCACACACTGTCATTTCACATATCTAGTATCTTTTGTCTGTTTTTACTTTTATTTTACCAGAAGTCCATAATAATTATTTGAGTGACAGCTTTTATTTGTTTCTATATGTTTGCAAGTATCATATTTTCCTTACTCTTAAAAGCAAATTTGGCTAGGCATAAAGTTCTGTGTAGACAGATACATTCCCTCTATGACAGAAAATAGAACTCTACTAACTTCTGGCATGAATTGATGCCAAACAATTCTGATGAAGAAGTGTTGCTGTTAGTTTAAATGTCATTCCTTAGTAAGAAAAATATTTTTCCCCTCAGGCAGATTTCAGGTCATCTGTTGATAATGATGAGCTGAGGTATAATTATAAGCTATCTAGGTATAGATTTATTTTTCTTTATTCTGCTTGTATTTGGAGCATAATTTTAATTCTGGAAAGTTGTCAGTAATTATCTCTCCAAATATTGATCTTTCTGCCATTTCCTCCAATCTGTTCTTTTAGAACTCTTGATATTTCTCAATTGCTCATCACATCTTTATATCTTTAACTCTTTATGGTACCATAATCTAAGTTACGAATTTTTTTCTGACCACATCCATTCTTAAATTTATCCCAACGTTATTTTTAAATTTAATAATTATGTTTTTTATTTTTAAATATTTAAACTTATTCTTTCTTATCTTTTATTATCTTTTTGACTAGTTTGTTTCATAAATTGTCATTGATTTTAAAAGAAGTATGTATAGTTTCATTTCTTTGGACATCCATAGCATATTTATTTTAAAGTTTTTGTCAGATTGTTCTATAGATCTAAACTTGTCTGGAATGAATTCCCCTTCCAGTTGTTTCTTCCATTGTGACATTTTTATCATTCGGTTTTTTTTTTTATTCATGGTTTGGAATTTGCATTTGCGCATTAATTTTCATTTGAATGGATTCATATATTTGTTTCTCTCCATCGGTTCCCTTCTTTGCCTCCTCCTCCCTGTGCTTGCAGGTTTTGCACTCACTTCTATTCAGCTGGCTGGACCCCCAGTATAAGACAAAGGTTTTTAAAGGCCTTTCAGAGCACACAGTAACATGATGGGTTTGCAGATCCAGCTTCTGATTCAGCAAGCAGTCTGCCTCATCCCCATAGGCTATGCCTGTTCCCTCTGCTCCTTAGGTCTATAGCTCCCCAAAATGAAGACCTCAGAGAGTATAAATTGGTGGGAGACCTTTTCAGCCTCCTTTAAAACTAGGAGAGCTGCACTAAGTCCTTGGCCACAAGCAGTGAGCCTGATTCCAGACCCTGCTTATGGTGGGCACTTGTTTCTTTTAACCCATAGGATCCAATTCCTGAGCACCACTTCCTGCTTCAAGACTCTGAGCCCAGCAAGGTCAGCTAAAGTCCCTATTATCATATTGCACCTATGACCCATTTCTGGTCTGAAAAAATGTTTGAACATTTATCTGAGCCAACTATGTCTTTTTTATTTATTTTTCCTCTCTCTTTTTTAAGAATTTCATCCATCACTCCTCTGTTTTTGGAAAAGAAGATTTTTGACCTAGAATTTGTCACTCTTTCTTTAAAACAAACTTGTTAGGTAAATAAGCAGGGCTGGAAAGTCAGAGATTATTAGGTGCCCTATTTTATTAATTTTACAGGTAAGATTGTAGAAATATAAGTAATTTTCTAATATTTTAGAGTAAGTTGAATGAAGCACAGCTAGATCTCAGGTCTTTACATTTCCATTCCAAACGCTGTTTTTCTACAGCATCATTTTTTCCCTTAGTCTTATTCTCTTTTATTTATAAAAAAAATTGAGGTAGACCTTTATTTGAAAATAATCCTAATGTTTATACTTTGAGAATACTTTGGATACCTACATAACCAAGACAGCCTACACTACTGTCCGATAGCTTAATGATTGCAGGTACGTTTTCCCTAGTCCCAAGGTCAGGTATGAAGAGCTGAAACCCATCACCTCATAACTTCTGTCCATTGGATTGTCATAGGAAACAACCCAGAATAACTTCTTCATCTTTGTTCGTGGCATAACTGAGAATAAACCTATGATGGGCATATATTCTTGTTCATGTATTCATTCATTTAATGAATAATTAATGAATACCTATTGTATGACTCTCTCCAGTTTGCCAGGGAGGACTCAGTGTTCTGTCCAGTTTAGCATTTGTCTCAGACAGAAGCGTCCCAGTTTGGTTGATAAATTGTATGTTTCCCCTAAATAAGTACCAGCCCTGATCTGGGTGCTGTGGCTACTTGAGTGACTCAAACAAACAAAACTTCCTGCCTGTCTCTTTAGTCTCCAGCCACTTTTACTCTACCTTGAAAGCATGCTCACTATAAATGGAGAAGTCAGTGGATTCTTAGATAAGAGATGATTACTGCTGTCTCTACTCAAACAGTGTAATGGGCACTCAGAGACTAATAAATTGTGTACACAAGCAGAAACTATATCCCCTCTAAGAAAATAAAGGGATCAAGAGTGTTGAGTGGCGGGACCCTCATCATTGGTGATGTTGACACTTCACCACTCCCTCCAACTCCTTTCCTGCTTCTCCACTTGGTCTCTCACCTCTTGTTATTAGGCTCATTTAGGAGAAAAACTTAAAAAACAAACACGGCAGTCATTTCTATAGTGGGTTTGTGAACTCTGGAAGAGATATAATTTCTGAGTCAAAGTGTAGAAAATCAAGCATGCATGTTTAAAATACAATAAATATGCCCATAATTAGAACCTTTCAAAGTTTGGTAAGTACCAAGGCTCAATATATGTTCCAAGGCCCCCATAGGGTAAAATTAAGGAAATGCCTAGATAGGGTTCAAATCGTTATCTATTAAATATAAAAATTACAGGGTGAACATCTCTCCCCCAATTTTTTATTGTGTGTGTCTTGGATCCTATATGTTTCTATTTCTTTGAATATTTTGATAATATCAAAAGTCTAAATGTGAGGACCCTCTGGGGCCTAGACTTTCTCTCCACACACACACACACACACACACACACACACGGACTCTGCCTATAATGGCATATTTTAGGGTAGCAGCAATAAAGTAGCTTTTTTTTTTCATTGTCTCCTTTTTTCAGAGCAAATACTTTTTATAGCAATTCTTTATTCAGGCATTCAGACAGATTGAAAGCATAAAAAATATCTATACACAAATATTCATATATAAAGAAAGATGTGTTGTTTTATATATGAAGTTGCCCATTAATCATTGGATTTTGATATTCAAAGTTCTAGCCAAAGATGGAGAAAAGTGTATGTCATTTTGACCAAGGAAGACACGAGTATCTTAGGAAGATGAGAAGCTAGACAAGGCTAGTTGCGAAGGTTCTCTGTCAGGGAACGTTGCTCCCTTGGATAGGCACAGACAGAGGCAGGATGGGTTTTCTCCCACTATGCACCCCAACTCTTCATTAAAGGACAAAGCCAAGTCATTGTCACGGGAAATCATATCCAGTTACAAGTAGATCAGTAGGATCTCTGCCACTTACTTTCCCAGCACAATCTTTGTGAGAAGGCATTGCCTTAAAAAGGTTTACATATGTGTCGACTGACTTTGTAATCTTAAACAGATTAACAGACATTGGAAATGATTCAGAATTGCCTCTGGTCACAGTCATGACTCATATTGTTAGTTTATTCTCTCTCTTACTTTTTTGTTTATGATCCGTACCCAAAATATGGCAGAAAATCTTGACCAGACATGCAACTGCCAAGCTGGTTTAATTTTTCTTTAGATTTTACAAACTACTTGGGTTGATTCTAATGAAGTGGGTGGAGGAGAAAGAATCCAGGAAATATTGCATCTGTATTTACCTCCTAAGGATAAACTGTTAAACAACTGAAATAACTTAAGATGACATGGCTGTCTTTATTTATGAGGTAACTGAGCCTACACCTGATTTTCATCAAGAACGTCTAGGCATTTAGAGGCTGGGCATTCCCTACTTTAAAAGGATATTACCAAGATTCAGTTGCACTTTTTTATTTTAAATGAAGCTCTTCAAAGCAGTCAGCTGCATTAGTTAATCAAGACCTATAGAACGCAATTATCTTGGGGTAGTATTAAAGGCAAAAGTTTCATTAAAATGTGGCACCTCCCCTGGGGTAACCTTAGGGACCCCTTAAAATGCACCTTTCACCATGATTCCACCTGGAAGAGATCTGTTCTTATGCTTAACCACTGTTGCACAGTATCCCCCACTCAAGTTGTACATATTGTTGGTTATCTTCTCATACATATGCCTCATATCACTAATTAGAGCAGGAGCCTGAGGTCTCTAACATGAAAATTTCTATGTATGTGTTTAATATTTATTACTATTTTACCTCCAGAATACAAGGTGACTCAGAACCTAGATGATCAACAAGGTTAGATCTTGTTGATACCTCAGACATCATTCAGTCCAGTGTCCTTCAAACTTTTGTTTAAGTATCTGAGCCTGTTCTTATAAAGAAACATAACTCAGAAGTGTAAAGTATAAAAGAGATGTAAGGAGAAGCTGGCTGGGTAGAGCCTAGTGAGACCTATTGCCTTGAATCTCCCAATTGCTCAGGTTTCCCCATCCTAACCACTTGCTCTCTTTTTTTTTTTTTTTTTGCGGTACGCGGGCCTCTCACTGTTGTGGCCTCTCCCGCTGCGGAGCACAGGCTCCGGATGCGCAGGCTCAGCGGCCATGGCTCACGGGCCCAGCCGCTCCGCGGCATGAGGGATCTTCCCGGACCGGGGCACGAACCTGCGTCCCCTGCATCGGCAGGTGGACTCTCAACCACTGTGCCACCAGGGAAGCCCTGCTTTCTTTTTTTATTTAAGCAGATGTCTTTAGTAACAGCTGTATTTACTTACAGTTAAAATTTAATTAGAAATTTACAGCATGTAGCATTAGAGAAAAAAATTGCCCTCAGTTTCTTTTTTTTTTCCTGTTGATTTGTCTTTTTCTTTTTTAAAATGTATTTATTTATTTATTGAAGTATAGTTGATTTACAATATCATGTTAGTTTCAGGTTTACAGCACATTCACATGTATATATATATATCTTCTTCTTCAGACTCGCTTCCCTTATAGGTTATTACAAAATATTGGGTATAGCTCCCTCTTCCATGCAGTAGTTCCTTGTTGGTTATCTATTTTATACATAGTAGTGTGTATATGTTAATCTTAACCTCCTAATTTATCCCTCCCCCAACCTCTTTTCCCCTTTGGTAACTAACCATAAGTTTGTTTTCTATATCTGTAGGTCTCTTTCTGTTTTGGAAATAAATTCACTTGTATCTTTTTTTAGATTCCACATATAAGCGATATCATATGATACCACTTGCAATGAACTTCCAGGACCCCATGAAATACTGTCTAAAAAACACTGATTTCTTCCATTTAAAGATGAAAGAACTATGAGAGTGACTGTCTTCAAAACTTTTAGATCACATATGCTTATCAGTAAAAACATTTTAAACATATGCTGCAAAGTATATTTGTATACTACTATGGTCTGTTCTTATAAAACATACACACAAAATAAAATATGTACAAAATAAAAATATATAAATAATGAAAATATGAAAGTTATACTTTCCTCCCATATCCTAATAGATCATCTTTTGTGCCCTGTGTTCCCCATACGAAGAGCAGTCTATTAGATGTGAGGGCTGGCATTCCCAAACCTCATGACTGATTGCAATACAAGAAGTATGCAAAATCTACGTAGTGGTCCAGCATTCTACTTTCTTTACAAATGTTCACTCCAGTTCAGGGTATATTGCTCTAGAACTGTGTTTTCTAGCAATGCTCAACTTTCTTTATAGCAACAAAGTACAAATTCCTTGCCCTTCTAGTTCTTGTGCAACAATAAAAAACAAACAAACCTAGTTTACAAACCAAATATGATCCAAACTACAAAATCAATAAAAACCAAAATTGTCGGCATGAATTGATTGTGATGGATTTTGTTGCTTTGATGAAATTAAATTACCCACTGTATCAACTAGTAACAATTTCACATGAATATAACAGCAAACAAAACTTACAAAGGCTTAAAAAAGGGATCTGTTTCTCACATGGGAAGAAGGCTGTGGACAGGAATTATGGCTTTGTTTAGGGGTTTAACAATGTCAAGTGTTCTTTATCTGGAAGTCTTTTTGACCTTTCCTTCATGGTTGTAAGATAAGTACAGTAGTTACTTTTATTTTTAATAACACATTTCAACATTGGACTGATTAATGAGCCACTCAATATAGTAGTACACAGCAATAGATAAAGCAAAAAAAATTCATTGCTTTAAAAACAAGAAGTTATTTTCTCTGTATTTACAACTACCTTTTCTGCTAATTAATTGACTTAAGCTGATGCATAAGTAGGACAGGCCCCACTGACATTTTCATTATTTCAAATGAATGACCAAATTGTCATTAACTCAAGACTGAGCAGCCTGAGGAATGGGACTGTTGAGAGTAAAAGATAAGGAGCATTGAATACACATTCCTCCTTCTTCACAATATGCTGTTGGGAATATCTCGGCCTAGAACTCATTTTTAAGTGTAATTTTTCAGGGTCTGTGTATATATGATATCTTCCTAGGTTATCTGGAAATTAAACAAATATTTAGAAACCAATGCATGATTGTATAATGGATGGATTAGATAATCACTGGAAAACAGGGAAAGTGGATGAACGTGTACAGGTGCCCTGAGTGACACCTATACAGGTAGGAAATGAGAAGGGAAAGGTCACAGAGATGATCAGGGACCAGATCATGCGAAACCCAGGAACAATCTAAAAGACTTTGAATTTTATTCTCTGTGGAATAAGGAGCCTTTGGAGGGTTTTAAGCAGGACGGTGACATGATCGGAAATACATTTGGAGAAGTTAAATAAGTTCTGTAAGATCAAACAACCTAGAAGTTGGTGAAGTTGTGATTCAAACTCAGGTCTGTTCTACTCCAGAGACTGAGCTTTTAACAACCTATACTACAGAGTACTGCCTTACTTTTGATATTATTATCCAAATCAAATCCTAAACTCAGAGCTTGAGTTTGTGTCAAAGTTTGTCTTTGCTTAAAGAGAGTCTATCAGTAATAACATATTTTGACTCTTTGAAATATATTATGAAACATGAAGACACGAAAAAGAGATGTTATAGAAAACCCTCTATCGGAAAAAAAGGTAATGAAAACTTTACTACATTGAAAACAAGTAAGCAAAATGACATCCAAGAGTAATGCAGACATTAATTTATGTTAGTTGCATTTATATACTATGACTTATAATGTGAATTATTACATCAAAATAATTCTGATTTTTCCTTCAAAATTTTTGTATAGAATAAAAATTGAGCTGAGCATAGTAGGTACATAAATTCTTTATGAATTTTTCATATATCTTGTCTTCTAGATTGCTATCAGGTATATAATTAGATATGTTGAAATCTATAAGAAAGGCTCATGTTGTATATTCCTCCTGATTGGAAGAAAACTCATGAGAGAAACTAATCCCTGTTCCTGTACAATTTTCAGACTCGAGAAGATTGGATAGTTCAAAGCAAAGCCTCATTCTGTCTTGAAATTCTTCCATTATTTATTTATTCTGAAGTCATATTGTTGCGTTCTCCTTTTCCCCTTTCTTCTGAGGGCGCTAAGAGAGGAGAATTTTATGGAGGAAATATCTCAGAACAAAATTTCACATTTATTTATTCAAATGATTTCTTGTACTGATGGGTCTTAATTTTCTGTGCTTCTTTATGTTTCTATGAAGCAAAGAAAATGAAACTTCCTAAGTGGATCAAATAGTACCTCAGGGCTGCACAGACTCTTAGTTTGTTTTATGTTGGCCTTAAAAAACAAAGGCACAAATTTGTCTGATAACTGCTGAGTCTATTCTTTCCTCCAATCTAGACCTACATTTGGCCAATGCCTTATATAAGTGATTATATTTTGTCATGAGAACCATACAAGTCTGAGGTAAAATATATTTTTTTTATGTGATTTCCATATTTAGTAAATTGAGGACGATTCTTCATGCCAGTGAATATATTGATACTTCTACAGTATTACACTATGAACAACTTCAAAATATTTCATTATGTGAATATACTAAAGTTCATTGAAACAAAGCCTTACTGTTGTATATTTAAGCTGTTTTTTTATATTTAATTATGATTTGAAAGACTGTAAAGGACACAATCATAAATAATTTCTTTCATTTGACAATATCCAACAATTTTCCCCCACATAGTTGAAGTAATCTTTTCCAAAGACAGTTCTGCTTATATTTAAAACTCATTAAAGCTTTGAAGGGAAACCTTAGTTATCTGAGAAAAGGAACAAAGCTCTGAAAATAAAAAAGAGCGAGAACTCAGGTGCTTTCTTATCCCGTCCTGCCTCATTGCATACCACAGTCCCGCTTCTCTTGCCATTCCAGCCACAGTGGTCTCCTGTCAGCTCCTTGTATTCACCATGTCTCCTCCTACCCCTGGACCTTTGCACATGCTACTTCTCTGCTTGCAACCTGCTTTCTTCTCTTTTATGGTTGACCCATGTTCCTCACTCAGCTTTCAGCTTAAAGTGCCTTCTTGAGAGAAGCCTTCCTTGATCTTTTTTTTTTTTAAGTTAATTTTTATTTTTGGCTGCGTTGGGTCTTTCTTGCTGTGTGCAGGCTTTCACTAGTTGCAGCAAGCAGGGGCTACTCTTCACTGAGGTGCGCAGGCTTCTCATTGCGGTGGCTTCTCTTGCTGCAGCTCGCCGGCTCTAGTGTGCGTGGGCTTCAGTAGTTGTGGCTCACGGGCTCTAGAGAGCAGGCTCAGTAGTTGTGGTGCATGGGCTTAGTTGCTCCGTGGCATGTGGGATCTTCCCGGACCAGGGCTCGAACTCATGTACCCTGCATTGGCAGGCAGTTTCTTAACCACTGCACCACCAGGGAAGCCCCTTGCTTGATCTCTTTGACTGTGTTAAACACCTCTCTAAAAAAGTGCTCATCTCTCCCTTACATAGCACTTGCCACAGCTGCCATGTTTGTCTGATTTTTAATGTGTCTGCACCACTAAACTCTAACTTTGTGAAAACAGGAACTTGTCATCATTGAATACCCGGCGCCCGGCACGCTGAGTGACAGAAGTACATATGCAGTATGTATGCGTGTATGTGTTCGTGTGTGTACAATATTAATCAAATATATACTATGTGTCAAGTATTATGCTAATTTATATACACATGTGAATTTTTAGGTATGTTCTTAGGATACATTTCTAGAAGTGTCAAAGGATATGCACACTTTCACATTTTTAATACACATTGTCAATTTGCTTTCAATAAATGTTGTACCCAATTAAAATCCCAAGATAAATATATAAGGGTAAGAACACTTTTCCCTGAATTCCCCCAAAATACTTATAATTGTCATGTTCAGTGATTTTCATTTTTTGTTCCTAGTAAGAAATAGTATTTGTTTATGTTTATTGATCATTTGTACTTATTGTATAAATTCTCAGATTTAAATCCCTCAGCAACATTTTACAAATAAAAATGTATAGACTCATATGGTTTCACAAATTTCTTCTGGATGATCTTCAATACTTGTCAAATTTTGTGTTTTCATCTGAATAAAATTATAAAAAGAAATTATACAGGTATATTCTGGCCATCGGGAGAACCACCATAAAATCAAGTCCCACTAAATGATTTTAGTCCCAATGTTTGCATTATGATAAAAAAGGAACCACTTAGCACAACTTTACTTATCAACAGTGAGAAAAGAACAAAGGCACACTTAGTAATGACATGATGTTTTTATACCAAGGGACGCCAAATGATGCCATTGTATGCTCTGTAAGTAATAATGCCATAGTTATTTAGAAAGATGAAATTTCTGGGAGAACTCAAAAAACTTTCATAAGTACTATAGTCATATTCTAAGATGTGATTTAGCTTCTGTAAAACAACATCATTTTTCATATTAAATCACAATTGTTAGCTTGGATTTTATGGTTTGTATAGGGATTTGGTTGTCATTTAATTTAAAAATATGGCTTTGTTACATAGTATAAGATTTATATATCAAGTTTATATTTACTCTTGTTTACCAGTATATAATTAAATTCAATTGACATTAGGAGTCCCAAAGAATATTTTCTTTTTAAAATATGTCTTTTTACTACTCAACTGTGTGAAACACAATCATAGACCAACATAGTTTGAATTGAAATATACAGCTGACACTTACCTAATGAATTGTGAAGAAAAAATATCAACTTTTATTAAGATGGCCATAAAATTTGTGGCTCAAACTTTGAGAGTGAAAGGGAGTGCTGTTAATAATTATGCCAGAACTATAGGTGTAAGCCTAAGTCCTGTGCAGACTGTGTTGTTTGGTGACCCAAAGTATGTAATTGGCTTTGTTGTAACTTTTTGTCATATAAAAATCAGGGCAGGTAAAAATGCAGACTTAACTAGTTCAACGGTCTGGTAATCGGTACTGGGCATAATAATTATGGGATTTTGGCCTTTGAGATTTGACTCACTGAATTAAAGAAAGACAAGCAATAGGAGTATTTTTTGGAATGATTGTATCTGAAAACGGGTAGAAAGCACAAAATGAGTTGCGTAAAAAACCAGGTAAGCGGAGAAAAAAGCAGGCAGAACGTGATATGAATTTTTAAAATAAATTAGATTCCAAGCACAATTTACCAGTCCCATCCATTTCCCTATAGAGAGGAACTGCACCAAGAACACACGCCTCAAGCAATACAACTTCAGTTTGGCTTTAAATGTCATCTGTAAATGAGGACTTCCAAATTCATATCTCTGGATCCAGCTGTCCCCTGAACTCCAGAATCATATATCCAACTCTTTTCTTGATATATAGAAGACATCTCAGAATTAACATAGCCTGTCTTAGTCTGCTCAAACTGCCATAACAAAATACCATAGACTGAATGGTTTAAACAACAGAAATTTATCTTCTAGTAGTTCTGGAGGGTGGGAAGTTGTTCAAGATCAAAGAGGTGGCCAACGTAGTTACTGGTGAGAGCTCTCTTCCTAGCTTGCACTTTCTTTCTGTGTCCCTATGTAGTGGAGAGAAAGAGGGAAAGAGAGAATGCATGTGTCTGAGCAAACAAGTTCTGATCCCTTCTTATAAGAGCACAGATCTCATCATGAGGGCCCCACCCTTATGACCTCATCTAATCCTAATTACTTCTGAAAGCCCCCACCTCCAAATGCCATCACACTGGGGGCTAACACTTCAAAATGTGAATTTGGGGTGAGACAAACATTCAGTACATAACATATGCCAAACTTTTTGTATACCCTTCAACCTAAACTGACTTGTCTTTTAGGCCACCTCATTTCAGTAAATGACACTTCATACAAAATTGCTCAAGTCAGGCATCTTGACCCTTCTTTCGCTCCCACACCTCCCAATCAAAATATCCTTTTAGTTCTAACTGCAAAATAATGCTTACCCTGTATTACAATGTCCTGTGAGATCTGGTGTCTGGCTAACTCTCTGATTTTCTCACCATTTCTGGTCACACTTTCTTGGTTAATAATAATTACATTTTATACTATAACCAACATCTCCATAATTGGTTAGCCTTATTTCTGTATTTAAGTGGTTTCAATACTCATTCCAAGTATTTTTCCTTGTTTTCTCTAGTCTTCTATAAGTCAACCAAATTTCATCATCCCGATGGTAATATTGTGCTGTGAGTTCTTGCATGTTTGAAAATGTATGCTTTTTGCCTTTATTCTTGAGCAATGACTTGACTTAATATAAAATTCTTGAATCGTGTTTCCATTCCTTGTTATCTGTTTAACACTACCAACTTCTGGTATTAAATGTTGCTAATCAGAGCCAAGAGCAGCTTAATTTTCACCCTGAGTTGGTGACGTTTGTTTTTCTAGTGGTATTCTTTTTCTCTTTTTAATCCTTGAAATCTAGTAATTTTATAAATACATAACTTGATGTTGATTATTCTGTCTCAATTATCTCTCAGACACAGTTCAGTATGCAGATTCTATTGTGTCAAATATTTTCAGTTCCAATTAAGTTGTATTCTTCTTCAGTTACAACATATAAGTGCATGTTTCATCCTCAGTGTATGTCCTCCATACTTATTCTTTTTTCCAATCCTCTTAAATTTTTACACATTTTGAAATTTATTTTGTTCATGTCTGTCCTTCACGTCCCCAACTGTGGTTTCAGCAGTGTCTGTTTGCATTACTGGCTCTATTTTAATCATATAGGTAAGTTGAGTCTAGAAGTTTACTTTCATATCTTAATTCTTGTGTACATATCTTTGACTTTTTTTTAATAAGCCATGTTTTCATTAGTTCTTTGAGATCATGAATATGTTCTTGTTTGCCTGGCATAATTATTTTGATAATTCCCCCTCTTGTCTTTATATATTAATTTCCTTTCTCCTGCTTCCTTTTCCTTTCTCCCTTCTTTTTTTTTTTTTTTTTTTTTTTGCGGTACACGGGCCTCTCACTGTTGTGGCCTCTCCTGCTGTGGTTCACAGGCTCTGGACACGCAGGCTCAGCGGCCATGGCTCACAGGCCCACCCAGCCACTCCGCGGCATGAGGGATCCTCCCGGACAGGGGCACGAACCCATGTCCCCTGCATCGGCAGGCGGACTCTCAACCACTGCGCCACCAGGGAAGCCCCCTTTCTTCCTTCTTTTCCTCAAACTTTTTATTCATTTTTGCCTAACTCCATGATTGCTTTCTTCTAGTTATTACTCATCTTTTAATGTGGTCAATTCTATCTGAATCAACTTACTGTATAAGAAGAGACAAAGAACAATGAAGAGGTGATGGAGTAGGAGAATCAGGCAAATCCATTCTGGATATGGTGTCTCAGAACCTTTATGCCAAATATTCTTAGTTTTTTGCCTTAGGGACTTGTCTTTACCCAATCTTTTCAGTTGTCCCTGGGAGAGAGTGGAAGATTTCTGAGGATCACAGCAAAGTCTCCAATGTCACTAATTTTTGTGTGATGATTTAGCATTTACTTATTTTTAGATGCTTGTGATCAGCAGCTTCAGAGTAAATTGCCTCCATCTGTTTCCCACCCTGAGAAATGGACTACTTTCAACTTAAAGAGATGACACCTGTCTCCTGACTCAACTTTATCTCCACCCAGTGATGTATACTGGGCTCAGAGATACTCTCTCAGGCCATCCCTCCCCAAACCTACCTGGACCAAGTATAGGGACACTGATGGGCCCTTTTACTTTAGAAGAACTCTGAAATTTGAGCTAGATCTATAGAGGTGTGTATCCTACTTGGCACTCACCCTCAAATTAATCTAAATTTCAAATTTTTGTCATTGTGGCTGTTTTCTACTTCACTGGAGGTGGGATTTATAATTATATTGTTCTTTGCAATGGTTGGCTGGTTTCAAAGAGAAGAAGAAATAGAAATGGCTCTATTCTTCCATCTGTAACTGGAAGTTTGATTCAGAAGATTTATAAATAAAAATATGAAGCCAATTGTCAAGACACTCATAGTCTAATATGAGAAAATCATCCTTAACAAACAATTCCTATTTCATCTGCTACATGCTGTAATATTCAACATCTTGCTTATTTTAATGCCTTCTTCAGCTCTTATCATAAAATAACTTTTTAAGCAAAAACACACATGTAAGCAAAATTTATAATTTTAAATTACATAAAGTAGCTGAATTTATGCTTTTATTCACTAGGAATTTAAAAATTCAGATGAAAATAATAACAATATTGTTAAATACTCATAATATTGACAAAATTTTAAAGTTTGATAATTCTAGGCTTTAATAAGGAGGTAGAACACAGGAAACTCTCATACCATTGGAGGCATCAATGCTACTCCTAGCATTGATCCTTTAAAAGGATCCTTTTTTATGTAGAAAAGATAAGAAGATTTTCATTCTAACATTATTGGTGATATCAAAATATTTGCAACCACCTAAATGTGCCTTAATTGGAAAAATGGGTAAATAAACTGTAGTAAATAAAGCATTGGCATATTATATATCAATTAAAAGGAATGAAATAAAGGTACATGTATTAACATGGATTCATCTCCAAAATATAAATAAGAGAAAAGAAAATTGAGGAAGGGTAGGTAGAGTAGGTTGCTATTTGTAGAAAATTTAAAACAGTATAAAACAATACTCTATTTCTATCAGATAGCATTTGATCAGGAAATTAAAACCCATGTTATATTCCAAGTATTAAGAACTTTGATACAGGAGATTAGAGGTGTACGAAACAATTGAAAGGGCTGGGGGACTATAATAAGGGGATTCACTAGTAACGATTAGTTAGTGATAACAGCAGAGCTGGTGGTTTTCATGATGTTATTCAGAAAACATTGAAAGTCTCAGGAATCAAGAGAAAGCTATCCCAACTATCCCAGCAAGCAAACACTGATTCTCAAGAAGCCATTGCTTGATACCTCAATTGTCTACAGCACTAAATCAGATGAGCTTGCCAGAAAGCTGTTGTGGTCTTCTTGTTTGCAATCTACCCAGTGTTTGTCTGAAAGTACCTCCAGAAAATCCTATCCACCCCTTCTTTCCTACCTTCCAAATGCCACTCAAGCACTTCTCATTGGCAAACTCTAACCCAGAACCATGTGGAAAAAGGAACTCAGCGAAGAGTTGTTCCTGGATTTTCCTCTGCAACACAGAATCCTTTGGAGACCTTGAAAGGGATGGCAGCTATGCCATATTGACAACAATCCAGCCAAATATTCTTGCTGGATAAAAAAATATATATAATAAATGTTTAAAAATCAGTTCCAGAATGATAAGCACAACATACAGGATAGTGGCTACTTCTGAGCAGGGAGGTTTTCAAAGTAAAAGCAACTCAAGGTTAAGCGGAGAAACTATCAGTCTTAAAAACGAGTTAGATAGCATTGCAGCTTCTAATGAATAGAGTTGTTTACAAACTATATTTCAAGCCCATGTGTAAACACTGTAAATTTGCAGTTTCACTTATCATCTAAGCTTTGTTTTATGTTTTGAATTTAACCAAGTACAAAAAGTTTTCAAATCTTCCAGATTCTTTGATAAAGAAGGTACACAATTGTCTCTAGTATGACGGACTTCACATCTGTGACTCTATCCTTCATCACAGAGGTTCAAGATGACTTAATTCTGCATAAGATGAGGGGGACAGTAAATGTATAACTAAATGGGCCAGTGTGGATCACATATAACCTTAGATTGTATTTGAAGAGGAAAGCCTGATGATTTCCTACTTGGAATTGATCAAAGGACCGAATGGATTCATTTTTCAAGTTTCCAGTGTATATATATTTCCTTATCTCATCTCACGGAAAGTCAAAATAAGAAAGAAAATTTAAGGAGCAATGGGGTGCTCTGAGGCTGTGTGAAATTCTGAGGAACCCTTTTCAATCACAGGAAAGTACTTTTTACATTTTTCTATCACACTTTAATTTAATCCAAACTTCTTTCTCCCATCCTGTTCCTGGTCTCCAGTTTCCTATAACTTTAAAAACATTGAGAACTACTTTATATTTTAAACTTGTAAAACATTGATGTGCTTTAACATGCTTAAAAACGCACAAGTAAAATATTCATGATCTAAGTAAGTATGGACTTTCATCTATACGTATACTTCTGTAAGATAGCTAAGTGTAAACTTTCTAAGTAGCTTCTAACAATTCTTCTATATGTATCTTCACATTCTTAAGAACTCACTCATTGGTATCTAAGAATGCACAGAAGTAAATTACAACCTGTAGTGTTGAGAAGTGAAAATGTAGTAATGTTATAACCCTAGCTTTGTACTAATGTGAATGTTCAAATAGACTGATGCAAAAACAGTTCAAAAGAAAAAAGTCAGTCATGTAAAATGGGCTGAATACCAGTAATCTCTAATAGACGGCAAGGGGAGATAATCTTCGAAATGGCTATAGCTACAGATGCCAACAGAAGAGCAAGTGACTAAAAAACTGCCAGTGAAAGAGGGATTCCTGCTGCTGTCCAATAATAAACACATGCCAATTTTTCCTTGATCAGACAAAAATAGTCACAGAAACTATGGGGCTGGATAGTTGCCATGTTTTTTCAAAAGAGTTTGTGTTTGTAGTTTGCAGCAAATGAAAAGCAGACAGAAAGAAAATGATCTAGCTACAGATTTTTGCTCAGAATTGACAGTCAACATCTGGAGAAATTAAGAGAAGCAAACCAATTTATCTAATTAAAGCCTTTGATAACTTGCAAAGCTCACCTAGTAATGACTAACCTGGAATTTAGGGTTTGTAAAGTGTTTTCACATTATATTACTTCCAAACCAAGTGCTTGAACATAGACACTCAACTAGAATTTCGTATTGAACACTTAAAATTTAGTGTGTTTATCCAAAAGCATGTTCTCTTCACTCCATGAAAACACAGCAAAACAATAACAAATGAAATGACCAACAACAGAAAATCTCACAGCAAAAACTGACTTTTGTACTTAATAGAGAAACAGACTCTAGGCACAGTTGTCCAAAACAGATTGACATGAGACCAAATTTTATTTTAAAAGGATAAGCTTAAACCCACGAACCTTAAAATTAGAGATGTTCAGCTTCACAAAACTTCCCAGCTGCCTCAGTATCCCCATATATATCCAATATTCCCCAGCAATCAGACAAAAGGACATGGGAAGTAAAATATTCACTTAATAGCTGTTTTATACATAGGGCAATTAAGCATAAATTTTATATGCCTTTTAATATTCAAACTGGTTTCTCCACCTGCTCTGAAGATATAGAGAACTCAAGAGGTGAGCTCAAGTAATGCATTCAATGTGGCTCTTTGGACCTGTGATCCAAGAGGCAGAGACTTCAGAGTCCATTTTGTCTCTTACCACACTTGATAAAGGATACTTGGAGACTCCCCCAAATCGATGGCTTCTGTGATTTCTTGGTCTTTGGCTTCCAGAGTGCCCATGGTGCAGACCAGCTGAGAGAAGGCTGATTAGCTTCAGCTATAAAGTAAGGACACGACTGACCAGAGCAATACCAGTTGTTCTGAAATCAATTCTGACCCAGAGAAGATTTCAGTGCACATCAGACAATATATCTAATTTTTCAGAGATGGGTGTTACAGAGTTGAGGAAGCTTAAAAAGTTCATCTAAGCTAGATGACCTTCCAAGTTATTTTTTCTACTTAATTCTTCTTTTTGAAATTACAGTACATGTCTCATAATCTTTCTCATAGTATATAAGGAAGTTGAATAATATTTATTCATTCAGTTTTCTAATAAATATTTATTGTGTGCCTTTTATATATGAAGCACTATTTTAGGCATAGAGGTACAGCAGTGAACACAAACAATAAACTCTTCTTACGTAGCTTCCATTCTAGTGGGAGAAGAAAAACAGTAAACAAACAATTCACATAATTTCAAATAGAGGTAAATTATATGAAGACAGTAATGGAATAGAGAGTACTTGGGGGATGGGTGTGGGTAACATAGTTAAGATATGGTTGTCAGATCAGGCTTCTGAGAGGAGGTGGTATTTGAATTAAATTCTGATCAAGACAAAGAAGCCAGTCATGCAAGGACACGGGGCAAGAGTATTTCACGCCGAGAGCATGGCAGGTGCAAAGGCCTGGAGGGAGGAATAAGATTATTGTCTTGCAAGAAGAGAAAGAGGGTCATTGTTTCTGGAGCAGAGCAAGCTTGAAGGATGTAATTTGAGATAAGATTAAAGATATGGGCAAATCATGTAGGACCTTGAGACTATATTGTAAGAAAATGGAAGCCATTGAAGGATTTTAAGCAGGAAAGCAACAGGATTTCCTACTGGATGTTGTATAGAGAATGGATTGGGGGCTTCCCTGGTGGCGCAGTGGTTGAGAGTCCGCCTGCCGATGCAGGGGACACGGGTTCGTGCCCCGGTCCTGGAAGATCCCATATGCCGCGGAGCGGCTGGGCCCGTGAGCCATGGCCGCTGAGCCTGCGCGTCCGGAGCCTGTTGCTCCACAACGGGAGAGGCCACAACAGTGAGAGGCCCGCGTACCACAAAAAGAAAAAAAAAAAAAAGTAGCTAAAGACAAGAATGTATGTGTTCTGGTAGGAAGATCCAGGAGACGAGAGCAGTTCATGATACAGAAGAGCAAAATGGCAGACGCAAAATCCTTGAGTAGGCAAGCAGGGATGAGAGCCAAAGGACAATTTGAAGAGAACATGTGTATATCTTCCATTGTAACGAGCGAGAAAGTATCTATTCAGTTACTGTTAAGCTCTTTCATGTAAAAGTCACCGTAATTGTGTGTATGTATATGTGTATATATATATGTATATGTATATGTATATATGTATATGTATGTACGTGTGTGTGTGTGTGTGTGTGTGTGTGTGTGCACCAAATACTTTGAAGGAGGGAGATAAACAATAAATACAGAAACTTAGTGTAGACAATTTTTGGAGTCAGACATTTCAGATCTTATCACCACCACTCACTTTAGGTATATGACCTTAGACAAGTTATTTAACTTTTCTAAGCCTCCATTTCCTCATCGTAAAATGGAGAGCATAGTATTTACCTCACAGAATTATGGTCAGATACAACTTAATTTTGTGGGGGAGATAAAATATGCATAAATGTATATAAATTTTTATATACAAAATAGTAGTGGGGATGCAAGCTGCAAATTATTACATTGTGTGCTAAAAGAAAATACACATGCCACAGAGCAACTACTGAGCCTGTGCTCTAGAGCCCATGAGCCACAACTACTGAGCCCACGTGCCACAACTGCTAGAGCCCATGCTCCACAACGAGAGAAGCCACCGCAATGAGAAACCCACGCACCACAGTGAAGAGCAGTCCCTGCTCACCACAGTGAAAGAAAGCCTGCATGCAGCAATGAAGACCCAATGCAGCCAAAAATAAATAAAATAAATAAATAAATTTTTAAAAAATTGAAATATGATGGTGTAACCACCTCCTCTCATGTGTAAAGTATCTTCCTACTACAAAACATGTTACGTGAAAAAAAAAAACCAATCATGTCAGAATCCCTTTTGGACTGGGGCCCAGATGTACTATTGCTAGGCCCACATCATACTGATAAACTGAGAAGCTTCCCTATATACTCCAAGAAGAGTATTTTTCGGAAAAGTCTGTGCATATTTCTTTAGTAACTCTAGAAGAGACTGCCAATTTTTCTCCAATATCTCTTATCTACTTATTCTCACTAAAAGAATACCAGGATACAGGACTGCCAAGATAAAGACTGTAATTCTCAGCCTCCTTGCAGCTTCACTTAGCCATTTGACCAGGTTTTCGCCAACGGGAGGTAAGAGGATGTGTAATGTTCAACTACTGAGAAGTGTTCCTGGAGATAAGGGTCTTGTTTTCTCTTTTTCTTTTCTCCCTGATGTGTTGAGCTGTTGAGAGACTGCAGCAGATGGCTTTGACTTGAGGATGGTGAAACAGCTCAATAAAGACTGATGCTTTAGAGTTAATCGAGCAACATGGCTGAATAAGACTCCTTCCTTTGCATTCCTACTCAACAACGACAAGTTGTCATCTATCCATGGACAGAAGTGCTTTCGTGGGAGCTGTGGGTTTCAGCACCATACACCAACGGATTCAGGTGTCTTGCCCACATGTGCACTGGGTAATAGGTATACAGACTTCAGTTCTGGCTGTAGACCTCACAGTAGCCCACAAACCTGCTCCAGCTCCACTTGGCTGTGGTCTGGAAGCTCCTGGAAAACACCATCTTAGAAGTTCACCCTGATGGAAAAGCCTTTGTGAAAGTCCAGTTTTCCAGCAAAGACGTTCTAACACATCATTGGAGCAAAAAAATATGATGCACTGAAGAAGGTTAGAAAAACAATTCAACTTTACTTGTACCACCCCTCCCCCAAGGCAGCACAGCTCAGAGAGAAATCTTCTTGGACCATGATTTCTTCCGTGGGGGGAATGTGTATGAATGAGTGCCCAGTTTTCCAGCTGTGCAGGATGCTTTCAAAGAGGTGCATTTCTTTCACATCCTATCCACAGTACTGAATAGGGAGCTTCATGACTGGGGGGCGGGCGGGAAGAAGTTGGGGCAGGGAGAGAGGGGTAGAGATTTCCCCCAAAGTATTTAAAAGATGCAGGTCCTACTAATTGCATCTCCATCAAGAAGCCTGCCCATGAGCCACTGAGATGGCAATGCCTTGGCTTCTCCTAATTGCCCTTGGGTTAGAGCAGTTAGTTCACTAAGAACTAAAACTAAGGAACCTTGATTATGGCTCTGAAATTCACACCAAATACATGTATTAAGTAGGTTCATTTTTAGTGAGGTGTGATGTCAGGATTTGATTATTACTCAAGAAAAACTAAGTCCATGTGAATCAAGCTAAAACCAGATGGAAAATTTTATTAATACCCTTGGTTAAAATATTAGAATACTCTTCACATAAAAGTTTCACAGAGAATAATACAACTGGAGTAGAATACATATCCCCATGAGTTTTATAAAGAATATTGTGTTTTCTAACAGCTTGAAACATTGCGCCAGTTGACAAAAATCTTAAAAACCAGAGAAATTACATTTTACTTTTGTAGGTCCCATGGTAGGGTTTTGAAAATCAACAACAATCCATTTATATTATGAGTCAGTGTAGGCCTATATTACAAACTGGTATAATGAGTAATTTTTGTAAGTCAACCAAAAGTTATGAAAATTGATTCCTTCTCAAACAAAAGCTGTAGCTGCTCCAATCATCTACGTGTTTCCAACTGATGTTCTGAGGTGAAAAGTTCTTAAAAGTAACCCTGACAAAAATCGATGGTACATTTGTTAACTTTTTCTGTATAATTAATTATCTTTCCCCAATTTGGTACCTTAAAAGGATCATTTGTTTTACTTCATAATTTTGTGTGTCATTAATTTAGATGGGGCTCGTTTGGATAGCTCTTTTGCTGGTCTTGGTAGCTCTCAAGCAGCTGAGGTCAGCGTTGGGTCAGCTGGTGGTTAAATGTGGTTGGGGTGTTGCTCAGCTGGGAGAAACCACTGCTTCCCTGTGGTCTCTGGTCATCCAGGAGGCAAACCTGGTCTTCTCCACATGGAGTCTCAGGGTTCTAAACAGCAGTGAGACAGAGCAAATGTCCCAGTGCACCATATCTTTTAAGTCTCTAATTGTGTCTCATTTGCTACATCTCACTGACAAACCAAGTCACAGGGCCAAATACAGATTCAAGAATGGAGAGATAAATTTCACCTACTAAGGAATGGAGTTGAAAAATAGTGCCACTATGTTTTTGTATGTTCGTTTGTTTCTCTTTTGGGGCTGGGACGTGGTCTATAACATAGAAAGCAGAAAGTTTCATTTAAACAAAATTGGATAAAAGTCTGATATATGTAAAACATTTCTGTACAAAATATAAAATTGAATAAGACATCTTTGTCTTCTGGAAGTCTGCAGACTAGGGGAAGAGATGAGTATCTAAACATCTAATCATACTGCAAGTCTGGGAAAAAAATTAATGCTGGACTTGAACATAAGCTATATTTTGTTGGAACCCAAAGCCTCATTTAGTCTGATTGTGGTAATCAGAGAAATTTTCATGGATGAAGTAACACATGTGCTGGACCTAAGTAGATGACCTTTTAGGTAAAAGATAAAGACATTTTGGATGGAGGGTATTCATCACATAAAATCATAGAGATGTGAATGTGCATGTGGTGATTAGTGAAATTATACGTTTCATAATTTTCCAATGAGGTTGATTTCTTTCCCATCTGTAACAGTTAAAAATAAACTTGGCTGCAAGTAAGACAACCCATATTTACAGTGGCTTAAACAAATAGAGACTTCTTTTACTCCCAAATGTCTGGTGATAGGTTGTTTTTAGATTTTTTTTCCATCCTGCTTTACCATTTTTAGCATATTAGCTTTTTTTTCAAGTTTGTTGTGTCATGGTTGGAGGTGGCTATTATACCTTCAAACGCTGTCTATATTCAAGACAGAAGGAAATAGATAAAGCTTTGCCAATGTAAAGGAAGAAAGAGTTCTCCTCAACCTTCTTAGTGTCCTTGGGTGGGTCTGAAATTTAAACTGACAAAGACAGCTTAACAGGAGAAAAGCATACAAATTCATTTAATATAAGTTTTATGTGACATAGGAGTCTTCATAAGGAAATGAAGACTTGAAGAAACAATTAAATCTGGGTGTTTGATGAAGAGTGGACAGCCATGCAGAAATGTGGTTGGTCAAAGTGTATGATCTATCTGTCTGGATTCTTCTGGCATCCCTTTATCTTCAGAGGTAAGGATGCTCCTTTCCTGCAGGTATAGGGAGGGCACCTGTCTCGTGAGGATTTATGACCTGTTTCAGGGAAGAAAGGTGGGGGGAAGGTCAGAGTGACCTTTCTGCTTCTGCTGTTTGCTTAAACTCCTTCAGCTTAAAGTATTCAGTGTGTCAAGGTACCATATTTTAGGATAGTGTGTTCTGAGCTCCATCATCAGTTGTATCTGTACCCTTATATCAGAAATGCAATAGTTTTCTCCAAACTTTCCCAGTAGACTCCACTTATACCAGTGGCTAAAGCTGGGTTGCAGTGACTCCCCTACTGCCCCAAAAGCTGGGAAATTAGAGAATAAATTTTTATATTTGGCTTGAAACAATGGATATTCATCTCCAAATCTTGGCAAATGACTGTCCTTAACCTTCACAAAAAAGATTCTGTTAGTGAAGAAGGGGAAGTAATATCTGTTATATTATCCTATAATATGACTTAGTTCTGACTCTGTGCCTCCATCTATGTTATCTTTCTAGAATACAATGCCTTTCCTTATCTTTATCACTCTTCAAAGATGGGCCAAAGTACCAACTCCTCTGTGAGGTCTTCCTAGGTAGCCCATTCCTATTGGACTGGTCCTCTTTCTGACCCATGTCACATCAAGTTGCCATTAATTACATTCTGTCTTCAATTGCTTGCTAATTGTTGTATGTATAAAATTTCTCTCCTTGGCGAAAACGTAAATATTGTTAAGGGAGCTAGAGACTGTAAATTATTGTTTTATATTCCTGTTAATGCCCAGAAAAGTACTGGGCACATACAGTATACGTCAATTAATCAAAAATTGTTGTTCCATTGCAGTTTTGCTTCATGAATGTTTAGATTCTTAGGATTGATTAACCCATCCTTCTTTCACTTCCTTTACGCAATGACAAAGTTCATTGAAAAAAGGAGTTTTAATAAGCATGGTGAATATCGATTGTCCATTTCATGTTCTTAAGCACAGGAAATCTTTCTTCCGAACAGTTTTGAATGGTTCTCTCTCCCCCTAGCTGATTCCTGGCAGGAACTTGAATTCAAGTCATGGACAGTCATCTCTTGGCCTCGATTATTAATACAAGAATGGGCATCTGACCCAAACCAGACCAGCAAGTTTCAATTAGGATATTTATGACCAAAATATTAGGACAGAGAAGCATTCTCTTCCTTTGGAATAGAAGCTGGTGGGACATAGGCCTAAAACTGTTTCCTCCATGGAAGAATTTATGCCTCTAGGACCTAGGGTCTTTTTCTTTTTTTTTCCCCCAATCTTTCTGAATTACCATTCTTAGCAGACAAAAATAAAGCCAAGCCACAGGAATTCAGAGACAAGGGAGGGAAAGAAAAATAATTGAGTCCCCACAATACCATTTGAATTCCATGATCTAGTCATCCCTGACGTCTGAAGATTTCAATTAAGCAATAAATTTCCTTTTGACAACTAATTCCCGTTTGACAATAAATCCCCTTTTTGGCTTAAGCCACTTTTAGTTGGATTTCTATCACTTGCAACTGACCATGATATTTAGATTGATGCCTTGCCCTCTTCACTGTGAAGTCTCTCATTGGTACTGACAACTCAACACAGCCTGACAGGATGGAAGTATCCTTGTTTTCATAGTCAAAAATTTACTCTAGTTTGCGCTCTGCCTCTTTCTAGCTATATGGCCTTACACCAATGTGTTGGGTTGTGTGTTGCCAACTTGGCACTACGACGCTCATTTCAGATGGGTATGACATTTTCCAGAACTCCTATCCCTGCCTGGTTCTGAGTTAGAGTTGAACAAGAAAGGAATTTTGCATGAGATTTGGAAGATAAAAGTGAAGAAAGAGTACGTACTCTTGGAAGGCCATGGTGGTCAGATATGGTGAGGGACAGATACAAAGGTCCCCAGTGGGCTCCAGCTCGTCAGAGCTCTCCTTCTGCAAGTGCAACTTGTCTTTCTGACTACTGATCCTACCCACCCACCATGGCCCCAAACCCACCATTATATTCTTGACTGTGAGATTGCAGATGAGTACAGCTTCTCAAATGTTCCTGCAAGTTCTCACTTATCTTCCTGGGCCAGCATTTCATTTGCATCTGGTTACTAACTGTATCTCTGACTTCTACTTCCCTCTTCCAGACCTGCACTTAAATAACTCCCCCCACATTCATAAAAAAATGTAATTTCTATACTTATTCCCAAAGTCATTGTAATGGTTCTGTTTTCTTTATGGACCCTGTCTAATAAGGCCAGTTATTTACTCTCTTAAGCCTTGGTTGCTTTGCCTATAACAAGTGGGTTGTCCTGCCTGACTGTCGCTTCTGTAGGGAGACTCTCATGATAATGAACCTGGGGTGGAATCTGTAAATGTACAGCATTACTGCAGCCTGATTGTTGGTCCTTGGAAACAAGGGCCTTGGCTCAAGCATACAGGACTTTACTACCTTTCTTTCTTGTATAAACAAACCCTCAAAAGACAAAAAAGAAAGAAAGCAGTTTCCAACCTCAAAACAAGTGTATGCCTTAGAAGTTAAAAAAAAAAAAAGGCAATTGCAGTTGAAATTCCAACTTAAGAATGTGCCTATTTCTTGATCCTTTAATTTTTTTTCTCCTTTTCATTCTAGAAAGAATATTGAGGTTTCCTTATTGATCACTGACTAATATTAAAATATTCCTTTTCCCCTATTATTCTCATCTAGATCCCACAACTCCACATCTTCCCATTTCAAACCTTTTTTTTCCACACCTATTCGTTTCATGGAAGATACAAAAGGAATGTATTATCAAAAACTTCAATCAGATAAATAGCTATTTTAAATGTTTTTAGAGGTTTATCTAGAGACTCATTCTTGTCCATTTTATCTATACAAAATCCTCCTATATAGTTCATTGAAGATTACACATTTTATATATACATATATATATTTTAAGCTATTGTCCTTTTAAATTTCATATATATATTTAAATATATATAAAAGCTACAATCCAGTTTTATTTCTTAAGCAGAACTCGTTCACTGGTTGAGAAATCTTAAACTGAACAGAAGGGTTATGGAGAAAGATATATTTTCACTTGAGCTTTTGCTCCGGATTGAGACCTGATGTTCTGGTGCAAGCCCCTCTTTTTGCTTGTAATAAAGTGTAAAATGGGTGTTCTACAGTGAATGCTCCCTTCCTACACAGTGATTTCCATCAATGTATAATTAAAAGTGGATTTCCTTTTCCTTTTTGGTTGATGGGAGGGAGGGGCAGGTAAACCTGGTTAAAGAAGGGAGAACAAAGAGAACTTTGATGAGTTCCCCTGCAAACAGTCTATCAGTTACAATTCCTAGTGTTCGAATGGCTGCACCATTCTAAAGAAGTTCCGGAATAAAAAAACTCAAGCAGGGGGTCCAAGGAAAATTCAACCCGCATGCCAACTAAGGGAAAGAAAGAAAAAGGCAGGGAGAAAAACCCTATTTTTTGTTGTAAAAAGAACTAATGAAGCTGCTGTTAGAACTGTCCACAGTGACACAACAAGGCTGTACACCCACACACATTGTTCAAGTGCCAGTCATCCCCCGTAATGGGAGAAGGAAATGCTGTGGTTTCAGGGAAGTGGTGGCACACATTGCTTTTGGAGTTTAACTTGGGAAATCTCAGTGAAGTCACACTTTGGCTTGTGTTAGCTCCCAGAAGTTAGTGCAAAAACGCGTAAGGTTGTCTACTCCGGTCTTAAAGAAGAGATGGACTGGTGGGGGGTAAAATCCCATTGTCATTATAAATTGCTAATTAAATAATTATCAATTAGTTGGCAGACAGAACTAATTCCAGTGTATTCCTTAGAGAGCCGTTAATAAAGAAAAACAGTAATTTTGGCTTTTTTCCCTATACAATATTCTTGCCTAGAGGTGCTAAATACAGATAACATGTGATATACCCTATGTTGGCTGTTTCACATAGACTATTATACATTATTGCTCAAAGATAAACACCAATTATAGCAAGAAAACATGAATTTCCACTATCCTAGTTACATGGTGTTAATCTTACCGTATTAACTCATCGACTGGGTCATTTTTCTAGGAACAGGCAATATACTATTTATTTGCCAGCAAAGAAAAAAAAAATCCCAACACTGAATTTTCTAAGCTATCATATAGAAAGTATTGAAACAAAGTGTCAACTGATATTAATTTGGAAATCAGATTGTCTCTGCATTTTTAATTGCAAAAGTGTTTTATTTAAAATTTCTAGGCATATTCATTCCCTAATTACAAAGATAATTTAAAAATAGTCATTTAAAAATATAACTAGGGGGCTTCCCTGGTGGCGCAGTGGTTGAGAGTCCGCCTGCCAATGCAGAGGAACACGGGTTTGTGCCCCGGTCCGGGAAGATCCCACATGCCGCGGAGTGGCTGGGCCCGTGAGCCATGGCCGCTGAGCCTGCATGTCCGGAGCCTGTGCTCCGCAACGGGAGAGGCCACAGCAGTGAGAGGCCCGCGTACCACAAAAAAAAAAAAAAAAAAAATATATATATATATATATATATATATATATATATATATATATATATACTAGGAGAAAAAAAATAATCAGAAGTAAAGAAATAAATATTAAATATATAAAATATATACACATACATATATATAATGCAAAATGTAAATATATATTTATATAAGTTAAAATATCTATCTATCTATTGATCTATCTATCTATCTATTTACCTATATTCTTTGTTGTGAATTTAGGACTTAAGGATAAGTGCTAGTACCATCCTCAGATTTTACAAGTGAAAAGTCATTGTTTGGTTTTCAGGAGACAAGGTATTTCTGAGGCTCAGATCAGGGCCCTGAGCAGAAATAAAACCCAAAGGATATAACATCTGGAAAGATGGCAATCAAATTCCGAAGAGATTCAGTTACATTTAAATATAAATAAGCTTGTAGCCGTCCATTACATATGTAGAGGTAGATCATTTCTCTCTTTGTAGAGAGATGTGAAGCTCTGAACCTCTCCAGCTATCTCCTCTGTTAACTTTGAATTTGAGAAGGGTTATAAATTTCTAAAAACTTTAGAAAATTCAATAGCCTGTTATGGACAACAACTAATAAGTAAAATAAATTTATTTTAGTAGCTATTGGGGAAAACATTTTTCTTCCCACCATGATACTTTGCACTGCAAATCTGCATAAAGTTCCATTTTGTTAGGAAAATAGTAGTATTTTAAGGTTTGATTTTAAAACCACTTATGTACAGGTGACAGTGGTCTTGATTATACAAGCCCAGCCTTCCTTATTATTTCAGTTAATTACCTCATAACAGATGAAAATAAGGTGTGTCTTGTCACAGCCTGATGCCCCTTCTAAACAATAGTTTCCTTTGGGGGACTTGGAATCAATTGAATTCTCAAAATCTTAAAAGATCTTCATTATGGCAAGGCCCTTAATTTGATTTACCTTAAGAAAGAGTTAATGGTTAAAGGTCCGTACTATGTTGTATTATTGAATTCTTGTTCACGGTTCAGAACTGATCCCCTTCAGCCTTTCAGCAGGGAGCAGTTTTCCAGGGAGGCTCAACAAGACTCCAAATCAATAAGGTTAATAGATGTGAGGTCACTCAGTCAGAGGTGATAGGGCTGGCAGTTCTGATGCCAATGAAGACAAGTTCTGATGTCACTTTTTTGCTGGCAACACTGTCATCCTAATTACCTGGAGCATACCGTTGTTATGTGTTAACAGGACTGTGTGTCCCAGTAATCTGAATTATCTTAAGGGAACTAGTTCAAAAAAATTTTTCTACTCTTCTTTAAATTACCGGTCTCCATGATTTCTGAGATATCACCTGCTCTCTTGGTGTAGAAAATAGCAGTGTTCAGTTCTTCCTTGGTATTTTAGTACTCTCAACAACAGATTATAGCTCCGTAAAATGTTAGCCCCCCAAATTAGAGGGTATTTTGTCTAAAAAATGTTCGTTTTCTGAAAGAATCCTTATCTAAAGAGGGGGTTTGTAAATAGAAAAATCTGAAAGAGACAACAACTCGATCTCGAAAGCCTTATGTTTATCTAGTAGTCTATATCAAGCAGCATGAAATATAAACTAGTTAAGCACAGAATGACTAGTCAAGTTTTGTTCTACTGTACTTTTATAGGTCTTCTCTTTAGAAAGCCCGTAGAAAGGCAGCAATCCCTTCCAAAGTCTATCAAAATGTACCTTTTACAGACATCCCACTGGGACTCAAGCAACTGACTCCAGAGCAAATAGATTCATCTCTTCCAAATGCTTCAATAAATATGTTGATAAGTACATAAATGTAATAAAGTATTACTAGGCAGCAACTTAGAAAATTTGCCCATCTGTCCTTGGGGAAAAAGCTTGGCTGTTCACATTATTTCAAATAACGATGCCGATTTTACTGTACAAAATAAGGAATCATCCTCGTCATCATATCATTCACAGAAGGATCTATCTATTTCCTCTTTTACAAACTTTATTTATTTACTTTTTAAGAAAAACAAGCCAAATCCAATGAACAATCTAAAGTCTTTAATACCCCAAGAATTTCCTTGACAAACACTGTGGTGTTCACATATCCATCGTGGATGTATCCAACTTTACATTTCATCTTCGGCTGATTTACCATATTCTTAAAATAAAGATTTATATTGCTGAACCTGGAAACAAGTAGATAATAATTTATAATAATAATTTATTTATAATAATTATTCTGTTCAGACAAATTCTGCCAGTAGAGACAGAATGGACAGTTAAGCCGCAGATTGAATTACGTATTCTTTTTTATTGTCTTGCATACTCATTAAACCTGTTAAATAGTAAAACATATTAGGTTAATGTGAAAATGCTTCCCGACTGAAGGAAACTAATTTTTTAAAAAAATTGCACTGGAGATTCTCTGTTGAGTTGTAATCAGTTAGCATTGATCATTAGCCCTTTGTTTTATGATTAGGATGTTAACAGTGATCATGGTGATGATGATGATGTAATGTGCACAGAGAATGACGGAAATGTGTCCTGTTCATCTGAAGAGGGTCTGTTTTTATGCCAAATGTATATCGGTTTACGTGGTGGCCTTGCAGCAACCAAGAAAAAGGCAGTAGCAAACATTCTAGGCATTCAACTAGGCTAAAGGAGGAATTTTCATAATCTTAAATTACCTTTTCCATTCTCATGTTTGAAATGCTAGCCAAAACTGTCTTGAAATTATTTGTTGAGGATAAATATCATTTTTTTTCCAGTATGTATTATACTTATCTTCTAGGAGTAAGGCAGTTCTTTTGCCAGTTGCACATTTTTAAAAAATGATGTCTAATTTGAATAAATTAACATATTTTGTCATCAAAAATTAATTCTAAAAAAGGAATGATAACCAGGAAAGCAATTTAATTGTGTATTTTATAGGAAAAGAAGGGAAAAAAACTTTGTCATTCACAGGGCTGCTCAGTATAATTTGATGTGCTTTGATATAAATTTGGGGGTTGCTTTAATTTCAAAACATATTTTTTCACTTAATAAGAGAGACAAAAGAAACTTTCAACCAGCATCTCCAGTTTGTTATCTCAGAATGTTTTGGCTTCTCAAATGTGAGAACATGATTGTTTTTATTTCCAGGAGGAGATAATAACACTGAAGCAATAAAAAAGAGTCAAGGCAGCATGCACAGCACAGGAAGTTCACAGCCAGAGACTTAATTTCTCACACAATGTGCTGTGCAATGGGCCCATTAATGTAGATGAATAGGCTCTTTAAAGGTTTTTTTTTCTTCTTCTTCTTCTTCCAGATATGCAGCTGCCGCTGAATGGCGATATGTTAATAAGGTACTCACTTGCCTATTCTTCAGGTACTCTGGCATTCTCTACCTAGGTAATCTCTATATAGGGAAAAGCTATTAGGGGGTTGTATCTGCTACCACACCTTCAATTATATTAACACCTGCACTGATAATCCACGTAAGGTAAACTAGTAGGGGGCCTATGGCCTTAGTCTACCCCTTTTCTCCCTACAAAGTTACATCTGAAGGGGAAGAAAAGGAAGAAGTAGAAGGAAAAAAAGAAAAAAAGGAAAGTCACTTTTATTACACATCAGTGGGAACCTTCTGAAAAAGCTTTCATGCCTAGGAAATTGTTATTTCTTCAAACAGCTGACAGCCTGCGGAGGAAACTCTTAATGGAAACCCAGCTCCTGCATTGTTATGCATGGCCCTCATGTAGATTGGGGGCTGGGGGTGGATTAAGTTAGCTTCCAAAGGGTCTATTGTGTGTAGCATTAATTTGCAGGGCTCTTGATATTTCAGTTTGAAGGTTTGTAACCTCAGTGTTTACTTAGATGAACTATATCCTAGGTTTGTTTATTTCCGTCTGCAGTCTCTTATTTCCTAGTAAATGTTACATTTATATTTGTTAACAGCAAGAATGTTGTTATAAATCTGAAAGAAATAATTGCACATGCTCACATTCATTCATTTTAAAGCCTCGATCCTGGTCTTCCCAGGTCACCCTTCACTGTTATGTCTATAGAAGATTATACGGATAAATTCATTTCTCAAGAACATGTATGCGATCCAGTTAAACAGCAGTGTGAAGACCATACAGTTTGGAACGAATGCTTAATTAGATCCTCCTCCAACGTGATAACTTTCTGTGAAATTAACATAAATGCCCCTTGTTTCTTTTGTATAGCAATATTATAAATACATAGCTCCCCAAATCTGTGCCATTTTCTTCCAGATGAACAAATCTACTATAGAATTGATCATCACTTTCTTTTGTTACTGTTTGAATGATTACTTGTAAAGGGTAGGTTCCAATTTTGCAATTTTGAATATTTTTTAATGTTTCCAAATCGCTATTTGCAAACAACTCTGTGTGATGTTTTAGATATAGGAACCCTGCAAAAGTCTCATCTTCCAAGATTAAATTGCAAATTTACATTCACAAACTTGTTCAGCACCACCCCTAACCCTACTCCCTCCTCCTTTCCCCCCTAGATTGTATAGGCGGTTGCTAACATGAATTTAAAATTCAATATGAATGGCTAGGGGGGAAAAAAGGCATGCCCATTGGAACTTACTCTCGTCTTAATCTGGATTTAGGGACTCAGTTGAATAGAAGTACATTATGCTTGAACAACTGAAGTTTCTACTATTTTTAAACCTTTTTTATAGAAAACGACACCAACAGCATGTTGAATATTTTATTTGCACATTTTCTGCTTTTGGTTAGTATTTTCAGTGTCTCACAGATAATTTAAAGTGTCACTATTCATGGAATTATCCATGTTAGCATTTATATTTAACAGGTCTTGTGATATAAGGGTGAGATCATTTATTTTCTTAAATATCAGAGACCAGGATTTTTGTTTTGGTTCCAAGTACCTTGGGTTGGTCTCTGAACTTCTTTGGGGTCTTATTTTTTCATCTGTAAAAATTAGAGCGATAGCCTGATATCTAAGGCAATAAAATTCTATGATTCTCACCAAAATATACTACTTCTTAGGAACTCCCAATAAAGCTGATATATACCTAGACGTCCCCTACTCTCAATAATTAGATTTGCCAATCTTTACGTATTTCCCAGGAATGTATATTTAATACTGTTGCTTACAGATATCACTATTTTTTCACCTTTTTTTTTTAAATTTCAAGGGAAAACTTGATTAGGAAACTCAGACCTAGTTGAAAACATACTGGCTCATAGTCGTGAAACTTTGAAGTAAACTTTTAAGCTCTGATTACACTTAGCCTGGTAAGAAATCGTGAAAGATGGATCTTATTGCCATTGGCTTGTTTGTTGTTTCATCATGCAGTTCTGTAAGGTGCTCCTATGTATCCTGAAAGACAATCCATCCAAAAATAGAATTTAGTTGATTCAGCAAATATTTCTTGAACACCTCTCATATGCCACACATTGTGCTACATATTAAGGATACAGTTATACACAGGAAGAAATGGCCTCTGCCTTGGGTTGATTATTTTGGGGGCAGTACCTATCATATTGTAGACACATAACAATTGTTTACTGAATGAATGAAGGTATATGTTTGCTTGTATGAACGAAAGAATAAAGCTTACCCTTAATGACTTTATGTTTTTCCTAAGACAGAGAAGATGTATAGGTTCAGTTCAGCTCAGCTCATTTTAACAGTAATTTATTGAACATTTTCTATGTGCCAGACGTTAGGTTTAGCCTTGGGAATTTTTATTAGGGAAATTAAATACCAGCAAAAGTTGACATAGCAAGGTGAGAGCCTTATATGGGCTATATCAAATATTTGCCAATAGACATAAATGCCAAGTGCTCTAATGTGTGCTGAAGTGCTACTTCATGTGTGTTTCATTTAGTCCAGATTTTATCTCGATCTTAAAGTTGTTATAGGAGTTATACACAAAATTATTACAATCTGGGGGAAACAACAACAAGAATATATTCGGTCCTCAAAGGCCACTCATAAGCTGGACTCAGTGACTCATACGTAGTGCTAAAAGGAGGAAGAAAAGAGAAATAAATTTTTAGTTACTGTGTAGTGATGGTAAAAGTGATAATGATTATGATGCTATCAGCTGCCTTTTATAGTGGACTTACTAAACACCAAATTTTGTCCTGAATGCTCTATATGCATTACCTGATTAAATTTTTCTGATAGCCCTTGGAGGTGTGGGCATTATTATGCCCATTTGACAGATAAAGAAACTGAGGTTTAGAAGAACAAGGTAACTTGTCCAAGCCACAAAGGTGGCAAATGGTAGAGCTGAAGTTCAAAGTCAAATTTCCCTTACTTCCCAGTATCTCCTCTTAATCACTGCATTACTGTTATCCTATCTTTGTGGTCAAATCCCTCTAGCTATTTCAAGTCTGCTAGTTCTAACTTTGTTCTTTCTTCAATTCCTTAGGAGACTGGTAGTTACAAACATTAATTGCAGCTTAGTACAAGAACAGATTTCAGGACTGCAGTTCATCAAAGAGAATTTTGTTAAGCTCTTGTCCAAAGTCTAGATATATAACTTTTTTCCATGGCAATAGCTGCAGCAGTTTTATGGACTTCTAATGGAATATCAAATATAAGTGTCTGCTTCTTAAAAGTGTATGTATATATGTATATATATACATATTTAAAGCATCTTTGCAAGAATAAGACAAAGGAGGTAATAATGATTAAATGGTGGGTTTATGGAACTTGCAAACTGAACTGTTTTGAGAATAGTAACTACATCCCATCGTCATAGCAAAAAGTATGAGAGTTTCTAAATCTGAATGAAGAACATAAAGGAATACATAATTCTTTTATTCTCTCAAAAAGCAAATATAATACCGAGAGGGAAGGACAGAGAAAAGCAGCTGCAAGCAGGCTAGGATTAAGTGTCTGATCCACTACTTTGACAACTGTAAAAACATATTTGATCACTGATGTCATTACTGGATGCAATGGGTTTGCAGACAACACAAATCTCTTCATGCTTCTAGAGTTGCCATTTCTTGTTTAGTTTACTAATAGGAACTTGCTCTCACAGTTTGTTTACATTTACAACCATGTATTAGTAAATTGGTTTATGTACAAAGAAAACTTGGATGTAGTTTTAGTTAAAAATTTTGTTAGAGATAGTAACTTGAGTTTAGAGCTTCTTTTTCTGAAATCATAAATAAAACTACAGTTGGTAAGTGTTACCAAAAGGAAGACATAACGAGTAAATTTCTACTTAATCATTTTAGGTATAAGTGCATACAAATAATGAAGTATATATCTGTGGCGTTTATTTTCCCCCATACACAACAGAATTTCAAAACATTCTTTTGATTTTTTGTCTCAATATGATTTAATTGAAAGAGTGAGTGATTTGGTACCTGATAGTTCTGGGAACAAATACTTGCTATCACAGTTATTGTGTGGCCCTAAGGCAGTACCTTAATCATTGGGCCTCTGTCTTTCCTTCTATCAGATGGAGATAAAAATGCCTACCTTTCAGGGTTGTAGTAAGAATTCCAGGGAATATGTATGAAGCATTGGACACAGTGCTTATACTAAGTGTTGGATAAATGGTGGTGACATTTTAGTGAGACTAGAAGCCTGGGAAATTAAGGCATCAGGGAAAAGTGAAACAAGGATATTAGTAATAGAAAAGGCAATGCAGTAGATAAAAAGATGATTAAAAATGGCCAATACTGATTGAGAGAATTAAGATATTCAAAGCCAAAATAGGAAAAGGTAAGGACACTCAAGAGCAAAGTTTGTCCATATTCTGACTATTCTGACTTTTGGAATTGTTTTCATAAAAAAGCACAATGTCTGAGAAGAGGAAGAAAGGAAAAAGAACAACAGTATAAAACTATGGGGAAATTAAACAAAACCAAGAAAATTAGATTAAATATGGAACTTTTGTCAAAGAGCAGTTGAACAATGCAAAGAGAACAATATGATAAAACAAAAACCCTGGGAAGTCTAGAAAAGAAAACAAAAGAAAAACAAAGAAACATGAGAAAGACAGAAAAAAGCAAACACAGAGAAGAAAGGGTTGAAGTGTACATATGCTCAAGCCTGTAGAACACACACAACTCTGCTTTTAATTTTGACGGCAAACAGATATCTTAATTGAGCAGATTTACTGGAAGAAAAGCACATACATGATGTTAGAAAGCAATGATTTTTTTAAAATTCTCAAGTTAATACAGAATGCTGTTTAAGCATGATATATGTCTGTGTTTTAAAATGCATATGGAATTCTGGGTTTGGGACAGGGAAACATCACTTGATTTTATTATAAATTTACCCATCTGGATGCTAGAAGTGAGAAATTTGATTGTTTACTCATTCACCCAATCAGAGAAAATAATTTTTTCAAATTGCAGTTATATCAACAGATACAGAAGCGATCTTATTTCGTTAAAAACCTCCATAAGTGTCATTTAGCTGAATGGATAAAACAAGAGCAACAAAAATATTTCCAGCCACACATCAAGCCATCTAAAAATTCTTTGGGGAATCTCTTCCTCACTTCTATGGCAAAATAACACGTGTTATCTCTACTACAAATCTAAAGGCAAATAGACTTGTTCCTGTTCACTTATCCTTGCAAGAAAGCATCTGCTCACTAGTCTTTTGCTGTTGTTATTTTTTTTTCTGAATGCTGCAATTCAAAAACCTCATCCTACCACATTTTTTGGTTGTTAAATCTCCCTGTCCTTGTGGCTACGTCTCTATGCACCAGAGAAACGACCTCATTAACAAAGTAGTTCTGTGCGTCCTTAACACTGAGGCCCTAGACTTCAGCTGGAGGCAGCTCTCTGCTCAGCCCGCAGTGCCGAGTGGCACAGGCAGGCGACATCATCTGAGTACTAACTTCTACTACATCCAGACAGACTGCGAGAACCATTTCCGAATCGTGGCAAGAGGTAAGAGCAGCAAAGGTAATCCTTCTGTTTCTATATCCAATTTTTGCAAAAATCAAATATTTCCATCTGGAAGGAAGAGTTGGGGGTGGGGGCAGGCTCAGGGTCAAAATTGATAAGCCAGGAAATAAATGTATCCATCAGGTAGGAAATAAAGGGCAAACACAGAAAGAGAAGAGCTTCTGATATTTTTGAATAAAATGAAAGTCTCACGCAAGATGAATGAAATGTTTTTAGGATCGATATAAAAAGGGGATGTGCTGGCGAAGGCTTTGTTACATGGGAATTAAACTGCAGGCTAGTATCTGGTAATAAGAGGAGGAGTTTTTATCTTACTGGAATCTCCAAGTTAGAAAGGACTTCAGACATCATCCAAGTCTATCATGAATGATCACATCTCATACTTTTCTTTTTTTAAAGGGTTAGCTGCAAAGTTTTGGACAAGACCTCTACAGGCAACTGGAAGCACAGTGTACCCAGGTGGTGGGTCTCGTCTGTGGCAATATATTTTTCTGTCTGTCCAATTGAATATGGCTGTAAAGGGAATAAAACCCCATGTAATCTCCAGCAGTGACAATTTAATCAGTTGTGTAAGGGGAAGAAGCAGAGTCCTCTCATTTTCATATTTGCATATTTGATTTTCGCTTTGGGGAATAGAGGTTATGTGTTTCTATTACTTCCCGTTCAATTTTAATATTTAACCCACTTAGGAGCAAATTTTTTCTCATGGTAGGAAATATTGAGTCAAACTGGTCAAAAAATAAGATTTCATTTCTGAAATAAAGCTCTGGATGCAGCATGCTTTGTGTAACATTTTTTCCTACAAAGAATCTGTGTGCCAAACATGGCTTGCGTGCTT
This sequence comes from Phocoena sinus, assembly GCF_008692025.1. Taxonomy (NCBI): domain Eukaryota; kingdom Metazoa; phylum Chordata; class Mammalia; order Artiodactyla; family Phocoenidae; genus Phocoena; species Phocoena sinus. The sequence goes on from NC_045766.1 coordinate 28,028,334, forward strand.
CCAGCTTCTGCACGTGATGCGTCCCCTATTAACATTCAGAGATCCACCCAGAAAAGGAAGGCAACTGTTTGGAGAACAATGCAAAATGATGAGGGCTATACCATAATATGCCCCCTTTTTTGTTCACATTTTCTTAAAATGGTAAGTCTTAATAACTGCCACTATTTCTGAGAAAATAGGGTTTCTAAAATACCTTATATATACAGGAATCACTTTTTATGAGGCTATAGAGGGGCAATAAATACAGTTAAATTAGTAAAACTCCATTGTTTTTACAATTGATAGAATGATGTTATTGTCCATAATGTGGTAACAGATTAGGGAATAGATTTTAAGATAAATAAGATGCAAGTAATTTGAAGTCATCATCAATTTCCCTTGTGTGACTCCCATGAGTATATTAAAAATCCACTCAGAATGGTGTTGAATTTGAATTACTGTAACATAGCAGTTTTTTGTTTGTTTTTTCAATGCATGTAAACCTCCACTTGTGAAAGCCCCAGAAGCATGTTGGGTAACTCAAAAAAAATAGAAAAGGTTAGTGTTCTACTTGCTTAACGATTTAGAATTTCTTTATAAAAAGTGAACTCTGATTTCACTGGAGAGGAAAGAAATATTGATTTGAGTCTATGTAATTCTGCAAAAAGAGAAAAAGATTAAACAAAAGTTTAAAAATATTGTGTGCATTAAATTTAATCTATGTATGTATTCACACACACATGTACATGTTGGGGTGTGTGTGTGTGTGTGTGTATAAAATGTGGCCTAAATATTGCTAATCAAATTCTAGAAGAAATTACTAAAATTGGAATTCTGAAAAGATGTCATTTCATTTTATTCAAAAGCAGAACAGATTGTCTTTTTAATTTATGTCCATGAAGAGTGCACCAGTAGCGATATACAGGCATGTGTAATCATTAGAAGACAGGTATAAGATGCTTTGGGGGTTAGCAGAATTCACATGAAATTCAAGCACATATATCAGGTTTGGAATATATTCTTGTTTACTTAAATCTGCATTCTGATAATCAAAAAGATTATCATTCATATATTTTTATAAATTCATATATTTGTTACCCCTTCAAAGAGGTAACAAATATATGAATATGTGATCCAATGATTAAATATTCAAATTAACCCAGTTTCTTTGAATATGGTCTAATGATTGAATGATCCCCCAAACACTGTGACTCCTCAGGGAAATATGCTGATGCCCCAGCACATTTTCTCAAGGTCTGGAGAGGACTAGATCTGCCAAGGAGTGCCTTGAAGCACAGAAACTCTGCTCTACCTAAACGCAGGTCCTGGGCTTTAATCACAACGGCTAGGTTCACACTAAAGCAATTAACCATATGATTGCTTTCGCAGGAGCCCAACCTCATCAGTGGCTTTCCTTCAGGCAAACTGACAAGGCTGGATGTAGTCAATGACTCAAGTGGATTTGATTACCTAAGAGGTACAAATCTCTGAATACACAAATACAGGGTAGGAATATTCACCCTCAATCTATTTTTTAGAAGTTGATATTTCATAATCAACCCTCTAAATTTAAATGATAAAGGGAAAATAACTGCTCCATGAAACAAGAGTTGGCAAGTTTTAGAATGAAGACTGAGACCAAATAATAATGGTCTGTTGTATAGTTTGCTGGTTTTTTGTTTGTTTGTTTTATTCTTTTCGGCAGTAAGTGAGAGTGAGCCATGATAGCTCTCAAAATCTAAAATAATAAGATTTACTTTGAGATTTGAAAGAGGTAAAAATGTCTAAAGAATGTAATCTGTAATTGAGTAGCAACTTTAGTTAAGGTTTGAAAGGTGTGTTTGTGCGTGTGTGTGTGTGTGTGTGTGTGTGTGTGTACACATAGATACATATATGTGTATATGCCTGTGTCTTTTTTTAGGCTTATTTACCCTTGTGACTTCACTAGTCATTGCTGGACTTGGTGATATATCCAGTGTGAACTTGAAGCTTTCTAGCATCCTCTTCTTGGTATCCTATTGGGAAGTTTCTGTCAGCATGATAACAGGATTTTTGGTACTATCCACTAGAATGGTTTCTTCAAAAGTGAGGCACTAAAGGATTTTAAATGTTTTCCTAGCGTAAAAGCCAAGTATGAATACAAGATCTGAGCAATGTGTCTTCCGACAGGTTTGTCATTTCTCAGCACTTTTTAAAGATTATCCTAAATATCCCTTAAATGCAATTAAAATACACTAGACAGCAAGTGACATACCTCCCAAAGATGCTAAGGAATTCATGCTTCTAGTATGTAACAGTCAGAAATCTGGGAGGTTATGTGGTCTGATGAGCGTCACTGGGGCTGTATCCCATTCTGGAATGCCAGTGTACATATTGCTATGAAAAACTTGTTGAAAGCATGAGATTGACTCCCAAAAAGATTCCCATAATTTGGAATTCAACAGTTAGTTTATTACCTGCAATAAAAAGAAAGTACAGCCAAGGAATTTTAGTCTTGATGATGTTGGGAGCCTCTTAAGTAAAAACACATATCAATAACATGGAAATTTTTTCTTTAAGGTCGTAAGATGATTTGTCTTGAATCAAAGAAGATTTTAGCAAAATTGGCCAAAATGTCTTTTCTGAATCTTAGTGTTAAGCACCACATCCAATGCTTTCTTATGTTCAAATACTTTGGTGAATGATAAAACTTTAGCCAGTGACTTGGCAAATTGTATCCCAACCAAGGTCCCCGATCGTCCTGTCTTCTCACTTTCAAAGCACAATGTTCTGAGAATCTAGATGATTTGCTGAGTGTCTGGGGCTCAGGAGGTAAAGTACCTAGAGACCTGAGGGGAAAAAAGTGCTGAGGGAACCAAATTCTCTCACCATCACTGAGAGAACAAACCTGATGGATATCAAAACATACTTGCCTTGTATTCCAGAGAGCCCATCCATCTATCTCTTTTTTTCTCCTTTTTTCGGTTCTCAAAGAAAAATAGACCTATAAAAAAAAAATCTAAAGAAAATAGTTATGAAAAAACTTTGGGCAATATGGAGTATAATTACAGCCTGTTTGAGGGTTGATGAAAAGGCGGATGTGCCTGTACCCTCCTCACATTGGCCGCTGGTTGCAGTAAAAGAGGCTGTGTCTCCCCACAGCCCACTGCCTGCAGCTCCAGCCCCTCCTTCAGCCTATTCTTGGCTGTGGATTCCCCTGTGCTCTTTGTGCACTTTAAGTTTAATTTTGCATTTAAGAACTCAATTGGCTCATCCGTTAAGCATTAAGCAGCTCCCTTTTGAACCACAGAGGGAGCCCTGGGAAAACCCACAGCTGCTGGAACACGGAAAATGGGTTTAAAAAAACAAAACCATTTTGAAACTTTAAAGCATTTTAGCAGCCGTGGATTTCCCAGTCCTTACCCCCCAAATGGTTCATCTGTTTAACTTTTATCTGGTATTGGAACACACAAACCAGAGCATTAAATAGCCCTCAAATGACTTTTTGTTTAACCCAAAATGAAAGTAAGAGCTAAGCAAGTCATGTGGGAGGAACGTTCAGCTATGGCCTGGAATACCAGCAAGTATATTCTCCCTCCAGTTATAGAAACAATTCTGAATGCAGTCATGCCTCCTTCAACCACAACCTTTCCTCCACTCACTTAGATGTGAGTCTTAAGACATAACCTCCACCACCAAAAAAAGAAAAATGGGGAGAAAACAAGTCCCAAACAAGTCCAAATCCCAGCTTATAAAATGATAATAAAATCGATGGAAAAGTTAATAGGCTGGGGATATGAATGAAACACTCAATCAAGATTTTAAGTTTCATAATGATTTGTCATTAACTAAAAATTCATGTTTAATTACAGTTGGATAGGCTGTAGATAAACATAAATTATCATTTTTGTTCCAGGTTCCCCAAATATTCCCCTAGCTAAACTTGGGACCCTGTGGTAGATACCCAATAGACATATAAAAAAAAAAACCTAAAGAAAGTAGTTATGAAAATACTTTGGGCAATATGGAGTATAATTTCACATATAAGTGAAATCATACGATGTTTGTCTTTCTCTGTCTGACTTATTTCACTTAGCATAATACTCTTTAGGTCCATCGAAATTTTGCAAATGGCCAGATTCATCCTTTTTTATAGCTGAGTAGTATTTCATTGTATATGTATGTGCATATATGTATATATATATATACCATATCTTCTGTATCCATTCATCTGTTGATGGACACTTAGGTTGCTTCCATATCTTGGCAATTGTAAATAATGCTGCTGTGAACATTGGGGTGCATGTATCTTTCCAAATTATTGTTTTTGTTTTTGGATGTATACCCAGGAGTGAAATAGCTGGGTCATATGATAGTTCTATTTTTAGTGTTTTGAGAAGCTTCCATACTGTTTTTCACAGTGGCTGTACCAATTTACATTCCCACCAATAGTGTAGGAGGGTTCCCTTTTCTCCACACCCTCACCAACACTTGCTATTTGTGTTCTTTTTCATGATAGCCATTCTGACCAGTGTGAGGTGATATCTCATTGTGGTTTTGATTTGCATTTCCCTGATGATTAGTGATGCTGAGCCTCTTTTCATATGTCTGTTGACTATTTCTATGTCATCTTTGGAGAGATGTCTGCTCAGGTCCTCTGCCCATTTTTTAGTCAGTTTGCTTGTTTTTTTGGCAACAGTTGAATTAGTTTGGAAGTGTTCCTTCCTATTCAATTTTTGGGGAATATTTTGACAAGGATAGGTATTAACTCTTATTTTGTTAGCATTCACCTGTGAAGCCATTTGATCCTGCACTTTTGTTTATTGGGAGGTTTTGATTATCAATTACTAGTACTCTGTCTGTTCTGATTTCCTATTTCTTCCTGATTCAGTCTCTGTAGATTGTCTGTTTCTGGGAATTTATACTCTTCTTCTAGTTGTCCAGTTTGTTGGCCTATAATTATTTGTTGTAATTTCTTATGATCTTTGCATTTCTGTGGTGTCAATTATAATTTCTCTTTCAATTCTGATTTTATTTATTTGGATCCTCTCTTTTTTTTTTCCTTGATGAGTCTGGCTAAATGTTTATCAATTTTGTTTATCTTTTCAAAGAACTAGCTCTTAGTTTCGTTGATTTTTTTTTTTTTAGTATCTATTTTATTTATTTCTACTCCAATCTTTTTTGTATCCTTCCTTCTACTAACTTTGGGTTTTGTTTGTTTTTCTTTTTATAGTACCATCAAGGGTAAGTTTCAAATGTTCATTTGAGATTTTAATTTGTTTCCTGAGGTAGGCCTGTATCAATATAAACTTCCCTATTAGAAATTCCTTTGCTACATGCCACAGATTTTGAAATATTGGGTCCATATCTACTTGTCTCCAGGTATTTTTTATTTCCTCCGATTTCTTCAGTGACCCATTGGTTGTTTAGACTCCCATCTGTTTTTCCAGTTTTTTTTTCTTACAGTAGATTTCTAGTCTAATACTATTGTGGTCAAAAAAGATGCTTTATATGATTTCAATCTTACATGTGGTCTGTCCTGGAGAATGTTTTATGTGCACTTGGAAAGAACATTTACTCTCCTGCTTTTGCATGGAATGTCCTTTATATATCCATTAAGTTCTAGTGGTCTAATGTGTCATTTAAGGCCAATGTTTTCTTATAGATTTTCTGTCTGGATAAGCTGTCCATCAATGTTGTTAAAGTCCCCTACCATTATTGTATTACTGTTAATTTCTTATTTTATGCTAGTTAATACTTATTTATTTAGTTGTTCCTATGTTGGGTGCATATATATTTACAAGTGTTATATCTTCTTCTTGTATTGATTCTTTTATTATTATGTAATGTGCATATTTGTCCTTTGTTAGAGTCTTTGTTTTAAAGTCTATTTTGTTTGATATAAGTATTGCTACCCCAGCTATATTTTGTTTCCATTTGTATGGAATATCTTTTTCCATTCCTTCACTTTCAGTCTGTGAAAGTCTTTAAGTCTGAATTGAGTCTTGTAGACAGCATATATATGGGTTTTGTCCTTTTTTACCCATTCAGCTACCTCATGTCTTTTGATTGGAGTATTTCATCTATTTACTTCTAAAGTTATTATTGATAGGTATGTACTCATTGGCATTTTGTTGTTTCCTAGTTATTTTTTTTGTTCCTTTCTTATTCTCTTGCTCTCTAACCTTGTGATTTGATGACTTTCTTTAGTGTTATGCTTGCAGTCCTTTCTCTTTATTTTTTATGCATCTATTGTCAGTTTTTAGCTCATGGATACCATGAGGCTCTTATGTGATAACCCATGTATATAGCAGTCTATTTTAAGTTGAAGGTCACTTAAGCTTGAGTACATTCTAAAAGCACTACATATGTACACCCCGCCCTCCTGCTATGTTTTATGTTTTTGACATCATATTTACTATGATGTCATAATACTATTTGATGTCTTATTTTGTGTATCCCTTGACTAATTATTGTAGATATATATGATTTTACTAGTTTTGTTTTTAACTTTCATACTAGATACATAGGTGGTTGATCCACTACTTTTACCATATATTTGCCTTTATTGGTGAGATTTTTTTCTTTCATAATTTTCATATTTCTAGCTATGATTTTTTAATTTTCTGTTTAAAGAAGTCTCTTTAACATGTTTTGTAAGGTCTGTTTAGTCGTGATGAACTCCTTTAGTTTTTCCTTGTCTAGGAAACTCTTTAGTTCTCCTTAATTCTGAGTGATAAACTTGCTGGATAGAGTATTCTTGGTTGTAAGGTTTTTTTCCTTTTACTACTTTGAATATGTCATGCCATTCCCTTCTGAACTATAAAGTTTCTGCTCAGAAGTCAGCTGATAGTCTTATGAGGGCTCCCCTATTTGTAACTATGGTTTTCTCTCTCTGCTTTTAAAGTTCTCTCTTTATATTTAACTTTTGACCTTGTAATTATAATGTGTCTTGGTGTGAGTCCCTTTGGGTTCATCTTGTTTGGGACTTTCTGTGCTTCCTGGACTTGAATGTCTATTTCTTTCATCAGGTTGAGGAAGTATTCAGCCATAATCTCTTCAAATAGGTTTTCTTCTCCTTCTTGGACCTCTATAATGTGAATGTTAGTATGTTTGATGTTGTCCCAGAGGTCTCTTAAACTATTCTCTTTTTTCTTTTCTCTTTTTTTTTTTTTTTTGCTATTCCAGTTTGGTGATTTTTAGTAGCCTTTCTTCCACATTACTGGTCTGTTCTTCTGTATCATTTAATCTGCTGGTGGTTCCCTCTAGTATATTTTTCATTTCAGTTATTGTATTCCTTAGCTCTGATTGGTTCTTTTTTATATTTTCTGTGTCTTTGTTGAAGTTCTCATTGTGTTCCTCCTTTCCTCTCCTGAGTTCAGGGAGTTTTTTTAATGACTAATATTTTGAACTGTTTATCAGGAAGATTGCTTATCTCCATTTCATTTAGTTATTTTTCTAAGGTTATGTCTTACTCTTTTACTTGGAACATACTCATTTGTCTCTTCATTTTGCCTAACTCTATGAGTTTGTTTCAGGTATTAGTTATATCAGCTACATTTCCTGGATTTAAAAATGTGGCTTTGTGTAGAAGGTGTCCTGGGGCAGCACAGTAGTGCCATTCCCCCGGCTGCTAGAGTCACTCCAGGAGTGTCCTTTGTATGAGCTGTGTATCTGGGCTGCAAATGCTGTAGGCACACTAATGTGTGGGGTTGAGCCCTGTTACAGCTGGCTATATGGCTTGGTCACAACTGCTTGTAGGTACTCTGATATGTAGGCTCAGACCCTGGGAAGGAGCCACTTTGGGGGGATGCCAGTACCAGACAAGTGCCTCGCCAAGACTGGTGGGGAGGGGGTTGTTTTGTAGGGGGCTACACTGTTGGGTGAGAGCACCTGCCAGAACCGGCAGGATTGGGGGCTACTTTGGAGGGACTCTAGTCCCAGCTGAGGGTACCCACAGGGTCTGGCCGGGGGTGGGGTTGTTTTGGAGAAGCTCCAGTGCTGGCCAAGGGCACCCACCAGGACTGGTGAGGCAGAGGGGACACTTTGGAGGAGTGTCACTGGGTTGGGCCCACAGGTGACCCTAGGGGGAGCAAGCAGTCAGTCAGATGGGGAGAGTTCTAGTCAGTCAGATGGGGAGAGTCAGAAATGGTGCCTGCTAGCACCAGGTCAGCCAGGTAGGTGAGCCCTCCCCACCAAAATAAATAAATAAATAAATAAAATGCCTGCCAGCTCCTTTGTAGCCAGAGAAAGTTCCAACAGATCCCTTCCCCTTAGCATCTGCCCTAAAATTAGTCAGTGAATCTCCTTCAGGTGCTTTTCAGACTGCTGCCTCTGTGCTGGGACTCAGGGTGAGTTTTTGCATGAGACTTTGAAAAGCAGAGTCTCGGTTTCCTATAGACGTCTGGCTCTCCTAGACATAAGCCTCCTTAGTTTTCAAAGTCAAATGTTATAGGAGCATATCTTCCCAGTGCAAGCTCCCCAGGCTGGAGAGCCTGACATGGAGTTTGGAATAGGAGAGTCTAGGATTTCTCAGATTGGGGAGAGGACCATAGAAAGGAGAGGAAGGACATGGGAGGGGGAGATCTGCAGGGATTGTATGAAATTAATAATTTTTTGTCCCCTCATGTAGGATTTTGATGCCCAGGTGAGAGTATTTCAAGAAGGAAGGTGGATCCTTTTCAGTTGACTGCTGTTGAGAGGAGCATTGAAAAATGGCTTTTGGATTTGGTGAAAGCTTTAGTAAGGGTTACTGGGGTAGTGTGATGCTGATAGAAACAGACTAGAGTGGGTTAAGGAGGGAGAGGAAGGTGAGAATGAAGCGATGAGAATGGCCACCCACTATAGAATTCTGAAGAGAGTTAAGCAGAAGCCATGGATACTCTGGAGATGGGACAAGGCTGGTTGTTGCTTTGAAATGGAGAAAAGAAAAAGAAAATGCTTAGTGTAGGTTCCCAGATGAAGCAGCAGGGAATAGAATCCAAGGCATAGGCAGAGGCTCTGGCCTTAGACTGTTTGATGACACATTCTGGATCAAGCCAGGAGAGAAGGAGAAAAGCCTAGACTTTGATGGTATGCTTGCTGTTTATTTAGAAACTTAAGAATCAGTTCATTTGGATTATTTTGTGTTATTGTTATAGTTTTCTCTTATATCTCTTCTTATGTATTTGAAAATCTTGATCTATGATTAAAAAGAAAGGGCTGTCATTCTAATATTTTTACATGACATGGAAAGTAATAGTTCAACTAACTGTTTGTTATAATAATAAAGACCAGAAGCAAAAACCAAAGGCCAGGATCCTAGAGTCTTTCATGTTGACCTCTGTTCTATTATGAACTTTAAAATCTGTTTTACATCAGACACTGCAGGAAATAGAATAGGAGAACATGGGAAAGGAATATATCCTGCTAAGATTGCCTAGATCCAGGGGGATTGGTGATGTTACCAAAGAGAAACAAACAGCAGTTGATGAGGGTTTTCAATATGAGTAAAAATGCTTTGATGTCAGATGATTTTCAAAAAGAGGAAGAAAGATGCAGACTTTAGCAAGAAAATATCGAAACAAAACTCAGATTGACTGAAGGAAAGATGCAAGGAAATGAGTAGGGGTAAATCCACAGAGCATAAAAAGTACTCGTAAGTCGTTTGTTAGAATTCACGGTGATCATTTCAATCCATGGTAAAATTTTCTTAGTCATATGAAAATTTTAACTAAACATTCTTTTCAAAAAAGAAAGTGTGCTAAATTTAGAGGAATATGCTCGAAATATGATAAATTGTTCAGAGACCACTTTAGGGTGGATATTCTGTATTTCATTAAATTTTCAAATAAATATTCTTCTTTTGCTTTGTGAAATGTCTTTGTATATTATTATGGCTTTTCTAGTTTCTATCCCCTCTTCCACTCCTGTCATTGCTTTCAAAAGTGTTATTAAGGTGATGTTACTTACCCTTTCCTGACAAGGTTAATTGACCACTAGTTTCAATGGATGTGGTATGGTAATAATTGCTGTAATGAGTAAACAACTGTACAACTACAAATACAATGCCAGCAGAGCCTATTTACATGAACCAACATTTAACACACACTAGTGAAAATGATTCCCTCCTGTGATGCTACATTCAACAGAAGGGTTATATCTGGGAGGTCAAAAGACATGCCCAGAGTAATTTACACCACATAATACATAGCTGTTGTTTCCATAACCCTAATCTTCCTTCTTTAGCTGGAAAGGATGGAGCCAGTGAAAAGGGGCACATATGCACATACTCTTGTTGCCCATCTGGCAAACACCACCAAGCCATTCAAAGTTTATTTCAACCCTTACACATTCTATGGGGTCTTTCTGAACCTCATTCCCCTTGGTAGAACTTATTTCTCTCTTCCTTGCATTTCCAATCTGAGGACAGGAAAAAGAGAATAAATCCAGACCTCTCCTTTTATTGTTAATTAATTTAATTATTTATTACATTTATCTATAATTCTTTTTTTTTTTTTTTCGGTACACGGGCCTCTCACTGTTGTGGCCTCTCCCGTTGTGGAGCACAGGCTCAGCGGCCATGGCTCACGGGCCCAGCCGCTCCGCGGCATGTGGGATCTTCCCAGACCGGGGCATGAACCCGAGTCCCCTGCATCGGCAGGCAGACTCTCAACCACTGCGCCACCAGGGAAGCCGTTATCTATAATCCTTAAATATATTTATCTTTTGATTCTTTGGCAGGGTAAGGCTTATTTTCCTGCTTTGCATTGTCATAACAATCAATGTTGTATTTGGAGGGAATTCATAACAGTAGTCATCAAAAACTGAACAGAGTGTGACTGCATATTTAAACTTGTGAATAAGACAGAACAAGCTGACATAAAATAAACCTAACCCTAAAATTTACCTTAACCTCAACTTTACCTTAGCCTCAAAAGGATATACATTTTGTTCTGTTTTTTTTTTCTTGAAATTATTCAAAATTTTCTACTAAGTAAAAAAGGGAGAAGAAAAGCAACAATATCTTGAGAAATTATTAAATTAATTTATTATTTATTGAATGGATTCAAATCTTGAAAAAAATTCTGATGCTGAACTGATTTTGAAAACTAATCATCTTTCACATTAGGAAAGTTTAAATTGCCAGTTTAAGCCTGTTCAAAATATTTCTACTGCATTCTTAGTAATTTCCCAAGGAAGCATTTCTAAAGGCTTAGCAAAACATTTACAGTTTTATAAAATCTTTTAAATTAATTTATAACTTAGCTATGAGCTTCTTTTTGGGAGACTCAAAACAGTGGGTGACCTTATATCCATAATGTGTGAGCTTAAATGTTTTATTACAGCAGAGTGAATTAGGATGGAATTACTTAACTTTCGATACCAGCATTTCATTTAACTGCAGTCTGCTTGGTGCTTTACTTAAACCAATTTAATTCCTTTTCATACAATTGCAAGGTCACTTTTGTATGTTCTAACTGTTTTGTTTTATTTTCAACTGTAGAATGGCTTCAGGTAGATCGTATGAGAAAATACTGACCAAATTGAATAATTCTCTTGGCATTGCATCCCATTTGATGTTTAAGAAGATCAACGTTTTCTCCTAATCTTGGTTAGTGAGATATGATGTGTTCCCAATCTCACCTCTTCTTAGTCCACTTTTTTTATCTCAGCTGTTACTATGACAACCAACTGTGTGCAGGTGTAACCTGACAGCACTGTGCTACAGGCCAGCCATACCTGTCTTTTACTTTCTGTCCCTGAGCGTCTTTATTTACACTTACTTTCACTTCTATTTGTTTTCTAATAAATGTTTTAAGGGCTATATATTTTCCTCTGTGTAGCATTTCAATCACATTCACATGATAAACTGGGTAGTGTTCTCATTGTTCATTTCTAATTGGAATTTAATTTAGCTTTGATCTCCCAAAGTTAACCCAAGGGTTATATAGAGAAGGCTTCTTAATATCTAAATAAATATTTGCCTTTGTTTTTACAGTTTACTGCCTGAAAAGTACCCTGAGTGATTTCTGATTTGGGATCCTCACTAGATTTTTCTTTGCATAAAATATTACATGTTTTCTTTAAAATGAAATGTCCATGGATACCAAAATTTTTTATGTAACACAATGTTATATTGGAACTCTATCTACCTCAGGTTTGGCTGAGGTCTCTCTCTCTCTCTCTCTCTCTCTCTCACACACACACACACACACATACACACACATGAAATCAGTGGCAAATACTCTCACACTCTGCTGTGAGGGACTGTTCCAAGTTATGTACGTCCTGCAAAGAAGGTCCTGAAAGTCAGCTTTGCAATCCTTTCCCGTCAACCACCTCCACCCCATGTAAACTGCAGACTCAGACTCCATCCAGAAGTAGGTTAATAGAGAGAGGGGAGTTTTTTCTGGAGAGAATTGTTGTTGGATGCTGAGGACCACCCACCCCTTCACTTTAAGTTTCCTGTGAAAAAAATTTTACTGATACTACTCAGACAGATTGATATGTGTCCCTGAGAATATCAGACACACTTCTGAGGTATTTGAAGTAAGCAAATTGTGTGAAGCTCCTTGTGTCTTCAGAGCAGAGAGCTCTGGTGGATGGTAAGAGCATGTCCACTGACAAAGGGCCAAAGATATGCCCGTCTCATTGTCAAAGCTACTTTGGTGCGAAGTGGTCTAAGACCAATATTGAGCCCGTGGCATTCACTCCCCTGACTGTTCTAACATGTGAGAACCGATCAAAGGTAACCTTTCCAAACTACATTTCCAGGATTATAAACCTAAAAAGAGATAATATGCAATCTAAATAGATTAAATATTCCTATTAATGCATGTGGTGCACACATACTGCTTTGGGGTGGTGGTAGGAGTTCCCCTAATCTCTAGGGCAGTGTCTTCTCTCCCTTGAGGCAGCCTAAGCCTTCACTGTGGTTGAATCCAGCATGATGACTCTTGTTAGAATGAGATTTGGGTGTCTGGACAGAGTCTTCAAGTGAAGGGAGTGCAGAGGAGCAATCGGGATCCTGCAGTAGAAGAAAGTGTCTTTGCACTAGGAAATCTCAGGGGTTTTCCCCAAAATAGGAGTTCAGGACATGCCACCCCAAATATGCCACTTTGGTATACTGATTATTTTGAGCAGAAGGCACTTGCAAAACAGCAAATGTAAGAAGAGGCTTTCTCTGAACTCTCCCTATTTGCTTAAAGACAGACCCTCCAAAAGGAACTCGGTTGTGATAAATCCTCTCTCAGGGCCTTTCATCAGCCAGGAGAGATTGACTATTATCACAGAAGAGGAGCATTTTTCACTCATTTTTCCCTGGGTATCTCTCATGTATACATGATGTATATAAGTTAATAAACTTCTGTTTGTTTTTCCCATGGTAATCTGTGTTTCATTACAGAAAGTTTCAGCCAAGAATTCAAAGGGTAAAGGGAATGTTATTTTTCCTCCCCTACTATTGTAAATAAAGTTTTATTGGAACACAGCCACACCCATTCATTTTTGTATTATCTTTGGCTGCTTTCAGATTACAACAGCAGAGCTGAGTTGTGTGACAGAGACTGCATGGTCCTCCAGTCTAAAATGTTTCCTATCTAGCCCTTTGCAGAAAATGTTTGCTACCCTTGATTTTTATCTTTCTCAGCTTTTAGTCACCTAATCACTTGGTTTCTCCCACTATGACTGTGAAATTGTCAGTTTCCCCTGATGTTTGAATCAGTTTGTACACTGAAAATTTCCAAAGCTGTATAGCAAAATTTCATGACTTTTGTAACGTTTATTGGCTCATAACTTTATCAGTATCCAGTATACCTCTTTTTCCCTTTTAATGAACTTCACCTTAAATTCTCTTTGGTCTAATCTCAATATTAGTATAACTGCTTTCTTTGAGTTAGCATTTGCCTAGTACTTAACTTCCATCAATTAATTTTCAGTCTTTCTACAACATTACTTTTTAGATACTTATCTTTCTAAAAAGCTTATAACTACATTTTTAAACCTTTGTTGTAGAGCATTTAATCTATTTTTTGTGAATTGTAATGCTAAATTTTTCTTTGCCATATCATTTTTTAAATATTATTTATTATACTTATACTCCTCTGCTTTGTTGCTGGGTTTTCCTCAACTCCTTTTGATTTGATCCATCAAGATCACTTGTTAGTTGATTTTCCCATCTGTGTGTTGAAATCGTAAATCCTCTCTCTCTCCACCTAGTGTATATCCTTAAAATCTTATATACATATTTAAACTCATTTTTCTACAGTTATTTAGATGTAGCTGTATCAATTTATTCCCTAACATGAGAACCTTGTCTATGTCTCTTTATTCTTTACGCCTGTCACCACTGAAATGTAATCATTTGGACTACTATGAGTAATATTATGAGAATATTCTTTGAAAGGATATCATCAATTATTTTTACTCATTTATTCATTTTATGAAATTACTTTTCTCTGTTCTTTTTCCAACATTTTCTTTTTTTCAGGTCATTATTTGATTTGCTTATGTACATTCTCAATCTTTGTCAGTGTTCATTGTGATAAACTTTATGAATCTCTGCATGTATGAAAAATAATTATTTTGATCTTTCACTTAAATGCCTCCCTATCTCAACCATGTTCCTTTAACCCTGTTAACTCCTCTGTAAATCGCCTATTAAACTTTCATCAATGGAAACTTTAGTGTGCTGTTTTCTGCCAGAATCCTGAATGTGACAAATTTTATATCTTGAAAACCAAAGAGATTATAATGCAAATAATCTTTCATTATCATTTTAGTAAATTGTCTGAACACTAATAAATGTCCAAAAATTATAGATATATAGTACACACACGTGCACACTCACACACATATGTGTTCCACAGAGGCAAAAAAGTAAACACTTGTAGTACTTATGTTGGTTGACAAAACTTCTAACTAACCTAAGGAATAAATTAACTGTAAAGGAAAGGGATATAAATGAAGAAAAGTATAAAATTAAGTAAATAAACAAAGAAACAAATACATTTTATTGATGGACAAGGAACCTGAGTGAAAAAAAAAAAACAGAAAACACTCCTGGATGGTGTATCAGTTAGGATGCATTTGGTTGCAAATAAGAGAAAATGAATCTCAAACCGGCTGCAACAGTGCAGGATGCTGCTTCTAAGAATGTGGTCAGTGAGCGTGCTGCATTAGTGTCACCTGGGATCTTGTTGGAAATGCAAATTCTCCGGACTTATCCCAGAACTACTGAATCAGAATCTTGGGAGGTGGGTCCAGGAGCCCATGTGTTTAACAAGCCTTCATGTCACTCTTATTCATGCTAAACTTCAAGAAGCATAAGTAAAGGAGATTTAGTGGCTTATAAACTGGAAGTTTAGAGTTGGATTCTGTGGCTCAATTGCTTTTCCCTTCGGCCTTCAACTTGGCAGTTTCATCCTCATTCTGCTTCCTCTGGGGATCTCTAGGCACTGTCAACAATGTTGGGGCTATAGACTTTCTAACTGACTTGAGGAAGAAAGAAAGAGTAGTTTACATATGGGATCTCCATTATAGAAATAAGAAAAGTTCTTTCTCAAAAGCCCACAATTACTTTCTCCTTGTGCCTCATTGCCCAGTTTGGGTCACAGGACCATCCATAAACATGGGCCACGAGATGGGATAATGCTGATTACTGTGTGTCACATGCCCTACCCTAGAGACACAGAGAGATTCATCATTTTTCCAAGCTGATGGGATGCATGGTGAACATACGAATAATTGAATTCAGAGTTCAAACCATGAGAAGCAGTAATAAGTGATGGGAAACTAATCACAATGTCAACTCAATTCATTAAAATGTCAATCTTCCAAATGATTATAAAAATTAACTTTAAAAGTCTTTCAGAATCCCTACTAAAATAGGTTAAATCTATATTAAAATTTTAATAGAAAATTGCCCAACATTCTTTAAAATAGATAACTAATGAAGAAGAACCCACCCAACAAGATTTAAAATATACTGCAAAGCTTTAATAATCAATATTGTATACCTAGGAAACCTACTAAAACAGGAATAGACAAATAGATTAATGGAACTGAATGAATTCCAAAATGTACAAATGGGAACTTAACATTTAATAAAGATGGCATTTCAGTCCATTGTTTACTTGATAAATATGCTTGGTATAATTAGCTACCCATCTATATAAAAGCAGTTAGATCATTTTGTTATATACCATTTACAAAAATAAATTCTAAGTAGATTAAAAATATAAATGTAAAAGACACATAATATTTGCAAAACAATTAGAATATTTGTATAACCATGTTGAGGGTGAGGGGGAGAGAACTTCAGAAGCAATAAAGGAAACATCCCTGGAGAAGATTAAGAGATTTGATTACAAAGAAATTTAAACTCCTTATGTGGAAAAATTTACCATAAACAAAGTCTAAGAACAGATAAGACTGAGAGAAAGTATTTGTAATATATATGGCAACAACAAATAAGTTGATAAGAAAGACATAAAAAAATTTGGCAGTGATATAAACAAGTCACACAGGAGATGCCAGTGAAAAATGGGTATTAATATATGAAAAGGCATTCAACTTCACTAATAATCAGGAAAATGAAAATACTAGTAACATATTAGTTTTTCTTAACTCATGAAGTTGGCAAAAATGTGTATATGTGTATGTGTGTTTAATATATAATACCCAGTGCTGATGAGAAGGTGAGGAAATGGGAATTCTTATACATTGCTGGCTGAAGTATGAAATACTATGACTCCTTTGGAACAGATTTGGTAGTATCTATTAAAATTGAAAAAAAAATATATACACACACATATGTCCTTTCACCAAATAATCTTAGTTTGGAGAATCTATCAAACAGAAATAAAACTACAGATACATACAGAAAAATGTTTATTGTAGCATTATATGAGTGGCAAAAATAAATCAGCAAACTATATTGTCAATTAAGAGGAGAAAGATTGAATAAGTTACGATGCATTCACGCTGTGAAATGCTAGGCAACCATAAAAAAGGAATGAGCTTATTCATTATTCATTCAACAGACATTTAACATATACATACAGTGTCCATGTCCTGTTTTAAATGTTGGCATTAAAGCAAGTTCTAAAGGAAAGTGTGTCTTTGGTGACTCATATACTAGTGAGGATGAGAAATAAATAAGTAAAAGTAAATAAGATAATTTCAGAGAGCAATTAGATATTAAGAATAAAATAAAACAAGGTGATATGATATAAAATGATAGATAAGGAGGTAAACTGAGAGCTGAAGAAACTGAAAGCCTCATGAAAATAATATTAAAAATTTTTTGATTAAAAATTAAAAAAAAATTTTAAGCCAAATGAACATTTTCCTTATAGCCTTATCAATGGATCCAGAGGGACATTTATATTATACTAAAAAAGAAAAATTATAGAAAAATATGGCATAATGTGATCTTATTTCTGTTTTAAAAAAATTAGGAAAATCACTCTCCTGGCAGGTACGTATATGTTTTTGTTTAAGTGAACATAGAGAAAACAGAAGAATATATCATGTTAACACTAGTTAGCATAGGTGATAGTATTCAGATGATGAGGTATAAAAATAGTTGATTTTTCTTTGTAGATGTTTGGTTCGGCTCATAACATCAAGCAGATTTTGATATTATAGTTTGGAGTAAAAACTATAATCAAGATTTTCAAATTACTTAAAAAATTTTTTAGTATGTGGATCATTTCAATTTTGAGATTCATTTTTTTGACATTGAAAAATATTCTTATTTCTTTGATTATTTCCTCACTCCCTACTGTTCTCTCCACCAGTTCTTTATGGAACACATGGCTACTCTGAATTCCAATTAATTCTTTCCAATTAATTATCGGAGACTCCATTAGGGCCGGTTCCTGCTCACTGTTGTGTGGAATACTGGTTGAGTTTTTAAGACCTGAGCCACCTCCACCTCCAAAGCTGTCTTGTGTAGCTATTTTTTGTCTTTTTTTTTTTTTTTTGGCTTTCTATCTTTCAGAATTTTTTCTCAAAGTTTCTTCTAATCACGTTTTTTCCCCTCAGTATCTTGTATCTAAGAACATTAAAGAATGTCTTGGTCATTTCAGGCTGCTATGACAGGATACCATAGACTGGTATAAACGACAAACATTTATTTCTCACAGTTCTAGAGGCTGGGAAGTCCAAGATCTGGGTGCCAGCAGACTTGGTGTCTGGTGAGAGCCCACTTTCTGGCTCGTAGATGGCTGTCTTCTTGATTCACCCTCACATGACAGAAGGTACAAGGGAGATCTCTGGGGTCTCTTTTATCAGGACATGAATCCCTTCCATGAGGGCTCTACCCCCATGACCTAATTACATCCCAAAAGCCCTATCTCTACTACCAACATATTGGAGATTAGAATTTCAACATATGGATTTGGAGGAGGACAAAAACATTCAGTCCATTACACTAAATAAATTTGGTTCTGGGGAAAGGTGTGTGTTCAATTTATCACCTTATTCAATCTCCTCTGCTATTCTTTCTGTCACCTTAGAATTTACATGTCAGCTTTGCAGGATAATTTAGGCTAAATGTAAGCACTAGCAAAACTACATGTTTTAGGACACAAATCACTCCTTACATTTCATGAGTTCAGAATATTTATATCAGTTCCCTGAGTTTCGGCCTATTGCAGTCTTTATTTTAGTCTTTATCTTTCTCTGAAAACCATTGGTTTTGAATGTAGGCAGCTATGATTGCTGAGGGCACAGCTCCTACAGCTAGATCGTTGCATCTTTCTTCCCCATTTCAACCAGAGCCACTTAGTTTTTTCCATGTTATATTATATGCATCTGTTTAAGTTCCTGTCAAAAAAGGGGGGATGATTATTTTTAAAAGAGTTGGAACAGCATCTTAAGAAGAAAACCAAAAGCAAACCAAAAGCAGTAGGAATTCATGAGTTTATCTTTGGCTCTCTCCCAATATTTTTCTTGATCTTTTCTCATTTCCAATTCTCCTTATGACCTGCCTTCCAGCTGCCTAAAACCACATGTGATCCTCAGATCCTCAAACCCATTCAGACTCAACCTTCCAATAGTTCTGTCCCTAGCAATTCAAACTTTCCTTTCCCTGTTCCCCTAATAAAAATGCAAATTCTATTAGTGCAGCAGATCTTATCAAGAGGTTATGAAATGATCTGATTAAAAATTCACATGTACATATCAAAAGTGGATAGGAAGCCCTCAAGAAGCGTGTTACATTTTAAAATTAGATATTGTCTTAACTTATCTCTTGTTGGTAGATGATATGCAGGCACGTCTGTGACTATGTGATCTGTTCCCGTCTTGCCTCTTGTCTGCCCAGTGCTGTGACATATTCTTCCAGTTGAAAGAATAGGACACGTGACACTGCAAACCCCTTTTATGTGTCAAACTTAGCGATTCTCAAAGTGAAGTTCATGATGAATTTTCCACTGGTCTGTGACAAAATGAGGAAAATAAGGTCACTATACGAGCATCTTCACAAAGTCAAATTGACTCAGTATGCAGACCAATAATTCATTCTGTGCATTTTGTCCTGTTTTAATGAAATAATTACTGTAGCAAAAAGTAGTCTTATTTCGAATGTCCTGATCTTGACAAAGCAGGACGTCCTGTTGTAAAACTCCCAATTAAAAAAAATCCATAAAAGCCAAAGCCTTGCAATACAATATATCCTGAGCTCTTTGGGGGAAAGGACTTTGTCTTATCTGCTCTATATCCCCTGCACAGCAAAGTGTCTATCATATTACAGTGCCCACTGTACGGAAAATTGAATTATGAGATATATAGAGCAAGCCAAGCCTTTTAATGTTGACTTTAGAGTTTATGCTGTAATTGATCTGTATTAGCAGAAATCCTATCAAAATTCTACTTTATGTAAATACTACTTCATATAACCCCCGCACTGGGGTATAAGGCTGTCAGTACTCTCTATTTTTTTCCAGTTGGAATTTCAAATGGAGTTTATTCACTCAGTCCCAGAGAATTGGCAAGATAGTCAAAGGTTTCTGTCTTCCCACTTCTCCATATCTTTGTTTCTAGAAAACAATTCCTTAAGATCTGTTGAAAACTTTCTACCATTTTTCTAAAACAGGTTCCCAGCCATCAAAATTGTGTCCTCTTACTCTAGCGGATTAGTGTCTTATCTATCTTTAAGTGTAAATTATGCTAAATGTAACTAAGAAGACAAGGGGGTCTAATTTAACATTCCTATGGCCCATTAGTCACATCCCATAGTGTTAGAAATACTTTTAGGCAATGTTTTCCAGTCCTGGAAAAATTGAAAATGTGCATAGTGTCTTGTTAGCAGTGATTTTTCTCCCCCTGAGAAATGTAGCAAAAGACCTAAAGAAATATCTGTAATACATATCTTACTCTGTACTTTCTCAGACTTTTGTGTTTTCTTAAATTTAATAATTATATAATTTAACTTTTGCCAATTGAGATTTCTTGACTATCCCCTCTAAAAGAAAATTTTATTCCTTCAAAGAGAACCCTGACACCATAACATACACACTTTCCCCCTTTGAGATCATTTAAGTACTTGTCTTTTCTCCATTTCAGCTAGTTTTACCCAGAACAGTGAAACAAAAAATTCTCAATTATGGATCCCTGTTAATCTTGTTCTCTCTCTTTCCCCCTCTGCTCAGTCTGTTTGTAACCTCCTTCTGGTGAAAACAAGACTTTCCTCCTCCCAGGTCCCCGAATTCCACCCCATGGAAGTGTATGGCAGTGATTTTGCTTAATGTAGACTCTCATTTTCAAGGAAGTGGACAGAATAAGACTGTGGATATTAAAATAGTGGCACATGTATCTCCTTTCTTTATACTAAGCATTAACAAATGGCAAAGATATTAGCATAGGTCAATATCAGCAAGGAAAATGTTGGAAGTTCAAACATGTCTTTTTTGTCAGTTAAATGAAAATGCATACGTGCAAATTTCTATTAGTATAGTTGACCTTTGATCATTAATGACAAAAAAGGGCAAGACTGGAGCATGGATGGCTATGGGAAAGCATGGTGCAGTGCCCTTAAAATACAGGTAAAGGACCTTGAGAGTTGAGACCTTGAGTTCATTTGTCCTTCAGTCTAAAAGCACCTTCCAATGTATGGACCCAAGCTTCGTATCAGGCTCTTTATTGCTCCCATGCCATTGCACATGTTGGCCTTGAAATTACTGATAAGCTCTAAGATCCTATTATACTTTGTCTTTTGTTGTCCTAGATCAGGAAGATATAGTTCAGATTTATTCCCAAATAGAAATGTCTATGCTATCATAAACATTTGTAGCTGGCAGTGTACCTTCCTGAACTCATTTTAAACATGTGTCTTTTGTTCTGTCTAGTATACATTCTCTGTCCATTAAGCATGTTTACCACTATTTTTTTCAGAACCACTTGATAAATATTTTCTATCTTCAACTTCTGAAGTCGTACTGATGGCTTTTTAAGAATACCTGTGCTCATACCATCAAAAAGATTTAAGTGGTGGCGCAGTGGTTAAGAATCCACCTGCCAGTTCAGGGACATGGGTTTGATCCCTGGTCTGGGAAGATCCCACATGCTGCGGAGCAACTAAGCCTGTGCGCCACGACTACTGAGCCTGCGCTCTAGAGCCCACGAGCCACAACTACTGAGTCCGCGTGCCACAGCTACTGAATACCGCGTGCCTAGAGTCTGTACTCCGCAACAAGAGAAGCCACCGCAATGAGAAGCCTGCGCACCGCAATGAAGAGTAGTCACCGCTCGCCACAACTAGAGAAAGTCTGCGTGCAGCAACAAAGACCCAACACAGCCACAAATAAAAATAATTTTAAAAAAAGATTTAATAAGGCTCCTCTGTACATATTGTGATGATAACACTGAAAGTTATGAAAACTGGCACATTGATATAAATAGTGAATATAGTAATTTCACACTCATGAGAATATCATACTTTCCAGTTATGTTGATTTAGCAATAGATTGTTTGCTGTTTCCAATTTCCAAAACCTGAACTTCTTTCTTGAATAAAAAATGTTTTCTTGAATAAAAAATGTTAGAAGATAATTTTCTAACAAAATGTTGAAATCATGATTCTCATATGATATAAAATGAACATGTGTCAAAGATTTTAACTCATTAATTAAAGAGAGAACAAAACTGATTCAAAGAAAAGTCAAAGTGCCACAGGTTTGTACTGAGATAAGAAATATTAAAATGAATTTACAAATGAATGTCAAACTGGGAAAATTAATCAATATGCCCAGGTCAGTGTGCATTGATCAAATGTGTTCCATCAGACACACGTTATATTTTTATAGGAAGAAATTATTTGCAATACTATTTATTAGTTTTTTAGAAGTTAGCATCTCTATAGTGCTGTAAAATACCCTAGTCAAAGACAAAATAAGGATCAGTTAATCTCCAGAAGCCATGGTGTTCCACTGAAAAAATATCCAGTGGTCTCTTTTATCCATAATTTTCCCATCTTTTGTGATCTTAATAAACTCAAAGAAAGATTATTTTTGATCACAAAATAAGGATGGTTCATTAGACTTGTACCAATTATTTGCATATAGACAGCAAAGGTCTTAAGTTACTACATATTCCTTCTCAAGATCATTTTGAATAATCTAGAGCCATACTATATTGAACAATCAAAAAATTAACTTCTTTCTGGAAGTTGTCATGAGAAATCTCAGATTGGATTTTAATTTTAAGGCCTTCTATTATTTTTTTATCCTGAGTATAGGAAATCAAGCTCCCCCCCAAAAAAATCCTTTACACCACATTTCACCTGCAGTATCTATACATTTGGATGAATTTTCCTTCTCTGTAAGTCCCCCAAATATCCTTAGGTTTCTTGGCATGCCAAGAAGTGAACTTTCTTACCACCTGTAAGGCTGAGACTCTAAAGCCAGGTGCCAGGGAAGTTTCCCTGAGAGGATTTTGCAGGCATCCACTTCATAGGTAAAGTCAATCATAGTTCCTTAAATGTGGCTTGCCATACCTGATTAAATGGGCATTATTCTCTACTATAACACTCTGTGAGGACATGTTTGTATAATCAGTTTTTCTAATTGTATCTTGATAGAAATGAGGACAGATTCTTACTGAGTCTATGTAAATAACCAAATTAACATGAAAAGTTTTCTGGAGGGGTCAATGGAAAGCAGATAGTTTTTTTAAGTTTCATTTCAGTTTACAAAAGCAGAGTCTATCAAACTGTCATTTTTCAGTAGATTTGGGGTTAGAAGTCCCATGAAGCTGGTTTTTTCTTGACTCAGCCCAGTCTGAAAGTTGCTGAAGTGATGTCATCAGAAGCCTTTACCCAAGAGTTTCTTCTTTGAAAGGTCAGTAGTGTGAAGTGCCTGGTTTAGTCCTTTTCCATGGTGTTCTGACACACTCTGGTGAAGACAAAACCTCCAGTAGCTTATAGAAGAGTTGTCACACAGCATCAGAATAAAACAAAGACTGTAGATGACAGAGACTTAATGGCTATTGTTAATTTCTTACTGAACTTTTTTAAGTGTGAAAGGATTAATGAGAGTTCATAATGAGAATCTGTGACGCAAAATGTTAGTTGTTTCTGTGACATGCAAAACATGATAATAACGTCATTCCACATATTAGTATAATTTTAGCCAAATTATCTCTAGGGGTAACTGATTAAATCCATTTTCAAAAAGTCAGTAAATCTTATACCTGATTTATAAAAAAAAGATAAGCAAAATTTTTACAGAGAATAACCCTGAGACATTATATATATGTATAATATATAAATAATATACCACGAATATGACATAGATTCAGTAAGTAAAGAATAAGGCCTAGACATCTGTATTTTTATAAAACTCTATGAGTAAGTCTGACATACATATGTCCTCAGTTGACAACTATTGGCCTTGAAGATACCAGTTTCAAATTAAAGAGGTAAGATTACAGTCAAGTAAACAATTTAAATAATTATAAAATTATGACCCATAACACTATACAGTTGTCTAATATCTTCAGGCAACTCACCAGGACTATGACAAATAAAGGAAAAGTTAACTAAAATATTTCCTAAGACCTTTGATTAATGTTTCTCTGAAGATAAACATTTATCAGGGACAATGAATATTCTGGCACAGTTGATCCTCATTATTCACGGATTCTGTATTTGCAAATTCGTCTACTTGCTAAAATTTATTTGTAACCCTAACATTCACCCACGTGGATGCATGAGTCCCAACACAGGAATCCTTCCAGTTTTCCTGGAAGTTTTCTTTAACATACAATGACAGACAATTCTGTAAAGCTCAGGCAGAGCACTGAAAGTTAAAGAGCTAGGGTGCCAGTTCAGTAGTTTTGGAAGCAAGGCATCCATATACTGTCATGATTTTCTGGTACCTAAGCAGCAGGAGGGATGGAAAGAGAGAGAAGACTGGGTGTGTTCATCGAGCAGGGAGGAGGGACCTGTAAGCCTCATCCAAAATGTTGACTGATGTTTTCAAAGTGAAAATGGCAGCAGAGAGATCTGCTGTATCATGGAGCCTTACTATTTTTTCTTTTTTTTGTAAATTCAGATAGTCTTATATTGAGGAATAAGGAATGAGTTCAACGCTCTGGGGAGTGATGTTCTTTAGTCCTTCACCCTGGAGACAACACGTTTCCAGACACATCAGACACAGTAGAGGAATACTTCTTCCATGCAATGCAGAAGCCAGGAATGGCCCAGGAAAACGTCCACATTTACATACCTCTCTGAAATTTCTCTTTCTCTATGATTTATCCATCTGGGGTCTTTCCTGCTCTTTACCCTAGCCAGCCAAGGAGAAGGAGGAAATGACAGGAGTGTTTTCAAGGGAACTTCGCTTTGGAATGTTGCAGTATTTAAAAACATTTTAAGGCTCCACATACAGTATATTTGGATTTTAAATTACTTCTGAAGTGGGAGGAAAGGGTCATTTATAGGAATATCTATCTGGAAAGGCGAACAACAACGTATTTTTAAAATATATGTTTCAAATGGACATGGCTATATCTATCTATCTACCTATCTATCTATCTATCTATCTATCATCTATCATTTTATCTGTTTCTTCATCCATCTATCTGTCTCCATCATAATCCAAGATGCCTGTCAGTGTCAGCTCTTGGGTGCAACTTCCTTGTTCCTTGACCTTCCTTTTTCTGTCTCTACCACTTTAGAGACAGGAAGACTATGCTTTCTTCCTGTGCTATCAAAGGTCTCTAACTTATCTTAATATATAAAATGCTTCTTGTTATATTTACTCCAGCTTTACTGGGGAGCAATTGACAAAGAAAGTTGAGTATATTTAAAGTACACAGCATGATGATTTGATATATGTATATGTTGTGAAATGGTTACCAAAATCACATCTATCATTAACTAACCATTAACACATCTGTTAACTAATCATTAACACATCTATCATCTCATGCAATTACTTTTGTGTGTGTGTAGTGAGAATACTAAGTAAATTTCAAGTATACAATACATATTATTAACTACCATTACCATGGTGTACATTAGATCTCCAGAACTTATTCATATTATCACTAAAATCTTATACTCTTTGGCTGGCATCTCCTCATTTCCCCCACCTCTAGCACTTGCTAACCATCATTTTACTCTCTATTTCTGAGTTCATTCAACTTTTTTTTTAAATTCCACATACAAGTGAGATAATACAGTATTTTATTTTTGGTCTGGCTCATTTTATTTAACAAAATGTTCTCCAGGTTCACCTATGTTGTCACAAATGGCAGAATTTCCTTATTTCTCATAGCTGAATAATATTACTCTATATAGTATATGAATACAAAATATATATTATATATATATATCTCACATCTTTTCTATCCTTTCATCTGTCGATGGACACTCAGGTTGTTTCCATGTCTTAGCTACTGTGAATAATGCTGCAAAGGCCACAGGAGTGCAGATTATCTCTTTGAGATAGTGAATTCATTTCCTGAGGATATACACTCTGAAGTGGGTTTGCTGGATCACATGCCCATTTTTAATTTTTTGATGAATCTCCATACTGTTTCCCATAGTGGCTGCACCAATTTACATCCCCACAGATAGTGTATGAGGGTTCCCTTTTCTCTACATCCTCTCCAGCACTTGCTATCTCTTGGCTTTTTGATTTAAAAAAACCACAAAAACATTTTAACAAGTATGTTATATTATTGTGGTTTTGATTTGCATTTCCCTGATGACTAGTGAGATTGAGCACTTTTCATGTACTTATTGGCCATTTGTATATCTTTAGAAGAATGTCTAATTAAGTCCTTTGCCCATTTTTTAATGATTATCTTTTTTTTTCTGCTATTGATTTGTCTGCATTCCTTATATATTTTGGATATCAAATATATGGTTTGTAAATATTTTCTCCTATTCTGTTGGTTGTAAATATTTTCTCCTATTCTGTAGGTTGCCTTTTCATTATATTTAATAATAATTATTAAACATGTTTTAAAATATTCTAATTCTTAAAATTTTTGACTATATCTCTTTTACTCGTTGTTAAATGAAATAAGCTCCTTTTTTCCCCCATAAGATGTACATACACACTGGAATCTCAAAACATTGTGCAAGCATGAACACACATGTTTTCAATTTTGAAGTATCATACAGTTTATTTCTTTGGTTAGTTAACTACCTATTAATTGAGCTAATAGCAGATGTATTAGTAAGAATCTTTAACTCAAATCAATGTAAGAAAAACAAAGGGAGAGTTATAACTTCATGTAATTAAGATTCTAGGGGTAAATAAGTCCTACTTCAGACACATCCTTGAATCCAGGGTGTCAAATTATGTCATTTACAGTCACTCCTGACTGCCCCTATCTTCTCTTTTTCTCCTCTCATCCTTTCCCTTGGTTCCACTGCCTTTTGTACATTGGTCTTGCTCTTCATGAAGATTGTTTCCTTCAGGGATATAATAATATGAGGTATGATTTTGGAATTATACTATTACAATCATGAATTATAATATACTTAATATAATTATAATCAATATGTAATATAATATATATTATCATATTAAGTAGCATTATATATTTAATATTATAATATAAGCTATATACTAATAAATAATATAGTATTATATAAAATATATGCTATATACTATTATAATGTATACTTATTATATAAAATGATTTAACATTGAATTATAAGCTTAATTTAATTAAATTATATTTTGAGAATTTCTTCATGCAACTAAGTTTTCTGTGGAAAATTTTAAATTAGGAATTAAAATTTTTTAATTAAATTTCAAAACTAAATTAAAAAATTTTAATTTAATTAAAAATTTTTTAATTTAAAAATTAAATTTTTTTAAATGCTTAAAAAAACTCTATTATTAGAGGAACATTACTTTTTAAATTGAAATATGTTAACTTCTTTTTGGCTTATCCTTGACAGAGGCATCTTTTTTCTAATGAGTAGATTTCAGATGAATGTAGAGGCTGAAGAGTAATAATATGCCATTCTTTGTGTATGAAAATGGCAGTCCTGACCTGCCATTAGTCGGGGTACTTATGGCTATGATAGATTTTTCTGGATCCACCTGCTTTCCCTTCCAGGCACCCCAGGCTTCTCAGGATGAAAGACATAATCGGTGGCCTCAGAACAGAGCAACGCTAATGAGGATGACCCTGACCTCATGAGAATAGTGTTCTGACCCCCTGACCCAAACGGAAATAGAAAAGCTTGTGCAGTACATTTAAGAGTAACTTTGGGATTAGTTCTATGAGTATAAAGATAAATGAGAAAATAAAGTCCACTCACAAGCAGAGAGACTTGGATAATTGTGTGATATTTGAAACAAATCTTAAACTGAAAACTATTACAGTCGTAAGTTGAATTACATTATCATTCCTTTTAACTAACATCACAATTACCTTTCCTTTAGTATTTCCTTAGTTAATAAGAACCCAATCTTATTATAATAATTAAGGCTACTAAAAATGCTTTAAGCCTTTTTCTTTTTAAAGATGCATTTATTATCTTTTTATTAAGTTTATTTGAAACATATACAGAAATTGTCCTATTTTTAGAAATTTTGAAATATTATTTCTATCAATTGAAATATATTTAGATTATAAATGAATATTGTCAAATAATTCTTTTGCACTAGATATCATGAAAACCCTTTTCAACCTATAATTAGACACTTACCATGCAGCTTATCTCTATTAAAACTGATTGTTCTGAATTATTATCTTGAATCTGTTTTACTACAATCCTTGCATATAAATTCATTAATAATATAATTATCTGATGGTGTATGGAAGCTCTACTAATAATATTAGAAATTTAAAATGTACTAACTCTAGAAACAAGTTATGTAAAAAGATAGAGTGAAATTATTGTTTATCTTTTTTTACTTTGGTAAGAGACAAGGTTAATTTTTGTAATAAATCGTAGGGATTTAGATGCCGTATGTTTGTTGGTCATTGAAATAGCAAAGGGAACTCTGAGTTAGTCTGAGGAAAAAAACAGAATCCTTATTTTTCTCTTTAATAAAATAAAACAACAACTGCCCCAATGAGAACTGGTTGCACCAATCCACTATTTGTCTGATTCTTTTTTTTTTTTTTCCACAAAAGGCAGCTTCAGCTCTGGATTGCCAAACAGTCTGAAAGAAACACACTTTTTGACTGTTGGCATCAACTTTCGGATAAGACATAAAACCAGAGTCTTGGTACTTTCTGGAAGAGTTGAAGCACTAGCTCCATTGTCCTGGCCAAATTCCAATTTGGGTAATTGCATTCTGCTTCTTTAAAGGCCCCTGGTTGGTTCAGTTCGATAAGAAACTCTTCACTTCCTGCTTGAGCAGTTACAGAATGTGGCAGCGCTCTGAGAAATGGTTGTGGGGTTTACTCTTAAGATAGGTGAATGTCAACACTGCAACACATGCACACACACTCACACACACAAATATGTGAATGGTGAATAGAAATCCCCATGTGAAAGGTGTGCTTCTGCACACATCTACATTTTCATAAAGCCAGATCTCATTGTAAGACCAATACCATGGAAAGAGGGTCTCTGTCAGTACACAAAAATGATTCTAGTCATTGAAGAAGACACTGATTATTTAATTTTTAAGATCCAATTATATTATAACTAAAGCCATAATACACAAAATAAAAGAATAACTTATTAGAGGAGAATATGTTGCCTTCCCCATCTTGTGGCTCTAGGGAGAGCCCAACTGATAAACACATTATTGAGACTTACATTAAGAAAGCTTCGACACATGTGCAGCAATTTTTTAAGAAGATTTCCAGTAACCTCTAACTACTTCAGGTCGCTATTCACAATAAGAAGAGCAGAATTTTAGAAGTCTCCCTAAAGAGAGTAATAGCAGGATTTAGTTCCTAGCGGATTACAGCCCACATTATGAAACTACTGCACATTTGGCACAATTATGCACCACTGGCAGCCTTTTCTCAAAGGAAGCCTCATGTTAAATGAGCACTTAGAATCATTTTGGAACTCATGCATCTTGCAGCTAACACTGTGCTAAGTTAAACATCTACCACTCTGCCCATCTGGTAGTGAGAGAATATCAGGGCTGCAATATCATCAGTCCGTTCCCCTTAAAAGCTTTGATTTCATTAAAGGTGAGCTATCAAAGTGCTTTAGAAAATGAGATACTCTACAAAATGTGCTGAATAGGACAGAGGGCCATTCAGTACATAGAGTCCTGTCTTACCCATTGTTGTTTTTAAGGTTTCCCAGCATCATGCAGGTTGGCTGTTTTTCTGCTTTGGTGTCGGTCTTGTGAAGTCAGTATAGAAGTTATTCAGTGGGCCCTGCAGGGTTGAGTAAAGTACATTTGCAATAAGATGTACTGGCCATTACTCTCCAGAGTGTCATTGGGATGGAAGATTTTCAGAAGAGAATTTGGAAACCTCAGAAACAAAATGTGGGCTTCAGTTCCCTTCCAGAACTAAACATTCAAGGAACTGAATTTCAAAAGATGAATATGAGATTATTTCATACTGTCATGACTCTCACCACAAAAGTGTGCTTTACAAACTCTGCCACAAATATTTTACAAAAATGTGTAACCACACGACTGCATACCATGAATTCTGGTCCCAGCCATCTTGTAATAATATCTATTTGGAACATGGTTACAAAATGTGAATCAAGCAAGTAAGACTGCTGAAAAGAAAACCAATTAAGCAAAGTTCAAATTGACTTTTACTTATCAAAAAGCCTCTGGAGCTACTGCTCAAAGTTGATTTATTTCATGTATTTTATTGAAATAATTTATTTGTGTTTAATTCACAATGCCCTGGACTTAGTTATCCAGCTTCAAAGTCAAAATTAGAAACAGGAAATTACAACAGGTGCTGCCAGTGCACAGTCTATGAATATTAGTAGAAAGTGATATTGTTCAAAATTTCAAAAACTCTAGCAGCCTGTCATTTTCATGATTTCTTTTGCCTACAGTAGATTCCAGGAAGGAATAATGTAAAATAATCTTGGCCACCATACTTTGTTTTTTTCTTATGTTAGTGTGTTAATTTTCAAAATACAGAGTTGGAATTGTCATACTGGTTTACATATGTTGTACTCATAACTTTTACTTTCAAATTTCTATTTGGATTGTTAGTCTGTTTCTTAGTTTACCCAACCATTCAATAAAGCTAGTAATCATTGTTTCATAGAAATAGATAAAGGGAAAGTTGAACTTTATATTTCAACATATCCTGAGCTTATCACTATCTTATATAACAATATCTTCATTCAGGTTGAGTAAAATAAAACTAATGATCCTAACTGAGCAAACTACATTTAAAAATTCAGGAGACTTTTAGACATATTTTCACTTGAATTAAAGTAAATTTTTAAATGTTGATAAATTCATGGTGAATTTTCCATTGTTCTGAGAGTGAGTTTACCCAGAACTTCAAAATCCTCAGGGGCTCTAAATAGCTTATATTATACTCAACAAAATATTTTGGTTCCATTTGCTTCTTATTCCTTTAGTAGATCCCAGGAGAGTATAAAGTAAAACAAAACAAAACATGGTCACCACAGTTGTTTGCTTTTCCCTTATATTCATGTATTAATTTTCAAGCTACAGACAAAATTACAAGCAGGTTTTAATTTATATTGTATCCATAATTTATTTATATTGTAATATATTTGTCTCATTCAACATTTTGATTTCAAATCTTTTATTTGTGTTTGGATTATTAATTCTACTTTTTTGCCTTATGAATTCCTCATTTAATCTCTTTTTCCAAATTAAAACACATACTTATATTACCATAATTATAAAAGTAATTCATAAATGCATGCTCACTGTATATATTTTAACAATTAGGAATTTAATAAAAGAATAAATAAAAGTCCCTTTTAACCCTCTTTATCCTCATTAAGTAGTCACCAGTCAAGGGACTGCCAACATGTACCTTCCAGGATTTCAGAGTTCTGTGACCCACTGATTAATCTGGGCCTCTGTTTTCAGTCCATTTTGAATGAGTGTTTATAGTGGTTATCTATCTGATGCATGTCCTGCCATTGTATATTGGTAGTTTTGGGAGCTGATAACTTGTCTATTTAGTTTAGTGTTTGTTTAATCTATAAAAACTATTCTCAAGGAGCTGATACTTGCAAATCACACACTAAGAAGCCTGATATGAAACTGAACATAATTTAGGTTTTGAACCTGAACCTGAAACCATAATAGGATAAGATTTTGGGGGCCTTGTAGATTTTTTTACATGTGGAATGAATGTGGATTTTATCACCAGAAGGGAGACTGTGGCAGGTTGTACTTTATAAAATCAGCCACAGTAATACTTCTGTCCCCACAGAATTTTCCAGAACCTTGTCAATCCTCCTTCAAGAAGTACGGTCTATTTCCCATCTCTTTGAAATTGAGTGGAACTTTGTGGTTGCTTTAATTTAATAGAATGTGGTGGAAATTATGCTTCTTGACTTTCACTGGTACATCATAAAGTAATATAACTTCCACCTGGCTCTCTGTTTCTTGGGATGCTCACCCTTTGAATCCAAACACAATGTTGTGAGGAATCTCGGGCCACACCAAAACATCCTGTATAGGTGTTCTGCTTGGTAGCCTTAGCTAAGATACCAACTGACAGACAGTTACAGTTGCCAGACATGTAAGTGAACAAGTCTTCAGATGACACTAGTTTCCAGAAATTAAGCCATCTTTGCTGATGCCAAGTAGAAGAGAGACAAGTTGGCTCTGCCAAGTCCTGCATAAATTAGAGACAAACATGTAAAGCAAAATAAAGTTTTTTAAGTCATTGAGTTTTGGATTTTTTTTCCCACACAGATAAAGATAGCCAGAATAGATCACAAGCTATTTTAGATAGTTGATTAGAGAAGAAAGAAAATAAATCTGAGCAAACTTGACATGGCTTCATTTAGATGATTGATTTTGTTTATATAAGACCTAAGTCTTAATAAACTGGCTTTGGGGATATTGGACTACTATAGTTTGTCCTTTTATTGATGCCACAGGACCAGAATAGACCAGACCCGTGTGTGTGTGTGGGGGGGGGGGTTTAGGAAGGGAGTTTCACCAAAAGGAAATGTATATTCACACTTTAAATTATACTATGAAGAGACTGATGCTGGGGCAGAAAATCAAGACTCAAGATGTGAATGAGCAAGTGAGTGAATGAGTGAGCAAGCAATTGAGTGAGTGAGTAAAAGGGAATATCTTTCTCCTCCCTTTATGGTCAGGAGTCACTTTGGCTCTGACTGACACACAAAGGTGCCTGGAGCCCTACTGGTAGTAGTCTTGGGGTGAGCTGCCCCTTCCAGTGGTAAAGTTGAGCTTCCTCTTCAAGTAGTAGGGGTGAGATGTCTCTGGCTTCTTGAAGTCAGGGGCCATTCCAGTGAGAGCACCTGAACTTGTGCACTAGTCTCCATTTTGAGCTTCCCTTTCATTATTTCTAAACCACTAGCAAAGTTTCATGAAAAGTTATCTCCTGATCTTTGCACAATTAAGCCTATATAAAATCAAGGAAAAAGACCTATTCTATGCTTGAAAGAAGTAGATAAGAAGATGTCAGTGTTTGACACCAGAAGAGAGATGGTAATACTAGTCTCTTGTGAAAAGCGGTACATGGTAGACCAACCATCTCATAACGTTGATCAGAGGCAAAGGAAGCGTCTTGGTGGCATGAGGCAAAGATTGGGACTAACTAATCGGGAAGGCAGCACTCTAGGGAATGCTTGTGGAAAGCTAACTCACATCTGTTAATTCTCAGAGGAAACTTCCCATGCTATAACATGGAAACAGTATAAACACACCACTTGTTAGATATTTGACCTTTGGTAATAACATCTCTATGTCTCTCAATTTTCTATTAAGATTAGTGATATCTATCTCATGGAATTTGTATGGTAGGTAAATGAGGTACTATAAATGCATTGGCTCAGTTGAGAATTTCTTGTCTAACAAGGCATTCAATTCCTTAAATAAGTTAAATGTAACAAAATCATGAATCACTCAGAAGACTATAGAAAGTAATTTTTTCTAATCTTGGATTTGGAAAGGATTGTCTAAACACAAAAAAAGAAGAAAAACACTAGCAAGAGGGAAAATTAATCTGACTTCCACCAAATTAAAAATATATTTTTGATATTAAAAATTTTAAAGGAAAATGAAAATAGAAGACACACCATCAAATTTGATAAGAGCTGAGTATATATAACTCACTTAAGATAAATATTTAATAAAGTACAAAAGTATGTTCAACCTCACTAAAAAAGAAGTGAATTGCAAAATACTCCTATTAAGACTATTCCACTGGCAAATCCCAAATTTGGACAGAGTATGATGATACTGGAACTTTCTTACTTTGATGGAAGGATCATAAATTGATGACAACATTCCAAACTCTAGAACTGTTCTAGAATCTAGAGAATAATTTGACAATAAATAAAGAAAACTGAAAAATGGTACATAAGTTGAGCCAACATTTCACTTATAAGAAAGTAAGGAAATAAGCAGAGACACAGAAAAGATTTATATGCAGTGATTTTACAATATTTTAAATAAAAAATAGTACAAATTAGCCACAGTACAATATTTCAAATACATTATCAGTTCAATGGCAATATTACCAATGTGGTATTACACTGCCATTGCAAACTATTTTAGTAATAGGATAAATTGTTAAGCAACAGATTTTTGAAAGAGAGTAAGTGACAAATAGAAGGAAAATATGGCACCATTCCAAGACATGCATGATAAAAAGACTGGAATAAAACATAAGATAAGAGTGATGGATTTGTAGGTAATTTCTGCTTTCTTCTTTAATTTTTCTATATTTTACAATTTTTTACAAAAATATATTATTTCTTCAAACTGGGAAAACGATTTAAATATTATAATTAATAAGCATTTTGGAATAAAACACAAAAAAATAAAAATTTTAAAATTTCTCCTGTATTAAAAAAAATTTAAAAAAAATAAAATAAAATCTTCAAAAATTTTTTTTTTCTCCTGTAAATACTTTGATTTATAGATTAAATTGCTATTTTAGTTGTTCCAGCTGAAACTTGTTCAGCTGGAACAACTGAAGGTCTTGTTGCAAGGTCCAACTGCCCCAAGTAAACTTACAATTCAAGGAACACAACTCATGAATAAAAAAAAAGGCGTTCAGCTGATAAATTTCTACTGTAATAAGAGATCTGCCTTTTAGTATCAAAGTATATCTGAAAACTACTGAACTAAAAGTTTACCTGAGTAGAAGAGTCAGGGTTTGAAAGCATTAATTTTGACCCAGTTGCCAAGACAACCATTTTCTTTCACTATATGCTTAGGTGGTGGCTCATCTGCAACCTGTCTTTTAGGATATCTGGACTCCCCAACCTCCACCCTCCATGGCAGAAGAGTGGACAAAGTAAAAACAACAAAAATGTTGAATACTAATATGTATGTTTAACTGTAAACTTAACAAATTATAACTTGGCAGAATATCAATTCAATATTAAATGCAGTATATTGGGGGGTGATGTCAGCAAGATGGAAGACTAGGAGGCCCCAGTGCTTGTCACCCTCCAAAAACAACAAGAACAATGAATAAACAGCTACATGCCAATGGAAATATCTCTAGGAGAGCTCTGGAGTACAATGGGAGAGTTGCAGAAACACTGTGGAGCACAGAAACCCAGGATACTCTCATATACAAGCATAGGAAGTATTTTGCTTGTGTCATCCCATCCCTCAGCCTGGCATAGCTCAGCACCAAGAGGGGTTCGCTCTGTGCAACCTTCTCCCATGGTGGAAATGGAGAGTAGGAGGATCCAGCAGCCCTCACCACCATGACAGAAACCTGCTGCATTCACTATTGAGGAACCCTACAGTCTTCACTGACACTGAACCCAGTTGAAGGAACTTTCCGGAGGGCATGCCACTTTGCCACCCACCTTGGAGAGGCAGCAGGCACTGCTGTAAGCCCCTCCCCTCAAAGGAGCTGCCCCTGTGCCTCATTCTCACATCCGGGGGCTAGAATCATCCCTCCCCTCTCCTGCACCCCAGATACCAATGTCACTGCTGCTGCAAGCTCACATGGACCTCAGATCCTGGTGCTACTGCCACTGCATGTACAACTGCAGGCCAGACCCAATGCCAAGCAAGATTCCCTTAGCCAGGACTTCCTCCTGCAAGGATAAAGGAAAACAGCAGGACCGCAGAAATCTTCAGTGCCACAAATACCAACAGCCTAGGCCACTAAAGACCTCCTCAGTCTTCATCAATGCTGGCTTCAGCTGACAGAGCTCCACAGAGACTATGCCACTGCTGAGGCCCCACAGAGCCACCACACCTCTCCCAGCTAATGCCCTCACATACACCCATAAATGAAGGTCTTTCCCACCAAATCCAGTCCATAAAGTCTGCAAGAAGTGACTGTTCCCTCCAACTTGCAGACATCCATGCAAGGCTTCAAGAAACATAAAAAATTAAGGAAATATGACACCATCAAAGGAACACAATAAGTTTTCAGTTACTAAAACTAAAGAAATAAAGATCTACAAAAATTCCTGTCAAAGAATTCAAAATTCTCTTTTAGTTTGGTGAGCTAAAAGAGAACACAGTCAACTCAATGAAATCAGAAAAGCAATACATGAACAAAACTAGAAGTTCAACAAAGAGACATCATAAAAAGGAACCAAACAGAAATGCTGGAGCTGAAAAATACAATGGGTAAAATGAAAATACAATAGAAAACTTTAACAACAGACTCAAGCAAAGAAAAAAAAATTGTTAACCCAAAGACAAGTCATTTAAAATTATTCACTCAGAGGAGAAAAACGAATGAAAAAGAGTGAAGAGAGCTTCACTGGTGGCACGGTGGTTGAGAGTCCACCTGTCGATGCAGGGGATACGGGTGCGTGCCCCGGTCCAGGAAGATCCCACATGCCACGGAGCGGCTGGGCCCATGAGCCATGGCCGCTAAGCCTGCGCGTCCGGAGCCTGTGCTCCGCAATGGGAGAGGCCACAACAGTGAGAGGCCCATGTACCGCAAAAAAAAAAATAATAAGGGTAAAGAAAGCCTAAGAGATTTGTGAGAAACAACCAAGTGAACCAATATAAACATTATGGGATTACCAGAAAAAGCAGAGAAAAAGAAAGGGGCAGAAAATTTATTTGAAGAAATAATGGCTTTAAATTTCCCAAATCAGAGGAGGAAAATGGACATCCAGATTCATAAAGCCCAAAGCCCAAAGGTTCCCAAGTAAGTTGAAAACTAAAAGAGGTTTACACTGAGAAACATTATAATTAAATTGTTAAAAGTCAAAGACAAAGGGAATTTTGAAAGCAGCAAGAGAAAAGCAATTCATAACATAAAGAGAAATGCCATAAGGCTATCCGTGGATTTCTCAGTAGAAAGCTTGCAGGTGAGGAGACTGAGGTAATATTTTCAAAGTACTGAAAGAAAATACTACCAATCAAGATTACTATACCTGGCAAAATTATCCTTTAAAAATGGAGGAGAGATAAAGCATAACCAGACAAACAAAAACTGATGGAGTTTGCCACCATTAGAAGTGCCTTGTAAGAACTGAATGTGGAGGACACTATGCTAAGGAAAATAAGCCAGTTACATGTAGAATCTAAAATAAGAGAACTCATATAAGAGAGAAGAATGATGGTTGCCAGGGGCTGGGGGGAGGGGTAAATGGGGAGATGTTGGTCAAAGGGTACAAAGTTTCAGTCATGCAAGATGGATAAGTTCTGTAGATCTAATGTACAACAATATGAGTATAGTTAACAATACTTTATTTTATACTTGAAATTTGCTAACAGAGTAGATTTTAAGTGGTCCTGGTACACAAGAAAAGTGGTAAGTAGCTAAGGGATGGATATGTTAATTCGCTTGAATGTGGTAATGAATCACTATACATATGTATATCAAATCATCAAATTGTACACCTTAAATATACACAATTGTTAATTGTCAAAAAAAGCAAAAAAAATCAAATAGCAGTATACTGAATTTTATGTATATAAAATAGAAAGTTTAACATTTACATATAGGCACATATTTATGTATATGGAAAATCAACTTTCATAAATACATTTCAAATTCAATTATTAGTTAAAGTACATATATTTTAAATGTCTATAATGTCTTTTAAGTCTATTTAGTTTAAAATTTTCAAAATATATTTTTACACCTCATGGTTGCCAAATGAAAACTTGAATTAAAAATTTGGAGGTGAACATGTTAAATCCACAATGAGGTCGTGAGTGCATTTTCTAATTACAAGTATATTCTTGGTTATATATCTAAAATTTACCTCTCTAGATGCAAGGGTATAGTTTTAAATTTCCTACTTATAAGAATTTCTGTGAAGTATCCAAGATATTATAGAATGTATACAAAAATATATTTGTAAATAAATACTGCAACTTTGATGTATTAGATGTATTAAAAAATTGATATTTTAGATTCCATTAATTGGGATTTTTAGTTATTCAGATAAGGCCTTAGCATTGTTGGTATCTCTAGAAGCCTGAAAGCCAATAACTTCTTCCCTATCCAAGTTTATCAGAAAGCCAAGGCCAATTAGAGACCTTTATTATTTGGTTTAAAGAAAGCCAAGGCCAATTAGAGACCTTTAAAATTTATATAGCTAATATTGAAGAATGTGGTTTATAGCTGCAGGTAAATGAAATACCTAATATCATTCCCAGTATTAAACATGTGTGCCCATCCAAAGACAGAATTAGTCCAAGGATGACCTTGTCCTGTTTAAAATGTATGGCTTGGAAGAGCAGAGCTAAATTTATGCTGGGAGCAACTTGCTCAACTTGCTTGATACTGGTATATTTTAAAGCTTTTATCTGTTTTATTATAACTACCACTACTAATGAGTAATTAAAAGTTTTAGATAGGCAGATATATATAGTTACAGATATTTTATCTAGTTTTTATCTAATCTTAATAGCACATGTTTCAAATAATTAATAGAATATTAATAAATGATTCATATCTATTTATCATGGCCAATCCGAAAAAACTGATTCTTAGGAACATTTCATTAAAATTAGTTTGTACATCTAGAATAAAAGTATTTCAACTGAGGTAAGAAAATATATGCTAAGTCTTTACAAAGGAGAGTCCCATGATTGAGTTATCACATTTCTGATACAGGTGGTCCACTTTCTCTGTGTGTTGTTTTTACTACCATAGTGCTCTAAACACCTAAGACTGAAAGGTAAAAGGAAAAACTGAAACAGATGTTTAAAAAGGCAAGTTTTGTGGTTAAAGAAAATAGTAGGTTAAAAAGTGATAAAATAAAAGTATGATTGAAACAAGTGAAAATGATAAAAGATATTTAGGAGGCTTTTTAAACAATACTTAAAGATTCTACATCCTGTATCTATTGCATAGTGTATATTGACCTCTTAGATTCCACGACCTCTGCTCTCTAAGAAAATTTGTCATCCTCCCCAGTTACCATACCATGAGTTCATTCACATTAATTTAACACACCATCATCTAAAGGATGTGATAAGTTGGTGTTTACATCTGTCAAGGGACCAAGGAGATGAAAACTAGGCATCACCAAAAGGTATAACTTTAGGTTGTTGGATACCCTTGCATTTTTCTTAATTATTTCTGACATGTTATCTATTTCACCATGAACTTCCTTGGAGAATACAGATGAAAAAATGTCTTCGTGACATAGAAGAAGAAATACATCTTCTCTTAATAAATCCCACCTGACATCATATAGGGGAAGGAAAGAAGGAATAACAGTTAACATTTATCACTCATACTGTTTCATTTGCTAAACTCTTTTTGTAACCTGAAAGACAGTTTCTTTTCAGCATGAAAGAGATTTCAGATAATGTGTGAGGGTCTGAGAAAAAGAATTTTGGATAAACTATATAAGGATCTGTCCAAGGGGAAATTGAGATGTGGAAACAACAAGCACTGCCGGTCCTAATCCTAAACTCTGAATATAAGACAGCATTTTGTTAATTGATATATTCTTAGCACTTAGCATATGGTAGGTATTCAATAAGTGTATCTTAAAATACTTTGAGTTGCATATGGCATTTCAATTAAGATATCATGAATCCTTTCAGAAATGTGTGCTAAACCAGAAGACATACATAAACTAAAGACACAGACTGTGTATCTATTGCATACCATACCTACTGCCCAGGGCAAAACTTACTGTTTGTGGTATGTAACAGAGTTTATTGTTGAATCCATGATTTAAAAATTAAAAGAGCTAAGAAAATATTGAGGCAAAGGCAAAAATACATTTCTTATAAATGGTATCTTTTAGTTTTTCTTGGCTCAAGAGGTTACAAAAGATGGCAGGACCTCTTCCAAGATGGCCCCAGTGAGCCATGCCTCTTGGTATTAATATTTTTGTGTAGTCACCTCCTATATTGAATCTAGACAGATAATAAATAGAAGACAGTAGAAGTGACTCTGTGTGACTTTTAAGGTCAAATTAGAAGATTTGTTTTATCTAATAGCTTCCTCTTTGCTCTTTTAGAAGGAGCACTTTGGGGGAAACCAGCCACCATGCAAGAAGACTATCCTGAGACTGCCATGTTCTGAGTAAGTCCAAGCCAGCCACGTGGAAAAGCCCCACACAGAGACAGAGATGCCAGCCAGCTTCACAGCATTCTAGCTTTCTCAGCTGAGACACCAGACATATGAGAGAAGTTATCTTAATGAACTAAGCCAAATGGGTGGATAGCCATTCTTAAACTTGGAATCCGTTATTAAACGTTCCCCTGGGACTTGGGATGGGGAGGGTGAGTATTAAAGGGATAGCTTAAAGGAGGTTCAATTACCAAGAATCAGAACACACTCATACCAAGCTCTTTGGGCCCAACAGTACAAGGAGGTGCAGTAAGATCAGCAGGCTTCCACAGGTATAGATATTAGTAAGCTTAGGTATAATTAAGGAAGTTCCTATAATTTCATTTAATATTTTAAACTGGTGTTAATATAACTAATATCTTAATTTTAATTATTCTCTATATTTCTATATGGCATCTTAGATTTTAATTTATTCTGTTATTTTCAATTAATAAGATCTTGTAGAGGTTTATGTTAAGAGTAGGTGTCTGCTATTGACCATGGCTTTATTTTTTCTGGTATGTGTCTGGAAATACAAATCAATTGAGGTATAAAACTTCTCCTGCTCTTTCTGACAAGTTACATGAAGCAAAGAGACCATAATGATGTCACATATGTGAACAAGTATTTTACTAATTACCTCTATTTAGAGGTCAAGACTAACCATGATGGCAAATAATCTCAATAACAGATTTGATATTAGACAAGAACTAGAAGGAAGAGAACAAAAATTGGAGAATATATTTTTCACATCAATTGATTTTTTAAATTGAGTCATGCAGACTTTTTTTTATTCAACTTTAATTGAATAAAAATAGGGTAGATAATCCCTATTATCTGTTAGGGATGTTGCAAAATGTAGAGGAAATAACTGAAAAGAAGACAGAGAAAGACTTTGTCCCCAAGGAGATTTTAGTGATGGAGCTGGTGAGTAAGGGCAAGTAAACAAACAGAAAGTCAACATGGGACTTCCCTGGTGGAACAGTGGTTAAGAATCCACCTGCCAATGCAGGGGACACGGGTTTTAGACCTGATCCAGGAAGATCCCACATGCTGTGGAGCAACTAAGCCCATGTGCCACAACTACTGAGTCTGCACTCTAGAGAGCCTGCAAGCCACAACTACTCATGCAGCATGACCCCTCATGCTGCAACTACTGAAGTCCACGCTCCTAGGGCCCGTGCTCCACAACAAGAGAAACCATCGCAATGAGAAGCCTGTGCACTGCAACGAAGAGTAGCCCCCACTCACTGCAACTAGAGAAAGCCCTGGAGCAGCAAGAAAGACCCCAACACAGCCAAAAATAAAAGCAAACAAATAAATAAGTTTATTTTTTAAAAAATCAACATAAATCTCCTTCAAGGTGTCAAATATTGAAGCATGTTAGTAATTATATGCAATCCTCACATAACTGTCGATAATATAATCCTGGAAAAATATTCCATTTTGGTTGAGTCATGAAGGTAATTCATTATTAACAACAGATACTGTGGTATGTATATATTGAATATATTTGGAATTTAAATTTTCTCTTTGTATGTGCCTGTATTTAGGCCAATAATCATATTATGTTCTGTTCTTCATTTTCCTCTTGTGTTGTATTCCCTTGTTCTTTGACCATAGAAGCAATGTGGCAATGAACAGTAAGATAATCAAAGTCTTAGGACTTCATTCTGGATATTTTCTTTTGACTTATCTTCTTGTTTATAAATTCTTTCTTCAGTTATATTTAAGCTACCAATAAACCCTCCATCTAGTTCCTGATATAATTTACTATAATTTTTAGATCTGGAGTTTATATTTTGTCATTTTTTGTAGTTTTTAGGTTTCTGGCATTTTCAATTTTCTTGTTTATCTTCTTGAACCTATAACATAAATATATTATCATATGCATCTCTCTACTCCATTATCTTGACACCCTGTGATTGTATTTCTACTGACTCTTATTTCTCTTGGTTTTCATTTGTTTTCCTTTAATGTGTTTACAGTTAATTTGGATTGAGGGTCAATAATTTATATGAAATGAAATCTGTTGGGTGGCTAGAACATTTGCAATCAAAAATAACTTAATTGCCCTCAGGCTTTAGTACTTGCTAGGGAGGGTCTACTTTTAGGTTCCCTTCTTCCTAGATAATAGCCTTTCAAAGTCATATTTCAGAGAGTGTTTTCTGGCAGATGCTGTAATACTGTGTTGATCCTCCTAGTTTGGAAGCTGGTAGAAATTTTTCTCAGATTATTAGTTTCTCAGCTTCTTGGCAGATGAATCTAATGCAAAGGTGATAATCCCCAATATAGTGCATCAATCTGGGTATATGTCTTTTCCTGAACTGTGGCCTTGTGAGTCCTCACTGCTTTTTTAAATTATCTCATGTATTGAAGCAGGTTTTAAAAAATATTTTATCTAGCCTTTCTAGGTGTTCTCAGTGGGAGGTTGGTTCAAGTCACTTATTCCAACATTACTTAGAAACAGAAGTTCTGCATTCATATTTCTTTGCATTCTTATGAAAATTTAAAGGAAAGGCAAAATATGAATTTATCACTGTTTAAAATTTTCTTTTGTATGTATGTATTAGTTTTCATAGACTACATATAAGATTTTATTTTTTACCGGGAAATTTCAAGTTGTTTTTATTTGATTGTTCACAGGCTACATGTCCAGCTCTTTAGGACACATTATGTTCAGACTGGCAAAATGTTCAGGTTCAACAGTCTGCTCTTTCCTGTACTGGGTTGGCCAAAGGTTCATTCGGATTTTTCTGTAACATCTTATGGAAATATGTGAATTACTAGTTAAGAATGGAGTAAGACCATTGCAAAATTATTCATTAGTAAATTATATTTTTAAATTATAGTTCAGAGTTCTTTGGTAATATACAAGAGAAACTAACTATGATTGCCAAGAGCCTTGGGCAGTTCCAAGGATTTCAGAAATGGTACCTAATGAATAGACCCTTCAGGGGAACTCTTTGGGTTGACGATAGTCCAAACATTTTTATACATTGGGCCTCTCTGCATAAAACACTTGTTTTGCCTTGGAGTCCTATCAACAAGGAAAAGTATGACAACGTTTTTACATAACTATTTACTGGTTAACCCCCTTTTTTTTTCAAAAAAAAGAAGTTATAGTTTCCTCATTTATTGTAGAGTCATAACAACTCTGCAAGACAAATATTATACTTTTCATGTTACACAGAAGTTAAATAACTTGTTTATTTCCCTGGAGTCAGAGAAATGAGTAATATTGGTCTGTCTTGGGAAGAAAAAATTGGTTTAAAGACTTTAATGTTCCTAAGATCATAGGATCAGTAAATGACAAACTGGGATTTCCACTTTAAGTCTTTCTTTTATGCCACATTATCTCTTTACATTTGGGGACAGCCTGTTTTCATGAAATTCAGAAGAAAAAGTTACAATAAAAAGTAAGCTTTCTCTGTTGACCTTAAAAGAACAATGTAATATTGAAAGCAATCTTGCCACTATGTTCATTTTTTCACCTCATCTTTAGGATTATGATCTGTATTGTGTTATATCTATCTTACAAGAACGTTAATAGTATTTTTTTAAAATGGACGCAAAATAAAATAGTATAAAAATCTGTATATTCCAGAATACAGCTATTAAATCATGTTACTGGACATAAAGACAATGAGATCTACTACTGATGTGGGATAATGGTAACCATTGATTAAAGTAAGTCATTATAAGCTCATTAATAAAGCTGTGGTTTTTCATACTTGGACAGATCTCTTTAGGGAAACTTCTAGATTAAAAATAAATTTTATTATTTTAGCTGAGAGCGAGCCTTTCTAAAGTCACAGGAATTATATAGCCAATTAGTAGTGCTAGTTACAGGTAATATTAGAAATCCCCAAAAGCCAAACTAATATTCTCTAGCCAAGCTTATAAGAATATGGGATATCCTCAAATGGTTACTTTCTCTATGCTTGGCTTCCAAACATTCTTCAAAAGTCATCTCATCTAGTAGCTAAGTATTTGTTTTATTTCACATGATTTTTTTTTTCATCTACAATGAGGTAAATTTGGTAACCAATAACCGAACCAATAATTTATGTGTCACTTTATTTATTTAAGGTATGTGTTATTTATAAACTGATGCTTGAAAACCTCTACCTAATCAAAATCATGAGCATG
Source organism: Phocoena sinus (assembly GCF_008692025.1). Lineage (NCBI taxonomy): Eukaryota > Metazoa > Chordata > Mammalia > Artiodactyla > Phocoenidae > Phocoena > Phocoena sinus. Next base: position 28,072,556 of record NC_045766.1, read on the forward strand.
GTAACTATTTTTTTTAGTTTCCTCCATGAAACTAAAAATGTAATTTTCTACATGTAATTTTCTACAAACTTTCTAAGTCAGATGCTTTATTTTGTCATATTCTTGAGTGATAATAATTTAATTTTAGCATTTCTTTTATTTATATTTTAAAATCTCACATCCTAATAGAGTATTATATTAAAATTATTCTTTTAAAATTATAGCATAGCAAAATTGAGCTATTTGTAATGAGGTGGATGGACCTAGAGCCTGTCATACAGAGTGAAGTAAGTCAGAAAAAGAAAGACACATATATATGGAATTTAAGAAAAAAAAATGTCATGAAGAACCTAGGGGTAAGGCAGGAATAAAGACACAGACCTACTAGGGAATGGACTTGAGGATATGGGGAGGGGGAAGGGTAAGCTGTGACAAAGTGAGAGAGTGGCATGGACATACATACACTACCAAACGTAAAATAGATAGCTAGTGGGAAGCAGCCACATAGCACAGGGAGATCAGCTCGGTGCTTTGTGACCACCTAGAGGAGTGGGATAGGGTGGGTAGGAGGGAGGGAGATGCAAGAGGGAAGAGATATGGGAACACATGTATATGTATAACTGATTCACTTTGTTATAAAGCAGAAACTAACACACCATTGTAAAGCAATTATACTCCAATAAAGATGTAAAAAAATAATTATAGCATAGTGAGACTCTATTGGATAGCTATACACATTAAATCTATTTTCAAAATCTGCAAGTACAAATTATAGATTTCAGTGTACAATTAGACATAAGTGCTTTTTCCACTAATATAAATTTTAGAAATGCTAGATTGTTAAGAATGTAAAACTAAACTATTAAATGCAGAGTTATTTGATAAAAATACATTGATTTTTAAATTATTAATAAGGCTTTTTGTGAAATGAAATAACTACTGGGAATGGGGGCCAAGTGTTTTCAAAAGATGAAACCGTACTTGACTGGAAGGTTCTCCTGGCAAACTTGGTGCAGCTTGGTAGGTACATCTGATGTGAGTCAGGTAAGGTCTAGAAGTTACACAAGCGATGGACCACAGAGAAGGATGGAAAGGAGAGTACGCCACAATCTTCTATGCCAGCCAGAAAAGGAATACATCCTACAGATGTGAGGGTAAAGTTCAGGGACTTTACATGCTGAGGTAGCCCTAGAATTCTGTTTCTAAATATCATCTAAACACTTATATTTGATTTTTGTTTCATATTTTATGTTCATGAAAGTTTCATTATATCTTGCTAAGGGTACTATTTTTCTGTATTTAAAAGAAAGTGATTTTGCTGTCTAGCAATATTACCTGAGACTAATTACATAGACATTTTAGTGTTTCATTTCCCTGAGATAGTTATTATAATATTACACTTAGGTTATTTCTTAATCCTCTTCACTTAATTCTTACCCCTTAAGGAGTGCATTATTATCCTCCTTATAAAAGCTTATGTTTGGTGAGGTAAATTTCCTTTAGACAGTGTATTAGAGGAACCATTTTCTAAACACATATTTTTTTGACTGAAGTCTATCTTTTTTGCAACTCATCACTATGGAAAAAGTATTTTGTTTCCCAAAAGCTGAGAATACCTTCAAGCAATGTGCTCTTTTCTCTACCTAGAGACTGTGTAGCCAGTCATCACTCTAAAGTGAGTCTACCTTTAATTTTGTTTTTTTAAATCCTCCAGAGGTGGTTTTATCATTCCCTCTATTTTATTTTTAATTTCTTGTTTATGATGTATTTGCAAAATGGCTGAGTAGGTGGTTGAACATGAATGAAATTGTATGTTTTATTGGGGATTAAATCTGTAAGCTTAACCTCAATAACACCTTGCTTTTAATCTTAGTGGTGTTATTTTTGCACCAAAAATCGTTACACATATTTTTCACTATTATAGAATGGCTGAGCCTGGATAGCCCTTGAAAAAATATATCTTTGGCCTGCCACATTTTTTCATTATTTTCTATGGTCCTTCATGTCTTTTTCTCTTTCTCCCAGCCTATTTCATCCCATGTCATGTTTTTCCACAGTCTGGTTACCATTTTTAAAATATGTTAACTGAACATATTTTTTAAAATATGGTTTTACTTAAAATTCTGAAGAATGAAACTATAACACTAAAGTATCAAGTGATAGAGTTAGATTTTAGATGCCTTCCTTGGTGCCCCCTTAAACACATATAAGTGGCTGCCTAATCTACTAAACTATGCATTTCTTGAGCAAAAGAATTTAAGTACATTTGTTTTTGTATAAATCGGTATGTGTGTGTGTACTCATATATACATGTATGAGCATAAGAGTAATTTTATGCATCACTACATTTACATATATACTAGCAGGTTATTGTAAATGTGTTTGAATAAAAATCTAATTTATCTTATCAACTATCCATAAGACAAGTCCTAATTTGAAATAATTTAAGGAGGACTTTGAGAAAACAAACATATCATCCTTAACATATACAAAGCAAATATTTCATTGAGGCAGATAAATATCAGAATAAAACTTACAGAAAATATCAGAAGTCAAAACAATCATAGATCTTTCAGCCAGTTCCACATTAATTTAGGATTAAAAATTTAAAAAGCAAATCTAGGTTTTATTCAGACATCATTCTCATCCTATTATATTCAGTGTTAGTTGCACCATCTAAATTAAAGATAATTAAAAATTTTAGTTCAGCAATTTGTTAATAGCACTCATGAGGAAAAAATTATACAAACTGATAAAAACCAATGTTTTCTTTTGCTATTTCAAAGTTATTTGCCAACAGGAGGTTTAAAAAAGAACATGCAAATGGGAACACTGTACCAACTAACTACTATATTTAAATGAAATCTATTTACCTTTTATCCAGTCTGAATAGATGCTTTTTAATTATTGCTAATTGTTTAAGAAGGCTTTGCATCCCCCAGAAGATTTAGTCTGAATAAATTTAATTCCTTTAAAATCTCCTTCAGTTACAGGCAAATACAGTAAGAAGCCCCATAGATATGGCGGTAAATAGTCATAAAGGCAGAAACATTTAAATAAGTAGAGCAAGGAAGTCTTCCCCAAAAGAGGCAGAAAAGCTATATGCTTAGGATGTAAGAGCCAAACATGAAACACAGAGTTGAAACATTTGAGATGCCTGTGAAAAAGGTCTATGTTCACTTGTTAAAGAATGCGCTGGGGCAGACGAAATCATATGAATAGTTCTTTCACAGGTCACAGCGTCCATTCAGCCTGTGACATTGTTATTACCCACAGAAATAGATGTGCCTAATTAATATTCTGAACATACCTGGGAGAACATTCTTAAGGAAATCATCCTCTGGTGGTTTGAGAATTAAAAAAAAGAAAGAAAGAAAACAGTAAGCATTAAAAATTGGATCTAGATAACAAAGTCAACTGCTTTCAAAGTTTAATGCCAGCTGCAAATAGGAGTCTTGTTTGTGTACATTTCTTGGTATAAATGGTTGTGCCTTGTGAAATAAAGTTCAACAGTAGTTTGAAGTTATTAGTAATTATATTCTTGCCATTTCAACAAATAACAGGCAAAAGTCAGCTACAGAAAGTTTGTCATAGTAAACTGTGCAAATTCATATAATAATGAATAATGTAGCAATTTATAAATTGAGCATTTATTAATGTAAAATGCTTAGAGTGAAAATACAGTATCAGGAAAAAGAATTCAGTATTTTCTTGAAAAAGTAGGTATGTCATTGATTGGAGAAACAATCACCTGGAAATAATGTTTAAGATATTTCTAAATAAATTATTAATTTTCAATATATGATTAAATCTAAATTTCTCATACACAGCTACAATACAATAAGCCATGAACTTCTCAGTTTTTTTTATTTTGAACATTTTACATTTACAATAGCATTTATGGAAGATTAATTATACTTAAAAATTTACTTTTGCAAATTGGGATCTAAAACCATATTAGTTTAAAAATATAATAAAAAATAGACTGTAGGACAAATTTTATGAGCTATTTTAATATATAAATTTAACATATGCATATTTATATATAAATGGCATATATAAGCCCACATATATGTATAATGCATACATATATACATACACAAATATTAAAGAAAGAACTGAGGATAACACTATAAAATATTCAATAAAACAAGATAAAGGTACTTACTGAGGAATTTAGTAGTTAACGTACTTTATCCTGTTTACATACCTGCATTTAACAAAGTAATACATTCTGAAATGGGAGTCAGGTGTTTAGTGCCCAAACTTAATACAGTACGTATAAAACAAAATCCCTATTGAAATGAGTGGAGCCATTCATTTCCCAGACACAAAAAGCTGTAGTTTCTTTGTCTTGCTACTTTAAGGCCCCTTTTAAGGTAGCATTTTTAAGGAAAAAGGCCCTTTTAAGGTAGCATTTTCCCTTTTTTATGGTGCTTTAGGTATAGATGCTTCTCTGCTCAAAAATCATGAAAAAGCTACAAGTAGCAAATACCTAAATATGTAACAGGTGTATAAGTGCTCCTCGGGATAAATAGATTATGGACAATTAATGGTCATCGTACCTCTGTCTTCATTTCCACTTGTTCCTGTAGTGTACACTAGTGGCTTATTAGGAATATAACCAAAGCAGTAACACAAATTCCAGGTTCAAAGTTAACTGAGGAAAATCTGGTTCCTCGCTTCTTGAGTGTTCCTTGTGAAAAGAACAATAAGTAATGCAGAAACAAAGCCATAAATGAGTATCATTCAAGGGACCACTTACAAAAACCCCATGTTATATTTTTGTCTGGTTGTAAGTATATTTCAAATTGGATGATCAAAGGAGGATTTAACACCACTTCAAACGTTGTTAAATGCAATAGGTGGTCCTTGTTTGGATTATGATTCAAACAAATCAAACCAAATGTGATCATGTTATGAAAAAAGAAATCAAAGAAATTTGAGCACATTGGATATATGATGACATTTTAAAGATTATCTTTTTTAGTTGTGAGAATGAAATTGTGCCTTGGATTTTTTTAATTTGTGGGTGAAATGATGTATTGTCTGGAATTCCTTCAAAATAATTGGAATGGCGAGTAGAAAGTGGGTGGATGTATTGTGGTGATATTTGAAATATGTTCAAAAATTCTTTGATATGCCTCCTTTCAAGATGTGGAGCTTGATTCCTCTCTCCTTGTGCGTGGGATGTGTGTCATGACTTACTTCTAACAAGCAGAGTATGGCAGAAATGACAGTGTGTGATTTCCAACACTAAGTTACAAGAGTCACTGAGCCTTCCTTTTTGTCCTCTCTCTTGTAGATCCTGCTCTGTGGGGAAACAGTGGCTGTCATGAGGACATTCCAGCAACCCTATGTAGTGAAGAAGTGAGTCTTTCTAGCCAACCAACCCGTGAGGACCTGAGGCCTCCTGCCAACAAACATGAGAGAGAATCACCTCGGAAGTGAATCCTGTGGCCCTGACCTACTACAGATACCACAGTCCACGCCAACAGCCTGACTGCAAACTCAACTGACTCTCAGAGCCGCCCAGCTAAGGTTGCTCCCAAATTTGTGACCCACAGAAAAGGCGATGATAAATGTTTACTGTTTCAAGCTACTAGGTTGTTGTTGTTTGTTTGTTTTTGTAGCAACATATAACTAACAGTATCTATGAAACCAGATTCTCTATCTGTTGAGTTTTTGATGCTATTAAATAATGAAACATGAGGAGTTATTATATTTCATCTACTTTCATGTATATTTTAATAACTTGATAACTTTTTTTATAATTAATTAATTAATTTTTGACTGTGTTGGGTCTTCGTTGCTGCGCTAGGGCTTTCCCTAGTTGCAGCGAGCAGGGGCTACTCTTTGTTGCGGTGCGCGGGCTTCTCATTGCGGTGGCTTCTCTTGTTGCAGAGCACGGGCTCTAGGTGTGCAGGCTTCAGTAGTTATGGCATGTGGGCTCAGTAGCTGTGGCTTGTGGGCTGTAGAGTACAGGCTCAGTAGTTGTGGCACACAGGCTTAGTTGTTCTGCGGCATGTGGGATATTCCCGGACCAGAGCTCGAACCCGTGTCCCCTGCATTGGCAAGTGGATTCTTAACCACTGCACCACCAAGGAAACCCAACTTGATAACTTTTTAAAACTTGTTTTCATTTTTCTTATTCCAGGCTGTCATTTAAATGGAAATTATAGACATTTTGTTAAAGTGTAGGAACTTATAGTTTTCTTTAAAAAGAGTTCTTTTAAACCTTTTCGCTAATTTTTTCTCCAATAGTCCATAGATACATTTGGATCATACTCACCATTTTCCAGCAACTTTCCAAAAAGTAGATCTCAATGAGAAAAAAAAAAAAAACACGCTAACAAAATCATGTAGGGCTATAAAATAGAGCCAACACTAAGCGGGGACTTGGAGAAGTGATTTAGGTCCTCCCCACATCATAATTTTTATCACACTCTCACAAATAAGCATACTCTGTGAGTAAAACAGTGTGTTTTCTTGGCAAACACAGCTTCCAGATAAGACCCCTTGAGCTCTGACTGTACCAAAATAAGACTATACATATGAAAGACATTATCTTTAAAGATTGCTGTGATATGATTGCCTAAACCTCTATCTAAAATGAATATAATCAGTGAATATATATTTAATAGCCTTGAACTAAGTGCTAAATGAAAATGAAATATATTTTAACTTAAGGAAAACAAAGTGTTTTTTTTTTTTTCATAGAGTAAATTCTAAAGGGATTAATTTCTAAAGTTTTGTGTCTTTGGTCTTCAAAAATGTAAGTTAGCAAATCATATTAAATAGAAAATGTATTTATTATCAACTATAATCAGGCTTTTATAAAGGAAAGTAATGCATATTAGGCACATATCATGTTTGATACATTTTATTATGTTGATTTCTCACATTTTTACCTGTGAGTTACTTGTTTTTTTCACATTTATAGAGGAGGAAGGAAAACTTGAAAGATAAATTCTCTTGCTAGGATTACAAAATTAAAATTAATGGTTCCCAGGCTTCCCTGGTGGCGCAGTGGTTGAGAGTCCGCCTGCCGATGCAGGGGACACGGGTTCGTGCCCCAGTCCGGGAAGATCCCACATGCCGCGGAGCGGCTGGGCCCATGAGCCATGGCCGCTGAGCCTGCACGTCCGGAGCCTGTGCTCCGCAACAGGAGAGGCCACAACAGTACCACACACATACAAAAAAAATTAATGGTTCCCTGTTTCATACTTGAGCTTCACTGAATCTAAATCCCCAAATCACAGGGAGAACTGTTACGTACCTAGCATTGTGTTCTGTTCCATGTGGACAGAAAAGAGGACTACAGCATAGCCTCTGCCCTCAGTATATATTTAAATGTAAGGAAACAAAATATTAAATGGAAAATATCAGGGCATGAAAATATTAATGGTATACTGCCTGGGTCCTGCTATCATTGAAATGGAAATCTACAGGAATTAGGGATGTGTGTGGTCAACAGCAGGTGAAGAAATTTTCATTAAGGAGGTGAGATTTTAAGTAAGCTTGAGAAAAAAAAAGTATAATTTAGATAGACAGAATGTAGTGTGTGGGTATTATCGGTTAACTTAATCCCCACTCCCAGCCACCTTTCAGTTGAAGGAACTACATAGAAGAGTTCTAAATGATGACATTTAAGAAAAAGTCAGCTGTGAGATTTCTGGGAAGCCTATTGCCTTCTTCATACTCCTTTCTCTTTTTCGCTTCTTGTTGGAACTCAGATGTGATAACTGGAGCTGCCAAGAGAACATGCAATGCCTCAGGGTCACGTCACTGAGCTGCTCAACTAGCACCAGTAAGTGCTCATCAGAGCCTTCTTGTTATATAACAAAAACAAACCCATGTTTGTTAAGGCTCCATATTGGGCTATCTATTACTTCTTGCACAAACATTCCTAATAGATATGGAGTGGTATACACTATTCCAGGTAAGAGAAAAACCCTGAAAATGCACTCATCCTGCACATAAAAAGTTTAAACTTCCATGACTGATAGTATTTGAATATAACTTAGTCTGATTCCAAGTCTAATCTTTGGCTAATAAATCCTGATGGGTTGCCTGAGAGAATCGGGCTTATTGTTTCCTTTAAGGTCTCATGTATTAATCTTCTCCATATAGTTGTATCTGAGATCATCTGCTGAATATAGGGTGTAATGAAGATTATGAGATTGTGTGAAGTCCTGAATAATCTCTATTTGGAATATTCAATGGAATCCCTGGACCCACCCATGAAATGAAATAAAAAGCTGGATAAGCAACTGTGGAGGTCAGTTGGAAGTTAGTAAACTAGTATTTATTACTTTCGGGAATTAAGTTCTATACTCAACTGTGGTGACTGGGTTTAAGTTAGTTCGTGTAATTTTCTTACTTCTGGTACATTTGGAAGGGATAGACGACAGTATTAAAATTAGTTTTATATAAGAGATGAAGGAAAAACATGACCTGGGCTTCAGTTTAAGGGATTGATAATGTTAATACTTCTGACTGAAAGGAAGCTATTTGAAAGGAGTGTTTGTCTTGGAGGGAAAGAGATAATTTCCCTGTTGGATGTATATGCATCTGAGTACCCCTTATGTGGACTTAGTAAGCTGCTGAGAACAGGCACAGAGACAAAGGTAGTGGGTTATGAATGGAGTTTGACATTAAGAAGTAATCAGGAAAAAAAAGCAACAACAATTAGAAAAGTGGCTGATTTAATTAGACTGGCAAGCTAAAATTGCAGGTATTAAGAACAGATGTGTGAGCTTCCATAAGGGGAAGGCAGCAGTGTGAGGAACGAATATCGTGCATGGAGATAGAGCAGCAGTTAGGAAGGTGAAGTGTCAAGAAAGCCAAGGGAGGGGAGTTCCCTGGTGGTCCAATGGTTAAGACTCCGCGCTCCCAGTGCAGGGGGGCTGGGTTGGATCCCTCGTCAGGGAACTAGAGCTTGCATGTCACAACTAAAAGATCCCACACGCGGCAACGAAACTAAGACCCGGCGCAGTCAAATAAGTTTAAAAACAAAAGGCCAAGGGATACTGGTTGGGGACTCGGGAGAGCAACACAGTCAAGGGTAGGGCTGGGATTCAGGAAAGACACTGCTGTTAGAAGGCTTTGGTGACCTGTAGGAGAGTAGAGTTCTGGTTGTGCTGCGGATGGTGAAGAACCTTCATTCCAGGAGTGGGGGAATGAGTGAAAGGAGAGAGAATAGACAAAGCCTGTCCAATAAACAGCCGATTCCAAAAAGTGCATGTGCAGGATTGACGTGAAGTTTCAGGAGGATGGAAGGGGTTTATTCTCAATGTGGCAGCTAGCTGTTGGAGGGTGCAGATCCTGGAATCATCAACTCCGTTTGACTTAGCAATTTGGGATAATATATTTAAAGTCCTTTGTTTGTTTCACTGTGGTAATTGCTTCTGAATTTTTGAAAAAATTGTGTGAATATTTTTGAGTTGTACAAAGATTATAAAAAATTATTTTCTTCACTTTATAATAATTGCCCTGAATTACAAGGCACAATTAAGGTGCAGAAATTTGCAAGTATTCAGCTCTTAATGAGAAAGTTTCTTCCTACTTTTAAAGATCAAACAAAAATTTTTACAATATGTTTAGACAGAAAAATGTCTTTTGTTCATGGAAAAATTTTAAGTGTATTTTTACACTTATGCTTTTGTATCCAACTTTATGAAATGTAACTATTCTTTGCTATCTACAGTCTAATCATTATTGTATGGCATCAGAAAGCTGCAAAAACATATCTTATTATCATGGCTCTGCACAAAATTGCCTTTATAGGATTGAACACAATAATTTGATTTTAAAATAATGCCACTACTTTCATCTAGTATCTATGTAGAAAGTAATCATGAACAAAATATCTACATTAAATATTAAAGACAGACAATAAAATGACTGAAAAAATGATCCCGTTCCTTATGCTATTCATTATTTTTTATTTAAGGTTCACATGATTAATTCTTAGGAGGCTCATGCTAAGAAAACAAAGAAAGTAGCAAAACCATTAAAACAGTGTATGCCATGTGTTTTGTTTCTGATAAATAACCAAAAACAAGGAGACACAATCTCTTTTTGTCTAATGGGAGCTCTAAAACCACCATGTTCCTTGATTCCCCTCAGTTCTCAGGAAGCTCAGTTGAAATTTTTTGAAAGAGCCTCCAGCAGGTTAGCTTTTTTTGGCATGATTATTTCTCCATCCTGGCTTTACTACTTGGCTTTTCTATTCTTTCTCATGCTTTATTGGTTTACCATTCTATGATATCTTCTTTAATATCACCAGTTTTCTTATAGCCATTTTGGAAGGGGGCAAAACATAAATAATAAATAATGAATTATATAATTGTCAAATCATACTAATGTTCAATAAATAATTTTTTTTTGTTTTGTTTTGTTTTGTTTTTTGCGATACGCGGGCCTCTCACTGTTGTGGCCTCTCCCGTTGCGGAGCACAGGCTCCGGACGCGCAGGCTCAGCGGCCATGGCTCACGGGCCCAGCCGCTCCGCGGCATGTGGGATCCTCCCGGACCGGGGCATGAAGCCGCGTCCCCTGCATCGGCAGGCGGACTCTCAACCACTGAGCCATGAGGGAAGCCCAATAAATGTGTTTTAGGGAAAATATTAAGATAAGTTTTAAAAGAATTAACTAGTCTTAAGCTAAAATTACAGTTTTAAATACCATTGTTATTTAAATGAATTTAGTTGAATGTTGAAGTCAGTTTATTAATGAAACTTACATTACTATTAAAAATAATCTAGAGACAAAAAGAGGACAATAGATTAGACTATTAATTAGAAATGTTCTAGATTGTATAGTGTATGAAGTGAAAATAAGTATAACCAATTAAGTGTAACAGATAATTTCCTGATCTGGGGGACTGTAAATCCACTTCTTACTCTGACTAGACCACTGAAATGTATCTGATCTTGACTAAGTCTTGACCTTTTGAGATTTCAGTTTTTTCATCTATAAAATGAATAAATTTGACTTACCAGTAAGGCTCCTTCCAACTCTAAAACTTCTTTCCTGGAATGGTTTTTAAAATCTTTCTATTTTAGATGCACTACTTATCTTTGTTTTGTTTTATCTTGTTTGACTGGATATAATAATGGGTTAGGAGAAGCAAAAAATTGCATAGAAACCACACAGGAAAAAAAATATAG